>NC_092723.1:25918016-26564381 GCF_047496885.1 Scyliorhinus torazame | reverse complement strand
TCCCTCCCTCCCTCTCGCTCTCCCTCCCTCCCTCTCGCTCTCCTCCCCTCCCTCTCGCCCCTCCCTCCCTCTCCTCTCTCGCCCTCCCCTCCCTCTCGCCCTCCTCCCTCCCTCTCCCTCCCTCCCTCCCTCTCGCTCCTCCCTCCCTCCCTCTCGCTCTCCTCCCTCCCTCTCGCTCTCCCTCCCTCCCTCTCGCTCTCCTCCCTCCCTCCCTCTCGCTCTCCCTCCCTCCCTCTCGCTCTCCCTCCCTCCCGCTCGCTCTCCCTCCCTCCTCTCGCCCTCCCTCTCGCCCTCCCTCCTCCCTCTCGCTCTCCCTCCCTCCCTCTCGCTCTCCCTCCCTCCCTCTCGCTCTCCCTCCCTCCCTCTCGCTCTCCCTCCCTCCCGCTCGCTCTCCCTCCTCCCGCTCGCTCTCCTCCCTCCCTCTCGCCTCCCTCCCTCCCTCTCGCCCTCCCTCCCTCCCTCTCGCCCTCCCTCCCTCCCTCTCGCTCTCCCTCCCTCCCTCTCGCTCTCCCTCCCTCCCTCTCGCTCTCCCTCCCTCCCTCTCGCTCTCCCCTCCCTCCCTCCCTCTCGCCCTCCCTCCCTCCCTCTCGCTCTCCCTCCCTCCCTCTCGCCCTCCCTCCCTCCCTCTCGCCCTCCCTCCCCCTCCCTCCCCTCCCTCTCGCCCTCCCTCCCCTCCCCCTCTCCTCTCTCTCTCTCTCTCCCTCCCCCTCTCTCTCTCTCTCTCTCTCTCCCTCTCTCTCTCTCCCTCTCGCTCTCTCCCTCTCCCTCTCTCTCTCTCCCTCTCTCTCTCTCCCTCTCTCTCTCTCTCCCTCTCTCTCTCAGCAGCCACCACGCCAGGTTCACGATGTTTGAGAGCATACGTGGACCCACGCATCGGGAACTCGACCCATCGGTGGTGGAGAATCTGGGGTGGGCCCATCAATGATATGTAAACGGTGATTAGAGTACACGCGGCGTACATCGCATTTGAGGTGATGGAGCACCGCGATTCGGCGTCAAACTGGCGCCTGCCCGCAAATTTGGCGTTGGGAGCTGTTCTACGCCTGATCGCACACCCCGATTTCCAGAATGGAGAATCCAGTATGTCCAATTCATCTAACAAGCTCGTCTTTCGGGACTTGTGGGAGGAAACCCACGGAGAGAAGTGCAGACTCCGCACAGTGACCCAAGCCAGGAATCAAACCCGGGTCCCTGGCGCTATGATGCAACAGTGCTGATGTGCCGTACTTCAGGTATGGTCTCACCAATGTCCTGTAGAACTGTAGCAAAACCTCCCTACTTTTATTGCAAAGGGAATGGAATATAAACATTCCATTTGTCTATTTTTCTGGTACCAGTTTTCCAATTACTAGATATATTGAATTTAATTTCATAATCCGCCCTGGTGAGGTTTGAACGTCCTCTGCGTTTGCCTGTCCACTACCATAACCACTAGGCGACCATTGCTGTTGAGGGAATGGGCGCTGTTCATTTGGGTGAGACCCACCTCCCTGTTCAAGATGTTTAAAGATGAGCCTCTTGGTGAGTCTCGTCATTGGTGACTGAAATCCAATGTACAGATCCTGAGCACAAGAGCTTTCTGAATTTTTCTCTTCCTTTCTTCATCTTCCTCGACAGTCTTGTGACCAACCCAACTAAACCAAAGTGAAGCTAGAATTCCAAGAATGTTTGCAAAGAATATCTGCTGATGGGGTGGCATGGTGGCGCAGTGGTTAGCACTGCTGCCTCATGGTGCCAAGGACCTGGGTTGGATCCCCGCCCCGACTAACCGGCCATGTGGAGGTTGCACATTCTCCCCAGTATCTGCGTGCGTCTCACCCTCACAACACAAAGTTGAGCAGGGTAGGTGGATTGGCCACGCTAAATTGTCCCTTAATTGGAATTGGGTACTTTAAATTAAAAAAAGAAAAGAATTAATGCTGACAAAATGACAGTAATGGTATCTTGGCAATAGCCAAGGAATCATTGCTGATGCTACTAAATGCCTCAAAGTGTGCAGCTGTTGTAATCCATTCACTTGTCACGTTGAGGGTTAAGCTCTTATTACAGGCTGACTTTCAGCTGCCATAAATATTTCAAGTTTGCATCTGATTATTTGACAACATTTTAAAAATAATCCCTATGGGAAGTATTTTACATGGTACTGTTGAGATTTCCTGAGAGATGATGGGGCCCCGCCAGATTTGAAATATGAGGAAAAACTAGTTACAAAGATCTGCCTAGTTTGTGTTGCACAGGAATGTTTGCTCAAGCTTTACTTAGAAATTTGATGAAGAAAATCCTGACGACGTAGAAGATTGAGAAAGCATAACGAGGAACCAATCGAGGTAAGTGCATCTTGCCATGTCTACGTGAGTGATAACTCGGAACAAGAACATAATCTTCAATCTATCCTGGGGTTTCCTTTACAACTTTGTGGAGGATGGCATCCATGAAGTACTTCAATGAATACAAAATTGGTCCCATTGTCTTTATTTTGCAATCCGCTTTATTGAATGAGCAGAACCATAATATTTTGCCAATAACCCAGAACTGACGCAATGCTCAAGAAAAGATGAATTTTATTAAATTTTTTTATATACAATAAAATCTATTATGAGCCGTTGCCACAGTTTAAGTATGGATCCTTTGGACAGAGAAGTAAACATGGCTGATTGCTATTATTTTGGGATAGATTTAATGGGAAATAAACGTTCTGCTTTTGAAACTGTCTCCAAGAGAGGGAGAAATTAGCTGTCAGCCTCGATAATTTCAGTACTTATTTGTAATGGATTTATATTTTGATATGTATGTTTATTTCAGGAATTACATTTTGTGGAGTTGGCTGTCATCATATTAGAATGGTCACCTATCAGACTGGGATCCTGTGTTTGAACCCAGACTCGGGACTGAAAGTCCTCTCGCTCTGCGATGGGGAATGAGTTTGGATTATTTCAACCTAATGTCTTCTTGATGCTGGCATGACATTATCCCAAGGTCGTTCTGCACCAACCAAAGGAAGGTTGTGTCAGGAAGGCCACACTGATGCAGTTAGAACGCTTGGCTGAGGTCAGAGTGTAATTTCTGTATGCTCGTGTTATCTCTAATCTCCATTCCAAAGGTTGGTTTGCTGATCATACCCTATACACATTGCACATTCCTGTCATCCATAATCTGTGCCACATGCCCCTCTGACCATGTCCATCTCCCACTCATTCCCAGCCCCCTGTACAATGGTCTTCAGAATCTTTATTCTGCAGGGTGGCACGTGGCGAAGTGATTAGCCCTGCAGCCTACGGCACTGAGAACCCAGGTTCAAAACCCAGGTCTGGATCACTGCCCGTGTGGAGTTTTCACATTCTCCCCGTGCCTGCGTGGGTTTCACCCCCACAACCCAAAGATGTGCAGGTTAGGTGGATTGGCCACTAAATTGCCCCTTAATTGAAAAAATAATTGGGTATTGTAAATTTATATTTAAAAAAAGAATCTTTATTCTGATTTTCAGGTTTGGCCGCTACCCAATCTCTGCTGCCTGAATCCTATTCCAAGCCCATTAGTCCTCTAGTAGCTTCCTTTGCATCCTTCTCTGGTGGCAGTTTTTGACCAACTCAATCTTATCCCCTCAATCTCTGTGATGTTTCCTCCTTACCTTTATAAACCTAATTGCCTTCCTCCTGCTTAGTAACTGGAAGAACTGGAATGTCTGTTAAGGATGATGTATAAATGCATCTTTCTCACTCTGTGTCTGTGTGGTAATTGACTTTGGAGGAACCTTTGGGTGCATGAAATGGGGAGAAAAACTAAAGACTTTATAACAGCAGTGGCTACTGGCAGCAGCTGGATCACAATCAGGCGTGGTAAGTACAGTATGAATTGATTACAGGTTCTGTGTCGGATGCCGTCCTCATACTTGCAGTAAATTAACAAAAAAAAAAGGTACTTCCAAGAAGAAAAACTTGGTTTAGGGTAACTCTTTGGCAAAGTGAATCCTCTATCAGTATCCCAGCCTTGCTGCCTGGCCTGTTTGCAAGATATTTGGACAAAATTCAGCAGATGGTGTTTTTTTACAATAAAAACAGAAAACGCTGGAAAAGCTCAGCAGGTCTGGCAGCAACGTGGAGAGAAAACAGTCAAAGCTTTGAGTCTGTGTGACTTCTTCCGAGCGGAGGTGTTTTAATGCTGCAAACTGTGGTGGTGAATATTTAAATTCTAGAGTAATCGGCAAAAAGCCCTCCTTTCCGAAGACTGAATCCTGGGACCATTCCTGACGAAGATTCTTTTTTTAAAGTAAATTTAGAGTACCCCATTTTTTTTTTTTTCGAATTAAGGGGCAATTTAGCATGGCCAATTTATCTACCCTGCACATCTTTTCGAGTTGTGGGGGTGAGACCCAGGCAAACACGGGGAGAATGTGCAAATTCCACACGGACAGTGACCCGGGGCCAGGATCGAACCCGGGTCCTCGGTGCCAAGAGGCAGCAGTGCTAACCACTGCGTCACCGTGCCGCCCTCCTGATGAAGATTCTTAATAATGGGTACCAACTAGAAAATGATTTTTGTTTGTGGTAGGGTTGACGGGGCGAGAAGTGGGGGTGCTTATTGGGAAATTGGAGTCCCTGCCTCTGGTCAGGAAAGCTGTCTGAAATGGATTTATGGCTCAATTTAGCACCTCTGAGCACAGCATAAAACCAGAAGTGACATAGTTTGACCCAAATTTGCAGCCTCACTTGGAGAAGTATGATTGATGTGGGAAATTAAATAAATGCATTGGCGCTGTTCGCTCTGAGCCAGGTTGAAGAACTGTGAGTGTTGGAGGTTTCCTGTTTGTAATCCAGGCACTTCCTGAACTTCATATCAACAACAAACACCGGCACTTCCTGGACTTCATATCAACAATAAACACAATGTTAAAACTTGTTCCAGTCCCAGCACTGATATTCCTAGCCCTCTGCCTGAAAATATTCACAAATATAATTTTAAGTGGATTGTATTGAAATAAAAAAGTACAATCTTTAAATCCTGGCTCTTGTATATCTATAAAATAAGGTGACTCTAAAATAAGGTGACTCCTTCCCAGTGTGTGTATCAGAGAATACAAATCCTTGTTGGGCAGATCACAGTCTCCTTTATACGGAGCTGATGTGTTCTAGCTTCTCAGTCCTAATATCAGATGGGATGATACGTTGCCCATTCTGAGACTCGGCTCTACAAGCCACATTTGTGATTGTTTCCATCTTCACTGTCTGATTCTCTGCTTGCTTTCTTGCCTTGTATCTTCGTGCGGTGGGCTCCAGAAATAGAGAAACAGAAGACAGCAGGTAGCACACACCAGCCAGGTAGAAAGAACAGACATATGTCTGCGTGTAGTCATATAGCCAACCTGCAAAATTTGCAAGAGATGTTCAGTTTGACAAGTTTATTTCACATTGTATTATTTCAATGCTGTGATCACAGCTTCCCATCCTCCACTTAACAGGAACTCTCAAAATACCATTATGGAAAGGGCATTAAAGCTATGGAATGGGGTATGAAACCATATGAAGAGCTGCTTTGGAAACTAAGACTATAAAACCTGAGAAGTTTACAGTTTAAAAAGAGAGTTTTGATGGAGTGAATAGAAAAAAAAAAGTTGAATTTAGATCAGCGGTGAGGTGGTCATTTATTTCAAATGGTCACAAAGTCAAGATAAAGACAGGAGAAAGTTATTTATGCTGATTGATCTCAGAATAATGATTTGGAACAGGGAATGGTTAAGAAAAAGTATGTTACGTCATTGGGAAGAAATGGAATTAGTCCTGTTTTGGCAAAGGGAAATGGGGAATGAGCAAGGCAGTAGCATTGAAACAGATCATTGGGGAAGAGCACCGGCTAATGGATTTTGACTTCGGATTGAACCAGGACTATGAGAGGAGAGAGTGGAAATCATTTGGGATTGATAAGAGGGCTAAAGGAAGAGTGGGTAAGCGGGGTTACTTTATGATTGATTCAGGGATATGGAAGCAGGTAGTGAGATTAATTTTGTAGACTGTGATGGTGCATTCTGACATAGGCAGTGTTGCTACTCACCCAGTCAGTTTATTATGTACATGAATGAGCTGTTGGGCAGTAGACACCAGAGGGCAGATGTTATACATGAGCAAACCTGATAGACAGCGATTTGGCCATTTAGATTGATTGTTGGAAAATACTTGTTCCAGCATAAAACCAACCATATGATCATTCATTTTTGTTTAATTTACAATAGCATTCTTGGGGTAAAAGCATATTTATAGTTCCATTCTTCAAAAATTTTCATCAGCAGCATTGCAAAGATTCTGTATCAAGCCCTGATTTCATTTCCTGCCACTTGTACACACAACCCACATTTTGTCTGATTTTAGACATTAATGGTGCAAGATGCTTGGAATCCTCCATTGTTCCCAGTGACACAGGATCATAGAAACGCCCCATGCACTTACTGAAATCCTGCAGTCCTTGTTGGAACCCACCCTACAAACTGATGCCAGCCCCACATTTCAATGGCACACATGCTGGTTGACTGCAAACATCTCCAACCACAACCTGATAACTGACCCGAGTGGTAAAGTGCCAGGTTCCTCTGTTCTATGGAAAATATGGTATGATCCGAGGAAGTTCTGGCCACTTGGTCCAGAAGTGAAACATGAGAAACAAAGTTGTGACTGTGACCATCAGAGTCGGACGATTACCCATACATTGAACTTCTGCCCTGAGAGATCCATTCTTGTGGCATCACAATCATTTAAACTGTGTTACCTGAAGTTGTTAAATGGATTCTTAACCTTAATATCAAGCTATAACTGCTTCCCCACAGCCATTCAAATAAAATGTTCTTGGGTCCATTAAATTAACCAGCACCAATTCAAAAGGGCAAGTTATATTGGGCAAATGAAATGAAATGACGCTTATTGTCACAAGTAGGCTTCAAATGAAGTTACTGTGAAAAGCCCCTAGTCGCCATATTTTGGCACCTGTTCGGGGAGGCTGGTACGGGAATTGAACCATGCTGCTGGCCTGCCTTGGTCTGCTTTCAAAGCCAGCGATTTATAATCTGAAGAAATAAAGGTGCATTAATGATGGAAATTCAGTCGTTTTGTATGTATGGATCTTCCAAATGTTTTTGAAAACGCGTCACATTGAAATCTTCAAGATTACAGCACATAGTGTTAAAAGGAGTGAGCAACATAAGTAGGAAGTTGCTTAAAGGACAAATCAAACAGTTAATGCATGTTTTTCAGATTGGAGGAATGTGCTGGGAATTTGTTTCAAGTAGAACTGCATTTTGGAAGGACACAGCATCAACAAAATCGTTCACTGGGGAGGAGAGTGTTTGTGACCAGGACATGTTAGGAATTCTGGCAAATAGATGTCAAGATATAAATTAATGCAGATAATTGACATACATGTGGAGACTGTTTGTGTCAGAGACAGGTTAAGAGGTCGGGCAGATAGATTTCAAGATAAAAATTAATGTAGATAATTTACATACGTGGATGATACATGTGGGGAGGAAGAGTCAGGAGAAGGAATATTTGTTAGACGGGACAGCTGTAAAAGGGGGAGCAGAGCTACACAAATCTTTAAAAGTGGGAAGGAAGTTAGTAAAACTGTTTTTAAAAAGAAAAGTACAAAGGATCCCAGATTTTATCAAAAGGTATATCAAGTATAAAAGCAAAGAAGTAATGCAAAACCCGAACTCTTGATTAGGGCAAGGTTGGAATTCTGTGCCCAATTTTAGATAATTTTATCTTTATCCATTAGACTAAAGTACATACAAACTAGGACAGGAGTAGACCATTCAGCCCCTCAAACCTGCTCCACCATTTGATAAGATCATGGTTGCTCTCATTGTAACCTCAACCATTTCCTTCTGACCCATGATAACCATTCACCCTTTGTTTCTCAAGAATCTATCTACCTCTTCCTTAAAAACATTCAAAGTCTCTGCTTCTACCACCTTTTGAGAGGCTTCAAAAAAAAGATTTTCCTCTTCTCTGTTTTAAATGGGCTATCCCTAGTTCTAGATTCTTGCACAAAAGGAAACCTCCTCTCCACATTCAGACTGTAAATACCCCCCATGATCTTAAAGATTTTCAATCCATAAGACCATAAGACATAGGAGCAGAATTAGGCCACTCAGCCCATCGAGTCTGCTCTGCCATTCAATCATGGCTGATATATTTCTCATCCGCATTCTCCTGTCTTCTTCCAATAACCCCTGACCCCCTTATTGATCAAAAACCTCTCTATTTCTGTCTTAAAGACACTCAGTGATTTGGCCTCCACAGCCTTCTGCGGCAAAGAGTTCCACAGATTCACCACCCTCTGGCTGAAGAAGTTCCTCCTCATCGCTGTTTTAAAGGATCGTCCCTTTAGTCTGAGATTGTGTCCTCTGGTTCTAGTTTTTCCTACAAGTGAAAACATTCTCTCCACGTCCACTCTATCCAGGCCTCGCAGTATCCTGTAAATTTTAATAAGATTCCCCCCTCATTCTTCTAAACTCCAACGAGTACAGACCCAGAATCCTCAACCGTTCCTCATACGACAAGCTCTTCATTCCAGGGATGATTCTTGTGAACCTCCTCTGAATCCTTTCCAAGGCTAGCACATCCTTCCTTTGATATGGGGCCCAAAACTGCTCACAATACTCCAAATGGGGTCTGACCAGAGCCTTGTATTGCCTCAGAAGTACATCCCTGGTCTTGTATTCTAGCCCTCTCGACATGAATCCAGTTGGCTCTTACTCTTCTAAACTCCAGTGGATGCAAGCCGAACCTGTCCAAATTTTCTTCTTACAACAATCCACTCATTCCTGGTATTCATCCAGTAAAACATCTCTGAGCTGTTTCTAATGTATTTGCATCCTTCCTTAAAAAGGATTAGTACTGTACACATTACTCCATACTGTACACACTACTCCAGATGTGGTGTCTCATTACTCCAGATGTGGTCTCACCAGTGGCCTGTACAACTGATGCATAACCTCCCTGATTTTACATTCCATTCTCCTCGCAATAAACGGTAACATTGTGTTAGCTTTCCTAATTACTTGCTGTACCTGCATACTAGCCTTTATGATTCACGCACTTGGACACCCAAATCCCTCTGCATCTCCGAGATCTGCAATCTTTCACCATTTAGATAATAAGCTTTTTATTCTTCCTTCCAAAATGGATCATTTCACATTTTCCCACACTATACTCCATTTGCCAGATCTTTGCCCACTCATTTAATTTATCTATGTTCCTTGGCAGCGTCCTTATTGCCTCTTCACAACTTCCTATTCTACCTATCTTTTGTCATCAGCAAATTTAGCACCGATATCTTGGGTCCCTTCATCTAAATCATTTATATAAATTGTAAAAGGTTGGGACCCCAGCACAGATCCCCATGGCACATGACTCGTTACATCCTGCCATCCAAAAAACCCCACCCATTTATGCTCCTCTGTTTCCTGTTAGACAATCTTCTATCCAAGTTACTCCCTTTTACTTTCTGCAATAACTTTGATGTGGCACCTTATGAAATTCCTTCCGGTAATCTAAGTGCAAGTACACCCACCGTTTGCTCTGTCCGCAGAGCATGTTATTCCTTCAAAGAACTCTTTTAAGAAAACAAAGATAGTTTTAAGGGATTTATATTTGTATTGGTAAACATTAGAAATAAGATATAGATTTAAGTGGGTTTAATTTAATGTTTCTGTGCCTAGAATTTTAAAAGCTTTCATTAGTTTCATGGTGGACAAAGGTGTTTTTATCTGTGGGGATGGTTTCAATTCCAACCGTGAATCTGTTATGCTTGGAAAGGGCTACAGTGTGAAGAGTAACTAAACCAGCAGTCGTTGCTTAGCAACTAGGGCCTAGAAAGGTAGAGAAGCTTTTAAGTTTTAGTTTTGCTAATTTGATTGCAGTTGGAGATAGATAATGGAAGAGAAAGCAGCTCTCAGCTCTGCTAGAAGCAGTTGGGTTTAGAAGGCTAAAGAGGGAACATCTCTCAGCCTTGCTTGAATAAAAGCCATAATATGGAGTACTAGTTAAGAAAACAAATGCCGGGCAGCACGGTGGTGCAGTGGTAGCACTGCAATCTCACAGTGCCGGGGTCCCAGGTTCGATCCTGGCTCTAGGTCACTGTCCGTGTGGAGTTTGCACATTCTCCCCGTGTTTGCGTGGGTTTCGCCCCCACAGCCCAAAGATGTGCTAGTTAGGTGGATTGAACATGATAAATTACCCCTTAATTGGAAAAAATTAATTGGGTACTCTAAATTTTAAAAAAAAAAGCAAACAAATGCCGGAAATCTAGAGTCCAGTTAGTTAAGGAAACTAGAGAAATTATGAGAAGTTTCCAAGAAGTCTGGAGTTAACAGAATGATAGAAACTGGAAACCAGAACAGGTTAACTGTTCAGTAAAGCCACAGAGTTGGAAAGGCATAGGATCCTGAGAGGCCAGAAAGATACCTGCAGTAGTGCTAAGGTTTGAGATAAATTATTGCAGTTTGGGAGCCAATATTTGAAATAATTGTGGAAATTGGTGGCTGGACCTCGCTGTCTGTGTAAAAGCCTTTACAAAGAACAAAGAAATGTACAGCACAGGAACAGGCCCTTCGGCCCTCCAAGCCCGTGCCGACCATGCTGCCCGACTAAACTACAATTTAAGACAAAAGAAAACTGAAGATAAAGGTGTAAAACCTGAAAGTGAAACCTTGATGGAAGTAGCAGAGGGAAAGCATAATTTAAAAGAAGATTTGAAATTGTGACTTTTAAAAGTGGAAGTCAGAGTTCGGTGAGTTAAGGTAATTCAAAGCATAAGAATCATCTGGGGGGATTTTGAAGAGAAATCCACAGACATTCAGTTGGGTTCAGAGAGGAGTGTGTCTTACCACAGTCATCTTGTGTGTTTTAAAGGGACTTTGTGTTAATGAGACCATTGTAGCTTAAGGTATACTTTGTAATATACTGTGTTAATCATAAAATCTGTGTGTAATTGTTAAACTAAGCAGGGGGAGTAAAGGAAGATTGTATAACAATCTAATTTCTCATGTTTAATAAAC
The DNA here is from genome assembly GCF_047496885.1 of Scyliorhinus torazame. NCBI lineage: Eukaryota > Metazoa > Chordata > Chondrichthyes > Carcharhiniformes > Scyliorhinidae > Scyliorhinus > Scyliorhinus torazame. The sequence goes on along the minus strand of NC_092723.1, from coordinate 26,553,337 downwards.
TATTTTTTTTGTTAAAACTAATTAGTGGTCCTGTGACTCTTTTCTTCCATATTTTATTTAAAAAAGTTAAGTGAAGTCTCTTGAGCCAGGGTTCCATTCTGGGATCTTCCCATCCAGTTATAACACCAACTGGGATCCCAACAACTCCAATAAACTGGTTAAACATTTCTCTTTAACAAAACAATTTAAATTTCTGCCACTGAATCCCTGATAACCTATCCCTTGGCCTAATTTGCCAGTTCACTTTAGCTGGCTCTACTTTCATGCCCTCGTCTTGGTACCACTCCTCTCTCAAACTGAATGGGAAATTCAATCATATTTTGCAGGGGAATGGCCACAGGAGATTCCTGAACTGCCTGCCTAGCTCTCTTTGCCTTGTAGTCACCCATTCCCTTCCTGCCTGTGGAGTATGAGCCTGCGTGTGACCACCGCTCCATACGTGCTATCCATCTAGTAGATGCTCCACCGTGTCCCCAGCCACCACTCCAGCTCTGAAACCCGGGCTTCCAGGAGCTGCAGCTGGAGACCCTTCGTGTGAGATTATTGATTACTCCTGCCTCATTGCACAATACCAATTCCAGTACAGACTGTTCTCTGGCTGACTCTGGAGTTTAACTGTTCGAAGAAACTATCCCTAAAACACCCAATTAATTCTTCACCTAGGCTATCATTTCATGTTGATTTATCCAGTCTATGTCGATAAAATTTGTCGCTGATTATTACTGTACCTGTCTGACACTTTTTTTCTTTTATATTCTGCCCTACCATATGGTTATTGTTAGGAGAGCTGTACGCCACTTCCACAAGTGACTTCTTGCCTCTATCATTTGTCATCTCTACCCAAACCATTTCTAAATCCTGGTCTTATGATCTTAAATCATCCTTCTCTGTTGTGTCAATGCCATCATTAATTTAATAGAGCCCCCATCCGCCTTTTCCTGGTGTCCTGTCCTTCACAAATGTCATGTCCCCTTCAATTTTCAAGTCTCAATCTCTGTCGTCCTGTAGCCATGTCTCTGTAGTTACTATCAGATCGTACTTATTTATTTCCATTTGCAACATCAGTTCATCTGTTTTGTTTGAATGCTATGTGCATTCATTTACAGAGCCTTTAGTTTTGTCCTTTTATTATTTCTGTAACCACCAGCCTTACTTGCAGATGCACTCTGAACGTTCCACTCTCTAGCCTTTCCTGTCATGGTCTATTTCTCATTTCTCATCTTTCTCTCTCTCTTGTCTCGTCTCTACTTTACCACATATTCCAAAATTTGATCTCTTTCTCCCCCCTCCCCTCCCCAACTATTTCGTTTAAAACATTCTCTGCTTCCCTAGTTATGTGGCTCACTAGAACATCAATCCCAGCACGGTTCAGATTTAGACCATCCCAACAATATAGGTTCCACTTTGCCCAATACTGGTACCAGTGCCTCATGAACCAGAATACACTTCTCCAGCACCAGTCTTTGAGCCATGCATTCATTTCTCTTAATCTAATTGTCCTATGCCAATTTGCACATGAGGTTCTACTTAATTAGGGCCTAGCTCCTCATATTGACTATGCAGAATCTCTTTCCTTCCTCTTCAACCCCGACCAGATGTTCTGAACGCTGGCACCAGGCAGACATTACAGCCATCTGGATTCTCGCTCTTTACTGGAGAGAACTGACTCAATCCCCATAACTATACTGTCCCCTGCAACACTACATCCCTTTTTGCTCCGCTCACTTGAAGGGTTTCCTGTACCATAGTGCCATGGTCAGTCTATCCTGCAGTTCCCATATCCTCCAAACAAGCTGAAATCTCAAACCTGTTGAGGAAAGGCTCAGCCTCTTGCGCTCCTGCCCTCTGGGTCCCTTGTCCCATGCTCTCCTGTTCCTAACCACCAAACAAATCCGAAGAACCTGCACTAGGAGTGTGACCGCCTCTTGGTACAAAGTATCCAGGTAACTGTCCCCATCCCTGATGCGCCACAGTGTCTGCAGCTCAGCCTCCAGCTCATTGACTCTGACCCAAAACTCCTCGAGCTACAAACACTGCAGAAATGTTTGCCCTTTCTCATACTGGCATCCAGGAGTGCCCACATGCTGCAGCTATGACACACCATCTGTCCTGCCATCTTTAATGTGCCTTTATTAATTAAAATTATTGTATTCCATTAATTAATTTCCTTTTATATATGAAGTTTAACATCAGTTTGTATTTTTAAACCTTGGGAATAAAATGGACCTTAACCATTTTCCTGACACTCACCACACAGCTAACGTCTGCCCCTTTGGTAAAGAAAGAACAGGGTGAAAAAGTTGGAAAAGGCAAAAACAAAGGAGTGCCTGCTTCTCCGTGCACTGAAATATCTGTTTATATATCTTGAGTTAGCTAGCCCTAGTAACAGAAAAAGTAGTTTCCTTAATTGGCTGTCTTCAGATCCGATGATCCTCCAGTAGAGACCTGAAACCCTGCTTAAGGCTGGAAAACCTAAGCAGTAAACCTTAGTTAATTCCTTAAAAACAAGCCAAAGAGATTAACATACCATTAATTCACCCTACTGCCAGCAATCAATGTTCAAGGACCTGTCCAAACCCTTTTAAAATTATTTATGAAATCACCTTGCACCAAGTTTTTCAAGATGGAACCTTCCAGACCCTGACAGCTCATTTTGAGTACAGTTTAAAGTGAAATGTTGACGCCAATAGCCAAGGGTTTTACATGAAGGTTCATATTTGCACCACTGGTGTGTACCTTGTAGTAGGATTGATGTTGAATTATAAGCAGATGCAAAGTGAAAATCGAAACTCAACCCCTACCCCGATCCTATCTGTCTATTTTTCTTCGAAAGGAGTACCCAACTGGGTTCCGAGAAATACAGAAATTGAATTAGTGCCATTCTGGGTCGATTTTCAAGCCCAAGCTTCAAAGCATCAGATTTCTGTACTTGTGGACAGGTTATTTCTGTGCTGCAAATCTATTTTGCAATGGCAGCACCATGTGACTCTCCCTTCCCACTCATTCACTTCTTAATGCTGTATGCTCCTTGGAATGTTGGGCTCCCAAGTAGAGATATTTTGAAATCACTGATTTTGTGTATCTGTGTGACAGTATAACTTAATAATCCCTCCCCTCTTGCATTGCCTGCCCTGCCTCTATCTCTGGCCTTAGTGATTACAAAATTTGGATATGAAACCTGATTCCTTCAACAAAACTTTCAGACCAGTAGAAGGAGACTGGAGGTGGTAGAGGGCGATAAAATGTCTCAATCCAGACACACCACAAATAGTACATCTAATCTTTCCCTCTCTCTCTCTCTCTCTCTCTCTTTCCCCCCCCGCATCACCACCCCGACAGAGAGTAAAATTATCACTACCCTCCCTCCCTCCCCCCCCCCCCCCCCCCCCCCCTCTCCACTGATCTCCCATGTTGGTGTATCATAGTTAACACAAATTGTATAAGATATTATGGAATAGGCACAAAATGTTGAAAGTCATGGAGCGGTATTCTCTGTTGGCTGAAGCCGAAAACGCGATTGGGTGGAGAATAGGTGTGGGCGCTGATTTGATGCCAAATCGCAATTCTCCATCACCTTGACAGTGGCGTGAATGAGGTCCAAATCGCATGTACAATAAACATCATTTGCATATCATTTGCGGGCCTGACCCGGTTTTCTCCGGGGCCACCGCGATTCTCCGCCTCGATGGGCCGAGTTCCCGATGGCACGGTTCACTTGTGCTTTTACAAATTGCAAAACCGGCGTTGTGGCTGCCAAGGGAGAGAGAGAGAGGGAGTAAGGAAAGTTTCCAACATCGCCATAGTTTGCAGACAATTGTGCCAGTCACCAGGAGGCTTCTGCCAGGGCCGAGAGAGTACCGGGGGAGTGGCCATGAGGTGGGCTGTGGGGTCGGGGTGAGCGGGCACGAAACACCATTGCCGGAGCCGGCAAGGCAGCCATGTAGGTGCGTATGCCGTTGATGGCCCACTGTAAACTCAAGGCCACAGGTCGTATCGGTGTCCTCCCAGGCCACCCACTTAGGTGCCCTCTGGCCCCAGCCGACCCATCAGCTGTATGGGTGCACTCCAACACAACCCGTGCCATCTTGTTGGCTGGGATGAATGTGCGTGGGGATTGTAATATATACGGTTGCAGCTTGTCAGCCTCCCGAGTGTCAATCACAGACCCAGCACCACTTCTCATTGGAATCGATTATGTGCCACGTGGCGCTGCTGCTAGTTCTTTAACAGCTGCAGCACCAGTTTTGCTGTCGTGGAACTCCACAAATCCTGCTCCAATGTCAACATTAGTCTCGGAAACGGAGAATCCCACCCACGGTTGGAACATTTATGAAGCTGGGGCTTATATTTAGGATTGGCAAACATCAAAACAAAAATATTAATTTTTTTATAGGATGTATAGAAATTAGGAGAATTTTCATCCCATCCAACATCATCAAAGTTCATCCTAATTCCTACAGCCCTGTCACCTCAACCACCTGGTTGTTTTCCGCCAGGATTTATAGAACCAGAGTACGGTTACAATGCAGGAAGAGGCCAGTCAGTCATTTTTTCTGCACCAGCCAAAAATGAGAAAAACTAGTCGCCCATTTCCCAGCACCTGTTCCGTAGCCTTGTAGGTTGCAGCATTTCAGATGCAGATCCAGGTACCCTTTAAGTTAGTTGGGCGTTTCAGCTTCAACCACCAACTTAGGCAGTGAATTCCAGATTCCAACCTAAAGGTTTTTCCTCATCGCCCCTCTAAATCCTTCGACCAATCATTTTAAAACTATGCCCCCTGATAATTGACTCCTCAGCTAGGGGAAACAAGTCTCTCCTGCCTAGGCCCCTCATAATTTGGTCACTCGTTGTCCTCCATTGCTCTAAGGAAAACAACACTTGCTTATCCAATCTTTCCTCATAGCTGCAATTTTCAAGCCCTGGCAACATCGTTGTCAATCTCCTCTGCATTCTCTCCTGTGCAATTATGTCCTTCCTGTAATGTGACGACCAGAACTGTACAAAAGCTCCAGCTGTGGTCAAGCCAGCATTTTATGCAGATCCATCATTACATCCCTGCTTCTGTATTCAATACCTCTCCCAATAAAGCAGTGTTTTTCAAACTTTTTTTCCGGGGACCCATTTTTACCAACTGGCCGACCTTCAGGACCCAACCCGGCCGACCTTCGCGGCCCACCATTTTCTCTCAACTTGTTTGTTGCTGACAAAAATGGAGGAAATGGTTTTGGGTCCCTTTGGCCCCCCGAACTTGTTTTATAAAAGAAAGGCGGCGACCGTATGAGAAAAATGCGGCTGCACTGCGCATGCGTGCCCGATCATCGATGCGCATAGTTGCTGAGCTGAATTACATCAGCACCAGTGTGGAGTTTGCACGTTCTCCCTGAGTCTGCGTGGGTTTCCTCCGGGTCCTCCGGTTTCCTCCCACAGTCCAAATATGTGCAGGTTAGGAGCGGTTATGGGGATGGAACAGGGGAAGTTGGCCTAAGTACAGTGCTCTTTTGGAGCTTTGGTGCAGAATTGATGGGCCGAATGCCCTCTTTCTGCACTGTATGAATTTTAGTTTTCTGTGCCTGTTTCATGACAGACTCACATTAATAGTCAAGTCCCTGTCCAGAGTGCTAGTCCGTTACCTTATGTCATTGCTTCCATGTCCAGTAACATTTGATGAGTTGGGTTCAGTGCCAATCACATGGCTGGCATCACACTTACACTCGGGCAATTATTTCACACGCACAGACACATGGGTTTTAGATCTCTTAAGAAACTCATTCAGGTAAACTCCTTTGGGAAACATTTGAACATAATTGCTAACCCACTTCACATTAATTAGTGCTCTCCCAGGGGGGTTAGACACAAGACCACAAGAAATAGGAACAGGGGTAGGTCGTTCGGCCCATCGCGCCTGCTCTGTCATTCAATAGGATCATGACTAATCAGACATCCTCACGTTCACTTTCTTTCCCTTTCCCTGATCAAGAATCTATCTATCTCAGCCTTAAATAGACACAAGGACTCTACCACCACAGCTCTCTGTGGCAAAGAATTCCAAAGACTCTCGAGAAGAAATTCCTCCTCACTCAGTCTTAAAATGGCACTCCTTTATTCTGAGACTATGCCCTCTGGTCCTAGACTCTCCCATGAAGGGAAACATACTCTCTAGTGGTGTTCCACAGGGATCCGTGCTCGGACCACTGTTGTTTGTGATATACATAAATGATCTGGACGAAGGTATAGGTGGTCTGATTAGCAAGTTTGCAGATGATACTAAGATTGGTGGAGTTGCAGATAGCGAGGAGGACTGTCAGTGAATACAGCAAAATATAGATAGATTGGAGAGTTGGGCAGAGAAATGGCAGATGGAGTTCAATCCAGGCAAATGCGAGGTGATGCATTTTGGAAGATCTATACGGTCAATGGAAGAGTCCTGGGGAAAATTGATGTACAGAGTGATCTGGGAGTTCAGGTCCATTGTACCCTGAAGGTGGCAACGCAGGTCGATAGAGTGGTCAAGAAGGCATACAGCATGCTTGCCTTCATCGGACGGGGTATTGAGTACAAGAGTCGGCAGGTCATGCTACAGTTGTATAGGACTTTGGTTAGGCCACATTTGGAATACTGCGTGCAGTTCTGGTCGCCACATTACCAGAAGGATGTGGATGCTTTAGAGAGGGTGCAGAGGAGGTTCACCAGGATGTTGCCTGGTATGGAGGGTGCTAGCTATGAAGAAAGGTTGAGTAGATTAGGATTGTTTTCGTTTGAAAGATGGAGGTTGAGGGGGGACCTGATTGAGGTCTATAAAATTGAGAGGTATGGACAGGGTGGATAGCAACAAGCTTTTTCCAAGAGTGGGGGTGTCAATTACAAGGAGTCACGATTTCAAGGTGAGAGGGGGAAAGTTTAAGGGAGGTGTACGTGGAAAGTTTTTTACCAGAGGGTTGTGGGTGCCTGGAACGCTTTGCCAGCGGAGGTGGTAGAGGCGGGCACGATAGCAGCATTTAAGATGTATCTAGACAGATATATGAACGGGCAGGGAACAGTGGGAAGTAGATCCTTGAAAAATAGAAGACAGGTTTAGATAAAGGATCTGGATCGGCGCAGGCTGGGAGGGCCGAAGGGCCTGTTCCTGTGCTGTAATTTTCTTTCTTTCTTTGTTCTTTTATATATGTCTGAGCAAACTGTTTGAATCCCTCTCGCGACTTTCCTTTCCGCTATTTTTGTGTCGTCCACAAATATGGCTACAGTACATTTGCTTTCTTCCTCCAAGTCATTAATATATATTGTAAACAGTTGCGGTTCCAGCACTGATCCCTGTGGGATCCCGCTGGTTAAAGTTTGCCAACCGGAAAAATAACCTCTTATCCCCAATCGCTGTTTCCTGCCCATTAGCCACGCAGCACATCCAATGTGTAAGGATATAGGGTCATTATAGCCAGGATGCCTGTTTGAGAGAAGGCCCGGAGACTGCTGGTTTTCTACTACGACCTAATTTGGACAGGAGAATCTTCCAATACCTGACCAGGATCCCTTACAATATCAGTGTAGACAGTTGCACTCAAAAAATAGCTCATTCCCAGAATGCCTGGTGTTGGGGAACATTATATGTTGGGAACAGTTGAGTGTTGAGGAACATGGAATGTTGATAATTGGGGAACAGCATGCATGACCTTACCAGCTGCTGGAGGTCCCGTCAGGCAGCCAATCCCGGCAAAAAACATTGAAAAACCCATCGAACTTCGTACTTTTGTCACACCCACTAGGTCAACCTGCAGAACACAAAAATTACTAAGAAAGAAAACTGGCACAAGCAGATCCAGTTGTATGTCATTGCTATCTATTAACAATATGACATCTGGTTGAGTGAGCTAGCCCCAGGAAGACTGCTCCAGAGAGAGGTTCCAACAGCTTTCCTATAAGTGATGTCACCGGAATGGGATAATTTGAAATGGTGGTTCTCCTCCCCGTGGGAAAAGTCCTCATTCTTCAACTCTGGGTAGATTTCTGCTACGCTTGATTGCACTATTACTGAAAAATTGCTCAACATAAATGGACTAATGGCTCATTGTGAACTCTCATACCAACTCCTTAAATATGTGTTCACTAACTCCACAAAGGATCACTTCTGGGCGACATTTTCATTCAAAAGATATTTAAGAAACTACCTTGAAATTAAGGATTGAACAGACACTTGCAGGTATAAAGAAGAAAATCTAGTGATTTACCAAGACGGGGAGCAGCAGAGCCATGTATCCACCACAGAACACAGCAAAGAATACGGCATATGTCATCAGCTGGGCATAGGTGGTTGCCAGTGGAGCCAACAGGTTGGAGAGGCCGCACATGAGAAGGTAAGCTTTGTGGTAGTGGTACTTGCTGGCATAGTTCTGGTCTGCTATCCACCCTGATGCAAGTTGGGCCACAGTCTCTGTTATACCTGAAAAGACAAGAGCACACAAGCACCCTTACAACAACTTGCAATTTCACAGTGCTTTAATATAATAAAACATCTCGAAGTAGTTCCCATGTATGTAGTAAGACAGTGAATCAAGAACGAAGATAAGAGGGCAGGTGGCTAAAAGCTCGGTCAAAAAGTTAGGTTTGAAAGATAGCCTTAAAGGATGAAAGGATTTTTGAAGGGATAAACATTGGCCTTTTAACAACTTTTGTTTCATTGAATGCTAACTTGTTTCCTGTCCAGTGTTCTACCGCTAAGATTGCTGATTCTCACTGGGGTATTGGTTCCATGGACACCATCTTGTATCTCATCTCTGCCATTCATGGCTCAGTTGGTAATCCGTCTGAGACAGAACGTTGTCCGTTCCACTCTCAAATCAGTCACTTGAGCACAAAATCCAGGCTGGCACTCAGTGCTGAGGGAGTGATATACTCTTGCAGGAGCAGTACAGAGGAATGGGATGTTAAACCAAACCCACATCTTGGACGGATGTAAAAAAAAGATAAATACTATTTGAAAGAGGAGAAGGGGACATGTCCTGTCCAATCCCTCGACTAACATCATTATTTCATTGGTATTCGGTGAAGATTACTTTGTGAAAATTGGCTGTGAAGCACTTTGGGATGCCCTGAAGTTGTGAAAAACACAATATAAATGCAAGTCTTCCTTATCTTTTTCTTCCTTTGATCCCGATTACTATACTTCATTGTGAGCTCCAGTGAGTGTTGGAACTTAGTAAACCACCCTAGCGAGCTTCACAAAGCAGCCACTCATTCACCACTGTGTAATGAGAGCTAAAGAGAGGTCAAGGATAAAATAGAGGTTTTTGAAAGACGGGAACTGTATCAAAGGACAAGCCAATAGAAACATATACCAGCATGTACTGTGACAACTGAAATCTGCTCCATAGGAACAGGAGGAGGCCATTCTCCCCCCTCAGTCTGTTTTACCATTCCTCCTATCCTGGTTAATCTGTACTTCAATCCCATTTATCCCACATCTCTCAATATGTGCAACTCAGCAAGTAAGAGGGACGTTTGAAGAGGGGGAGACAGCAGAGAGAGAGAAACGGAATGTGCAATTAGATTCTACAATTGATTTCTCACTGCAAATAAAGCTCTCTGCTCGAGCTTAGCAATGGACATTTGAGCAGGTTGCCGCCTGTGAAGTCTGGCAGTGAACCAAAGGTGAATGAGTTCATCTGTCTAGTACAAGAGAACAAAAATATACGAGTGCCAGATACAAAAATATTTCAGCTATGATCCAAATTGTAAACAGCAGGGCACAAGTAAAGACAAACGGGAGAGGCGAATATAGAGGAGAATTCGTTACTCCTGGAAAAGATCAGTATATCAGCAAGTGAAGGCCCCAACAGCCTGATCCTGACCCGGGCCACGTCGGGATCCTGATCCCGGGCCACGTCGGGATCCTGATCCCGGGCCATGTCGGGATCCTGACTCTGGCCACGTCGGGATCCTGACCCCGGCCACGTCGGGATCCTGACCCCAGCCATACGACAGGAACCCCGCTCCACTATTCAATACGATCATGGCTGATTTCTCAGCCTGAACTCCACTTTCCTGTCCATTCTCCATTGCCCTTCGACACATTACTAATTAAAAATCTGTCTCTCTCCTTAAATTTACTCAAAGTTCCGGCATCCACTGCACTCTGTGTAGTGAATTCCACAGATTCATGAGCCTTTGAGAGAAGTAACTTCTCCTTATCTCTGTTTCAAGCCTGCTACCCTTTCTCCTAAAACTATGACCTCTTGTTCTAGATGTCCCCACAAGAGGAAGCACCGCTGTATGTCTATGTTGTCAATACCTTTTATGATCTTATAAACCTCAATTACAGTAAGAAGTCTTACAACATCAGGTTAAAGTCCAACAGGTTTGTTCCGATTCACTAGCTTTCGGAGCACTGCTCCTTCCTCATTCACCTGAGGAAGGAGCTGTGCTCCGAAAGCTAGTGAATCGAAACAAACCTATTGGACTTTAACCTGGTGTTGTAAGACTTCTTACTGTGCTCACCCCAGTCCAACGCCGGCATCGCCACATTAGATCTCTCATTCTTTTAAACTATAGAGAGTATAGGCTTAAACTGCTCAATCTCTCTTCATAAGACAAATCCCTCAACTCTGGAAACAATCGAGTAAACCTCCTCTAAATTGCCTGCAATGCAACTACATTCCTCCTCAAAAAAAGAGGACCAAAACTGTGCACACTACGCCAGGTGCGGTCTCACCAATGTCTTGTACAGTTGCAACAACATTTCCCTACTTTAATACTCTACTCTTTCCGCTATAACGGCCAAAATTCCATTTGGCTTCCTTATTACCTGCTGTACCTGCCTACTAGTTTTCTGCAATTCATGCATTAGAACACCCAGATCTCTTTGCATGAAACATTCTGAAGTTTCTCTACATTTAGATAATAAGTTGCCTTTCCATTTAACCAAAAAGAATGGATAACCTCACACTTATCCACATTACACTCCATCTGGCACATTTTGTCCCTTATACTCATTTATAAATTTCTTATTTTCTCATTGCAACTTACTATCCCACTTATTTTAGTGTCATCTGCAAATTTGGCTATAGTACCTTCTATCCCTACATCCAAGTCATTCATGTATATTGTAAATAGTTGGCCCCTGAGTATCGCATCCTGTGACACCCCCACCAGTTACATCTTCCAAACCAGAAAAGTATCCATTTATCCCGACTGCATTCTGTTGGTTAGCTAGTCTTCTATCCAAGCTAATAAATTACCTCTAATCCATGTGATCTTACCTTGTGTATTAACCTTTTGTGCAGCACCTTATCAAATGCCTTCTGGAAGTCCAGGTATTTTACATCTACAGGATGCGCATTATCCACTTGGCTTGTTACATCTTCAAAGGACTCTAGCAAATTATAGTCGAATACAATTTGCCCTTCATAAAACCATGCTGACTCTGATGGATCGAATTTTGACTTTCTAAATGTCCCATTATTACTGAATTAATAATTTATTCTAATGCTTTCCCAACGACAGATGTTAAAACTGGTCTATAGTTTCCAACTTTCTGCCTCCCTCCCTTTTTGAATAAGCCTTAGCATTTTCCAATCCACTGGAACCTTTCCCATGTCCAGGAAATTGTGGAATATTATAACCAATGGATCGACTATCTCTGCTGCCACTTCCTTTCAGACCCTAGGATATAGAACATCAGGCCTTGGGGACCTGTCTACCTACAATCCCAGTGGTTTGTTTAGTACTGTTTCCCTAACGATGATGATTGTTCTAAGTTCCTCCCTTTCTATTACCTTGGCATTACCTGTTACTATTGGGATGGTACTAGTGTCCTCCACTATGAAAACTGAGGCAAAATATTGATTTAGCAACTCTGCCATTTCTGTGCTCCCCACTATTAACTCCCAAATCTCACCCGCCAAGGGACCAACATTCACTTTAGCTACTCTATTCTATTTTATATACTTGCCTTTGGCATCCTTTTTTATATTTTGTGTTACTTTTGCAATTTACCTTTGCTCATTTTATCACTTCTTTTAGTAACCCTTCGTTGATCGTTACAAATTTCCCAATCTTCCAGCCTGCCAATGACCTTTGCAATATTGAATGCCTTAGTTTGTCTTGTTATCTTTAACTTCCTTGCTTAGCCATGGGTGTTTTCTCCTCTTACAATCTTTGTTCCTCTCTGGAAAATATTTTTAGCTGGGAGAAATTGAATATCTCCTTGAACAACTGCCACTGCTCATCCAACTGTCCAACCTTTTAGTCTTCCTGCCCAGTTGACAGGGGGAAATCTGTCCTCATGCTGATGTAATTACCTTTGTTTAACTCCAGAATGCTCGTGTGGGACTCCAGTTTCACACTCTCAAACTGAATTTGAGATTCTGTCATGCTATGATCACTCTTCCCTAGAGGATCCTTAACTATGAGGTCATTAATCCCTCCTCAATGCACAATACCAAATTCAGAATAGCATGCTCCCTGGTTGGTTCCACAATGTGTTGTTCCAAGAAACAATTTCTAGTACATTTGATGAACACTCCCTCGAAGCTACCCTTGTTAATTTGATTAATCCAGTCTATATGCATATTAAAATCACCCATGATTATTGTTGTACCTTTTTTACAAGCCTCCAATATTTCCTGGAAAATACTGTGCCCCAATGCCAAACTCCTGTTTGACGACCTACAGATTATTCCCATCAGGGACTTCCTTCCTTTGCAATTTATTACTTCTACCTAGACTGATTCCATGTCTTGATCTCCAGTACCTATATCATTTCTCACTACAGCACTGACCCCTTCCTTTACCAGAAAACTACACCATCTCTATTTTTTTCTTTCTGTCTATCCTTCCAAAATACTGAGTACTCTTGGATATTCGACTCCTAGGCCTGGTCTCCTTGCAACCATGTCTCTGTAATAGCCACCAAATCATACCTCTTTGCTACTATTTGCCCTGTTAACTCATTAATTTTGTTCTGAATGCTTTGTGCATTCTGACACAAAGCCTTTAAGTTTGTTCGAGTATCAAATTTCCCAACTCTTGTCTGATCCCTTGGTGCAATATTGCACTCACACATTCTGTCCCTTCCTTTTATTTTCTGGTAACAATCACCACATCATTAACCTGCGCTTTAAACTGTTTAGTTTAAAGCCCTATCTACATAATGACAGTCAGCAACTTGCTTTCCACATCATCTTTAAAGAGTCCAAAGGTGAGTAATCAGATGATAAATTGACACCGAGCCAAAGAAAGAGACATTCAAACATCCTGGTTGAGAGGAAGGTTTTAAAGAGCATCTTAAAATGGGAAAGGAAGGCTGAGAGACAGAGCTGAGGATCCAGGCAGCTGAAGGTAACAAAGCTATGTCTCATCTTTTCCCAACAAAGAGACTTTATAAAACAATTTCCTAAGTGGGATCCTAAGCGAGTTTCAGCTTTCATTGGTCTGCCTGGTTCAGTACGGTTAGACCCATGCATTTACTACCCGTTCCTGGCTTAAATTTGGCAGCAACTGAAATGACAAAACAATCTTAAGAATTAAATGATCTTGTTTCCATTTGAATTTTTAAAATTAATTAATGGGATGTGAATGTTGCTGAAATGTCTATTGATGAAGGTTATGGTTTTATTGGAGAGCTATTGCCTAGCATTTGAGGAATGAATGTCACTTGCTACTTATCAGCCCAAGCCTGAATCTTGTCCAGGTTTTACTGCATATGGGAATGGAGTACTTCAGCGTCTGAAGAGTAGATTATGGTACTGAACATTGTGCAATCAATAGTGAACATCTCCACTTCTGACCTTTTGACAGCGGCAAAGTCATAGATGAAGCAGCTGAAGACGGTTGAGCCCATGACACTACCCTAAGGAACTGTGGAGATGTCCTGGGCTGAAATAAATGGCCTTCAACAAGCTGTCTGCTAAGTATGATTCCAGCTAGTGGAGAGCATTTCCTGATTCCCATTGACTTCAATTTTACTAGCACTGCTTATTGCTACATAAATTGGTGGAAACATCAAGAACCAGAGGGCACAGATTTCAGGTGACTGACAAAAGGAACAATGGTGATGTGAGGAAAAACATTTTTACACAGCAAGTGGTTAGGATCCAGAATGCACTGTCTGTGGCCGTGAAGAAAAAAATATTCAATCATAGTTTTCAAAAGGGAATTGGATCATCATTTGAAATGGAAAAATTTATAGCATGTGGATGAAGGCAAGGGAGTGACATCTGCTGAATGGCTCTTGGCAGAGACAGAGTACAGACATGATTGTGTGAATGTCCTCCTCCTGTGCTGTAACTATTCTATGGTTCAGCCTAATGCTGTCTTGGTGTCAAGAGTAGCCATTCTAATCTCATCTTTGAAATTCAGCTCATTTCTTTGTTTGGACTGAGGTTGTAGTGAGGTCTGGAGCCAAATGACCCCTGGCAGAAGCCATGCGAGCAGATTATTTTTGAGTATTCCACTAAGTGACTTTACAATTTACTATTAAATACTTATCAAGGGGCAGTGCTGCAGCCTCAAATTCATCCTGGGAAACATGGAGCAAATACATCACTAGTCTGACAGAAGAACGTAAGAAATAGGAGAAGGAAGTGGTGATTCAGCCCCTTGATCCAGCTTCACCATTCAATCCAACCATGGCTGATTCTTCACCTCCACTCCTTTCCTGCTTGTTCCCCATATCAATTGAATTCACTTAAGAGTTCAAAAATCTATCAATCGCAGAATTCCAAAGATTCACAATCCTGTAAATTATGAAATCTCTCCTCCTCTCAATCCTAAATCACCATCCCCTTAGCCGGAGACCGTGTCCCCTAGTTATAGCCAGCAGAAACAGCACTCTGCATCGACCTTGACAAGGCCTCTCAGATTCTTGTATGTTTCAATAAGATCTTATTATTTTAATCGCCAGAGTGTAGTCCTATTTTAATCTTCATTGAACCCAGGCAAGTATATACTGAATCGGTCCATGTCCAAATGCAACAAGACCTGAACAATATCCAGGCTTGGGCTGACAAGTGGTAAGTAAATTCTCGCCAGGCAATGACCATCTGAAACAAGACAGAATCTGACCATCACCCCATGATATTCAATGGCATTACCATTGTTGAATCCTCCACTACAATCAACATACCGGGGGTTATCATTGACCAGAAACTCACCAGAACTAGCCATATAAATACTGTGGCTACAAGAGCAGGTCAGTGGCGAGTAGCTCACCTCCTGACTCCTGTGTGCCCCCGCCTCTCCACCCCACCGTCACCAAAACCTTTCCACGATCTACAAGGCACAAGTTAGGAGTGTGATGGAATACTCTCCAACAACACTCAAGAAGTTCGACACCATCCATGGCAAACCAACCTGTTTGATTGGCACCCCTTGCACAAACCTTTACTCCTCCATGACCAATGCACAGTAACAGCTGTGTGTACCATCTGCAAGATGCACTTCAGGAACCCACCAAGGTTCCTCAGGCAGCACCTTCCAAACCCACAACCACTACCATTTAAAGGGACAAGGGCAACAGATACCTGGGAAAACCACCACCTGGAGGATCCCCTCCAAGTCACTCTATCCTAACTTGGAAACAATCACCTTTCCTTCACCACCACTTAGTCAAAATCCTGGAATTCCCTCTGCAACACTTCTGTGGGTGTACCTACACTTCAAAGACTGCAGTAGTTAAAGAAGGCAACTCACCACCATCTTCTCGAGGGTAATTAGGGATGGGCAATGAGTGTTGGCCTGGCCAGTGATGCCCACATTCCATGAATGAATGAAAAAAATTCCTCCATTAGGTAAGATTATTATAATACTCCAGATGTGATTTCATCAGAACCTTGTAGCAAGACTTCTTTACTCCTATTCCAACCTCTTCCTCTTTTGGACCCAGTTTTACCTTTAAGTCAGTGGTTCCCAACCTGTGGTCCATGAGAATTCTGCAGGTGGTCCGTGGAAAAAAATAATCATACAATTGTGTACTTCCTCCGTGATACATTATTATTCACAATGTAATTTGCTTCACAAACATCCTTGTGTAATATAATCCACAATGTATTTGTGAGTGTGCATCATAACTGTTAGAAATAACTGCATTTTTAATACCTGTTGATATATAAGTTTGACTCCTGTCAATCATAGACTATGGGTGCAATTCTCTGGCCACGTTGCACTCAAGCGAGAACACAACGCGGCCGGAGAATCCCGGAGTGACCTGCAGCAAGCCTTCGACAGCCTCCGAGCCTCACGGGATTCACCGAACAACGCCCCAAATGGGCATGACCAAATGGCGCTCCCAGAAGTAGTTCTACTTACGACCTACCTGCCCGCAATCCACCGGCCTCCCTCAATTCTACTGCCTCACCAGGAGGGCAGCATGGTAGCACAGTGGTTAGCACAGTTGCTTCGCAGCTCCAGGGTCCCAGGTTCGATTCCCGACATCCCTGTCTGTGTGGAGTCTGCACGTTCTCCCCGTGTGTTTGTGGGTTTCCTCCGGGTGCTCCGGTTTCCTCCCACAGTCCAAAGATGTGCAGGTTAGGTGGATTGGCCATTCTAAATTGCCTTAGTGTCCATAAAAGGTTAGGTGGGGTTACTGGGTTAGGGTGGATCAAGGGTGATGGGGTGGAGGCCTGGGGCTTGAGTAGGGTGCGCTTTCCAAGGGCCGGTGCAGACTCAATGGGCTGAATGGCCTCCTTCTGCATTGTAAATTCTATGATACTATGATAAGGCTGCAGCTGGTCGCCAATCAGTGCTGGTCCATACAAAAGTGGACCAGGTGGAAAGGCACCCAGAGGGTCTACCGGGCCACCAAAGACCCCTGGGTGGTCAGGGTAAGTGCAGGGTGGCCCCCCGGCCGCCTCCCTGCAACGTGGGCACCTTGGCAGTGCCACCCAGAAGGCACCCCTTCAAAATGGCAGCCCCATCTCTGAGTTCTTAAAAAATTCCAAGTGTGGGTTAAACCAGTGAGAAACTCCCCTGGGCTCAAAAAAGTGATTAAGTGTCACTGAATAGCAGTGGGGAACTCACCGTCAGAGCCGGCGGGAAACTCCCTGAAAATCCCACCACAAATTATCTGAGAAACATTTTGGGAGAATCGCTCCCCATGTAAAATATGTTTAAAACAGCTCTCCCCCTCGCGTGGCAGGTTCCTTGGCGACGGGATGGGCGAGCCACACAAAATGCCATGGACTTCAGGACTGGAATATCCTCCGCCACTGAACAACACACAGCAGGGGGAATGGGAAATCTACTCTGGAGGAAACACTTGCCACAAGTCCACAGAAAGGGCTTTGCACAAAACACTCACCACAGAGACTCTTTTCTCGGTTCACAAAATGGTCCCACCAGCAGATCAGTCATTCACCAAGTAATCATTAAAATCCACACCGTCCGCTTACCCTATCCCCAATGAGTAATGACCTAACTTGTAATATCTGAGGCTCTGGTGCTGTGAGACTAGACATCTAAAGCCAGTATACTTTTGTGATCAAAATATAAAAACTACACCATGGTCTGACTTGGGTCAGTCTCAACCTAGCCTGGTCAGTCCAAGCCAGTATGGTCTGACCGGTGTCAGTCCCAAACAGGCCTAGTCTGGCCTATCTCGGTATCAGTAAACTGCCCTCGGTGATGCAGTTTCAGAAGCTGACTGGAGTTATGTGAGGAAAATAAAGCCTGAGGAGTTTATGGGGAGGCAAGAAAAAGAGTTGGAGAGTTTTCCAACTTGAATTTGATCCAAGGAGAGAATGCTAGATTAACAAAATGACTGAGGGATAGAGAGTGAGAGAAAGTAATGCAAAATCAGCTGGAGAAGCTTTCATTTTGCCAGGTAACCAGATGAGAAGCAGGACTGAGGCCAGGCCAGAAAAATGAATGGCTTCTTTTTACAAAGAACAGATTTTAAACAAGCTGCATTCGAGCCGAGACAGATTTCACATCGGGAGAAATTCAGGCATAAACACGCAGGAGAACAGAAGAGCCATTGTGAAAGCAGGATTGGGCCAGTTCCCTGGGTTGGTATTTTACGTCAGAGTATAACATGGAATGATCCAGCTTAGCTCTAACCTCTGTAGCAGCTCAATCGCTTAGCCTCAGACTCTGCTGGAATCCTGACTGGTGTTGCGTTGCCATGTGATTGCCATTCTTCTCAAGTGGGTGGACGAACATTCAGCGCAAAGTGACTGTTCTTATGCCGGACACGTACAGCACCAACAGGATAAGGGGAGAAGCGTTTGTAATGCAACTCACACCAAAGCGCATATCCTGTCACCAGTGTGCCGAGGATACCAGTCTGCTCGTTCACTTAATGATGTTAAACTCAGAAATCAAGCCCTGGCTAAAATCCAGAACTCCACTAACAGACTCAACCCCTCCCACTTGTTGCCCAGTGTGGGGCTGATTTATTGCAAGGGGCATGGAGCCTGAGCAAATGTGGTGCTCCCAGTAATACTCTAATCCAGATAAAGAGCATACAGTTAGGCCAAAAACATTCCAGCATTTAAGAATACCATCACTAGGGTGAGGGTGAGTGGACAGATCATAATATAAATACTGACATGGTTTTCATGTGTCTCAATGGATTGCGGGCAGGGAAGGGGTGTTCAGGAACTGCCAAGGGTCCTGAATGCTCAATGTCCATTCTTCGACTGGCCTTGATCCACTGTGGGCATCAAACGTTTGCAGATCAGTTGCAGTATAGTTTTGGGTTGATTAAAGCTTCTTCCACTTGCTTCAATCATGTGCCTTCCACAACCTTTGGATAAAATGTCACTCGCTCCTACAGCCAGTATACCTGTGGCCCCTCTCTCGCAGATTGTTCTTCAATCTCTTTCCAAAGGGAGTTCTACTCCACGGACCCCAGGCACTGAGGAACCAGTTTGAAATTGAGATTTGAATTTCATTCGCGTTGGCTATGACCATTGGTTTTCTCTATTAAAACTTTATTCTATCATGGGATGCGAGCATCACTGACAAGATCAGCATTTGCCATCCCTAATTGACCTCAACTGAGTGGCTTGCGAAGCCATTTCAGGCTCAACCACATAGCTGTGGTCCTCGAGTCAGACGTAGGCCAAACCAGCTAAGGACAGAAGATTTCCTTCACTAAAGGGCATTAGTGAACCAGGTGGGTGTTTAACAAGAGAAAATGATAGTTGCCACAGTTACCGAGACTAGCTTTATATTCCAGATTTATTAATTGCATTCAAATTTCATCAGCTGCCATAGTGGGATTTGAACCCATGTGCCAAGATGTTAAAACACTTCATTCTCAACACTGGAAGTAGCTTATTCTTAAGAGAACGTGAAAGCTCAAATAGCTGAGATTTATTTCAGCCACTGGAGGAAAGACTTATTCGTGAGGGTGTGGGCAAGTTTAGAATTTTAGCTCCCAAAGATCAGTTTGCCAATTATCCTCCCAGAGGTGAAACAGCCATTAGAATCTTGTCAGCTTTCCACATCTTTTTACACTGTGGTTGTGGGGAGTTACTTGGGTTGACTCTCAGGATTCCTCCACAGTTCCCCCCCCCCCCCCCCCCACAAACAGATGCCTACTTATGTGTTAAAAATAATATTGCCAATTGTACAGAGTTGCTGTTGTTGAGCTAGTGTATAATACCCTACTTTTAGAGCTTAAGAGCAAGAAAGTAGCCGGGGAAAGGATTGGCCCACTCGAGCACAGAGGAGGGAATCTATGCATGGAGCCAGAGGAAATGAGCGAGGTACTAAATGGGTACTTTCAATCAGTATTCATCAAAGAGAAGGACTTGGTGGATGATGGGTCTGGGCAAGGGTGTGTAGATAGTCTGGGTCATGTTGATATCAAAAAGGAGAAGGTGCTGGATGTCTTAAAAGCATTAAGGGAGATAAATCCCCAGGGCCTGATGGGATCTACCCAAGATTACTGAGGGAGGCTAGGGAGGAAATTGACAGAAATCTTTGTATCCTCATTGGCTGCAGGTGAGGTCCCAGAGGACTGGAGAATAGCCAATGTTGCTCCCTTGTTTAAGAAGGGTAGCAGGGATAATCTAGGAAATTATAGGCCAGTGAGCCTTACGTCAGTGGTAGGGAAATTGTTGGGAAAAGATTCTTAGGGACAGGATTTACTCACATTTGGAAATAAATGGACTTATTAGTGATAGGCAGCATAGTTTTGTGAAGTAGAGGTCATGTCTCACTGATCAAGTTTTTTGAGGAAGTGACGAAGATGATTGAAGAAGGAAGGGCAGTGGTTGTTGTCTAAATGCATTTCAGTAACTCCTTTGACTCGGTCCCTCATGGCAGACTGGTAGAAAAGGTGAAGTCACATGGGATCAGAGGCGAGCTGGGAAGATGAATACAGAGCTGGGTCATAGAAGATAGAGGATAGAGGTGGAAGGGTGCTTATCTGAATGGCAGGCTGCGACTAGTTGTGTTCCACAAGGATCAGTGCTGGGACCTTTGTTGTTCATAGTATATATAAATGATTTGGAGGAAAATGTAGCTGGTCTGATTAGTAGGTTGCGGACGACAAAGATTGGTGGAGTTACGGATAGTGATGAGGATTGTCAGAGGATACAGCAGGGTCCAGATCAGTTGTAGACTTGGCAGAGAAATAGCAGATGGAGTTTAATCTGGAAAGGTATGAGGTAATGCATTTTGGAAGGTCTAATACAGGTGGAAATTATACAGTTAATGGCAGAACCCTTAGGAGTATTGACAGGCAGGGAGATCTGGGCGTACAGGTCCACAGATCACTGAAAGTGGCAATGCAGGTGGATAATGTCAAGAAGGCATAATCATCAGTCGGGGCATTGAGTATTAAAATTGCCAAGTAACGCTGCAGCTGTACAGAACCTTAGGTAGGCCACATTTGGAATATTGCATACAATTCTGGTCACACTACCAGATGGATGTGGCTGCTTTGGAGAGGGTATAGAAGTGGTTTACCAGGATGTTGCCTGGTCTGGAGGGTATTGGCTATGAGGAGAGGGTGGATAAACTCAGATTGTTGTCACTGAAATGACAGAGGTTGATGGGCGACCTAATAGAGGTTTACAAAATTTGAGTGGTATGGACAGATATTCGGATGATTTTCCCAGGGTGGAAAAGTCAATTACATGGGGATATAGTTTCAAGGTGCGCGGGGGAAAGTTTAGAGGAGATGTGCAAGGCAAGTTTTTTTTTTATTCACAGAGGGTGGTGAGTTCCTAGAACGCGCTGCCAAAGAAAGTGGTGAAAGCAGATACAATAGAGTTTAAGAGGTATCTCTATGAATAGGATGGGAATAGAGGGATATGGACCCCAAAGTGCAGAAGGTTTTAGTTTGGACAGGCATCATGATCGGCCCTGGCTGGGAGGGCCGAAGAGCTTGTTCCTGTGCTGCACTGCTCTTTGTTCTTTGATTTCCCATTCACAAAACCTGTTGACTCTGCCTAGTTAAGATTTTTGAAGTGCCCCACTCTAGCATCCTTAATAATAGGTCCCAGTAATTTCTCTATGATAGACGTTAAGTTAATTGGTCTGTAGTTTCCTGCATTCTGTCTCCTTCCTTTCTTGAATAGAGGAGTTACATTCACTATTTTCCAATCTGATGGGAAGTTTGGAAAATTAAAACCAATTAATCTAACATCTCAGCAGCCGTTAGGACCTGGGGACTTGTTGACCTTTAATTCTAACAATTTCCTCAATATCATTTCCCTGGTGGTTGTAATTGTTTTAAGCTCCTCCCTTTCACCTCTTGATTCACAGCCTTTGGAATGTTATTTGTACCCTCTGCAGTGAAACCAGATGCAAAATGTGTGTTCAATTCATCCACCATTTTCTTATTTTCCATCATTAATTAGGGAGTAAATGGTAGTGCCACTGGACCAGGAATACAGAGCCTAATGCTCTGGGTCACAGATTCAAATACCACCACCATAGCTGGTAGAATTTATGCTGTATTAATCAAATCTGGAATTGAAAGCTCCTATCACTAAGGGTGACTGCGAACTATCATCGATTGTTGTAAAAAAACATCTGGTTCATTAATGTCCTTTAGGGAAGGAAATTTGTCTTCTTTACCTGGTCTGACCCACATATGACTCCAGACACATGACAATGTGGTTGACTCTTAATTGCTCTCTCTAATGGCCTAGAAAACCATTCAGCTCAACGGATAGGCAGCAAATACTGGCCTTGCCAGCGACACATCATATGATAAGTAAAATAATTAATTCCTCAGATTCATGCTCACCTTGGTTACTCTTTTCCTCTTTAGTTACCCTTACCATCTATTCTTATATTTCTAGTTAGTTTTCTCTTGTAACTTAATTTCTTCCTCTGTATTATTCTTTTGGTCATTCTTTGCTGTTCATTATTTTATGCCTAATCTTCTGGCCTGCCACCTTCAGAATTGGACACACTTTCTTTCAATTTGATACTTTTAAATAATTAATTTACCGGATGTGGATATCATTGGCCTGACCAGCATTTATTGCCCATCCCCAATTTGCCTCGAGAAGGTGGTGGTGAGCTGCCTTCTTGAACCGCTGCAGTCCCTGAGGTGTAGGTACACCCACAGTGCTGTTAGGGAGAGAGTTCCAGGATTATGACCCAGCGACAGTGATGAAATGGTGATATATTTCCAAGGCGGGGCGGTGAGTGACTTGGAGGGGAACTTTCAGGTGGAATCGGTCCTGTGGACCAACGTGGAATATTTTATGAACTTAAAATGTTCTATCTAAAATGCCACAGCACTGCGCCAATCTCATTATGATGCCAGTGGAACAGCACATTGCTCAGAGTGTAGGGCTGGTCTGCTCACGGTGAATGCTTCCACAGTCTGGAAGGATACAACTATGCAACAGTATTCACGCTGGGCTGAACCTTCAGACAGAAACCAGCATTCTGACCAGGGAGGGCTTGGTAGAGGGGTGGAAGGGGCACAGGGGCCAAAGGGACAAGAAACCATTGCAAGGGATTAGGGGGAAAGGGAAACATACAGGGGGCTAAGGGGCAGAAAGACATTGCAAAGAGGTGGAGGAGCATGAACAATGATGAAACCAGAGGGGGACCAAAGGGTGGGAGGCTGGAGCCTGTCAAGAGAAACTGAAATGCGCTGACTGTCACTGAACATATTTAGGAAGGAAATTAATAGATTTCTAGACTCTAGAGATGTCAAGGGTAATGTGGAGAGCGCGACAAAATGGTGTTGAGATAGAGGATCCACCATGATGATTTTGAAAGGCGGAGCAGGCTTGAAGGGCTGAATGGCCTCCTTGTGCTCCTATTTTCTCTGTTTCTTTGTTTATATGAATGGGATTCCAGATGTATGAATGGGATTGGATAAATACAGACCCTGGAGTAGGAAAGATGTGTGCATTGGTGAGGGCATAGGTTGCACTGACACTCAAAGTGGAGAGGGGGGAGGAGATGTGGAACCTTTATTGGGGATGGGCTGAGGAGGGTAAATGTAAATAATATTTATTGTCACAAGTAGGCTTACATCAACACTGCAATGAAGTTACTGTGAAAAGCCCCTAGTCACCACATTCCGGCGCCTGTTTGGGTACACAGAGGGAGAAGTCTCAGCTGGTACGGGAATTGAACCCGCTCTTCTGGCCTTGTTCTGCATTACAAACCAGCTGTCTAGCCCACTGAGCTAAACCAGCTAGTGATGATAGGTACACACCCTCTAGATGGGGAAGGCATAGGGATGACAATGTCAACAGTAATGGATTCAGTGGGGAGGGTAGGATTATCAACTATGGGATATAGTATTACTAGCAACTATGGGGTCTAGTATTACTGAGCAAGGTCGGAGATTAAAATGAAATGAAAATCGCTTATTGTCACAAGTAGGCTTCAAATGAAGTTGCTGTGAAAAGCCCCTCGTCACCACATTCCGGCGTCTGTTCGGGGAGGCTGGTACAGGAATTGAACCGTGCTGCTGGCCTGCCTTGGTCTGCTTTTAAAGCCAGCAATTTAGCCCTGTGCTAAACAGCCCCTCAAAAGACAGAGGTCTACATTTACATTGCAAGGTTCCAGGTAAATTTCTGGGATGCGGACAGTGCGAGAGGGAGCTGGTTTCAAAGTAGCAGCAGAGAACCACCACCTTGCATTCAAATGAATGGTACAGTAGTAAATTAACAGAAGTGAATCTGCCTGAGGCACTGTGGTTGTAGTGGACTTGTCGGAGGAACATTTTCTGGGGACACCCTCTAACTCAGTGTTTTTCAAACCTTTTTTCCGGGAACCCATTTTTGCCAACCAGCCAACCTTCGGACCCAACCCGGCCAACCTTCGCGACCCACTCCGGCCAACCTTCGCCGGCAAACCTTCGCGACTCACGCCGGCCAACCTTCGCGGCCTACGCTGGCCGACCTGCACAACCCACCATTTTCTCTTAACTTGTTTGTTGCTGACAAAAATGGAGGAAATGATTTTGGGTCCCTTTGACCCCAATGGTCCCTATGGCCCCCCGAACTTGAAAAAAGGCTGCGGCCAGATAAAAACAAATGCGGCCGCACTGCGCATGCATGCCCGATCATCGGTACGCATATGCGCAGCACCGATGATCTGGCACGCATGTGCAGTGCGCCCGCATTTTTAAAATCTGTTCCTGGCCACTTTGAAGGCCGCTCGCAGCCGGCATTATTAAAAGCCGGCTTCTGCGGCTGTTGCGCGCGGATTTGCGCGATCGGGAGCGCCGCGACGGACAGCTCCGCGACCCTCCCAGCACCCGCCCTCGACCCACCCGCGGGTCGCGCCCCTGAGTTTGACAATGCCTGCTCTAACTTGTTGGTGCCACGACATTAAAATGAAGTCAGGCGGTGAGAGATTGGAGGAAGACCTCCTCGAGAAGCTAGTCTTTGGAACCCATGTCTTTTGCGGCACCGTAACAAACAAATGTAACTGCCATTGCTTTAGCATCACAGTCGGTGAATTTCAACATTAACACACAAATAAATCAAAAAAGGCTATCATTCCATTAATATTCAACTGGTGTGTGCTGATCGGATGCACATCATGCATGTTTGTACCAGGTACCCTGGGAGTTGTTATGATTCCTACATCCTGAGTTTCTCCAGATGCGAGGAGTTATTCAAAGGGCCTGAGCGTTGTCAGGAATGGCTGCTTGGGGCTAAGAGGCACCCACTGAAATACTGGCTCATGACACTTGAGAAGTCTACGGAAGAGAGGTAAAATGCAGCTCACAGTTCTGCATAGTCACTCATCGAGCAGACCATCTGAAGATACGCTTACGATGTATGAACCACTCAGGTGGTGCACTACAGCACACTCCCAATGTGGTTTCAGGATGGTGCCATTGAGGAAGCTCAACATGGGAGTAATGCCAGTGCCACCTGCAGTTTCCAGGAGTAGGAAAGCCAAGGCAAGGTGAGGTGGTCACATTTCTTCTGGTTCTGAATGCCATTGCACTGCACTGAAAGGGATGTGCAACTAGTCATATCAAGAGCAGATTCAGCATTCAGACTTGCTCCTCCCAACCTCATGATTGACCAGACCATGATCACCAAGCAGATCCGCAGTGCACCTATATGTGCTCGCTCTGGAAGTGAAACTCAACTCAAACTCACTTGATGCAGTCATCACCACATTAATGAGAAACTCCCATGGCCAGTGAGATAAGGGCATGGTTGGAGATTTCATCGTCCAGCCAGGTCTTGACCTTTGGAGACATACCGGCCGCTAATTTCACAAGGCTACTTGAGCTGCCCTCACACAATAGTGTGTAGTGAGGAAGAAGAGTTACAAGGGCTTTAATCATGCACTTCCAATAAAGATTTGAACACATCTCCCCATCCCCGAGAGTATCGGTCCCCTGGCCTCCCCAATGAGCTCGGTGGCATCCTCCTCAGACTGTGAAGGAAATAATGTTAGCTGCCCCTCTCCTGATCTGGGATCTTCCCACCTGTTGTAGGCAAACTTGCCCTGGACGAAGACAAAAGGAAGGCATGTGATGAGAAGGGATGGAGCAGAGGCTGCGATACATACATGTCTCTGTGTGTGGGGCTGAGGATGGAGGGTAAGCAGCATGAGAGGTGACATAGTGGTGATGTAAAAGTTTCTGTGAGACAATCAGTGACGATAATAGCTGTGCGAGATCCCTAAAGAGATTAGACCATTGATTACATGATGTCCATGATAAGAGTTTGGTACTGAAGGGAGTCAAAGGATAACTTACCGTGTTGGAATGGATTAGATCATTCAGCCTCTTCCTACACGGGATGGAATGCAGTGGTCTGCCACACCGATATCCTTGGGATGGCCTCCCATGCCAGAGAGGCGAAGCTAATGTGCTTTCTGGATACCACACACTCCTTGTATCTATGCCTTGAGCATGTTGGGGTAGAGGTGGGGTGCTGCCTTCTTCTTTCTGCCCAACCCCCTCCGAGATCAACTCACAGAATGAAGCAAGAACAGAATCCGCATAGACATTGCGTTGTGCTAAATCATGCATGTAGTTTCCTGCAGTGTAGACTCTGCTGTATACTGGAATTGAGCAATCACTCAATTCATTCTGAGAAGCCAGCATCATTTGAGAAATAGTGTTTAGGTGGATGGAAACCTGAAGGTTGTAGCTGACGTATCTTTAGTGTGCTAAGAATTGCGCTGAGAACCAATTTAAGATTGTCAGTCGGGCTCACAGTGTGGTGCATTTGTTGGCTAGAAGTTACATATATTAATACACAGGGCCCTGTGCTTTGCAAACAGAAAGAACATATTAACACATTGCACCTCTTTCAGCTAGACAAAATAAGTGATCGCCATTTGCTGGTTCATTCCCCAGGACAATGCCTTGACCACTCGGGGTCAATTTGCCTGACTTAAATTTCAAACAATGCTTGGCAGTTGTCAATCACCATCAACTGGTGCATTCTCCATGGCAATGCCTCTACCAGAGTGACAACAAATCAGCATTCCCTTATCATAGAGTATAAATTTTTGTTTTCCCCTTATAGTGGCATTCTTGCGAAGTGTCCTGATTCGAGCAGGCCGAAAAACTTCAACAAGTCTCTTTTCTCAGCAATACTCAAGTTCTGTACCAACCAAATAACCAAGAGAAGTTCTCTTTGGAAAGCAAATCTCAAACAAATTGCAAACACTGAGATAATACCTTTCGACCCGAGCTCACCTGCAACAGAAATGATGAAGGACGCATCCATGGCATCAATATTCAAAGTCTTGGCCCTTGCTGATAGATGAAAGTAGGGAATGAAGTATGCTAACTGGCTGAACACCACTGAGGACGTGTAAATACAAAAGAAAGGATCTTGTAACAGTGAGAAGTCGAGAAGTTTCTCCTTAGCAGGAAGGCTTTGCAATCCCTTGTTCCTACTCGAAAACCCAACAGTCTCTTTATGAGCTGTTCGGAAAGTTACTTTGTCCAGGAATGCTTTGCTCTCGTGTGTAATACTGGATTCCGTCTCCACCCGGGAGGGGTTGGTGCTCAGATTCTCATCCCTCAGGATGCAGCTGTCAGCATTCGTGGAAAGGTCAAGGTGGCTAATTGCAGCGTGACCCACGATGGGATTGGCAGCGATTAAACAGCCTTCGGAGTGATTCTCCACAATACCTTGTTTCATTGTTCCATTCAGAAACAGATTGCCATGTGGGCATTTGAGCGCTTTGTTATTACAGGATGGTTGGGAGTGTGTGGATTGTTGTTCCTGTAGATAAATTGGCCTCAGCAGCATACTCGTGGCAATTAGGTTTAACATTAGACCGCCCAAAATAAGTAAAGCACCTGTAAAGATGGGGAAAAAAATCTGTTAAAATAACTATTCACTCTTATTAGATCCCGGCACGGTTTCTCTTGGGTTTATGATGTGTCAATATTTACATGGCGTCCATACATAATAGTTGATAATTTAGCAACAAAAACTTGCATAGGAAAACATCCCAAGTTGTATCACAGGAACATTAGCAAACTAAATTTGACACGTCCCAGGGAAAAACGAAAGAGAAAACTTACAAAGGAAAGGAGAGGCCAAAAGGTTTAGAGAGGGAATTCCAGAGTTTAGGGCCCGGCAGCTGAAGTCACGGCCATCAATGGTGGATGGATTAAAATCAGGAATACTCACGGGCCCAGAATGAGGGTAGCGGGGCTGCAGATCACAGAGAAAGGGATGGGTGTGGTCAGATAGAGATTTGAAAACCACGATGAGAAATGGCGTCACGATCCCTGAGGCCCCCCCCAAAAATCCATGACCTGCCCACCAGCATGAACGCAATCCCCTTCCCCCCTCCCCCCGCAGCCCTCCCAACACTCACACCGGGGCAACTCCTGCCCAATCGCGCACGTGCAAAAAACGCGCCTTGGCGGTACCACCCTGGCAATCTGGATAGATCCCGGAGCGGGGTCTCGCGGCTTTCAACGGCAACACTGCGCCACGGTGAGTTGCTTTTCCAGTGCAGCGTGGCTGTCGCCCATAGAATTTTACAGCATGGAAGGAGGCCCTTCAGCCCATCCCGTCTGTGCCGACCATCAAGCAAAGTTGTGAGGGTTCCTGTCTGTCCCACCCTTTCAGCCAGTGAGTTCCAGATTCCCACCACCCTCTGGATGAAAATGTTTTTCCTCACGTCTCCTCAAAAGCTCCTGCCCATTACCTTAAATCTATGTCCCTTGGTTATTGGCCCCTCCATTACGGGGAAAAGTATCTTCCTATCCACCCTATCTATGTCCCTCATAATTTTATACACATCAACTAGGTCCTCCCTCAGCCTCCTCTGCTCCAGGGAAAACAATCCCAACCTATCCAGTCTCTCTTCCTAGCTGAAACACTCCAGCCCAGGCAACATCCTAGTGAACTCCTCTGCTCCGTCTCCAGTGCAATCACTTCCTTTCGATAGTGTGATGACCAGAACTTTACGCAGTATTCCAGCTGGGGCTTAACCATCATTTTATACAGCTCCAGCATAGCCTCCATGCTCTTAAATTCAATACCTCAGTTAACAAAGGCAAGAAACCCGTAGGCCTTCTTAACCACCTTATCTACCTGTCCTGCTGATTGCAGAGATCTGTGAACCTGCACACCAAGGCCCCTTTGATCCTCTGTACTTCCAACTGGTCGGACCATTCATTGTATATTTTCTTCCTTGTTTGTCCTCCCAAAATGCATTACCTCACATTTGTCATAGTTAAATTCCATTAGCCACTCTTCTGCCCACCTAAACAGCCGGTCTATATCGTGCTGTAATATAAGGCCTTGTTCCTCACTATTTACCACACCGCCAATTTTTGTGCCATCTGTGGACTTATCATACCTCCTACATTCACATCCAAATCATTAACGTATACTACAAACAGGGGACCCAGCACCGATCCCTGCAGAACACCACTGGACACAGGCTGCCAGACACAAAAACAACCTTCAACCATCACCCTCTGCCTCCTACCACTGAGCCAGTTTTAGATCCAGTTTGCCAAATTGCCCTGGATCTGGTGCGCTCTTATCTTCTTCATCAGCCTCCCATGTGGACCTTGTCAAAAGCCTTACAAAAGGGCAGTACGGTCGCACAAGTGGATAACACTGTAGCTTCACAGCGCCAGGGTCCCAGGATCGATTCCCCGCTGGGTCACTGTCTGTGCGGAGTCTGCACGTTCTCCCCGTGTCTGCGTGGGTTTCCTCCGGGTGCTCAGGTTTCCTCCCACAGTCCAAAGACGTGCAGGTTAGGTGGATTGGCCGTGATAAATTGCCCTTAGTATCCAAAATCGTTAGGAGGGGTTATTGGGTTATGGGGATAGGGTGGAAGTGGGTCGGTGCAGACTCGATCGGCCGAATGGCCTCCTTCTGCACTGTATGTCTGTTTAGCACAGGGCTAAATCGCTGGCTTTAAAAGCAGACCAAGGCAGGCCAGCAGCACGGTTCAATTCCTGTACCAGCCTCCCCGAACAGGCGCCGGAATGTGGCGACTAGGGGCTTTTCACAGTAACTTCATTTGAAGCCTACTTGTGACAATAAGCGATTTTCATTTTCATGTATCTATGTAAAAGTCTATGTAGACAACATCAACCGCACTACCCCCATCTACACACCTAGTCACCTCCTCAAAATATACAATCAAATTTGTAAGACATGATCTCCCTTTGACAAACACATGCTGACTACCCTTGATTAATCCTTGCCTCTCCAAGTGGAGATTAATTCTATCCCTCAGAATTGTTTCCAGTAGTTTCCCGACCACTGAAGTTAAACGCACTAGCCTGTAATTTCCTGTTTTGTCCTTACTTCCCTTCTTGAATAATGGCACCACACTAGCTGTCCTCCAATCGTTTGGCGCCTCTCCTATGGCCAGGGAAGATTTGAATATTTTTGTCAGAGCTGCTGCAATCTCCTCCCTTGCCTCCCACAGCAACCCTGGATATATATCATCTGGCCCCGGGGATTTATCCATTTTCAGGTCCATTAAAACGAATGTTAAGTCGTTCAAATAAATCACAATGTGCCACATTGATTTCTATACCTACGTCATCCTTCCCCATCGTGAACACCTCTCCGTAGTGAACAGCCAGATGGCTGCTTCGATTGTTAAATTCTCAGTTATCCTACATAACTTTATCCAGAGTTTTATCTTTGAATCTCACCCAACCTTGCAATATTTTTCACACTGTAACCTTTAAAATGGGTTACATTATAACCTTTAAAATGGGCGAGGTAGCTGAAACTGGAAGGGTCTCTGGTCTGCTCTTGTAGGCACGGTATTTGTAAGCCTGGTCCAGTTGAATTTTGGTCAATGTCGATTCAGCAATGATAATGACATAGAATGTCAGGAGGAAACACTATATATTTGGAAATGGCCAGACATTTGTGTGAAGTACTTTCCATTCATCAGCCCAAGATTGATTGTTGTCCAGGTTTAGTTGTAGGCAGGCACAATAGCTCCAGTATCTGCTTGGTACCCATCCACAGTATAGCGGAGGGAATGCTACACTGTCAGAGATACCCCCTTTCAGACGTGACATTACACCAGGCCCTGTCTGATCTCTCGCATGTGGGTGCAAAAGATTCCATGACACTAATTGAAGAAGAACCACGGGGAGTTCTATCCGGTGTACTGGACAATATTTGTCCCTCAATCAATATCAGTAAGAACCAATTATCTGGTCATTATCACATTGTTTCTTCAGGGAAATTGCTGTGTGTAAATTGGCTGCTGTGTTTCTTACACTACAACAATGACTAGATTTCAAAACTACTTCATTGGTTGTAAAGGAAACTCAATAACAAAGTCGCCATCATCCCCAAGGACCGTAGGCTGCATTTCCCTTTGAGAGAGAGAGCTGACTGGTAGTGCCACACAAGTGCCGGGCAATGACTATCTCCTACAAGAAAGGATCTAACCACCACCCCTTGACATTCAATGGCTTATCATCACTGAATCCCCCACTATAAGCATCCTGGAGGTTACCGTTGATCAGAAGCTGAACTGGACTAATCATATTAATACTGTGGCTACCAGGGCAGGTCAAAGGCTCGGAATCCTACGGCGAGTAACTCACCTCCTGTCCCCCCTCAAAGCTTGTCACCATCTACAAGGCACAAGTCAGAAGTGCAGTGGAATACTCTCCACTTGCCTGGATGAGTGCAGCTCCAACAACACTCAAGAAGCTCAACACTATCCAGGACAAAGCAGCCGCTTGATTGCTCCTCCTTCCACAAACATTCAAACCTTCCACCACCAACAAACAGTGGCAGCCGTGTGTACCGTCTACAAAATGCACTGCAGTAATTCACCAAGGCTCCTTAGACAGCACCTTCCAAACCCACGACCACTACCATCTAGGAAGACAAGAGCAGCAGGCACCTGGGAACCCCACCACCTGGAGGTCCCCCCCCCCCCCCCCCCCCCCCAAGTCACTCACCACACTGACTTGGATATATATCCCCAATCCTTCACTGACACTGGGGCAACATCCTGGAACTCCCTCCCTAACAGCATAATGGGTATACCTACACCTTAAGGATTGTAGCGGTACAAGAAGGCAACTCACCACCAACTTCTGAAGGGAAACTAGAGATGGGCAATTATTTCTGGTCTAGCCAGTGATGCCCACATCCTGTAAATGAATGATTTTTAAAAACAATGTAACCTAAGGTCACCACACCTCGAGTAAGGGGCAAGGTTGAGAAGGTGGGGCCTTCATGGATATAAATGGCTGGCTGTAAATATAATTATAGAACCTTTACGGCAAAGAAAGAGGCCACTTGATCCATCTTGTCTGCACTGGCCAAAAATCTAACCACCCAGCCTAATCCCACTGGTCCATGGCCCTGCAGGTCACAGCTCTTCAAGTGGATGTCCAGGGACCTTTTAAATGGGTTGAGTGTTTCTGCCTCTACTACCCTTTCAAGTAGCGAGTTCCAGACCCTGAGTGAAAAATGTTTTTCCTTTAATCCTTCGACCAATCATTTTAAATCTGTGACCCTAAGTCATTGACCTCTCTGCTAAAGTTATTAGGCCATTCCCATCCTCACAATTTTGTACATTCCAATCAAATCTCTCCTCATCTTCCGTTGTTCCAGAGAGAACAATCCCAGCCTATCCAATCTTTCCTCATCATTGCAGTTTTCCAGTCCTGGCAGCAACCTTGTAAATCTCCTTTGCAACCTCTCTGATGCAATGATATCGTTTCTGTAATGAGGTGAGGGCCGCATGCAGAGACCAAATAATGGTACCATGAAGGTTTGGTTCGAACAACGAAAACACTTCACTGTCACTGATGATCTCCTGGTCCACAATGAGAAGCTGGTGACCCTCCGAAAAAAGAATGAAGACTTCCAAACAGCACTGTTAACCTACAACTTACAATGTGGCCTCGCCTTGCCTGTACCCCAGATGGGAATAAACACCTTGCATACCTCTCAATCCTGTCGAAGAATCTAATACTTGGGTTGGTTGCCAAGGATTACCAGGATATCCAAGAGAGAGAGAGAGCTGACCTGCAGGCCAAAGCAGGCTTCCACCTACAACAATAGATAGCAGACCAGACAATTGGCACAACTAGAAAAGAATGACAAAGTCTGGATTGAAGACCTTCGAGTGAAACACACTCAGAAAGCAATGGGAACAGATAGCTGTGGGCGTTCATCATCCTTCTGAGATCCCCACCATCAGAGAAACCTCTCCTCAGTCTATTCAACTTATGACACATGGCCTCAAGAAATGGCTGAAGCACACTGGCTGCAAATTAGGCTATGGGCCTTGACAATATCCCAACTCT
Source organism: Scyliorhinus torazame (assembly GCF_047496885.1). NCBI lineage: Eukaryota > Metazoa > Chordata > Chondrichthyes > Carcharhiniformes > Scyliorhinidae > Scyliorhinus > Scyliorhinus torazame. Next base: position 26,520,150 of record NC_092723.1, on the reverse strand, counting down.
GTTACTGAAAACTAGTGTTCCAAGCTCTATCCCCAGCACAGCAACAACACTGGCATCGACCCAACAGTGTTTATCTCGTTAGATTGGGAAAGCTGTGGGTCTCTTGGAGAAGAGAAAGTTGAGGGGAGATTCGGTGGAGGCATTCAAAATCATGGGGGGTCTGGACAGAGTAGATTGAGAGGAACTGTTCCCACAGGTGGAAGGATCGAGAACCACAGGGCACAGATTCAAGGTGATTAGCAAAACGAGGCAAAACATATTTTCACTGCGGGTGTTTATGATCTGGAATGCACTGCCCGACTGTCTGCTGAAGACTAATTATCGGAAGGGGAAAGATTTGCAGGGCTACAGGGAAAAGGCAGGGAAGCTGCTCATTTGGACAGCCAGTACAGACATGATGGACCAAATGGGCTCCTTCTGCACTGCAATAATTCTGTGATTCTGATTCTGTCAATGCCAGGCGTTAACCCTAAGGACCTGGATGCAGTGCTGCAAAAAGCTCAATAGTCTCACACGAGTGGTCAAGGTCAGTGAATGCATCTTCAACTGCCATATCTCAGCAACTGCAACACCAACCTAACCTACTGATCCCTGCACCAGATCCCCATCATTCGTCTACCAACCTCCCTATTAATCAGGAATCATTTGTCACATTCATAGCTTCATCTCACCCTCACAAGCTTGGCACCTCTGTAAGCCTCATACCCACATTGAGCTGGTACACACTGCCAGCTATTCAACCACGATAGCCACATCACCCTAACATATTGTACCGCACTCACTTGAGTGCTGTGTCTGTGGCCAACGATGGTGCTGAATCAATTGGGAATTATTGTAACCTCATACCTCATCCTCCTTCACACTTCTCACTTCCTCCTCATTACACACTCTCTTCTGATTTATAAGCACCTCTTACTTCACCCCCTCCTCGCCTATCAGAACCTCTCTCATTTCAGGTATCCTAGAACTGGAACCAGACCAGGGAGTGAAGGAACAGCAAGAAGACAGTGATGATGAAGAGGGGTCATCACTCATTTCACTCTTGCAGTCTCCAGCTCACATATTGGCACTGTGCATAACTTATCAGTTCCCCAGAGGCACACGGGTTCTGCTTCTAGCTGTTTTAGGTGAGGCCTTCAATGGGGAAGGCTACATGGCTGATGGATATGCAAAACAAAATGCCTGGTACATTGACAAGTCTGCTAGAAACCCTGTGGTCAATGCCAAGGTAGATGGTGGAGTCTGGCATCAACTTGGCACAGGGTTTGAAGCCTCTGGTACCCAAATCTTCTCCATGTGCCACGGCAAGTCAAATTTCTGCAGGTTTCCAAACTCCTGCTGTAACCTCAGCAGAAAGATCAGGGAAAGGCCAAATTCACCATTAATGACATCTCTCGGCGGGGTTTTACCGATGTCATGACCACGGTGTTAAAAACAAGGGTGGTGCCAGGTCCGGAGGTGGTGATTTTCAGAGTTTCGGAAGATCCGGGAGTCCAGGGGGTGAGAGAGGCTGACGTCTTGGCCTTTGCCTCTTTGGTAACCCGGAGATGGATATTGTCAGCATGGAGGGACTCGAAGCCCCCAAATTCAGAGATCTGGCTTCGTGACATGGCTTGGTTTCTCAGACTGGAGAAAATAAAGTTCACCCTAAGAGGGTCAATGCTAGGGTTCGTCCGGAGGTGGCAGCCGTTTGTCGACTTCTTTGGAGAAAACTACTTGTCAGCAGAGGTGGGGGTGGGAAGTTAGATTATTGTTTAGAAGAGGAGGGACTTGTGAGGGAGGGAGGTGGTCTTTGCGCTATGTTTATATTTGTACTGTTATTATTATAAAATTATAAATGCCTTAATAAAATGTTTTTCAAAACAAAATAATGACATTTCTCTCTCCAATTTACCCACAAGCTTTCTTTGCCGAAGACCTCATTTTAAAAGGAATGATAGGATTTAACTTTCAGCCATGAAGTGAATTAAAACATTGCTCACCTTGCCAGTCATATTGTACCAACAGTAACTGTGTGAAAGGAGCGAGGGCAAAGGTCAAGCCCATTCCTGACCGTGCGATGGCATAGGCAGTCGCTAGTCTTTTTTTGAAGTACTTTGCATGCATCACAGTTGCTGCTTGATAGAGAAAAGCAAAGCCGACTCCTGCAACAAATGTTTACAGCTCAGTATTTGTACCAACTTGCTTTCCCTCAGCTCCCCATTGACAGCTGAGCGAGGACATGATTATCTTGTGTCAAGTGTCCGCTAGCTGCTCCGAAACAGGCCTCAGGGAATTGAGCAAGAGCAGCTACGGATTGAATCGTGCGCTCCTTCTGGTCTGCTCAACCCACGAGGCCATCTCGCCCACAGAGTAATGAACCAGAATTTATAAGTGGGACATGTGTAAACCTCCTGTGTACGGGAGTCCCAAAATACCCATTCACATTTACGGCTGTGCGATTTTTAGAATTTAGGAAGAATTATTTCTCAATCATTGAACTTCTGTATCCAAATAGGACAGTTCAACCATCACAATGAGCAAAGTCTCAGTTGAGGACAAGATTCCCACCTCCATCAGAATGTTTCTCCCCAGCTGCGCTGATTCAGGCCTTTTAATCTTTAAACTACTTGTCAATCCCAAAAAGTAAAACATTTGTTTAATTTTAAGGAAACTCATGCCAATGTATGTAATTCTGACATTACTTTTTTCAATATATTCGTGGGATATGGGATTATTGACAAGGCCAGCATTTGTTGCCCGTGACTAATTGCCCCCGACAAGATGGTGGTGAACTGCCTTCTTGAACGTAACAGTGAAATTGCTGAAAAGAAAAACATGTTGCCAAAACCTTGTGTCATCCACATCTCAGGACAAATGCAAGAATGCCAAATTTAAATATTCTCAATCATTTATACCGCAGAAGAGGGGTGTTGATTGGTTGACAGGTTCGACTCGGATTGGCCAAGATGTTGTCATGGAGAAAGCAACAGGGCTCTCCAAGCTTACATATAATTCAAAAAGGGTGCAAGGCTTCAGCACATTCCTTTTGTTTGCAAAGACCGGGTCCCTGTGTATGAATGCAAGCCGCTTCTAATGAGTGTAAACGAGTCATTTTACAAGCTGGACTGATTATCTCAAATTGGTTGTTAGTGTAGCTATTGGCGCACTCAGGATTGTTTGAGACAGTGCCAAGTACCATAGACCATATCTCCCAGTGATTGGTTGATCGAATCAGACAGCGTGTTCCTCTGGTTATCTGTAATAGGCTGAGTGCAGACCGTACCCAACCAGCTCAGTCTTGCGAAACCCAAAAGAAAATAAGGAATTGTCCGCACCCATTCGCTTTGGGCAAGTTTGGAGATGAGAGCATGAAAATATTAATAAATGCAGTGAAGTTTTCCATATGACAGATGTTAGGCTAATTGGTCTATACATTCCTGCTTTTGTTCAATCATTATTTAGTGTCCTTATTTTCTTCATTATTGTTATTGTGGTTAGGTAAATTTTGGTGAGTCCCTGTCTCTTGGTCATGCAATCCTTTATCTCTACTAAATAACTGAAGGAATTGAATAATTCAACATTTCCTTATTTTCATTTACAATATAACAATTTTCAGTTTTCAAGAGGCTCAATTGGTCCTAAGCACCCACTTTTTCCTAAAGAATTGCAAAGAAAATGGTTGATTTTGAAATCCCTTCTGTGGCTTATTTCATACTTCCTCTTTGTAGCTCTTTATATCTGTTTTGTCACCTTTGGTTGACCTTTGTATCCTTCTCTGTTGCCAGTACCTGAGCTATTCTTTGCCTAATTGTCTGCTTTTCCTTGTAGTTTTATGTTGTCTCTTCGTGCTTTAGTCAACCAGAGCTCTTTTATTGGTATGTATAGCTCTTGTCCCTCATGGGTATAAGCTGGCTTTCATATAATCCCGACAGTGCAGAAGGAGGCCATTCGCCCATCGAGTCTGCACCCACCTTTAGAAAGAGCATCCCTACCTAGGCCCACACCCCCATCCTATCTCTGCAACCCAGTAACCCCACCTAATCTTTTGGACACTAAGGGGCAATTGAGCATGGCCAAACCACCGAACCTGCACATCTTTGGACTTTGTGTTACATTAAATTATTTTTCACACCGCCCAGTAGTCGTCTGTTTTACTCAATAACCAATCTTTCTAGTTTACTGCAGACATTCTCTATCTTATCAGATTGGAGTCAACCGTACTGCAAATCCCTCCATGGCCTTGCTCCTTCCTATCTCTGTAAACTCCTCTAGCCCACAAGCCTCTGCGATGTCTGCACTATCTACCTCTGGACCGTTGTCCATTCCTGATTTAAATTGCTCCACCGTTAGTGGCCGTGCATTCCGCTGCCTGGACGTTAAGCTCTGGAATTTCCTTTCTAAGCATCTTTGCCTCTCCCTCTTCCTTTATGACACTCCTTAAACCTACCTCTGTGACCAAGCCTTGGACTCTCCATCCTAAAGATTGCTTTGTGTGGTTTAGTGTCAAATTTCACTTTGCAGCCCTTCTGTGAAGTGCCCTGGGACATTTACTACTTCAAAGGTGCTGTTCAACTACAAATACAGGACAGTCAAACGCACTCGAAACCTTAACTTTGTTTCTCTCCACAGATGCTGCCCAGACCCGCTGAGTTTTCCCAGCTCTTTGTTTTTATACAAATTGTTGTTTACAGTTTATCCAGGAAGATTTCGAGAAGCGGTTCTTATCATCGATTCAATTAGGTGGGGGTGCAAACGAAAACATTTATAGATACCAATGTGCTTGTTAATTTAAATATCATCACAGAGTCATGTTGAGATTATTCTTTGATTGTGTTGAGTATTCAGCCACTGACGAACCCCTAGAATTATGGAGCGGACATTGTGAAGGATGGTTAAGGTCATTGCATGTAGGAAACCTTTTAAAAGCAGAACTGGCATTCCTTACCAACTATAGCACCAAGAGACACATAAAGGAAGAGGATACTGGTAGCCAGGATGCTAATAAGAAATCCACCGCTCACAAGAGCAGCCCCGAGAATTGAAGTCCATCGATCCCCCAGCTTCCCACAGGCAATTGAAGCAATCGGACCTGAAGAAGGTAAATGTGATTAAACATTCAATATTTCCCTTTTGCTTTGATAACAAATCTTTTCCCTTCCAGTTGTGAGAGTTGGTCTAAAATAGAACTGAAAATTGCAGTCCTGCCACATACGTCGACAGATTCTTCAGGCTGTCAGTACTGGAGGGAGAGAATGGACAGGAGGGAAGTTGAAAATTGGGAGTGGTATTGGGGGAGGTCTGAAGCGTCAATTAAAGGTAAATGAAAATGAAAATCGCTTATTGTCACAAGTAGGCTTCAGTGAAGTTACTGTGAAAAGCCCCTAGTTGCCACATTCCGGCGCCTGTTCAGGGAGGCTGGTACGGGAATTGAACCGTGCTGCTGGCCTGCTTGGTCTGCTTTAAAAGCCAGCGATTTAGCCCAGTGTGCTAAACCAGGTAAGGGGCCCGATTTAACGGCCTTGTCGTTCCTGACTTGGTATCAGGTCGAGGCCGTTGAAACTCGTGAGAGGCGCCTCGAGGAATTTGTGTTGCTCGAAATGGCTTGGGAGATTTAAGGGAGTCTCGCGAGACGTCATGATCTGGATCTCGCCCTCACAGGCTGTGATCCGGATCAGCGTATATCAGTCATCCTTTAGGCTCATTTAAGTACGTATTTGCGGGAATCTCCCGGTGCCCAGGATCTAATGGCCCCGCCTGCAAGACTTCACCTGGGCGCCATTTAGGACTGGTTTCCACAAACGTGAACCAGTCGGAGTGGTACCTGGGGGCTCTCCCAGACCATTAGACTCCCGGGTAATCGGGGGCAGGACAGGATGGCACTCCCTCTGGCACCCAGGCACTGCCAGCCTGGCACCCTGGCTGAGCCACCCTGGTACTGCTAGGGTACTCAGGTGGCATTGCCAGGCCGGCAGGGGCACGACCAGGGTGGTAGTGCTGGCGTTCCTGGGTGTCAGGTTGGCAGTGTCAGGGATCGGCGCAGGTGAAGGGAGGGAGAGGGGCTGGAAGGACTGTCGGGGGTTTGGTGGAGAAGGTCGGGGCAGCCAGACTAAATGGTGGTCAGATCTTTTTGTTTTAAATAAATTTTAGAGTACCCAATTCATTTTTCTTTCCAATTAAGGGGCAATTTAGCAAGGCCAATCCACTTACACTGCACATCTTTGGGGTGTGGGGGCAAAACCCATGCAAACACGGGGAGAATGTAGATCTGCGTGAAGCCTTTCCTGCCGGGCTCACCGACAGGACGTGTGGCTTCAGCAGAAAGAAACTCCCCGAGGCCAATAACAATGGCAAAGTGCAGTTGAATAGCGGGGTCTTTCTAACTCGCGGTAGCTAAGCGCGCCCAAAACCGAACATAGGTTTCTTGCGGCGAAATCGCACCAAGAACCTTTGGGAGACTTTGAAAACCGGTAGGACAGTGGCAGGGGATAGGGATTTGAGGAGCGAATTTCAGGGCGAATGGCAGGTGATAGAGAAAAGAATGGCCAGTCAGATGAAGCAAAGGGTGGTGAGAACAAGTAAATTGATGTCAAGAGAAGACCGAGAGCAAGTGGGGATAAATGGCCACAGATCTCTGAGGGAAGGGAGGAGGGCAAAGACAATGGTGAGGGTACAGATCTAAAATCAATTGCTGTACTGTCAGAGGTTCGAGTAAAAGGAGGCGGTGTCTAGACTAGTAATCCAGAGACCCAGAGTAATGCTCTGGGAATCCGTTTGAATTCCACCATGGCAGAAAATGAAAATTAAACTCAATAAAAATCTGGAATTAAAAGTCTAATGATGACCATGAACCCATCGTGGATTGTCGTTAAAATGTCACTAATGTCCTTTAGGGGAGGAAACCTGCTGTCCTTACCTGGTCTGACCGACATGTGATTCCAGATCCACAGAAATGTGGTTGATATCAAATGCCCTCCGAAATGGCCAAGCAAGACACTGAGCTGTACTCAATGACTACAAAAGAAAGAAACCAGACGGACCACCCGTCATTGGCCCAGGCACCGGAACAATAACAGCGGACTCAGCCCTTTTGACCCTGCAAAGTCCTCCTCACTAACATATGGGGGCTTTGAGCCACAAAGGTCCACAGCACAGAAAAGGCCCTTCAGTCCACCATGTCTGTGCCAGTCAAAAACAACCACCTAAGTATTCTAATCCCATTTTCCAGCGCTTGTCCTATAGCCTTGTGTGCCTTGGCATCGCAAGGGCATATTTGACGTGTGCCAAATTGACTCACAGACTAGTCATCTTCCAAACCCACGACTAGTATCACCCAGATACCCAGGCAGCAGATGCCTGGGAACACCGCCCCCGGAAGTTTCCCTCAAAGCCACTCGCCATCCTGACTTGGAAATATATTGCCGTTCCTTCAGTGGCGCTGGGTCAAAATCCTGGAATTCCCTCCCTAACAGCATTGCAGCGGTTCAAGAAGGCAGTTCACTATCATCTTGTGAAGGACGACTCGGGTTAGGATATCTGCTAATTTAAAGGCAAAATACTGCGGATGCTGGAATCTGAAACAAAAGCAGAAAATGCTGGACAACATCAGCAGGTCTGACAGCATCTGTGGGGTGAATGGAGCTAATGTTTTGAGTCTGGATGACTGGTACTTTGACAAATAATCATCCAGACTCGAAACGTTAGCTCCCTTCTCTCTCCACAGATGCTGTCAGACCAGCTGAGATTGTCTAACGTTTTCTGCTTTTGTTTAGGATATTAGCTACAGCTCAAGACTTAGTTCTAGGACTTGTGAGACAGCTAGGAAAAGCAAAATAGTGGGGGAATTTGTTAAAGTTTATGACAGTCACAAAATACTTAATATTGTAGAAAGCCTACAGGAGCACAGAAAGTATAGGGGTGGAGTGAAGTAAAAAAGGACATTAGGAAAGCAAACAGAGGATACAAAATGTTTTGGCAGGTAAAATCAAAGAAATCCTAAATATGTTTTACCAATACATTAAGAGTAAGAGAATAACTAAGGCAAGGGTAGGGCCCATCAGAGATGTACATGGTAACCTATGCAGAAGATGTGATTAGGGTTCTCAATGAGTACTTTGTCTCTCTCTTCACTAAGGAGAGGGATGATGCAGATATTCTAGTCAAAGAGGAATGTGAAATATTAGATACAATAAACATAGTGAGAGAGGAAGTGCTGGAGGAAGGCATCCTTGAAGATGGATAAATCACCAGGGTTAGATGTTTTGTATCCCAGGCTGTTGAAGGAAGCTAGGGAGGAAATAACAGATGCTCCGAGGATCATTTTCTAATCCTCACTAAATACAGGCGGATAGGAGGTTTGCAAATGTTGTACCATTATTTAAAAAGGTTGCGAGGGACAGGCCAGAAAACTATAGGCTGGTCCGTCTGACTTCAGTGGTGGGCAAATTCGTAGAACCATACAGTACAGAAGAAGCCCTTTCGCCCATCAAGCATGCACCAACAAAAAAAACTCGTCTGGGTGAAACAATGTTTCCTCAAAACACTTGTCATGTTGCACCTTTCAAACTGCATCACCTCACACTTTTGAGGGTTAAATTCCACCTGCCATTGATCTGCCCACCTGACTATATCTTCCTGTAACCAAAGACCTTCTTCTTCACTGTCAACCACCCGGACAATCTTCGTGTCATCCACACACTTACTTCTAATCTCCCCTGTAATTTCCTCCCTTGCCTCCCACAGTAGCCTGGGATACAACCCACCTGGACCTGGGGATTTGTCTAGTTGTAAGCCTGCCAAAACCACCAGTACCTCCTCACTCCCTATGTCAAACTGCTCAAGAACCTCCCAGTCGCTCTGATTGAATTCTGCACCCACATCCTCCTTCTCCCAAGTGAAGACAGATGTGAAGTATTCATTTAACACCCTACCAATGTCATCCGGCTCAATGCACAGATTGTCCCCCTTGGTCCCTGATGGGTCCCACTCTTTCCCAGGTTATTCTCTTCCCTTTGATACTTATGGAATTTCTTGGATTTTCCATAATTTTGCCCACCAGTGCTTCTTCATGCCCCCTTTTTTGCTCTCCTAATTACTCTTTTGAGTTTCCCCTGCACTTTCTATGCTCCACGAGGGCCTCTGTAAATTTGTTCCGTTTGTACCTGTTAAAAGCCTCTCTTTTTCTTCCTATCCTGTCCTGAATATTCCTAGACATCCAGGGTTCTCTGGATTTGTTGCTCTTACATTTCACCCGAAAGAGAACATGTTGGACCTGTACCCTCAGCAATTCCATTTTGAACATACCCCACTGTTTTGCTGTCGAGTTACCCAGAAGTAGTTGTTCCCAATTTAACTTTTCAGACCATTTTTCCCTTTTCAACAACAAATTAAAAACGTACAGTGTTGTGGTCGCTATCACTAAAATGCTCCCCACTGCTACCTTGAACACCAGTCCAGTTTCGTTCCCCAGAACTAGGTCCAGCACTACACCATCCCTGGTTGGACCTTCAACGTGCTGATATAAAAAGCTCTCTTGAATACATTTCAAGAAATCTGCTCCCTCTAAACTCTTTGTGACTACCCCAATTAATGTTGGGGAAGCTGAGATCCCCTAATTATTGATTTTACACCTCAGTGAATATGTACAATACAAATCTGCTCCTCTATTGCCCGATGATTATTTGGTGATTTATGATACACACCCATCAGTGCGATTGCCCCCTTTTTATTCCTAAACTCTCCCCACAAAGCCACATTTAAAAAACCCTCCAAGATATCGTCCCTCCTTATTGTAGTTACAGACTCCTTAATTAATAATGCAACACCACCTCTTCTTTTACTCCCTCCCCTGTCCAGCGTGAAGAACCTATACCCCGGAATGTTGAGATGCCAGTCCAGCTCCTACCTCAACCACCTCTCTGTGATGGCAACAACATCACAACTCCATGGGCGGGATTCTCCGACCCCCCACCGGGTAGGAGAATCGCCGGGGGTCGGCGTGAATCCTGCCCCTGCCGTCTACCTAATTCTCCTGTCCCCCAAAAACCGGCCCGTCGTCAGTCGCGCCGCCCGCCTCGGAGAATGGCGGGGTCCGGCATGACTCAATGGGTGGCGGGGCTGCCCGAAATCTCCGGCCCGCGATGGGCCGAAGTCCCGCCCGTCTGTTACCGGTCCCGTCGGCGTAAATTAGAGTAGGTACCTTACCGGCGGGACCTGGTGGCGTGGGCGGGCTCCGGGATTCTAAGGGGGGCGCGGGGGGATCTGGCCCCGGGATGTGCCCCCACGGTGGCCTGACCCGCGATCGGGGCCCACCGATCCGCGGGCGGGCCTGTGCCGTGGGGGCACTCTATTGTTCCGCACCGAAGGCCATGGTCCTACGCCATTCCCGGTGCGGAAGCGAATCACTCTGCGCATGCGTGGGGCTGACGCCAGCACGCGCTGGTGCTCCCGCGCATACGCCGACTCGCGCCGACCAACGGAGGCCCTTTAGCCGCTGGTTGGTGTGGTGCCAAGCCCCTTTCCCGCCGGCCGGCAGGGCGCCAACCACTCCAGGGCAGGCATAGCCCCTGAAGGTGCGGAGGATTCCGCACCTTTAGGGCAGCCCGACGCCGGAGTGGTTCACGCCACTCCGTCCCGCCGGGACCCCCCGCCCTGCCGAGTAGGGGTGAATCCTGCCCCACATGTCAATACACACGCTTAATTCATCTGTCTTACCTCTGATACTCCTAGCATTAAAGTAGAGGCCATCCAACTCACCTTATTCCCTTGCAACTCAACATGCTGTGTCCCTATTGCATAAACAGGTTGGGCGGGATTCTCCTTTCGTGGGACTAAGTCCCCATGCTGGCGGGAAAACCAGCGCGAACCACTCTGGCGTCAACAGCCCTCAAAAGTGCAGAATTCTCCGCACTTTTGGGGGCGAGGTGGATGGCGGAGGGGTTAACGCCGCACCAGCCAGCGTGGAAGGGACTGCGCAAGTGCCAAAGGGCCGGCGTGATCCCGCGCATGCGCAGAACCGCCGGCGTATTCAGGCTCATGCGCAGGGGGGTATCTTCTCCGCACCGGCCATGGCAGAGCCCTATAGGGGCCGTCGTGGAAGGAGGAAGTCCCCCCACGGCACAGGCCCGCCCGCAGATCGGTGGGCCCCGATCACGGGCCAGGCCACCGTGGGGCCCCCCAGGGGTCGGATCCCCCCCGCCCCCCCAAGGACCGCCCTAACCGACATACCTGCCAGGTACCACCCTGTGGGACCATGGTCTAATCCACACCGACGGGACTGGCCATAAACCAACGGCCACTCGGCCCATCGGGGTCCCAAGAATTGCCCGGGGGGGGGGGCACTGCCAACATGCCCCCGACCATCGTGGCGTCAACCCCACCCCCAGCCGGAAACCGGCGCCAGAGAATACGGCTACTGCCGTCTGGGCGGCGGGGCGGGATTCGCGCCGCCCCCCCCAGGGATTCTCCGACCTGGCGGGGGGTCGGCGAATCCCGCTTACTGTGTCCCCTCCGCCTGCTGAAATAGTTTAACTCCGTCCCAACAGCACAAGCAAACCCACCTGCAAGGATGTTTATCTCATTCTGGTTCAGGTGCAGACCGTCCTGCTTGTACAGGTCCCACCTTCCCCAGAAACAATCCCAGTGATCCAGGAATCTAAACCCATCCCTCTTACACCAACTCTGAGCCATGCATTCATCTGCACTATTCTCCTATTTCTGTACTTGCTAGCACGTGGCACCGGGAGTAACCCAGAGATTGCAACCTTTGAGGTCCTGCTCTTTCGCCTACTATCTGGCTCCCTAAACTTTTGATGCAGGGCTTCGTCCCTCATTTTACCTATTATAATTGGTACCAATGCAAACCATGACCTCTGTCTTACCACCCTCCCCCTTCAGGATGCTGTGCAGCCACTCAGATATCCCTGAACCTGATACCAGGGAGGCAACACACCATCCTGGAGTACTGTCTGTGGCCACAGAAATGCCTGTCTGTTCCCCTAACTAATGAATCCCGTACCACTATCACGCCTACTTCCCGTCTTGTACAATCAGGCCGCTTGTGGTGCCAGAAGCTTGGCTCTGTCTGGAGCAACCAACGCCCTCATTAACTTCCAAAATGGAAAACCGATTTGTGAGTGGGTCTCCAGGGATTCCTGCACTACCTGTCTTTCTTTTTGACTGCCCGCAGGTCACCGATTCCCTTTTTTCCTCAGGTCCCTTGAGCTGCGATGTGACCATCCCTCTAAACGGGTTATTCCCGTAACTCTCAGCCTTGCGGATGTGCTAAAGTCTCACAGCCACTGCTCGAGCTCTGAAACCCAGAGCTCAAGTTTCTTATTGGAAATAATTCTGAGAGATAGGATAAACCGTCACTTAGAAAGGCGTGGATTTATCTGCGATGGTTAGCATGGTTTTATCATCCCTTACTAACTTAATTGAATATTTTGAGGCAGTAACAAGGAGGATTGATAAGGGTGGTACAGTGGATGTGGTCCACATAGATTTTAGAAAGGGAATTTGACAATGTCCCACAAGGCAGGCCAGTCAGAAAAGTTAAATCCCATGGATGTAGTGGAAGGTGGCAGGTTGGATCCAAAGAAAACGTGAGGCGGTGGCGTAGTGGCATTGTCAGTTGACCAATAATGCAAGGTAATGCTCTGGGGACCCGGGTTCGAATCCCACCCTGGCAGATGGTAAAATTTGAATCCAATAAAAATCTGGAATGGTGACCATGGGCAGCACGGTAGCATTGTGGATAGCACAATTGCTTCACAGCTCCAGGGTCCCAGGTTCGATTCCGGTTTGGGTCACTGTCTGTGCGGAGTCTGCACATCCTCCCCGTGTGTGCGTGGGTTTCCTCCGGGTGCTCCGGTTTCCTCCCACAGTCCAAAGATGTGCAGGTTGGGTGGATTGGCCATGCTAAATTGCCCTTAGTGTCCAAAATTGCCCTTAGTGTTGGGTGGGGTTACTGGGTTATGGGGATGGGGTGGAGATGTTGACCTTGGGTAAGGTGCTCTTTCCAAGAGCCGGTGCAGACTCGATGAGCCGAAAGGCCTCCTTCTGCACTGTAAATTCTATGAAACCATTGTTGATTGTCCTAAAAAAAAAAATCTGCTTCACTCGTGACGTTTATGGGAGGAAACCTGTCACCCTTACCTGGTCTGGCCTATTTGTAGCTCCAGACCCACAGCAATGGGGTTGACTAGTAAAAGCCCTCAGAAATGGCCGAGCAAACCTTTCAGTTCAAGGACAATTAGAGAGGGCCAGCGACGCCCACTCCCCTGAGCGAATAAAAAAAATTGGCTCAGTGACAGGAACCAAAGGGTAATAGTTGACAACGTTTTTGTGGATGGAAACTAGTTTCTAGTGGTGTTCCATGGGGCTCAATTTTGGGGTTCTTGCTGTTTGTTGCATATATTAATGATTTGGATTAAAATGTGGGAGGCATGATTGGGAAATTTGCAGATGACATAATAATTGGCCGTATAGTTGACAGTGAGGATAGTTGTTGTCTCCAGAATGATATCATTCAGTGGGCAGAAAAGTGGCAAATGGAATTTAATGCAGAAAAGTGTGAAGTAATGCATTTGGTGAGGGCAATCAAAGCAAAGGAATACTGAATAAACAGGAGAAAAATAGAATCTAGGAGCAGGAATAGGCCATTTGGCCCTTCAAACCTGCACTGCTATGCAATATAATCATGTCTGATCCTCAATCTCAAATGCCATATTCCCTCATTCTTCCCATATCCCTTGATGCCAGTAAAATCTAAAAACAAAATCACTTCCTTGAATACATTCAGCGACTTGGCCTCCAAAGCCTTCTGTGGTAGTGGATTCCACAAGTTCACTACCTTTAAAAGTGAAGACATTTTTTCTCATCTTTCGACATCTACCCCGTATCCTAAGACTGTGTCCCCTGCTTTGAGATTCCCGAACTAGGGAAAACAGCCACCCGATATCTAGTCTGTCCAGCTCCGATAGAATTTTATACATTTCAATCCGATCTACTCTCATCTTTCTAATGAATACAGGCCCAGTTGAACTAATCTCTCCTCATGGGACAGTCCCACCAATCCTGGTATCAGCCAAGTGAACCTCCGCTGCACTCCCTGTATGAACATAAGAACATAAGAACTAGGGGCAGGAGTAGACCATCTGGCCCTTCGAGCCTGCTCCACCATTCAATGAGATCATGGCTGATCTTTTGTGGACTCAGCTCCACTTTCCTGCCCGAACAACATAACCCTGTATTCCTTTATTCTTCAAAAAACTATCATCTTTATCTTGAAAACATTCAATGAAGGAGCCTCAACTGCTTCACTGGGCAGGGAATTCCATAGATTCACAACACTTTGGGTGAAGAAGTTCCTCCTGAGCACAGTCCTAAATCTACTTCCCCTTATTTTGAGGCTATGCCCCCTAGTTCTGCTTTCACCCGCCAATGGAAACAAGCTGCCTGCATCTATCCTATCTATTCCCTTCATAATTTTATATGTTTCCATAAGATCCCCCCGCATCCTTCTAAATTCCAAAGAGTATGGTCCCAGTCTACTCAACCTCTCCTTGTAATCCAACCCCTTCAGCTCTGGGATTAACCTAGTGAATCTCCTCTGCACACCCTCCAGCGCCAGTACATCCAGGTGTGGCCTTACTACCACCTGAGACAGTTGCAGCATAACCTCCCTAGTCTTAAACTCCATCTCTCTAGCAATGAAGGACAAAACTTCATTCGCCTTCTTAATCACCTGTTGCACCTGTAAACCAACTTTTTGCGTCAAATGCACTAGGATACCCAGGTCCCTCTGCACAACAGCATGTTTTAATATTTTATCATTTAGATATAATCCCTTTTGTTGTTATTTCTACCAAAATGGATAACCTTACTTCCAGTATCCTCTGCACTTTTGCTTTACCACTTATCTTAGTGTGTCAGCAAACTTGGACACATTGCACTTGTTCCCCAACTCCTTGCTGCAATAATACAACTTACTTCCAGCAAATTATCCATAAGCGTAGAGATCATTTATAGAACAGATGGAAAACGCTTCGACCTGATATAATATATAGGGTTAGGCTCTGAAGAAGTATTATGGACTCAAAACATTAACTCTGTTTCTCTCTCCAGACCTGCTGAGTTTGTTCAGCATTTTGTGTTTATTTTAAATTTCCAGAATCTGCAAAAATCTTGCTTTTATTATAAATATTCAACATACACTGCCCTCAATCCAAAGCCAAAATCAATCCAACTTCAGCCATTGAGCTCCAGGATGCAAATGCACTCACTCAGAAACTGAGCCCCAGGCCTTCCCCAAAGCAGATGCTGTGTTGGGGCAGCAGTGAACCATGAAGAGGGTGGGATATGGTTATTTGTCAATGACATTTTCCAAGACTTTTGAAAGAAAGTTGTAATGAGGCGGAAAGAATGGAATGGAAAATAAGGATAAGACCATGAGACGTAGAAGCTGAAGTCGGCCATTTGGCCCATTGAGCCTGCTCCGCCATTTAATGAGATCATGACTGATTTGATGTCATAATCCTCAACTCCACTTTCCCGCCTTATCCCCATAACCCTTGATTCCCTTACTGATTAAAATATGTCTATCTTAGCCTTGAACATACTTAACGACCCGACCTCCATGGCCCTCTGAGGTAAAGAATTCCACAGGTTCACTACCCTCAGAGAAGAAATTCCTCCTCATCTCTGTCTTAAATGGGCCATCCCATTTATTCGGAAATTATGTACTCTGGTCCTGGACTCTCCCACAAGAGAAACAACCTCTCAGCATCTACCCTGTCA
Source organism: Scyliorhinus torazame (assembly GCF_047496885.1). Lineage (NCBI taxonomy): Eukaryota > Metazoa > Chordata > Chondrichthyes > Carcharhiniformes > Scyliorhinidae > Scyliorhinus > Scyliorhinus torazame. Next base: position 26,504,373 of record NC_092723.1, on the reverse strand, counting down.
GGTTTGCTGAGAATCCACATGTCTCAATATGGTCGCCTCTCATTCTTCTAAACTCCAATGAGTACAGGCCCAACCTACTCAACGTTCCCTCTAAGAAAATCCCTCCATACCTGGGATCAACCCAGTGAAGTAGGGTCTGGTTTAGCACAGTGGGCTAAACAGTTGGCTTGTAATGCAGAACAATGCCAGCAGCGCGGGTTCAATTCCTGTACCGGCCTCCCCGAACAGGCACCGGAATGTGGCGACCAGGGGCTTTTCACAGTAACTTCATTGAAGACTTGTGACAATAAATGACTACTATTACTATTATTATCTTCTCTGGACTGCCTCCAATGCCAGTATGTGTTTCCATAGATAAGGGGACCAAAATTGTTCACAATATTCCGATGTGGCCTCTCTAGTGCCTTGTAAAGTTTTAGCAAGACTTCCCTATTTTTTTACTCCAATTCCTTTGATATAAATGATGTGGAGATGCCGGCGTTGGACTGGGGTGAGCACAGTACGAAGTCTTACAACACCAGGTTAAAGTCCAACAGGTTTGTTTCGATGTCACGAGCTTTCGGAGCGCTGCTCCTTCCTCAGGTGAATGAAGAGGTCTGTTCCAGAAACACATATATAGACAAATTCAAAGATGCCAAACAATGCTTGGAATGCGAGCATTAGCAGGTGATTAAATCTTTACAGATCCAGAGATGGGGTAACCCCAGGTTAAAGAGGTGTGAATTGTCTCAAGCCAGGACAGTTGGTAGGATTTTGCAGGCCAGATGGTGGGGGATGAATGTAATGTGACATGAATCCCAGGTCCCGGTTGAGGCCACACTCATGTGTGCGGAACTTGGCTATAAGTTTCTGCTCGGCGATTCTGCGTTGTCGCGGGTCCTGAAGGCCGCCTTGGAGAACGCTTACCCGGAGATCAGATGTGATCTGTAGCCCTTTCAGCCTCTGATCTCCGGGTAAGCGTTCTCCAAGGCGGCCTTCAGGACCCGCGACAACGCAGAATCGCCGAGCAGAAACTTATAGCCAAGTTCCGCACACATGAGTGCGGCCTCAACCGGGACCTGGGATTCATGTCACATTACATTCATCCCCCACCATCTGGCCTGCGAAATCCTACCAACTGTCCTGGCTTGAGACAATTCACACCTCTTTAACCTGGGGTTACCCCATCTCTGGATCTGTAAAGATTTAATCACCTGCTAATGCTCGCATTCCAAGCATTGTTTGGCATCTTTGAATTTGTCTATATATGTGTTTCTGGAACAGACCTCTTCATTCACCTGAGGAAGGAGCAGCGCTCCGAAAGCTAGTGACATCGAAACAGACCTGTTGGACTTTAACCTGGTGTTGTAAGACTTTGTACTTTGATATAAATGCCAACATTTCATTTGCCTTCCCTATTGCCTGCTAAACTTGCATGCTAGCCTTTGGGGATTTATGCACGAGGACAACCAAATCCCTCTGTGCTGTAGCTTTCTGCAGTATTTTCCCATTTAAATAATATTCAGCTTCTTTATTCTTCCTACCAAAGTGGATAAGTTCACATTTTCCAACATTATATTCCATCTGACAAGATTTGCCCACTCACTTAAGCTGTCTATATCCCACTGTTGACTCTTTGTGCCATCCTAATCACTTGCCTGATCACGAACCTGCCTCCCATCCATTGACTCCAGCTACACCTCCCGCTGCCTGGTGAAAGCGGGCAGTATAATCAAAGATCCCTCCCACCCGGCTTACTCACTCTTCCAACTTCTTCCATCGGGCAGGAGATACAGAAGTCTGAGAACACGCACAAACAGACTCAAAAACAGCTTCTTCCCCGCTATTACCAGACTCCTAAATGACCCTCTTATGGACTGATTTCATTAACACTACACCCTGTATGCTTCATCCGATGCCAGTGCTTATGTAGTTACACTGTATATGTTATGTTGCCCTATTATGTATTTTCTTTTATTCCCTTTTCTTCTCATGTACTTAATGATCTGTTGAGCTGCTCGCAGAAAAATACTTTTCACTGTACCTCGGTACACGTGACAATAAACAAATGCAATCCAATCCTTCCCACCTATTTTTGTGTCATCTGCAAACTTGGCAATAGTACATTAACTTCCTTCAACCAAGTGATTAATGTATATTGTAAATAACTGTGGCCCCAGCACTGATCCCTGTGGCACTCCACTAGTTACAGGCTGCCATCCTAAAAATGTCCATCTTCATGAAGTCAATGGTTACTCTGCTTGATTATATTTTGTATTTCTAAATGCTCTGTTATTACATCCTTTATAATGGATCTGTCCATTTTCCCAATGACAGATGTTAAACTAACTAACCTGTAGCTACCTTCACTTTTGTCTCCCTCCTTTTTTGAATAAAGGTGTTACATTGGTAGTTTTCGAATCCTCTGGGACTTTTCAAGAATTTAAGGATCCTTGGAAGATTATTACCAGTGCATCGAATATCTCTGTAGCTACTTCTTCTAATATGTCGGGATGCAACCCAACTGGCCCAGGGGATTGGCTTTTATCCCCATTAGTTTCCCTAGTACCTTTTCTCTAGTAATAGTTATTGGGCGGGGTTCTCCATTCCTGCGGCTAAGTGCCTGCTCAAACGGATAATCCACGGAAGGTCTACGCGAAAGAAATCGGCATGAACCGGTGAGGGGTAGCACTGGCACAGACCAAAACTCCTGCCTCCCGCATCAAAAACGGGCAGAGAACGGGCAGGTCCCGAGCTGATGACCTGCAGCAGTCATGCCGTACAACATGGCGCCAGCTGTGCGCTGACCCGACCCGCGAACTGCAACCCCACAGCCCACCCCCAGGCCACTCCCTGCTAGTCTCCCCCAGCCCTGAAGACTGCCCAGCCAGCGGCACGGATCCCGGACGAGTGTGGCGGCGCTCCACACAGACTGCAGCTGCCAAGCCGCGTTCACGATTTGTGTGAGGGCACGTGTCCTGCGCCGTCGGGAACTCGGCCCATTGGGGGCAGAGCATTGTGAGTGGGCCAGCTGGTGAGGCGCCAACAGCATTGCGACTGTGCGTGCTGCACGTCACGATGACACCGGTTTGGAGGGGGCAGAGACTCGCAAACAGGCGTCAAACCAGCGCCGGCCTTATTCTGGCGTCGGAATCGATTCTCCGCCTGATTGCCGATTCCGATTTCGCCGTCGGGTTACGGAGAATCCCGCCCATTGTGTTTATTTCCTCTCTCACTTTTTTACCCTTGCTTATTTAGTATTTATAGATTCTATTAGTGTCTTCTACCGTGAAGACTGATGCAAAGTATTTATTTCACTCCTTGGCCATTTCCGGGTTCCCGATTATTATTTCCCCACTCACATTCTCTAAGGGGTCTACATTCACTTTGTCCTCTTCCTTTTTTATAAATTTAAAGAAGCTCTTACTGCCCATTTTTATATTACTTGCTAGTTCACCCTCAGTTTACCTTCTCCCTCTTTATGTTTTATTTGGTCATCTGTGGTAGATTTATAAAACTTTCCCAAAATCTGGCTCACCACATATGTTTTTCCTTTCAGTTAAATACTATCCTTGACTTCCATAGTTTAACCATGGTTGATTTATCCCCTTCCTAGAATCCTTCTTATTCAGTGTCGAGAGTCATGAACTATTTTCATTAACGTCCTCCATTGCTGATCAGCCATCTTTTCTGCTAAACTCCTTTCCCAGTCTACTCCAGCCAACTCTGCCCTTATTCCTTTGTAATTGAGGATCAAGGGTAAACCTTTTAGGACTGAGCTGAGTTTAGCATAGTTGTTTCCGACCCAACAAATAGAATCGCTGAAGAAGAATGAGGTTGGTGAGATGCAAGATCATTAAACTGAAACATTACGGGCGGGATTCTCTGTTTCTGAGACAAAGTGTTGACGCCGAGGCGTGGACTTTGTGGACTTTCACGACAGATAAATTAGCGCCGAACCTGGATTGATTCAGCAACTGTGGAGGGGCTAAGCACGGCGCCACGTGGAACACAACTGATTCCAATGAAAAACGGTGTGGGATTCGCAGGGTCTGTGATTGACACTCGGGAGGCTGACAAGCTACAGCCGCATATACAGATTACAATCCCTACACACACTCTTCCCAGCCAACAAGGTGGCACTGGCTGGAGTGCACCCATACAGCTGATGGGTCAGCTGGGACCAGAGGGTACCTCGGGGTGGCCTGGGGGGAGACACCTATACCACCAGGCCCTAAGTTCGCAATGGGCAATTAGCGGCGTGCGCAGCTGCATGGCTGACTTGCTGGCTGTGGCAATGGTATTCCCTGCCCATCCACCCCAACCCCACAGCCCACCTCCTGGCCACCCCCACCACTCCCCCTGGTCCTGGCAGATGCTCCCTGGCCAGCAGCACAACGATGCCGGTTTCACGATTTTTAAAAGCACAAGTGAACCGCGCCGTCGGGAACTCGGCCCATTGGAGGTGGAGCATCGAGGAGGCCCCGGACGGACTACCGGGTCGAGCCCTCTAATGACATGCAAACAGTTTACTGCACATGCGTTCCGGACCACATTGATGCCGCTGTCGAGGTGAAGGTGAATTGCGATTTGGTGTCAAATTCTCCCCAACCCTTCTCCCACACCTCACTAAACCCATTGTGTGTCTATGAAGTCCACCACATGCTGATATGACAAGAGTGGGCTTTTGAGGTGGTGGGACCTTTAGAGGGAACAACTGGGAGTTGAAGGGACCAGACATTGTTCGAGAAAGCTGAGGCAGTTATACTGATGGATGGGGTATGGCCAAATGCGGGCAATTGGGACTAGCTTAGTGGTAAAAACTAGTCGGCATAGACAAGTTGGGCCGAAGGGTCTGTTTTCATGATGTAAACGTCTATAACTCTATGTAACTGGTAGAGTTGACCAGGGAGATCCGGTGGATGTGGTTTATTTAGACTTTCAGAAGGCTTTCGACAAGGTCTCACACAGAAGATTACTATGTAAAGTTACAGTGCGTGGGATTGCGGGTAATGTCTTGAGATGGAGATAAAGATGGTTAACAGACAGGAAGCAAAAAGTTGGAATAAATGGTTATTTTTCTGATTGGCAGGCAGTGACTAGTGGAGTACCACAGGAATCAGTGCGAGGACCCCAACAGTTCACATTATATATTAATGATCTGGATGAGAGAACTAAATGTATTATCTCCAAATTTGCAGATGATACAAAATTAGGTGAGGGGGGAACTTTGAGGAGGATGTAAAGATGCTTCAGCGGGATTTGGACAGGCTGAGTGAGTGGGCATATGCATGGCAGATGCAGTATAACATGGATAAAAGTGAGGTTATCCACATTGGTAGAAACAATAGGAAGGCAGATCATTATTTGAAAGGGTGTAAATTGAGAGATGTGGATACTCAGTGAGACCTTGGTGACCTGGTGCATCAGTCGCTGAAAGTAAGCAAGTTGGTACAGCAGGCAGTAAAGAAGGCAAATGGTGTGCTGACCTTCATAGCGAGAGTTTTTGAGCATAGGAATAGAGATGCTTTACTGCAATTGTCTGGGGGCAACGGTGAGGTCACACCTGGAGTATTGTGTGCAGTTTAGATGTCCTTACCTGAGGGAGGATGTTCTTGCTATGGAGGGAGTGCAGCAAAGGTTTACCAGGTTGATTCCTGGGATCGTGGGCCTGTCATATGAGGAGAGACTAAGTCGGTTCGGATTATATTCATTGGAGTTTAGAAGTGTGAGAGGGTATCTCACAGAACCTTATAGCTTTCTAACAGGATTAGACAGGGTAGATTCAGAAAGAATGTTCCCGATGGTGGGGGAGTCCAGAACTAGGGGTCACAGTTTGAGGATCAAGGGTAAACCTTTTAGGACTGAGGTGAGGAGAAATTTCTTCACCCAGAGAGTGGTGAATCTGTGGAAGTCACTACCACAAAACGTTGCGTAATTTCAAGAAGGAATTAGATATAGCTCTTCGGGCTGAAGGGATCAAAGGATATGGGGAAATGGCTGATCCTCAAGTTATTGAACTCGATGATCAGCCATGATCAGAACGAATGGCGGAGCAGGCTCGAAGGGCTGAGCAACCTGCTGCTATTTGCTGTGTATTTGATTCTTTGAACACAAGAATAGCCACAAGCCTCTTCCATTTAACATTCAATGTGACAAAGGAGTGTGTTGGAGGGGTATTGGAGGAAATGATTGGTAAAGAAGAGTATGAAGTTGTTCCTGCTCACAGAGAAAATCAGGTGACTGTAGATGAGGAAACGATCTGATGATGACCAACCAGTTATATTGCGCACCATGTGTGCTTAGTTGAACCAAGGGGTGGAAAGAACACAGAACATAGAAAAATACAAAGAACAAAGAACAAAGAACAAAGAAATGTACAGCACAGGAACAGGCCCTTCGGCCCTCCAAGCCCGTGCCGACCATACTGCCCGACTAAACTACAATCTTCTACACTTCCTGGGTCCGTATCCTTCTATTCCCATCCTATTCATATATTTGTCAAGATGCCCCTTAAATGTCCCTATCGTCCCTGCCTCCACTACCTCCTCCGGTAGTGAGTTCCAGGCACCCACTACCCTCTGCGTAAAAAAACTTGCCTCGTACATCTACTCTAAACTTTGCCCCTCTCACCTTAAACCTATGCCCCCTAGTAATTGACCCCTCTACCCTGGGGAAAAGCCTCTGACTATCCACTCTGTCTATGCCCCTCATAATTTTGTATACCTCTATCAGGTCGCCCCTCAACCTCCTTCGTTCCAGTGAGAACAAACCGAGTTTATTCAATCGCTCCTCATAGCTTATGCCCTCCATACCAGGCAACATTCTGGTAAATCTCTTCTGCACCCTCTCTAAAGCCTCCACATCCTTCTGGTAGTGTGGCGACCAGAATTGAACACTATACTCCAAGTGTGGCCTAACTAAGGTTCTATACAGCTGCAACATGACTTGCCAATTCTTATACTCAATGCCCCGGCCAATGAAGGCAAGCATGCCGTATGCCTTCTTGACTACCTTCTCCACCTGTGTAGCCCCTTTCAGTGATCTGTGGACCTGTACTCCTAGATCTCTTTGACTTTCAATACTCCTGAGGGTTCTACCATTCACTGTATATTCCCTACCTGCATTAGCCCTTCCAAAATGCATTACCTCACATTTGTCCAGGTTAAACTCCATCTGCCATCTCTCCGCCCAAGTCTCCAGACAATCTAAATCCTGCTGTATCCTCAGACAGTCCTCATCGCTATCCGCAATTCCACCAACCTTTGTGTCGTCTGCAAACTTACTAATCAGACCAGTTACATTTTCCTCCAAATCATTTATATATACTACAAAGAGCAAAGGTCCCAGCACTGATCCCTGTGGAACACCACTGGTCACAGCCCTCCAATTAGAAAAGCATCCCTCCATTGCTACCCTCTGCCTTCTATGGCCTAGCCAGTTCTGTATCCACCTTGCCAGTTCACCCCTGATCCCGTGTGACTTCACCTTTTGTACTAGTCTACCATGAGGGACCTTGTCAAAGGCCTTACTGAAGTCCATATAGACAACATCTACTGCCCTACCTGCATCAATCATCTTAGTGACCTCCTCGAAAAACTCGATCAAGTTAGTGAGACATGACCTCCCCTTCACAAAACCGTGCTGCCTCTCACTAATACGTCCATTTGCTTCCAAATGGGAGTAGATCCTGTCTCGAAGAATTCTCTCCAGTAATTTCCCTACCACTGAAGTAAGGCTCACCGGCCTGTAGTTCCCGGGATTATCCCTGCCACCCTTCTTAAACAGAGGAACAACATTGGCTATTCTCCAGTCCTCCGGGACATCCCCTGAAGACAGCGAGGATCCAAAGATTTCTGTCAAGGCCTCAGCAATTTCCTCTCCAGCCTCCTTCAGTATTCTGGGGTAGATCCCATCCGGCCCTGGGGACTTATCTACCTTAATATTTTTTAAGACACCCAACACCTCGTCTTTTTGGATCACAATGTGACCCAGGCTATCTACACCCCCTTCTCCAGACTCAACATCTACCAATTCCTTCTCTTTGGTGAATACTGATGCAAAGTATTCATTTAGTACCTCGCCCATTTCCTCTGGCTCCACACATAGATTCCCTTGCCTATCCTTCAGTGGGCCAACCCTTTCCCTGGCTACCCTCTTGCTTTTTATGTAAGTGTAAAAAGCCTTGGGATTTTCCTTAACCCTATTTGCCAATGACTTTTCATGACCCCTTCTAGCCCTCCTGACTCCTTGCTTAAGTTCCTTCCTACTTTCCTTATATGCCACACAGGCTTCGTCTGTTCCCAGCCTTTTAGCCCTGACAAATGCCTCCTTTTTCTTTTTGACGAGGCCTACAATATCATTCGTCATCCAAGGTTCCCGAAAATTGCCGTATTTATCTTTCTTCCTCACAGGAACATGCCTGTCCTGTATTCCTTTCAACTGACACTTGAAAGCCTCCCACATGTCAGATGTTGATTTGCCCTCAAACATCCGCCCCCAATCTATGTTCTTCAGGTCCCGCCTAATATTGTTATAATTAGCCTTCCCCCAATTTAGCACATTCATCCTCGGACCACTCTTATCCTTGTCCACCAGTACTTTAAAACTTACTGAATTGTGGTCACTGTTACCAAAATGCTCCCCTACTGAAACATCTACCACCTGGCCGGGCTCATTCCCCAATACCAGGTCCAGTACCGCCCCTTCCCTAGTTGGACTGTTTACATATTGTTTTAAGAAGCCCTCCTGGATGCTCCTTACAAACTCTGCCCCGTCTAAGCCCCTGGCACTAAGTGAGTCCCAGTCAATATTGGGGAAGTTGAAGTCTCCCATCACCACAACCCTGTTGTTTTTACTCTTTTCCAAAATCTGTCTACCTATCTGCTCCTCTATCTCCCGCTGGCTGTTGGGAGGCCTGTAGTATACCCCCAACATTGTGACTGCACCCTTCTTATTCCTGATCTCTACCCATATAGCCTCACTGCCCTCTGAGGTGTCCTCTCGCTGTATAGCTGTGATACTCTCCTGAACAAGTAGCGCAACTCCGCCTCCCCTTTTACATCCCCCTCTATCCCGCCTGAAACATCTAAATCCTGGAACGTTTAGCTGCCAATCCTGCCCTTCCCTCAACCAGGTCTCTGTAATGGCAACAACATCATAGTTCCAAGTACTAATCCAAGCTCTAAGTTCATCTGCCTTACCCGTAATGCTCCTTGCATTAAAACATATGCACTTCAGGCCACCAGACCCGCTGTGTTCAGCAACTTCTCCCCGTCTGCTCTGCCTCAGAGCCACACTGTCCATATTCCCTAGTTCTCCCTCAACGCTCTCACCTTCTGACCTATTGCTCCCGTGCCCACCCCCCTGCCATACTAGTTTAAACCCTCCCGTGTGACACTAGCAAATCTCGCGGCCAGGATATTTATGCCTCTCCGGTTTAGATGCAACCCGTCCATCTTATACAGGTCACACCTGCCCCGGAAGAGCTCCCAGTGGTCCAGATAACCGAAACCCTCCCTCCTACACCAGCTGTTTAGCCACGTGTTTGTCTGCTCTATCTTCCTATTTCTAGCCTCACTGGCACGTGGCACAGGGAGTAATCCCGAGATTACAACCCTCGAGGTCCTGTCTTTTAACTTTCTGCCTAGCTCCCTGAACTCCTGCTGCAGGACCTCATGCCTCTTCCTGCCTATGTCGTTAGTACCAATATGTACAACGACCTCTACCTGTTTGCCCTCCCCCTTCAGGATTCCCTCTACCCGTTCGGAGACATCCTGGACCCTGGCACCAGGGAGGCAACATACCATCCTGGAGTCTCTTTCACGTCCACAGAAGCGCCTATCTGTTCCCCTGACTATAGAGTCCCCTATAACTATTACTCTTCTGCGCTTTGACCCTCCCTTCTGAACATCAGAGCCAGCCGTGGTGCCACTGCTCTGGCTGCTGCTGTTTTCCCCTGATAGGCTATCCCCCCCGACAGTATCCAAAGGGGTATACCTGTTCGAGAGGGGGACAACCACAGGGGATTCCTGCACTGACTGCCTGCCCTTTCTGGTGGTCACCCATTTCTCTGCCTGCACCTTGGGTGTGACCACACTTACATAACTGCGATCTATGACGCTTTCCGCCACCTGCATGCTCCTAAGTGCATCCAATTGCTGCTCCAACCGAACCATGCGGTCTGTGAGGAGCTGCAGTTGGGTGCACTTTCTGCAGATGAAGCCATCCAGGACGCTGGAAGCCTCCCGGACCTGCCACATCTCACAGTCAGAGCACAGCACCCCTCTAACTGACATTGCGTCAATTAATTAAAATTAAAATTTGTCTTTTTTTTTATAAATACTTTTTTTTTTTTAAATTACAAAGTTACTGTCAACTATCTGTTTCCTAGCACTAGATTTCTAATAGAAATGCGATAGCTAACTATAATATCCTCCGATCTCTGGCTTAGATATCCTCTAAATTATAATTAAGTTATTATGTTTAATTAGTTCCCAAATAGTCAAAAAAATTTAGGTTAGAATCCCAACCAGCCACTCAGGTCACAGCTTTTCTGTCCCCCCCGACACACACAATTTGAAAAAAGGTATAAAAGTAAAAATCACTTGCTTACCTTCTGAGATGTTCTCAGGTTCTCTCGCTGACAGAGACTGCTCCTCCACCTCCAATCCTTGGCCTGCACAATGCTAATAATATATAATATAATATGGCACTTACCTTCCACCAATGGGTCTTATTATTAGGTTAGAGGAGGAGGGTGGGTGGGAGACACTACACGTGTAGTGTCTCGGGTTTCCTCTCCACCAGAATTTATTGGGGGGGGGGGGACTTGCCAGAGGTCGAACTTCCGGTTCCCGCCGAAATCCAAAGGGCTGCTCCTGTAAAGGTAAGTGCTTTTAAACTCACTACTCACCTCCAAGAAGGCCCCTGCGCACCGCTGCCGCCGAAATCCAAAGGGCTGCTCCTGTAAAGGTAAGAGCTTTTAAACTAACTACTCACCTCCCAGAAGGCCCCTGCGCACCGCTGCCACCGAAATCCAAAGGGCTGCTCCTGTAAAGGTAAGAGCTTTTAAACTCACTACTCACCTCCAAGAAGGCCCCTGCGCACCGCTGCCGCCGAAATCCAAAGGGCTGCTCCTGTAAAGGTAAGTGCTTTTAAACTCACTACTCACCTCCAAGAAGGCCCCTGCGCACCGCTGCCGCCGAAATCCAAAGGGCTGCTCCTGTAAAGGTAAGTGCTTTTAAACTCACTACTCACCTCCCAGAAGGCCCCTGCGCACCGCTGCCGCCGAAATCCAATGGGCTGCTCCTGTAAAGGTAAGAGCTTTTAAACTAACTACTCACCTCCCAGAAGGCCCCTGCGCACCGCTGCCGCCGAAATCCAATGGGCTGCTCCTGTAAAGGTAAGAGCTTTTAAACTCACTACTCACCTCCCAGAAGGCCCCTGCGCACCGCTGCCGCCGAAATCCAATGGGCTGCTCCTGTAAAGGTAAGTGCTTTTAAACTCACTACTCACCTCCAAGAAGGCCCCTGCGCACCGCTGCCGCCGAAATCCAATGGGCTGCTCCTGTAAAGGTAAGAGCTTTTAAACTAACTACTCACCTCCCAGAAGGCCCCTGCGCACCGCTGCCGCCGAAATCCAAAGGGCTGCTCCTGTAAAGGTAAGTGCTTTTAAACTCACTACTCACCTCCAAGAAGGCCCCTGCGCACCGCTGCCGCCGAAATCCAATGGGCTGCTCCTGTAAAGGTAAGAGCTTTTAAACTAACTACTCACCTCCCAGAAGGCCCCTGCGCACCGCTGCCGCCGAAATCCAAAGGGCTGCTCCTGTAAAGGTAAGAGCTTTTAAACTCACTACTCACCTCCAAGAAGGCCCCTGCGCACCGCTGCCGCCGAAATCCAAAGGGCTGCTCCTGTAAAGGTAAGTGCTTTTAAACTCACTACTCACCTCCAAGAAGGCCCCTGCGCACCGCTGCCGCCGAAATCCAAAGGGCTGCTCCTGTAAAGGTAAGTGCTTTTAAACTCACTACTCACCTCCCAGAAGGCCCCTGCGCACCGCTGCCGCCGAAATCCAATGGGCTGCTCCTGTAAAGGTAAGAGCTTTTAAACTAACTACTCACCTCCCAGAAGGCCCCTGCGCACCGCTGCCGCCGAAATCCAAAGGGCTGCTCCTGTAAAGGTAAGTGCTTTTAAACTCACTACTCACCTCCAAGAAGGCCCCTGCGCACCGCTGCCGCCGGCACAGCACAGAACAGGCCCTTCGGCCCACGATGTTGTGCCGAACCTTTGTCCTAGATTAATCATAGATAATCATAGAATTTACAGTGCAGAAGGAGGCCATTCGGCCTGTCGAGTCCGCACCGGCTCTTGGAAAGAGCACCCTACCCAAGGTCAACACCTCCACCCGATCCCCATAACCCAGTAACCCCACCCAATGCCAAGGGAAATTTTGGACACTAAGGGCAATTTAACATGGCCAATCCACCTAACCTGCACATCTTTGGACTGTGGGAGGAAACCGGAGCACCCGGAGGAAACCCACGCACACACTGGGAGGATGTGCAGACTCCGCACAGACAGTGACCCAAGCCAGAATCGAACCTGGGACCCTGGAGCTGTGAAGCAATTGTGCTATCCACAATGCTACCGTGCTGCCCTTATGAACAAATTAATCTACACTATATCATTTTACCGTAATCCATGTACCTGTCCAATAGCTGCTTGAAGATTCCTAATGTTTCCGACTCAACTACTTCCACAGGCAGTGCATTCCATGCCCCCACTACTCTCTGGGTAAAGAAACTACCTCTGATATCCCTCCTATATCTTCCACCTTTCACCTTAAATTTATGTCCCCTTGTAATGGTTTGTTCCACCCGTGGAAAAAGTCTCTGACTGTCTACTCTATCTATTCCCCGATCATCTTATAAACCTCTATCAAGTCGCCCCTTATCCTTCTCCGTTCTAATGAGAAAAGGCCTAGCACCCTCAACCTTTCCTCGTAAGACCTACTCTCCATTCCAGGCAACATCCTGGTAAATCTCCTTTGCACCTTTTCCAAAGCTTCCACATCCTTCCTAAAATGAGGCGACCAGAACTGTACACAGTATTCCAAATGTGGCCTTACCAACGTTTGTACAGCTGCATCATCACCTCACGGCTCTTAAATTCAATCCCTCTGTTAATGAACGCTAGCACACCATAGGCCTTCTTCACAGCTCTATCCACTTGAGTGGCAACTTTCAAAGATGTATGAACATAGACCCCAAGATCTCTCTGCTCCTCCACATTGCCAAGAACCCTACCGTTAACCCTGTATTCCGCATTCATATTTGTCCTTCCAAAATAGACAACCTCACACTTTTCAGTTAAACTCCACCTGCCACTTCTCAGCCCAGCTCTGCATCCTATCTATGTCTCTTTGCAGCCGACAACAGCCCTCTTCACTATCCACAACTCCACCAGGTGAAGATGGTGAAGATTTTTGTGGAGATTCAGGCTAGGCAAGTTTATTAGCTAAAGGGTAAGTCGTCCCTCAGTTTTGACTTCATGGTTGCCGAGGGGCAGAATGACTGATCTCCTACCGTTTGCTATCAAACCAACTGAAAAGCGTTGGTCTCTGCCAAATGTTCCATGCTGACTCCATCTCTTTTGCTGGTAATTGTCTGAAACTAAACCAGACAGTTCACAACCTCGGTATCATATTTGACCTCATATCTGCAGCAACATTAACATTGTCCACATCCACATCCATATCATTGCCTGACCATGCCTCTTCCTCAACTTATCTTGTCTTTCTACCCTCTAGATTTTTATATTCTGAACCACAGTCAGCCTCCCAAATTCTACCCTCAATCAACTTTAATTAATTAATTCAAAATTCCTCTGCTGCATCCTAACTCACTCCAAAGTCCATTCGCCCATCACACCATGCTCAGTATAGCATATTTGCTCCTGGTTAAGCAATGTCTCAATTTTAAAATTATCATCCTTGTTTTCAAATTTCTCTCTGCACCTTCACCTCTACAGCCCTTCCAAGATCTCTGCGCCCTTTCAATGTCTGGCATTTTGCCACTCCCTGATTTTCATCGCCCCAGCATTAAGGGCCTTGTCTTCAGCTGTACAGGATCTGAAATGTTCTCTCTAAACCTCGACAACTCTCTCCTCCTTTACGACCCTCGTTAAAACCTACTTCTTTGTCTAAGCTTTTGATTGCCTGGCTCAGTATTGCCTTACAATGCTCAGTGTAAAGTTCTGTTTGATAACACTTCTATGAACATCCTTGGGCCATTTTACAACAATAAAGGCACAAATTAATGGCGTTGGCCAGGATGACTGTTGGGTGACCTCCTGGTTGAACAGTTCTTGACCTTTAAGTCAGTGCCTTCCTAGCAGGAGACCAACTGACATCAAAATATACAGTGGAGAAAGGAACGCACAATCTGTTACCACTGAAGGCAATTTTAGTTTAGAAACAAGGAGCGATTTGATACAAAATGCCGGCATTAGCAAATAAACCTTTAATCTCATCTTAGAGATGGAAATTGCAGTGTTAGTCTGGAATCAACCTCCAATTATTTCAGGTACAAGTATGAGACAAGCAGATGCGGGGTGCAGCTTCAAGCTCATGGGCACCATCTACTGTACCAGCGTGGCATTTCCGAATCGCCTACACCAGCCAGCTTCTTGGCCTGTTTCAGTAACTTTCAGTAACTGTGCCCATGTTGGGCTGTAGGCGTAGAGATGGGATTTTTTAAAATTTGTATACGGGATGTGGGTGTTGCTGGCTAGGCCAGCATTTATTACCCATCCCTAGTTGCCCTTCAGAACATAGGAATGAGGAGCAGAAGTACGCAATTCAGCCCTTCGAGCCTGCTTTGCCTTTCAATCAGATCTCTTTCTGGTCTCACATCCACCTCCCTACCTGTTTCCCATATCCCTCTAACCTGTTTTTTACCGCCTTCTTGAAACCATTTAATGATTCAGATGAATCATTCAGAAGGTGGTGGTGAGCAGCATTTCTGCACCGCTGCAGTCCCTGATGTCTAGGTAGACCCACAGTGCTGTTAGTGAGGGAGTTCTTGGATGATAACCCAGTTACTGTGAAGGAACGGCAATATATTTCCAAGTCAGGAAGGTGAATGACTTGGAGGAGAAGGCCCAGGTAATGGTTTCCCAGGTATCTGCTGTTAAATGGTAGTGGTCATGGGTTTGGAAGGTGCTGCCTAAGGAATACTGGTGAGTTCCTGCAGTGCATCTTGTAGATGATCGGTGGTGGAGGGTTTGAATGTTTCTGGAAGGGGTAGCAATCAAGCGGGCTGCTTTGTCTTGGATGGTGTTGAGCTTCTTGAGTGTTGTTGGAACTGCACTCATCCAGGCAAGTGGAGAGTATTCCATTACACTCCTGACTTGTGCCTTGTAGATAGTGGATAGGCTTTGGGGGGGTCAGGAGGTGAGTTACTCGCCACAAAATTCCTAGCCTCTTGACCTGCTCCAGTAGCCACAGTATTTATATGACTAGTCCAGTTCCGTTTCTGGTCAATGGTAGCCCCCAGGATATTGATAGTAGGGAAGTCAGCGATAGTGATGCCTTTGATTGTCAAGGGCAATGGTTAGTTCCTCTCTTGTTTGAGATGGTCATTGCCTTGCATTTGTGTGGCACAAATGTTACTTGCGACTAGTCAGTCCAAACCTGGATATTGTCCAGGTCTAGCTGCATTTGTACATGAATTGCTTCAGTATCTGAGGCGCGCGAATGGTGCTGAACATTGTGCAGTCATCTGCAAACATCCCCACCTCTGACCTTTGAAAGAAGGGAGGTCATTGATGAAGCAGTTGAAGACAGTTGGCCTAGGACACTACCCTGAGGAACTCCTGGAGTGATGTCCTGGAGCTGTGATGATTGACCTCCAACCACCACAACCATCTTCCTTTGTGTCAGGCATGACCCCAACCAGTGGAGAGTTTCCCCCTCGATTCCCATTGACTCCAATTTTGCTAAGGCTCCGTCATGCCATACTCTGGAGCACGTCTTCAATACAATTGCCGGAATATTGTGAGGGATTGTAGCCTTTGCAGTATCCAGTGCCTCCAGCCATTTCTTGATATCACGTGAAAAGAATCTTATTGACTGAAGACTGACATCTGTGATGCTGGGGACCGCCGGAGGGGGCAGAGGTGGATCATCTACTCAGCACTTCTGGTTAAAGATTGTTACAAATGCTTCAGCCTTATCTTTTGTTGGGCTCCTCCATCATTAAGGATGGAGATTTTTGTGAAGCCTCCTCCTCAATTGAGTTGTTCAATCATCCACCACCATTCATGGCTGGATGTGGTAGGGCTGCACAGCTTCAGGACTTCAGATGCCCCAAACTCACTTCATGAGCCAATCTTAAAGACAGCAGAGAGCTCCATCCCAGAAATATCATGGATTGGAACCCAGGTCAGTATCGAAATCCCAGCCTGTGGTGCTGTTACACTCAGTAGCTCACTGAGCTTTGTTGCTCTGGCCTACATGGTCTTTAAACCTGATGGTTTTATGATTGCCTCATCATTTGTCAAAATGAACAGGAGCTCATGATGCACTAGAGTCTCGCCCAATAAAACTTTTCCACATGGTTAGTGGGTACCAGACTGGCAAAAGATGGTGTGACAGAAGACAAAGTGGATTGGTGGATACATTTCATCATGGGGAGGGACTAAAACCCAAAGTTTCAAATTTCAGTCCATGGTCTGCGTGGAAGTGGATGATTCCAGTCAGGCTGCAAAATCAGTGTCAGAGATTCTAGGCCGATATAAAACCCCAGGAATGTCGATCCAATTTTTGGTCATTGATGTCTGCTGAAAGTGCGCAAGGCAACATCGCTCCTTAACCCGAGCCCCCCTCAGAGTGAGCGATCCTTAGCTAGAGCTCCCCCTCAGCCCAAGCACTGACCAACCCCCCCCCCCCCCCCCCCCCCCCCACCACCCACTCACACTATGCGCTCCCCCTCAGCCCAGGCCCAGACCCAACAGGCTGGGCCTCCAACCTGCCTCCTCCTCAGCTCAAGTCCCACTCAGCCTGAGCTTCATATTCACATCCTCGCTTTCAGTGAGCGATTGAGGGTAACTCATCAAACCGAGTGACTGAAAGCACAGAAACATCACCAGTGAATGAGTTAAAGAATGTGGAGTTGGGGATGGCAGGTAAAACCTTTTGGATTCCGTGCTATCCTGTTGTCTCTTTCTAGATCCTTTGATTATTCTGCTGATCGCCTGGTACAAGTGGCCTGAATGTGCCCAATGCAGGCTCTTGCCATTGGTCCAACAGTCAGTAAAGGGTCTCTGACTTGTCAATTCACTCTGTCTCCTGCTTGCTAATGCCCTTGTTTCCAATTTACACACCTGCCTGAATATGGCACTAGCTGGGTCCTTGGGCAGTCTTCACTTCATGGCTGTTTTCAACACCGGAGCTTCATGTGGATAGGGGATTAAAATTGTCCCCAGGTGAGAACTGGATTGCTGTGAGATTAGTCATAGTTGAATAGTCAGTTGTCAAACCCCATCCAACTTCAAGAGTAGCCAATGGAACTTTGTCCCAATCGGGCTTAGACCTGTATCCCAGCATTAGTCAACACCTTCAGGAAATCAAGAGAAAACTGGAAGGATATAAAAGACAATAAAGAGGCGTCACTGTCAAAACCCCCCTCCCTTGTCCACAGAATGCATCAGTTTGAAATTCACACCCCTCGGCCCTCCTCCGAGCACGCCTAGTTACCTGCAGAGAGACGGAGGCTGGACATGATGGACCCGACCCAGCTGACCTGCTCCGAGGACCCCCCAAACACATCCTGGAAGGTGACGAAGAAAATCCCAAAGGTCTTCAGTGTTCCCATAACCAACACGTTCACCTGCAAATCAAGATCGAGGAATTACAGAGCAGAAATCACCCAATTCGAAGGATGCTGCGATCCATCCCTAAGTGTCACAGAGAAGCCACTGTAGCGATTTAACAGAAATTAAACAAAGTCTCGTGTCTTGCGCATATAGCTGGGTGCTTCCCAGCACTGGCAGTGCCAAGAATAACCCCACTATTAAACGGGGCGCTGTTTCATTTCTGGGCCTCGACGAGGAATGCCCCGGCGAGGCCACACTTAGTCGCCAGTGCAGAAAGAGATCAGGTAAATGGCACCCCGATTTCTAGATCCCCCACCGCAGCCTCCAACTCCCTCCCCCACCCATCCCCATGCCCCAATAAGGAGGTAATAGAGCCCCTGCGCCCCACCTCATAAGGGCAGGGCACCCCGAGGCCCAAGCCTCAGCACAGGCATGATGCCACCTGGGCACCTTGGCACTGCCCCCCGCCAGCCTGGCAGCACCATCTGGGCAACTTGGCAAGGCCAGGGTAGCACCCTGCCCAGTCTGACCACCTAGGGGCCCCCGATCACCTGGGAGTCTCTCACCCCGCCCCCCCCCCCCCCACCCCCCCACCCCCCCACCCCCCCCGCCCCCCCGCCCCCACCACCACCCCAAGTATGCCTGGTCCATATTTGTGGAAACCAGTGCTAAATGGTACCCCGCTTGGGGTCTTTGAGGCGTGACCAATCGATCCTGGGCGCTAGGTAGATCCGGCATAGATGCATTCAACTGAGACTAACTGCTCACTTGAATATCCAAATCTGGGTCCCGACCTCAATGGGCAGGCTCCAGATCGTGACACCTCGCGAGATCTCGCAAGGCGTGACAAGGCCGGTAAACTCCACGGGAGGTAGCGAGGCCAATAGGTTGCACCCTCACACTTCTGTAGTTTGGGTCTGTCGAGAACAAGCAATGCCATGTCAGCCTCCTCCTGGGCTCCAGTCATTTACGCTCAATCCCGAAAAGGTGTCAGATTTGTGACAGGCTGCCTCTGAGCCTCCTCAGCATTTCCCAGATTGTGTTTTATTTTCACCGTCATCAGGCAGACGATCCCGAAAACACAAGCATTGGAATGAATTTGCAGAAATCCCTCACGTTAAGCAAGGAGAGGAATTGGAAGGGGCGATTTTTAGATGTAAAATAGGACTGTGAGGAACGACGATCGAAAACGACAGAATTAATGCAGCATAGAAGGAGACCATTCAGCCCGTCTACCTGTACCAGCTCTCCGTAGGGTAGTCTGGAGGAATCAGCTTGGAACCCAATTGAGTTCCAATCCTATGCACTCTAATCTGGAGGCAAGTGCCAAGGGCCCCTGGCAGCAGGGGGAGGGGTACTCACATTGACAGTGAAAAAGAGTAGGTAACAAATGCAGAACCCACAGCTACCTGGGTTAAACATTTCTCCCTAACTGTTTCTAACCCACTGAAAAACTGGCAATCTGAAATAAAAACAGAAGGTGTTGGATATTCTGAGCAGCATCTGTAGAGAGAAAAACAGAATTAACGGCTGAATTTTAACTGTCGGACCCCTTGGCAACAGGTGAAGCTGACAGCGTGTCAGGAAGCTGGACGTTCCAGCAGCGTCTTTGTCTTTTCTACTCAGTCACATTGTTTGCACCTGATTTCCCGGCCAATTAGATGGACGGGTGTCATGACCACCTGTGAGAGCCTAGTTCAGCTCCAATACTTAAAGGGATGCTGCGAGGGTCATTGTCAAAGTTCCATAACAGAGGCAGCGACTGAACAGATGGAGTGTCAATGTGGAGAGGCTGCACCATGGTTCTCGGATTCGTCCCTTCGACATGATGCTGCAACTGTGAGGACCCCAAAGGAAATTCTGTTTCCCACGGAGAGAGGAAGAGGATGTGAACAAGCAGATGTGACTGGAGGTGGCTAAGGAGGGCAGCAGCAGGGCTGAGGTGCCCTGTCCCTGGATCCAGTGCCGCTTGAGATGCAATGACCTGATCAGGGGAGGAAAGGCCATTCACATTCCACATTCAAGCTCAACATCCCCCCCCCCCCCCCCCCCCCCCCCCGCCCCCCAACTCTTCCTTCTCTCTGGACATCACTCCTCAGCCAAACAAACCTCGCAGCCAAACTCATCCCCCTCTGTCGAGGCGCCTCCTCACGTGCTCGCCTGGTCTAATCACACCCTCAGTCTCATCTTAATGCCTGTCGTAGCCATTCCTCACAATGAGCCACCACAAACGTTCTTTCCCTAACCTCTGAAAAACATTCCATTTGTCACATTTACACACATCCTTCTCTATTTGCACGAGAAGAGAGCACAGAGCAGCAGGAAGAGGCAAAAGAACTGGAGATAGTCCAGACAATGACAGAGGATGAGGAGGTGCTGGAGATAAGCTGGGTCTCTACTTGCCTGGCCATTGCCTCTGGAGAGATAGGGAATCTCCCAGCTTCCTGGTGAACGGAGCCAGATAACACAGTGTCATGGCAGCCAGTACGCTGACAATGGATTGATGTCAGCAGCCAATAAAATATAATGAACAACAGAATGATGACGTAGAACCCTCTTATCTTGTCAGTCCCAATTCATATTTTTCATCAGCTACAGGTCGACAGGTGTCCCTCAGGAGGTGATGCCAGACGAGGTCACTCACTCTGCAGATAACTTATACACATGATGAATGCCAGGACATCTCAGGCCTTTGTGCTGATGTCCACCTCCAAGGAGAGAGTGGCCACCTGCATGGAGCCTCATACAGGTGAATGGAAGCAGGTCCACACCCCCCCCCCCCCTGGCCAGTAGCATGCACATTCAGTCTGCCAGCTTAAACAGGATGGAAGAAACGCCTTTGCCGTGACCATCACGAACCTCACTAAAGTCTGTCGTGTTATGGAATTTGGAATAACACAAGCTGCTACTTGATGGAGTTTTGAGTAGAAGATGCTCCAGACTTTGAAGTGAGTTCAATGTGTTTTATTGAACTATTAGCACAGTTCTCAATGAGTTCGACTCTGCTAATCTAAATGTAGTAACTCAGTCTAACTGAACCAGCCTTGCTCTAAGCCACGTGCTGGGGTGTGATGCTGAGGATACACCCTGTCTCACTCTGTAGATGTTGGTCTGTGGAAAGAGGCGGGTTGTGAGTGCCTCATTCCTTTTATAGTGAGATACCATCCCTGGGTGTCCTGTCTGCTCATTGGTCATGTCTTATTCTATGTGTTCATTAGCTGCATGTTTGCATATCATGACAAAGTCCAACAACATTCTCTCCAGCAGTTGGTGTAAGGAAGTGTGTGTGGGCCATGAGAGGGAAGATGGAGACTGTGCACATGGTGGGGACTCTGCTCAAAGTGCTTCAACTCCTGACCCCTTCCACCCACTCACCTGTCAGCCAGACCCTCACATGTTTCCCATCCCGAGGGCTAAGTCTGCCTGTAGCAGAAGAGAGCAGGTGAGACAGTCTTTTCTAGTACCTTCACAGACTCCAAAACCCAGAGGACATTAGCCAAAAGCACCTGCGCAGTTCGAGCAGGGAATGTGCAACCTGTTGCCAAGTCTGCTGAAGCCACAAGCGTGACTAGAAAAACAGATTTGTTGCTGCAGAAGGTGCTTATGATCTCTAAACTTTATTTCAAAGCTGCAATCCCCAGTCTTTTCATTGTTGCAAACGGCTTCATTCTGTGAAGATTGGTAGGTTAAGAGCAGTGAGTGCTAGACAGAGGAATGGATTGTTACTTGTGCAACTGCTTTGTGTTTCTGCGGCCACAGTCGATTCAGAATCGGTGTGTCAGATGACTGCACTGCCTCAGGGTTGGTTAAACTATGTCCAAACCAGACTGTCCTGGGCACCCTGCAGGTACCCTCGCTACCTCAGCTTACTGTCTCGCCGAAGATGCAGAGCACTCTTCAGTTTCCTCCTGGAGATTCAGTCCTTGCCGCTGAGTGTTGTGCAAGGCAGAGCAAACCCGGTCTACTACAGGTTGATGGGTTTTCTAAGCATCAAAATCACATCTTCACCATCCTCATGTCCACCTCAGTGTTCACTCTTGTGCTCATGTGACGTCGGCCATGGTATGCGATGCAAATGACTTTTGTATCTGTTTCTCAACTTTGATACAGAAGAACAAGGTGTTTTCTTTACTCTTTCCTGTTAATGGAAACATGCCTTCAATGAGTCTTTCAAAGAGGTGTGCGATAGAAATGTATAAATAGTCTCTGGCTGATTGGCACCAACTTCTAAATTATTTTCCTCAATCAATTCCTCCGCAGCAGGCTCATCTAATTGTTTTGATCAACACCAGATGAATAAACTTGCACTGAGAGAGCTTTCCTCTCTACTCAAGGCATTTTCTAGTTTATCGAAGAGTTATGCTCCAGCCTTCCGCGCACATTCATTTTCTGTCCATTGACTTTTCAAAAATGGAACCTTCATTTCCACTTATTTCACAATTTCACCCAAAGTATAGCTAGAGAAGGCATCAGTGCAGCATAGAGTGAGTGGAGGCGGTAGTTCGATAAATGTAGGAGTTTAAGGGTTAATCTCGATTTAGTATCTAGTACTAATTACTGCTCGTTCTTTGATAACACCCACTGTTTAGTGGGGTTTAAATTCTAAAGGGTAGACAGCTCAGTATCGTTAGGGCTGACGAGAGGGGAAAGCAGATTCTCCTCATGGGTGGGGCTCGAATAGTTCATCGGGGTTACCAGATAATCTGGTTTAAACCAGTTCCTGAAACAGCTGACGTCGAGTTTAAATCCAAAGGCCTCAGTGCATCCAACGCAGAGTGCAGTGAGCTGAGTTGGTAGCTCGGTTAAGTGTGAGCTACAGGTGCAGTGGGGGAGGGAGGTTCTCTCTTTCTTTTCTGCAGTCTTGTTTTCCTAACTACTTTCACAGGTCAGAAAGGGCAGCTGCAGACCAACACCCCAAAAACGGAAATATTATTGAGGGATTAGTGGAGAACGTAGAAACGTTGGAATTAGGAGCGGAAGTCGGCAATTCAGTCCTTCGAGCCTGCTCCGCCATTCAATCAGATCTTGGCTGATCTCTTCCTGGTCCCAAATCGTTCTCCCTACTTGTTCCACATATCCCTTTAACCTGTTTTTTCAAAAATCAGAAATATATTGATCTCCTTTTTGAAACCATTTAGTGACTCAGACTCCACCCCACTATGAGGCCGCATCTCAGTTCTAAATCTACCGTCTCTCAACCTATATCTATGACCTCGCGTTCTAGATTTCCCTACAAGGGGGAACATTTGGTCTACGTTTACCAATCCCTTTTAGTATTTTATACACCTCGATCAGATCCCCTCTCATCCTTCTAAACTCCAGCGAGTACAAGCCCAAATGGTTTAATCTCCCCTCATACGTCAACCCTTTCATTCCTGGAATCAATCTTGTAATCTTCTCTGAACAGCCTCCAAAGCCACCAATCGATCCTCAAATACGGCGATCGGGCAGAGAATCCCTGTTTACGACCGAATCGGGGGCTCGATTTCGGATGCTGTTGGGACAGCCTCAGGACGTTACCCGAAGGACCTCCCCAATGCTCTGCCCCCAATGGGCCGAGTTCCTGATAGCGTGGTTCACTTGTGCTCTCACTTTTTCGTGAACCCGGTGTGGCGGCTGCGGACTGTGTCCAGCACAGCCAGGGGGATCAGTGCCGCTGGTGGGGGTGGCCCAGGGGTGGTGAGGGGGGCACAATCTGGCAAGTCGGGTCTGCGTGCAGCCGGCGCCATGTTGTACGGCACGACCACAGCAGGTTATCACCGTGTACATGCGCGGCCATGGACCTGGCCATTGTCTGGCCGTTTATTTTGTGAAGGCCTTGCGTTTTACATGGCGCGGCTGCTAGCCCCTCACCAGTCAGAGGGTCGGTGTTGGGGCCTCGCCGAATTTTTCGTCATAAAACTAGACACTTCCTCCGGACATCGCCTCAAAATCGGAGAATCCAGCCTAATATTGGGCAGTACGGTAGCACAGTGGTTAGCACTGTTGCTTCACAGCGCCAGGGTCCCAGATTTGATTCCCGGTTTGGGTCACTGTCTGTGCGGAGTCTGCACATTCTCCCTGTGTCTGCGTGGGTTTGCTCCGGGTGCTCCGGTTTCCTCCCACAAGTCCCGAAATACGTGCTGTTAGGTAACTTGGACATTCTGAATTCTCCCTCTATGTACCCGAACAGGCGCCGGAGTGTGGTGACTAGGAGATTTTCACAGTAACTTCATTGCAGTGTTAATATAAGCCTACTTGTGACAATAAAGATTATTATTATAAAGATGTGGGCCGGGATTCTCCGCTATCCGGCGGTGCGGGCCGTACCGGCGCCGAGGAGTGGCGTGAACCACTCCAGCGGCGGGCCACCCGGAAGGTGCGGAATCCTCCGCACCTTCAGGGGCTAGGCCGGCGCCGGCAGGGTTCGCGCCACGTCAACTGGCGCCGAAGGGCCTCCGCCGGCCAGCGCGAGTTGGTGCATGCCCGGGAGCACCAAGGTGTTCTGCCGTGATCCCAGCGGATACGCAGGGGGTTTCCTCTCTGCGCCGGCCATGGCGGACCGTTACAGCGGCCGGCGCAGAGGGAAAGAGTGCCCTCATGGCACAGGCCCGCCCGCAGATCAATGGGCCCTGATCGCGGGCCAGGCCACCCCCCCCCCCCCCCCCCCCCCCCCCCGCCCCCCTCCCCCGGGGCCAGAGAATCTGGCAGCCGGCGTCGGGGCGGCGGGGTGGGATTCACGCCGCTCCCTGCCGATTCTCCGGCCCGGCAGGGGGTCGGAGAATCGCGCCCGTGGTCTCACCAACACCCTATACAATTGCAACAACACTTCTTTACTTTTATATTCCATTTTGTTTGCAATAAATTCTAATAATCCGTTTCCCTTTTTAATTACAAGCTGTACCTGCATACTGACTTTCTATCAATCATGAACAAAGTTACCCAGATGTCTGTGCCCTGACGCATTTTGAATCTGCTTTCCGCTGAGATAATGATTTGCCTCTCTATTTTGTTGGCCAAAATGGATAACCTCACACTTATCTACGTTAAACTCCGGAAGCACTTGGGATAAGTAAAAAGTCAAAGACTAAGAGAAGGGGGCTAAAATTAAATCAAAGGGGGTATCTTTAAGATTAAGTAATCCCAAATGCAGAAACTTGAGCTCTGGGTTTCGGAGCTCGAGCGGTGCCTGGACACACTTTGGCACATCCACAAGGCTGAGAGTTAAGTGGACAGCACGTTTAGAGAGGTGGTCACACCGCAGCTCAAGGAACTGGAGGAACAAGGCAATGAGTGACCACCAGGCAGTCAAAAAGAAGCAGGCAGGTAGTGCAGGTGTCCTCTGGGGTCCCGCTCACAAATCGGCTTTCCATTTTGGACGCTGATGAGGGCACGGTTCCTCCATGAGTGCAGACAGATCCACAAACTGCCTGGCTGTACAGGAGGAGAGAATAAAGAAAGCAGGAGCGATAGTGATAGGAGATTCATTAGTTAGGGGAACAGACTGGCGTTTCTGCGACACCAGTCGTGACTCCAGGATGGTGTGTTACTTCCCTGGTATCAGGGTCAGGGATATCACTGCAGGCAGGTAGTGCAGGAATCTGAGGACTGGGCCTAACGAACCCGAGGGAGGTCTCAGGCCTTGGAGATCCTTGGGTGGTTGGGGATAGGGTAGGTTGGCCCCATGGCTCTCCCTCTGGCAAATGGGCATCTTGGCATGGCCATTCCTTTAAAGCTAGCAGTTTCATAGTTAAGACAGATGAGTTAAAAGCATGTATTGACAAATGGAGTTGTGTTGTTGCTGCCGTCACAGAGAAGTGTTTGAGGGAGGAGCAGGACTGGCTGTTCAACATTCTGTGGTATAGGATCTTCACGCGAGACAGGGGAGGGAGGGAGGGAGGGTGTTGCATTATTAATGAAGGAGTCCGTTACTACAGTAATGAGGGATGATATCTTGGAAGAGTCCTCTAATGTGGATCTGTGGGCAGAGCTTAGGAATAAAAATGTGGCAATCACACTGCTGGGAGTGTATCATAGATCACCAAATAGTCAGCGGGCAACAGAGGAGAAGATATGTATTGCAGACAATTCACAGAGGTGTGTAAAACAATAACACGGTCATTATATTAGGCGACTTCCCAATATTAATTGGGGTAGTCACATTGTAAAGGGTTGAGAGGGAGCGGATTTCTTGAAAAGTATTCAAGAGAGCTTTTTACATCAACATGTTGATGATGCAACAGTGGGTAGGGCAGTGCTGGACCTATCTCTGGACGGGTGTTCAGGGTAGCAGTGAGGGAGAATTTAGTTAATGATCAGACCATTCTATGTTTTAAATTTGTCATGGAAAAGGAAAAGGATGGTCTGCAAAAAAGGGCTCTGGAATGCGGGAAGGTTGTTTTGATTAATATAAGGCAGGATCTGGCCAAAGTAGATTGGGAATAGCTACGTCTGGGGGTACATCTACAGCAGAACAGTGGGTCGGCCGGGGGTGGGGGGGGGGGGCATTCAAAATGGAATTGCTGAGAGTACAAGTCCAACATGTTCTCTTTGGGGTGAAATGTAGGAGAAAACCGTCCTGAGAACCCTGAATGTCTAGGAATATTCAGGACCGGATAAGAAGGAAAAGAAAGGTTTTTTAACAGGTACAAAAGGAGCAAACCTATAGAGACTCTCATGGAGTATAGAAAGTGCAGGGGAAACCCAAAAAGGCAATTAGGAGAGCAAAGGGGGGACATGAAAAAGCACTGGCGAGTAAGATTAGGAAATTCCTAAGATATTCCATAAGTATCAAGGGGAAAGAGGGTAACCAGGGAGAGTAGGACCCATTACACCCAAGGGTGTAATCTGTGTGTTGAGCTGGGTGACAGTGGTAGGGAGTTAAACGAGTACTTCACATCTGTCTTCACTTGGGACAAGGAGGCTGTGGGTGTAGAATTCAATCAGAGCGACTGAGAGGTTCTTGAGCAGTTTGACATAGGGAGTGAAGAGGCACTGGTGGTTTTGGCAGGCTTAAAAGTGGACAATTCCCCAGGTCCAGATGAATTGTATCCCAGGCTGCCGCAGGAGGCAAGGGAGGAAAATATAGGGACCTGACTCAAATTTTTAATTCCTCTCTCGCCACAGGGGAAGTACCAGAGGGCTGGAGGACAGCTAATGTAGTTCCACTTTTCAAGAAGGATGGTAGAGAAAAGCCAGGGAATTAGAGGCCAGTGAGTCTCACCTCAGTGGTCGGGAAAGAATTGAAGTAAATTCGGGAGGAGAGAATTAATCTCCACTTGGAGAGACAAAGTTTGATGAGGGACAGTCAACATGGCTTCGTGAGAGGGAGGTCACGCCTAACAAATTTGACTGAATTTTTTGAGGAGGTGGCCAGGTGTAGATGAGGGCAGTGCAGTTGATGTCGTTTAGATGGATTTCAGCAAAGCCTTTGACAAGGTGCCACATGGGAGACTGACATAGAAGTAAAAGCACATGGAATCCAGGGTAACAAGGCAAGTTGGAGCCAAAATTGGCTCAGTGATAGGAAATAGAGGATGGTGGTTGAAAACTCTTTGTGTGACTGGAGGCTGGTGTCCAGTGGTGTACCACAGAGATCGGTGCTGGGTCCCTTATTGTTTGTGATATATAAAAACGATGTGAAGAAAATGTGGGGAGGATGATAAGTAAGGTTGCAGATGACACAAAGATTGGACAGCTGGTTGACAGTGAAAAAGAAGGATCTTTCGTTACAGGAGGATATAGACGGATGGGTCAGATAGGCAGATTGGTGGCAGGTGGAATTTTACCCTGAAAAGCATGAGACGATGCAGTTTTGAAGGAGTAACAAGAAAATGGAGTATTCAATGAATGGCAGGCCACTAGGAAGCTCAGAGAAATAGAGGAACCTTGGGGTGCTTGTTCATAGGTCCCTGAAGGCGGTAGGACAGGTTAATAGGGTAGTTAAGAAGACATACGGGGCCCTTGCCTTTATCAGTCGTGGCATAGATTATAAGAGCAGGGCGGTTATGTTGGAGCTGTACAAAACTTTGGTTAGGCCACAGCAGGAGGACTGTGTTTAGTTCTAGTCACCGCACTATAGGAAGGATGTAATTGCACTGGAGAGGATGCAGAGGAGATTCACCCGAATGTTGCCTGGGATGGAGCATTTTAGATGTGAAGAGAGGCTCGATAAGCTTGGGTTGTCTTCTTTGGAGCAGAGGTGGCTGAGAGGAGATCTGATTGAGGTGGATGAGATTATGAGGGGAATGGGCAGGGTGGATAAAAGTAGATGCTCACCTTTGTTGAAGGGTCAATAACAAGGGGAATAATTTTAAGTGAGAGACAGGAGGTTTAGAGGGGAGTTTTCTTTACTGTATGGTTCTATGATACTTTCCGTCTCTTATTTTTGTGATAACCCCCACGAGACACATGGGGATGACTCGATTAATCTCCCCCTGAGTCTCGTGGAATATGAGCACCTCTGCTGAGGAGCGGAGGCCTGTCAGCGGGCTCGTTAATTTTGCAGGATAAAACCCGACCTACATAGGTGCCGAGGCTCCAGACTAGTCCTGACTGAGTCTTGGGCTGTTGTTTATATATTTCTTTCCTAAACTAAGGGTTGAAAATAGACCATTTTAGACTCCTTTCCGGACTCCTCCTTGACTACCATATTGACGACAAGGATAAAGCGGAATCACAGTTGGCGCTGAAACCCATTTTATAATACAATAATAATCTTTATTGTCATAAGTAGGCTTACATTAACGCTGTGAAGCAACAGTGCTAACAACTGTGCTCCCGTGCAGCCACCTCTCTTTGCCAAGGAATAAGGTTTGCATAGTTTTGAAAATGCCGCTCTTTGGTAGACTCGATGCATTTGATGCAGGGGTGGAGAATTGAGCTCAGAACGCGGAGCGTTTGCACTATTTTGTTGAGGCAAATGCTATCGTTGGAGATGATTGCCAGTCAGCAATTCTTCTGACCATCTGTGGGGGCCCACCTTCAGCATCATCAATAGTCCAACATTCCCCGCAACCCCAGACTCCAAGACGTTCGAAGAGCTAGTGAAGCTCGTGACAAACAACTACGAACCAAGCCATCGGTCATTGTGCAAAGATACCGATTTAACAAGGCTGAGAGAACCCCAGGGGTGTCCATAACCAAATTTATGGCGCGATTGCGCAAACTGGCAGAGTATTGTGACTATGTGCAACCGTGGAGAAGCTACGACTTTCCTTCAGCACCCACAGCCCATTCCGGGTGTGCTTGTTACGGACAACGATATCCATTCACCAGTCACAACTTTGCACACTTTATTAAGGCAAACCGAGGGAAACACATCCAGACGGCCCCATACCACCCTTCCTCTAACGGGCTGACCGTCATTCAGTTACCAGACCACGCCACATGCCACAACCAGTGTAGCACTAGCTGAACTGTTGATGGGTCAGAGGCTCAGGACTCGCCTTCGCCTCATGTTCCCCGATATTGGCGGGAGAGTGCAACACAGTCAGGACCTACAGAGTCAAGGTTGAGGCAGGCAGACATTGACAAGGAGTTTCCAACCAGGACACGTGATGTAGGTCTGAAACTTCGGGGACGGAGCCCGTTAGATTCCAGGGACTGTGGAACAACAGAGCGGACCAGTTTCATGCTAAGTGTAGCCATCTCAGATGGCCACCTGCAAAGGACCATGGGAATTATGGCCAACCCAGGACTCAGACAGACTCAGAGCTTGTGTGTATATTTGCAACCCAGGTGGCTAGACACGATCGAAAGCCCCGCTCGTTTGCATCCCAATGGCCCATTTCCCCAGAACAAAAGAACTGTACTCAGGTAACCGATACAGATACAGACTAACCGGCGCCACTCCCTTTACTCAGGGAGCCCAAACAGCCAAGGTCAATGACCGCTCAGGACACGCCCAGCCATCAAGGCACCCGCCCCTTTATTGGCCAAAATCGAAGGCAGTGATCGAAGCCTGTCGAATTATTGGGTCCAAGTTAAGGACCATCCCAAAGAGCGCAAAATCCCAGAGGGGCAAGAAGAGACACAGCCATGTGATTGGTCTCTCTTGGATCCGGCCTATGCCAACCCAAGTGCAGCATAACGACCAGACAGACAAGTTCAAGACCAACGATCGCTACCAGACGGCTGAGCCCAGCAGAAACAGAGCCACTACTTCCACCCAGCCACGCAAAATCCGGACAAAGGCTTTGTCCATCTGCATAGAGCCGGTCGCCCTGAAGTTAAGTATAGGTTATTGTAGTTGTTAGGGGTAGTTTAAGTGTTATTTTGAGTTGTAGTGTTTTGTGTTGCATGTCGAAGTAATCCTTGTGTGTAAATCAACCATCTTTGAACTTGAACTTGTGTGATCCTTTGATCGATATCTGGTAAAGCCTTGTGGTGGTATCATTTGATACCTGGCGACTCTAAAGAGCATCATTATTAATTGGCAAGATTATTGGTGACTCTGGTGGTGATTGGCAACATAAGTAAAGACTCGCGAATGGACAGTGTGGAATCACCTTATTCACCTCAGGAGCGGGAGGCTGGTATTAGGACATGTCCCACCAGAGGAACCGTCTTCCAGCCATGTCAGCCCGGCACATGGAGGCCTGGGGGTATCGTCCCTCTGGGGGCCCCAACACAGAGATGCGCGAGGTGGTGGACTCGGATTCCAACATGAAGACTCAGGCATCCGAGGTTGCCGACAGCAACCTTGCTAGGGATCAGTCGGCAGCAGTACCCCCAGACGGTCATCGTGGAAATGACCATCCCCGACACGCTACACACGTCCCACTGACCCAGCCCCGCAGCTGCATGATGTGCAGCCACGGACAAAGAGGAGAAGACCACCTCCTACACTCCTCAGAGGGACTTAAGGACTTTGGGGGGGGGGGGTTTATAACCCCCACAAAACCCACAGGGACGATTAATCCCCCCGTGGGCCTTGTGGGGAACAAGCTCCTCTGCTCAGGGGGGAGTCCTGCCGGTGGACTTAATTCCACAGGATAAAATCAGGTCCAGGTAGGAGCCAGGGTTCCAGAGTAATCCCGGCTGGGACCTGAACTGTTGCTTGTACATAATTTTCCTCCATCAAGGGTTGAAAAGACTCTCCTTTCCGAAGTCCTCCTTGGCTACTGTAATTTTACATTCTTTTTCAAGCTTATTAATCTTTCCATCCAGCTCAATAACTGCTGTGTTCAGTTCTTATTGGGGCAGAGTTATTGGTGGATTTTACATTGGCATTCACTTCATTTCGGAATTTTCCCTCTATGGTTACCGGCTGTTGCTTAGAATTTTTCAATTCACTCGTTACATCCTCAGTCTGTTTCTTAATGCTGCCTTCAACAAATTGATCAGATTTATCAGCAATTGCTTTTCCTGTGACTGACACTTCTTTCTAATTAGTTCTTGTTTTTCATTAACAAACTCAATTTTTGTGCGTGAGGTTTGGTACTTGACACGAATCAGACTTTCCTCCAAGTGCTCATTATCAGCAATGAGCTTCTCGTGTTTGGCCACAGTCCTTTTCCTGAACTTAGTAAGGTCAGCATGATCAAGCACCTGCAGCATATTGGGCGCGATTCCCCGCAAAGATTTCCACGTGCTGTAGCGAGCAGGAATTGCTGCGAGTTTCCCGGCACTCAGCGTGGTGAGGCCGGCAGCATGATTCAACGTTAATTAACGAGGCCTCACGGGCTTCCTGCTCCGAATGCTGGCTCACCAGCAGCTTTGTTGGGACTGCGCTCGCCATCCTCCTGCTAACAACGCCTGAGCAGCACTTAAGCTGCACTTGCTCAGCCAACCCCAGCCGGCTCATAACAATGGTGGCGAGGAGACCAGCCCCAAGATTCGGGGATGCTGACCTGGGAATGGCCAAGGCGCTGCGGAGCTTTTCGCAATCGCAGGTGGGCATGGCTGCAGCAATGCAGAGTATGTCCCAGTCACTGGGGAATGTGTCCCAGTCATTGAGGAGCATCACCGAGGGCATCAACATGATGGTGCGGACCATGGGGAACCACCAGGACTGGCAGAGCCAGAAGATGTAGGGGCAGCCGGGGCCCGAACCAGCTGCCCCTCCATCCCAAGGTGAACCTTAGGGCCCTATGGGCACCAACCGGGGGAAATGGAGCGCTGAGTGCCACCCGGGCCCGTCCAATGGGG
Source organism: Scyliorhinus torazame (assembly GCF_047496885.1). Lineage (NCBI taxonomy): Eukaryota > Metazoa > Chordata > Chondrichthyes > Carcharhiniformes > Scyliorhinidae > Scyliorhinus > Scyliorhinus torazame. The sequence continues at coordinate 26,472,390 of NC_092723.1, read as the reverse complement.
CGGCGATGGTGGCCACCAGCACTTCTGGGTTACCCCACTCTGATGAGGCTGCATCTCGGGGTCAGCGCAGTGTGCCGTCGACAAGTGAGCCTGGGCCCTCCGGCCCCAGAGCCCCCTGAGGACGCCCGAGATGAGGTAAGCAGTGGCTGCCTCCACCTTAGATGTGCATCCTGGGTGGGGATCAAGGCGTAGTGGTAGAGCTAGGAGGGCCAGTCATGTTGAGTATCACTGAGGGCACTGGGGTAGGGGGGAGAAGTTAGGTAGGGGTGGGGTTGGGGGCACAGGACTCTCAGAAATGGGGTATTGTACAGCACATTAAACAACGTTTTGCACAACCATTATGATGCCTCTTGTCACTTTCTTCCGCTGACCCCCAGACCCTTTGCCTGTTTCTCCTGGCAACCTCCCCTGCCCGTGGCACCAACCTACCCTCCGGCCGTGGTCGTGTCCTGGGAGCAGTATCCCATCCCCTGGGTGTTTGGACGTTGGCTGCTGCGTGTGTGGTATTGACTCCCACACAGTGTCCAGGCAAGAAGGTTTGTTTGGAATGCTAGCAATGATTCCCAAATGCTACATGGCCCACCGACCCATGGGAACCCACTTGGCATGTGTCAAGTGCTCACTTAACCACATTTGCCAATTCCCTAATAGCGATAGACTTCAGTGGCACAGCCAGTAGCCTCAACAGTCTGTGGGAGTTATGGGTGATCGAGGGGGCAGACGGGCAGGGACGAGGGTTGCTCCCGGAATGGGTTTGGAATCTAAGGGTTGTCACGGTGGTGCCTCGAGCAATTGCCCCCCCGCCAGTTGCCTCCCCAGCACCTTCCCACCCACCCTCCCATGGCGGCCCAGGTGCGCGTAGCGTTCCCCCCCACACCGGTGAGCACTGGGGTGGCAAGGCAAGTGCCCCCCGGTCTCTTTGCCTGTGAGCAAAGATTGCTACTCCCCTCCTCGTCTCCCCACAGAAGCCCTTCCATCAGGTTCATGTTTTTGAAAAGGAGTACTAATCAGCACCAGCGTGAACACTTGCCGGGGAGGCCGGTAAACGACTGGAGGCCGTTGGATGACAGGTGGCTCTCGTTAATTGTATGGGAATGGGGCTTAAATGGTGATAATTGGTTTCTCCCCAGGCTATGGCGAGATTCTGAATTCGCCTACGGGAACAGGCCGGTTGCGTCACTGCAGCGTTTCCGGTTTCTGGCCTCTCTCGCTATTCACCGCCTTCGTTATGCTTCAGTGTGAGTGTAATGAGGCCGGAAGATCATGCCCAAAGTCACTGCCATGTTACCATTTACGTTTGCAAATCATTACTCAATATAAAATCTACACCTTCAATAGGTAAACTAGGAAACATTGCCTCACTAACACTTCTGTCCATTAAGTCACTTTTCAATTTAACCTTAATACAAAGAATAATTTGATAAATCCTACTAATACCCCTAATAATACGTTTTCCTGCATCAAATGATCTGCAACACAAATTGTATAGTCAAACAGTATCAATAACAGATTTGTCCCAGTGTGTTTCAAAATATCGATTTGTTTACTTGTTTTGTTGGAAGATTGAAGGAATACATCTCTCTTCAAGACAAAACCTTTAAAACCTTCACTTGCCTGATTTATTTTAGCAGCAGCCAAAGAATAATTTCCAGGACTATCATGTGCCATATCCCCCCTCTCTAGTTGTTTCGGAGGGAACACATTTTACTTGTACTTTTCTGGTACAGCCTTTTCCAAAGACTTCTTAAGCATTCCTATTGCTGCCACCAATTTACCATTTAGCTTCCAACAATGGGCTTTGAGATACTCTACACTAGCATTTTTTTGACTAAAACAGCTTCTGCCTTCTCCATGTTGCTCGACGTATTTTCTATTCCTCCAGCTTCCCTGTGAGTTTACAAATGGTGATCCACTGCCACCTAGTTGCCGATGCAATAGATCATACCCATTTGCCAGAACTGCTGCTTCCCATACCTTAGAAACCTTACAGTCCTCCAGGTGTGACCTAATACCTATTGGGATGCTATTTTAAAATCCTTCCAGCATCATTCGCTTCCTCACGTTTCCAAAAATTTATTCCAACTTCAGTGAATGAAACCATCAGTCCCACAGCATTTCTTTCTCTCTGGCAAACTCTAGAAACATTTAGTTAGGTTTATTCTTTGAAGTCCTAAATTTCAACTGATATGCTTCAGGGACAAGCTCAAAGTTCTGTCGTTTTAACTAATTCAGAATCTGGCCACTTCAGCTTTTTAGCCACCTTTTCAAATGAGATAAAATATATCTCAACTATGTCTTCAGTGAGTTTAGGCAATATACAAAGACTCTTTGTTATATTGATGCTCGGAATGTATGATTCCTCTTCTGAACTATGAGACTACCTTTCACCCTGTTATCTAAGCCGTGCTCCAGCCAGTTCATGCTGTCTGATTTCTTCCTCTCTTTGTAACGCAAGCATTTGTATTTACATTCTTTTTCCTCTTTTTTTACCCACAATGGGAGCTTTTAAATTTATTTTGCTATTTCAAGCTGATTCATCTGCAACTGAATTCTAGCCAACTATACTGAATTGCTATCTGGATTAACCTTTTCTTCTTCCAATCCTAGATGCTGCGCTGTTACCTCAATTATGCCTGCTTTCTTAGCCTCTGTTTTTAAGTCTAACTCTTCTGCTAATGCAATTATAATCTAATCTTAGTTAACTGTAGCAAATCACTCTAGACCCAATCTTCCCTCTCCAGTAAAGTCATAGAATTGACAAAGCTTTTTAATCAGTTTCAAAAAATTCGCTGTGGAAGTCTGATCCTTAAACTCAGCAAGTACCAGCACTTGTATATGAGAAATCCTGAAAGAGCCCCCAATTTATGTTATGGCCCTTGGCCAGACCCACAGGTTATTGGCAAGATCTGGTCAGGGACCAAGAATGTTTGTTTAAAGTAGACAAAGTTTGAGATTTAAGAATCTCACTCAGTGAATAAAGCCACAAGATTCCATGGGTTTTGAACAAACATAATTCAACTCGACTGTACAAGGTCAGAAAGATAAAACAAGCTATAATATCTACCATATACTCTAACATTCAGGGTTAATGACGTGCATGTGAATTAACAGGCAAACTGTGGCCAAACACGCCTTTCTACACAATAAATGTCAAATCAAACAACACAGGCTCCACAAATTTCCGAACAACCCATCCAGATGTCAATACATCTGCACAGTCAACGAATCTCAATTAAACTCGGTCCCTCTCTCTAACATGGGATTACAGTCTTCCCTTCAAAGATCGAGGGCGGAATTTAACCAAATGAATTCCTGAGTGTCATGTTGGGTTAGTTTGGTGGGGTGTTTCTCGCTGGCTTTTATGGGTGAGATCCACACCACATTTCAACCACACGCGAGGTAATGGAAATGTTTCTCAGTGTGGAAACGAGCGGGAACTGCCCCGAGCTTCCCGACTCTCGGCCCAGCGAGACCGTCACCGCTATAAAACGTTAACGGAAACGCATAACAAGGCCCCACGGGCTGCACGCCAGCTGATTCGCCGGGACGGCGCTCGCCAGCCCCCTGCTAACAAGGGGGAGCAGCACTGAAACAGCTCCTGCAGAGCTGACCCCACAGCTTGTAGCCAAGCCACCGAGGAGACCAGCCCCACGATTCGGGGAGGCCGAACTGGCCAGACTGTTGGTTGTGGTCGAACTCAGACGTGGTGCCCTGTTCCCCCCGAGGATCTTGGAGGGTCAGCCACAGGGCAGCCAGTGCCACCTGGGAGGAAGCGACAGTGGCTGTCAGCTCGGGAAACGTCACCAGGAGGACTGGAACTCAGTGCCGAAAGAAGGTCAATGACCTCCACCGGGCTACATGGGTGGGTTGGCACCGGGCTGCTGGATCCCTCTGCCCCCACAAGCATGGGCCTGGCACCACCCCACCCACCACCGTTGCGTGCCCTGACCCATCCTTGTCCAGCAGTGCCATCCATGCTGCCCCCCCCCATATTCTCCACCCCCTCATACAAACATAGAAACATAAAAAATAGAAGCAGGAGGAGGCCGTTCGGCCCCTCGAGCCTGCTCCACAATTCATTATGATCATGGATGATCATTAAATTCAATACCCATATCCCGCCTTTCCCCCCATATTCCTTGATCCGTTTAGCCCCAAGAGCTGTATCTATTTTTTTCTTGAAATTACACAATGTTTTGACCTCAATTACATTCTGTGGTAGTGAATTCCACAGATTCACCACCCTCTGGGTGAAGAAATTTCTCCTCACCTCAGTCCTAAAAGGTTTATCCCTTATCCTCAAATTATGACCCCTAGTTCTGGACTCCCCCACCATCGGGAACACTCTTTCTGAATCTACTCTGTCTAATCCTGTTAGAATTTTGTAAGTTTCTTAGAGATCCCCTCTCACACTTCTGAAGTCCAATGAATATAATCCTAACCGACAGAGTCTCTCCTCATATGACAGTCTCGCCATCCCAGGAATCAGCTTGGTAAACCTTCGCAACACTCCCTCCATAGCAAGAACATCCACCCTCAGATAAGGACACCAAAACTGCACACAATATTCCAGGTGTGGCTTCACCAATGCCCTATAGAATTGCAGAAAAATATCTTTATTCCTATACTCAAATTCTCTCGCTATGAAGGTCAACATACCATTTGCCTTCTTTATTGTTTGGTGTCCCGGCATGCTTACTTTCAGTGACTGATGTACGAGGAGACCAAGGTCTCGCTGAGTATCCCCCTCTCTCTATTTACACCAATTTAAATAATAACCTGTCTTCGTCTTTGTGGCTACCAAAGCAGATAACCTCACATTTATACACATTATACTGCATCTGCCATGCACGTGTCCACTCACTCAGCCTGTCCAAATCTTGCTGAAGCATCTCTGCATCCTCCTCACAGCTCACAATCCCACCCAACTTTGTATCATCCGCAAATCTGGAGATAATACATTTGGTTCCCTCATTCAAATCATTAATATATAATGTTAACAGTTGGGGTCCTAGCACAGATCATCCCCCACTAGTCACTACCTGCCAATCAGAAAAATAACCATTTATTCCAACATTTTGCTTCCTGTCTGCTAACCAATTTTCTATCCATCTCAAGACATTACCCGTAATCCCATGCACTTTAATTTTACATGTTAATCTGCTATGTGAGACCTTGTCGAAAGCCTTCTGAAAATCTAAATAAACCACATCCATCTGTTCTCCCTGGTCAATACTACTCTAGTAACATTTTCAAAGAATTCTGGCAGATTTGTCAATCATGATTTTCCTTTCATAAATCCATGCTGACTTTGATTAAACCACTACTTTCCAAATGCTGTGCCATGAAATCCTTGATAATGGACTCCAGCAACTTCCCAACGTTAAGCTCACTGGTCTAGAGTTCTGTTTTCTCTCTACCTCCCTTTTTCAAAAGCGGGATTACATTCGCTACCCTCCAATCTGTAAGGACTAGTCCAGAGTCCAAGGAATTTTGGAAAATGACCATCAATGGATCTACTATTTCTAGGGCCACTTCCTTAAGTATTCTGGGATGAGGATTATTTGGCACTGGAGATTTATATCCGCCTTCAACCTCATTAATTTTGCCCAAACCATTTCTCTACTAATACTAATTCCCTTCAACTCCTGACTAAAACCTGTGTTTCTCAGAACCTTCGGTACATTATTGTCTTCCTTTGTGGCGACAGAAGCAAAGTACGAATTTAGTTCCTCAGCCATTTCTTTGTTCCCTGTTATGAATTTCCCATACACCCCATTCCCCCAAACTCCCCATCTCCCCCTGAACCGAACCCCCACCCTCGCGATGAACGCCATGTGCAGCTCACAATGCCCCCTCTGTGTCCACACAGGAGAAGTTGGGCCACAACAGACGGGAGAGGGCCCAGACAAGCGGTGGGGCGCCGGACAGCAAAGCCCTCACCCCATCCGAGGAAGAGGCCCTGGAGGTCGCGGGGGTGGCTGAGGACAAATCTGTCACCGATGTAGAAGTTGAAGTTGGCATACGGCACAGAGGTGGGATTCCACCGACCCCCACCCAGACAACCTATCACACGTGAGTTATCCCTCCCACTGACCATATGTCCATTCGCCCTCTCAATTCTCATCCAACGGTGTCGGCCCTATCCGGGGTGTTCTCTCCCCCAGCCCACGCCCCCCCCCCCCCCCGCCACCCCCCCCCCCCCCCCCCCCGGCTGGGTCCCAATCAACTCCTGAGCCTCTGGACCAGGTTTACCTGGAGCTAATGCAGACGCTATGCCATGAGATTCAGAGGGAGATGCTAGCAACACTCCACAGCCGGCTGGAGGGGTTCCAGACTCTATGGGCGCAGGAGATGGTGCCAGTAATGCGTGGCACTGAGGCCAACACTGCTGGCATGGCCACCGCATGCATGAGTGCCGAGTGCATGACGTCGGCAGCACGAGTGCAGATGTTCAAGGCGTGGCTCAGTCAGTGACGGCCATGGCAGAGCGCCTCGATAGCATGTCCCAGCCACTGGGGGATGTGCCACAGTCCCAGGTAGACCTTGGAAAGGCACTGCGGAGCTGTCCCAGTCTCAGGCGGGCATTGCCGGGTCCTCCAGAGCACATCCCGGTCGCTGGTGGAGGTGTCCCAGTCTCAGATGGGCATTGCAGAACACTCCAGAACATGTCCCAGTCACTGAGGAGCATCTACGAGGGTATTGACACCATGCTGCAGACATTGGGGAGCCGCCAGGGCTGGCAGAGCCAGATGGTGCAGGTGCACCCGGGGCTCAATCCAGCTGCCCCTCCGTGCCGAGGTGAACCCCAGGGCCCTATGGGTACCGACTGGTTGGAGGGCGCTGAGTGCCAACCTGGAGCCACCCTATGGAGTGGCGATGGCGGCTACCAGCTCCCCGAAGACCCACCCCGACGGTCAGCACCCGGAACAAGTTGGCACGGTTCTGCAAGTGGGCCGGGGCTCTCTGGCCCCAGGACCCCCAGAGGACACTCGCCAGGGTGATCGAAGTCCATGGGATGTGGTCGGCAGCAGGCTGCCTCCACCTCTGATGTGCATCCAGGGGAAAACAACGAGGCGCAGCATTAGAGCACGGAAGGGTAAGTAGATCGAGGATTACTGAGAGGGCACTGGGCAATTGGGGGGAAGGGGGGAAAGGTGTGATGAAGGGGGAGGGGTGGGGAAGGTGGTGTGGCACCATCAGGGGATTAGGGCCGTTGGGGACACATGTATAGCATTACAAAACGTTGCACTCAGGAAATATGACACCTCTGGCACTTATTTCCGCAATGCAAGCTGAGCACTGATCCCCTGCCCCACCTCCCTGGGCATAGAGGTCCTGGCTCCCGCTTCCCCTCATTACCCCCAGGCACACCTCGTGCAGGTGATGGGTGTGAGGGAGCACTCAGCGGACAGGCATGAGTCAGACTATGGCATACATTGAGGAGAATCAGCGCCCAGCAGATTATCATCACCCCCCTTAGCAGTGGCCCGCTAACAGGGGTGTCTTCCACCCGTGACCATCATTCCCCCATTGCACATTCTCCCCGTGTCTGCGTGGGTTTCCTCCGGGTGCTCCGGTCTCCTCCTACAAGTCCGTAAGACATGCTGTTAGGTAATTTTGAAATTCTGAATTCTCCCTCTGTGTACCCGAACAGGAGCCGAAAGGTGGCGACGAGGGGATTTTCAAAGTAACTTCATTGCAGTGTTAATGTAAGCCTACTTGTGACACTAATAAAGATTATTATTATTATTATATTGGTTTCTTACCACGCTAAAGCAGGTTCCTGATTTTGCCAAGGGGAGTGGGCTGGTTAGCTCGCAAGCCGATCGGCGCCCGACCCGGTTCTTGTTTTTGGCCTGACCTGCGATCTAATAGCCTTGTTCCGCTCTTGCTGAGCTGCGGCCATTAAATCGCGTCCTTGGTCATTTTTTGGACCTTGGGGAGTTTATCTCCAGTCAAATCTACACTTAGGGTGGGATTCTCCGTGGGCGCCCGGATCGCGTTCCCCGATGCGACTGGGAATCGGGAGTCAGGGAAAAATCAGATTGAACTGGCGTAGCTCCGACCCCGCGCTCATTTTGCATCCATTTAATGGGCTTGGTGCCCTGTGCTCTTTTCACCGGTCCCTGGGAATCACGTTGGTACAGATCACTTGTAGTCTTTACCAGCGTGGTTCTGGTGTGATGGACTTCATGATGGGCCAAGGGGGCGATGGTAGTCCTTTTGATCCACCACACCAGGGCCACACTGGTAGAGACCGCCTGAGCCCATCTGAGGCCAACGTCCCCAGCAACGCACTGCCTGCCCACACCTCCCCTAACAGACCCCCCCACCAACAGACCTCCCTGTAACAGGCAGACCCCCTCCCCAGGGACACCTGTAATAGGGCAGATCCCCCACATGACCCCTGTAATAGGGAGACCCCCACATTGATTGCTGTAATAGGGAGACCCCCACAGGGACCGTTGTAATAGGGAGACCCCACAGGGACCACTGTAATAGGGACACCCCACAGGGACCGCTGTAATAGGGAGACCCCCACAGGGACTGCTGTAATAGGGAGACCCCCCACAGGGGCCGCTGTAATATAGGGACCTCTGCCCAGGGACCCGTTGCATAATAATAATAATAATCGCTTATTGTCACAAGTAGGCTTCAATTAAGTTACTGTGAAAAACCCCTAGTCACCACATTCCGGCACCTGTTCGGGGAGGCCGGTACGGGAATTGAACCCACGCTGCTGGCATTGTTCTGCATTACAAGCCAGCTGTTTAGCCCACTGTGCTAAACCAGCCCCTAAATGGGACTCCTCCCTTACACCCCCCCCCCTCACCGCCACCACCACACAGACCCCCACCCATAGAAAAGAGACCCTTGTCTGGAAGCTAAAGAGCAGTCCAAACAGGGGGTGAGAGGAATTACAGTGGAATTACAGCTGAAACACCTACCTTGCAGCTCCATGTGTCCATTCCTGGAAGGAGAGCAGCTGTAACCTGTGTCTGGTTCCCACAGATGCATTAGCTGCAAGCCATTCATAGCTTTCTAGTAGTGGTCCCTGATTTACAGCTTCTACAAACCATCTGCAGCTTTGATGCATTCATCTCTCACCACAGTTCAGTGGCCTCAATGGTGAAACCCCAATTTTTGTGAACATTGACCACATCAAAGAGAGGTAAGTGCAGTGAAATCACATGCTTGAGTGATTGGAATGCACTTAGTGCTTGGAATGCATTCTTTCCGGTATCATATTTTAACTGTCTCTCCATGTCCTTCCTGCCAAAATGAATCACCTTACATTTCACTGCATTTGAGTTAATTTGTCACTTGTCTGCCCAACCCACCAACATGTCTATATTCTTTTGAAGTTGAACACAATCCTCATCACAGCGGACAATGCTTCAAATCTTCGTATCATCCGTAAATTTTAAAATCATGCCCTGAGAACCACAGTCATTCATATATCAGGAAGAGCAAGGGTCCCAATGCTGACCCCTGGGGAACTCCACGCCAAACCTGCCTCCAGTCTGAAAAACAACTATTTATCTCTACTCTCTGTTTCTTGTCACCAATGTCTTATCCAAATGCATATTTTCCTTTTTATTTCATGAGCTAAAATTTTGCTCTCAAGCTGTTATATGGCAGTGTATGGCCTTTTGACAATCCATATATACCACATCAACAGCATTGCCCTTATCAATCTTCTCTGTTACCGTCTCGAATAGCTCCAGCATGTTAATTAAACAATTTTCCTTTCAGGAATCAATGCTGGAATTCTTTAATTATCCTGCACCTGCCTGAGTGACTATTGATTTTGTCCCAAACTATAACAAAGAACAAAGAAATGTACAGCACAGGAACAGGCCCTTCGGCCCTCCAAGCCCGTGCCGACCATGCTGCCCGACTAAGCTACAATCTTCTCCACTTCCTGGGTCCGTATCCCTCTATTCCCATCCTATTCATGTATTTGTCAAGATGCCCCTTAAATGTCACTATCGTCCCTGCTTCCACCACCTCCTCCGGTAGCGAGTTCCAGGCACCCACTACCCTCTGCGTAAAAAACTTGCCTCGTACATCTACTCTAAACCTTGCCCCTCTCACCTTAAACCTATGTCCCCTAGTAATTGACCCCTCTACCCCGGGGAAAAGCCTCTGACTATCCACTCTGTCTATGCCCCTCATAATTTTGTAGACCTCTATCAGATCGCCCCTCAACCTCCTTCGTTACAGTGAGAACAAACCGAGTTTATTCAACCGCTGCTCATAGCTAATGCCCTCCATACCAGGTAACATTCTGGTAAATCTCTTCTGCACCCTCTCTAAAGCCTCCACATCCTTCTGGTAGTGTGGCAACTAGAATTGAACACTCTACTCCAAGTGTGGCCTAACTAAGGTTCTATACAGCTGCAACATGACGTGCCAATTCTTATACTCAATGCCCCGGCCAATGAAGGCAAGCATGCCGTATGCCTTCTTGACTACCTAATAGTTTCCAGAGGTTTCCCTGCCACTGAAGTCAGACTGACTGCTCTGGAGTTGTCAGCTTAATCCTTGCATCCCTTTTTGAACAAGGGTGTAACATTCACAAATCAGTCTCCAGCTCCACCCCTGGGCCGGAAGAAAACTGGAAGATTATCACCAGTGCCTTTGCAATTTCCACTCTCACCCATTCCCAGTATCCTTGGATGCATCTCAACCAGTAAAGGTAACCTTTCTAACACCTCCTCCTTCTCAATTATAAATGTGTTGGGTGCACCAGTTACCTCCTCTCTCACCTCAGCCTGGGCAGCATCCTTTTCCTTTGTAAAGGCAGGTGCAAAGTATTCCAACACCTTCGCTACTTCTGCCTGTACATGCAACTCTCCTTTTCTATTTATCCCTAATTGGCTCTACTTTTTCTTTTACCACTCTTTTATTATTTACAGGCTTACAGAAGACATTGGGATTCCCTTTTGTGTTAGCTGGTAGTCTCTTTACATGCTCCCTTCTTGTTTTTCTGATTAGTTCCTTCACTTACCCTCTGGCTCTTATATTTTCAGATTGATTCTTGTATTTTCTACCTGATATCAGTCACATGCTTAACTCTCCCTTTTCATCTTTACCTTTGTTCCTCTTGTCATCCAGGCAACTCTGGGTTTATTTGTCCGACCTTTTCCCATCAAGAGAATATACCTTGACATCCCCTGGGCGGGATCCTCTGTTTCGCCGGCAGCGCTCTCACACCCGTGGATTTCCCGACGGGGTGGGGGTGCCCACAATGGGAAACCCCACTGGCCGGCTGCCGGGACGGAGAATCCCGCTGCCGGCGGGTGCGCGCCGCACCAGAAAACAGATGTGGAGGGACGGAGAATCCCGCCTTTTTCTTCGAAAGTAGTCCATCGTTCAGCCACCATCTTTTCCACCAACATTTGATTCCGACTCACTCGACTCAGAGGCATTCAATAATAATAATAATCTTTATTTGTCACAAGTAGGCTTACATTCACACTGCAATGAAGTTACTGTGAAAAGCCCCTAGTCACCACATTCCGACGCCTGTTCGGGTCCACTGAGGGAGATTTCAGAATGTCCAAATTACCTAATCGGGACGAGTGGGCCGAAACCGGAGCACCCGGAGGAAACCCACGCAGACACGGAGAGAACATGCAGACTCCACACAGACAGTGACCCAGCCGGGAATCGACCCCGGGACCCTGGCGCTGTGAAGCCGCAGTGCTAAATACTGTGCTGCTGTGCTGCCCTCGTTTGGGTCCTGCCTGGGTCACCCAGCTCCCTTTGTCCAAACATGGACAAAAGGGGTTGACCTCCAGAGGTGAGGTGACAGTCATGCCCTTGACATGATGTTGAAGTGGAAGATCAACCACAATCTCATTGAACGGCAGAGTAGGCTCGAAGGGTTGAATGGCCTCCTCCTACCCCCATTTATGGTTATGTTAAGGTGAAGAGGGGACACACACAGCAGAAGGCCAACGGTACAAGTTGTGAGGAGCTTGGGTGGAAAGGAGGAGGCAATAAGAAGCACAATGAATGCGATCGAAACAGTTAACGGAAGCTGTGAGGCGCACCTGAGGACAAGTTTGGCCCCTCAGGAACCTGACAATTTATGGGTGCGATGCTGGATTGACACCCATCTGCATTTACAGTTAAAGTCAATGTGAAGTAATCTTAGCCTCAGTGTAAAACCAGTTTCTGCCAATCCCCTGGGAGTCCCACCTAGCAAGTTCAGTTAAAATTATCCAAACTCGTGAATGATTGAAAGGGCACCGGCAGATATAGGTGCGTTAAAACCGGATGAGCAGGTTCCAGCGATTGGAGAGGTTTCTCTGCCTTCCACCAAACTCCCTACACATGAATATTACAATATATGGAGATTCACTTCTGATGAGAAATGCGAGTTGACTTCACTTCTTATGTCACCCAGTCCTGCTTCCCTCCTCCACACCTTCTATAAGCTGCTGAAACCTGGTCACCGCCTGCCCCCTTTTTCTGAACCTTCTCAAAACTTTCCTCTGATTTTTCATCACAGGCTCTCCAATCTGCACCTCCTCTGTCCTTACTCACCTCCCCGTCATGGTTTTCTCGTTTGATTCTCATAAAGTGACATGCTCAGCAATGTGCAGCTCAATGTTAAACTGCAGAATTCTGTGCTGCAGCACGATTCAAACGAATTAGGAAAGGTGATGGGCGAGATTCTGCCTTCCTCGACGGCGATTTCGTAATCGGCGATCGGGAGGAGAATCCATTTTTACGACCGGATCGGGGGCAGCGCTTGTTTTGTGCATGCTCCGCCCTCTCCGAAACAGCGTCAACGCGGCGCGCGCCGCACGTCGTTGGGAGGACCTCAGGACGTCACCTATCGGCCTTCCCACTGATGCTCCGCTCCTGATGAGCCGTGTTCACGACCGCGCAGCTCACTCATGGTCCCAGCCATGTGGGAACCCGGTGTGGGGGCTGCAGACTGTGTCCAGCAGCGTCACAGTCAGGCGGCAGCCATGGAGTCCAGGAAGGCACTATCTGGGAGATCGGGTCCGGGCACAGCCACCGTCATGTTGTACGGCCCGACCATTGCAGGTTGTCGCCATGCGCATGCGCGGCCACCGATCCGGCAATTCTACGGCTGTTTATTTTGTGGAGGCCAGCCGTATTCCATGGCGCGGCTGCTAGCCCCTCACCGGTCGGAGGATCGGTGCTGGGGCGCCACCGACTTTTCCCAGGTAAAACGCCACAAATCCTCCGGGCATAGCCTCAAAATCGGAGAATTCGGCCTGATGAGTTGAATCACAAAATGTTTATTGGACGACACCGAAAAGGATTATATTAATAAGAAACTTCTCACAACCCTTTGACTTTTAACAGGAATAATGGTGAGATTGTCTCTTTTAAAAGGAATGCGGAGAGCAAGGCTCCAACATTAAAAGGTGAAATCTCCCTCATTGTAAGCAGTATTGAGGAGGAGATTTCTGTTTAAATAGGGTCCTGGGTTACTATTCAAAGCTACAGTCCACAGATTTGTTTACATGAATGGGCAGACACACGGACCTTGTACACACACACACTCAAGTGAGTATTGCTTATGTACAATCCACAATTGTCATCATGCTATTCAACTATTTGAGCCCTCACAGATGAGCTCAATTCCACCTCTACCTGTCACTAGGCCGAGAGGACAACTTCCTCGCATCAGTCTGCATCTTTAGGGCAGAGGGGGCAAACATCTGAGGAAAATAGAATACCAACAGCAAAAACACTTTCCGAAGGCCCTGGACTTTACGTGACAGACGTCCGTTTGTACCCGGATGGGGACCTGGGGAGTGGAGCACACACCCTTTTATACCTGTCTGATTTTAATTGTACTGAACTGTCAGCTGCACTTAATCACTGCCTAGCTGGTTAAGTGAAAATCTAACCTCACACTGTGATTTCCGCAAGCGCTCAAATAAAACGTCCACAGCTGGAACCCATATAGAAATATCTGGTGCACATAAAAGGCAGATGCAGTTGCTGATGCCTTGGGGCGGGCTGTTAAAACTGCTGGAATTCGTTTGTAACATATTTCCCTTCCCAGACTGTGACTTTTTAAAGAGTGGGCCAGATTCAGGAACAGAAGACGTAAATTTCCCTGGACTCAGCCACTGTGTGGCCGAAACCCTGGCCAGTTTGCAGTAGCTGGCATTCCTGTCCTGTTACAATCGCATTTACTGGTGACGTACTGCGGAAAAGCTCATTCGCCCACCTGCCATCGGTTTGGTAAGAGCGTGCCTGTTAATTAAAACTTTTAAAGTTTGTATTTTGTGAAGGGTATTGCTAACAGCTTTAACAATGAATGAGATAGAAGTGAAGGGAGACCTCTAGGTCTCCAAGGGTTCTGGTGCCTGGTGTGTAGTTTGTGCTTCTCGGATTCCTTTTGCTGGGGTGTGTGCGATATTTCTTCAGAGGGATTACCTTTCTGGAGCGGCAACTGGAAGCGGGTGGCGGAGGGTTAACTCAAAGGTTCAGCAGAAGAGGTGACTGTGAGGTCTCCGCGCGGGGACCAGTGAAACGCCAGGCTGCATGGACAGTGAGGGGGGACTCTGATATGGGGCAGTGATTAGCTCCGTGAGGGCAGTGGGACCCTGACACAGAGGGGATGACGCGTGTAGTCACATTGATCCCCAGCCCCAGGCTTCAAAGTGCAGCGTCAGGACATGAGCTGAGTGGGTGCGCAATGCCACTGGCCATCGAGACCAGGCTCTCAGGGATGTAATCATGGGCGGATGGCTGCTCAAGATGGAAGGCTCGTTTGATCTACAATCAAGAGCTGGGGGAAATGAAGGTGAAACCTAGTAATGAATATGAGTGCAGAATGTCTTGAAATAAATCAGGTGAGCCTCGCCTGCCACAGGGGAAGCCTCTTCCCTTATCAGATCCCTGACCTTTGCTAATTATGCCCAATTAGTCAGTATTGTAATGCATAATCCTGCCCACCAGTTAATCCTTTGGGACCCACATTAAACTCCATGGCTTACACTCCTCTCCATAAGAGCGAGGAGACATAGATATAGCCCCTAATGTAAGGGGCAAAGGAGACTGAACTCATCAGTCAGCCCTGACACGACAAATCTGCCACCTAAGTGCATGCGCGCGGTGACTGATGCACTACTTACGAGAGCTCACCAGTACATCAACTTTGATCAGGACCAGGGCTAGGACGCCAGGGCCATCTGCATAGCTGGACAGTCCCAAGTGCAGGATCTCAGACTGCATGCATGTGGCTCTGTGTTCCCGTGGCAGCTTGGGGGAGGCCGTTTTATGAACCGCAAGGTTTACCACTCCCTCAATGTGCAGATCGTCTGCGACCATGCCTTGCGCATAATGCAGGCGCATGCCAGGTTCACAGGGAGCATCCGCAATGGCTACATTCTTGGACGTTCTCAGATCCCAGCCATAGTTGAGGGAGATCACTGGCTGGAGGGATGGCTCCTCGGGGACAAAGTGTACCCATGCAGGAGGTGCCTGGTGATGCCAGTGCAGAGGCCCCAAACACCCGCAGACACTCGTTGCAACGAGGCTCATGCAACTACACGCGCACTAGTCGAGCAGGCTACAGGCATGCTAAAGATACGGTTACAATGCCTGAACCAGTCCGGGGAGCCCTCCAGTACAGCTCCATGAGGGTGTGGCATATCATTGTGGTGTGCTACGCTCTGCATAAACCGGCACTGCAATGGGGTGAGGAGGATCACATCAGCTTGATTGCATCATCACAGTGGGGGGGGAGGGGGGGGGGGGACCATTGAGCTGCAATCCCCTCAGAGCAAATTCAGGGTGTTCTGACATTGTACAGGCATTGCCAGCGGAGCCACTATGTGATTGGGGAGGCACTTTATGGGTGATCAACATGACGCTTATTACATTTACTGCTGCTGAAACTGGTGATTAATCTCCACTTGTGTCCACATTTACCCGCGTCCACTAAGTAACTATCTTTTCTTCGATTTCCTCACTCATTTGATACATTGAGGTCTCTCCGCAGGCTCTGAGGATAGGGCAGCCTGCTGACTTCCACGCCCTGTTGACTGGGATGACCTTGGTGGGCGTCCCCTGGAGGGCCGGGACCTTGAGGATCCGGGCTTGCTTTCAGGCAGCACGTGGGTTGCAGTGCTGCGTTCCTCGGTGTGCGGGACTGGAGGTGTGTCGGTCACAGGGAAGAGGTTGTCAGATGCGCAGGGCACCCACAGGGTCTCCTGCGTGAATGGCCCCGGGCTGTGCATCAGCTGATCTCTTTCCTGTGGGTGCCTGGGGCCCCGGCTCCTCCTCAGTGGCATACAGGGACAGTTGGAGTGAGATCCATAAACCCCGCTGTCCTCTGCCACTGACACCCATGGATTCCTACAAGACCCTGCACCATGCAGTTGATGCCCTGAGTCATGGAGCTCACGGCCTCCAAAATGGAGTGCATGGCCTGAACCATGGCGTGGACATTCCCGGCCACGGGGTGCACATCCTTCACCAAGGTCTTCACTGCAAATGCCACCCTCGCAGTGTTGGCCTCGTTGCCTCAGAGTGATGGAACCATCTCGTCGAACAGAAGGCGATGAGGCTCTTCCAGTGGTCTTGCCAACACTTCCCGATGCTCGTGACTCAGCCTTTGTAGCTCCAGCAGCTCTGGGACAACTGAACCCAGGGGCTCAGAATGCAGGATCGCTAGGACGTTCCTTCCTCCGCCTGCTGTGGATCTTCAGCTGTGAGGTGCTCTCTAGTGAGTGACCCACTGCCTACTACTTATTTCCACCGAGATGCGAGTATCTGTGCTGGTGGAGGGTGCGGGTGACAGTGTTATGCCTCCCTGAGGCTCATCCTCAAAGTACTTCCCTCAGAGTTGCTCAGGTCTGTGATCTCCAGAGCAGGTGAGGATAGTCCGGGCTGGTAGACTGGTTGACCTGCAAGGGAAGTGAGATGGCATAAGTGCATAATAGTGGCAAACTGACAGAAGAAAGTTAATTCATGTGAGACATGTGTCTGCATGTGTTAAGTGTTCTCACTTTTGTCTCTTTCCCCCATCTCACTCTCGGCCAGCTCAAGGGCTCTCTCCTCAAACGAGGTGAGGGTCTGCAGCTCGGGCATCACACCAGCTGGCTGTGCCAGTTCGCGCCAGTTGTGCTCGGGTTTCTCCTGCAATGAGGCAGATGGGAGAATGTGGGCAGCACTGGTGCCAGGTCGGATGGTCATGAAGTTGGGCATGCCTGGGCTGGAAGTGAGGTCAATGTGGAGGTGTGATGGGTGTGTTAAGGGTTGCAATGGGAGACATCAGGAGGCAGACTTACCCTGGCTGCACGAAGGAAGTTGTTCATTTTATTTCGGCACTGGGTCCCCGTCCTCTAACGGAGCGAGCTCACTATCGCAGACACCGCCTCCCAGGTGGAGTTTGTCACCTTGCTGCCTTCCCATGCGAGGGTAGAGGACGTCACACCTCTGCTCCACTCCATCCAGCATCTCAGTCAGGTTCCCTCTGAGAAACGTGGGCTGTCTTCTGGCTGCCATCTCCAAGTGGTGGGGAGGTGTTAAGGAGGAGCTTCCCCACTGATCGCTGAGATGAAGTAATTCTGGGCGAGCGAATCAGGGGCAGGCTGCCAAGAGCGTGACATGAAACTTGTGAATTTTTCTCTCTCTGAAATGGTTGAAGATACCGGTGCGTTTTCCCGCAAATGGCACCGGCAGGATTCTTTCCGGTTTTCTCGCCAAAATCGACACTTTGGGCGGGATTTTCCAATTCATTTTTCAATGTGTGCGACACTTTGAAAGTAGCTTTCCGATGTTATTGATGATTTTATATAAAGACAGAAAAGGAAGGTGTCATCTGTTGCTGGGAAGGAAATTGGAGTCTGTCCTAATTTTAAAAACCTGTGTACTAGAGGCACAATAGATTGTTCTTATGTCACAGGAACATTTCAAAGAGTACAAATTGGACTGAAGGACTTAAAAATACACCTCCTCACAGACACGGAGATTGATGCACAGCAAACGTCGAAAATAGGTAGATGTCAAAAATAAACAGTAATTGCCCAAACTAATTCATAATGCATGGGGTTAGATACCGAGTAAAGCTCCCTCTACAATGTCCCCACCAAACACTCCCAGGACAGGTACAGCACGGGGTTAGATACAGAGTAAAGCTCCCTCTACACTGTCCTCCATCAAACGTTCCCAGGGCAGATACAGCATGGGGTTAGATACAGAGTAAACCTCCCTCTACACTGTCCCCATGAAACACTCCCAGGACAGGTACAGCACGGGGTCAGATACAGAGTAAATTCTCTCTACACTGCCCCAACAAACACTCCCAGGCAGATATAGGACAGGGTTAGAGACAGAGCAAGCCTCTCTAACATGGAGGTGTATGTGAACACACTGCCATAGCAACAGCAAGGAGCAACATGCATTAAAATAACATTTTTGCCAGAGCCAAATGTTCAAAGGTATTTGACAGGAGCATTATCAAAGAAGTAGCTGACACCAAACCACAGACGGAGAAATTAGGACAGGTCAAAGAGATAGTTTTTCAGTGGCATTTTTAAGGAACAGAGAGAATTAGAGAGATGGAAAGCAATAGGGAAACAATTCCAGAACTTAGGGCCCAGATAGATGAAGGCACAGCCACCAATGTGCGGTAAAGGAGGCTAGGGATGCTTAAGAGGCCAGAAGTAAGGAGCTCTGTGACTTTGGAGGAGTGTAGGGTGTTATGAATTGAATGACTCTGTGTTAAAGTTCACAGTCTATGGGCAGTGTAATATTCCAATGCTGTTCCAGTGGTTTCTGACTAGTGGGACCTACTGTGAGCGTGTTGATAGGCCACCACATAAGATCAAAAGTTAGTGAAGAGCAGTTCAATGTTCAGTCAATTTTAGCTGTCAGACAATAAACTTTAGCGGAGCCAGTCAAGAGGTAGCACAGACAAGATAGGGACACAGGCAGAGGCTCCAGTTAAGTTAAATTAAAGAAAGAGCTGCAGTTAACAGACTGTCTCTGTACTTTGGGCCACTGGGAGTGGTAGTGAAGTTCGAAGAGAATTGCAAGACAGGATCTTCAAAACTGGAGATTGGAAACCCTCACGAGAAAGACAAAGTTTCCGTGAGATTAGTTTACTAACGTCTGGGTGGGTTCTTGAGAAATCCGTGGACTCTGTCTTGGTTGCTCCTGTCAGCTACTCTGTAGTGGAGCGTGACCAACCAGTTTGTCTATTAATTCATCTGTTTTTTTCTGAATGTTAAGATATGAGGTATTGTATTATTTATATGTATATTTTTAAAAAAAAATTTAGAATACCCAATTCATTTTTTCCCAATTAAGGGGCAATTTAGCATGTTCAATCCACCTACCCTGCACAGCTTTGTGTTGTGGGGGCAAAACCCACGCAAACACGGGGAGAATGTGCAAACTCCACACGGACAGTAACCCAGAGCTGGGATTGAACCTGGGACCTCGGCGCCGTGGGACTGCAGTGTTAACCACTGAGCCACCGCGCTGCCCCCTTTATACATATATATATATAATAGATTGTTTCACTTTCATAGCTTTGCAGAATAAAGTTTATTGTGTTTATTCAGGTCCTATGAAATTGTGTCTTTAATCCAGAAGATCTCTTTAATCTCAAATTTTAAGTATGTTAAAAAAAACAATGACTGGTCTCGAACCTTCCCTCATGTCCTGGGGTCTGGCCCTGGTATATAACAAGGGCTGGAGAGAGTATCAGCGTGTGGTGTGGCCACTGAGGGAATCGAAAAACAGAATGTGAATTTTAAGATTGAGACTGCTAGACCAGGGAGCCATTGCAAGTCGATGAGCTGGAAGGGATGGATGAATGGGATTTGCTTTGAGTTAGGATATGGGTAGCAATGTTTGGATGAGCTGAGGTTGATGCAGGGTGGAATATGGGAGGCAGCCAGGACAGCATTACAGTTAACAGATGAGGGTTTCAGCGCATGATGGGCTGAGGTAGGGCCAAATTCAAACAATGCTACAAGAATATTAGCAATAGGCAAGGTTCCAGCTCAGTCCCCGTGTCTATTCTTACTTTGCTGCCAAAGTTAGGAAATCAAACTACCCTCTTCTACTACCCTTTCTGACCTTTGCCTGACCTTTCCTGCGATTAACCTGTCACATCTGGCTGTGTTTAGATCCATCACATTCGATGGGAAATCCCAGATATTTCAGTGAACTGCAGGGAGTTTGTGAAATTGGTTTAGTCTCTGGAGGCCCTTGTATCTCGGAAAGAAAACTCAAAAAATATTTATCTTTTTGTTTGCACAGCGTAGGACACAAACTAACTAATTCTGCTAAAACACATCACAACAACTGCACATCGGAAACAATACACACCAAGCAACTCTGGACTTGCCAAATATATTTCCAGGGAGACTGTGTCCTTTTAATCAAAACCTGATGGTCTTTGGTGCCAATGATGCTCATTAATTGATGTTACTGCTCACTTCTCACTGGAAGTTCTCCCCACTGGACACACAATCAATCTTCCTACTGAGATGGTCAACAACAACTTATATTTATAATCCGTCTTTTAATGTCATAAACCATCTCAAACGGCTTCATAGCAGCATCAGAAAAGTAATGACACAAAGCCACATTAGGAGACGTTAAGTCAGATGTCCAAAAGTTTGGTCAAACAGGTAGGTTTTCAGGAGTGTCTTAAAAGGAGAGGGAGGTAAGAAGGCAGAGAGGTGGAGGGAGAGAATTCCAGAGCTTGGGGTCCAGGCAGCTGAACACATAGCCACCAGTGGCTGAAGAGGCCAGAATTGGAGCAGCACAGGTAACACAGGATTGTGGGTCTGGAGGAGATTGCAGAGATCGGGAGGGGCAAAGTCACGGAGGGATTTGAAAACAAGGATCAGAATTTTAGAGTCAAGCTGTTGCTTAATCAGGAGCCAATCTTGGTCAGTGAGCGCGGGTGACAGGGGAAAGGAATTTGATGCAAGTTAAGATACGGGGAGCAGTTTTTTTGGATAACGTGAAGTTTACAGAAGGTAGAACATGGGAGGTCAGCCATGAGTGTGTTGGAATAGGTGCGTCTGGAGGCAACAAAGGCATGGACCAGGACTTAAGCAACAAACGAGCTGACGGATGTCAGGCAATGTTGTGGAGGTGGAAATAGGTGTACTTAATGATAGCACTAATATATGAGTGGAAGTTCATCTTGGGGTCAAATATGACACCAATATTTTGATCAGTCTTGTTTGGCCTCACCCAGTTGCTACGGAGACAGATGAGTTGGTAGATATGGAATGGCGTTAATGGTGAAAATCAAAAACAATGGCTTCAGTCTTCGCATTGTCTAATTGGAGGATAATGCTGCTCACCCAGAATTAGATATCCGATAAACAGACTCGAAATAGTACAGGAGCCGAGAAAGTTGGTGGTGAGATATAACTGGATGTCATCAGTTATTACTGTGCTTTCAGATTATGTCGGCAAGGGACAAATAGGAAGTGGCCAAGGGGACACCAGAGAGAACAGCGCAGGAGTGGCAAGAAGCACCATCGGAGGCAATTATTTGGTTATAATTAGATAGATAAGAATGAAGCAGGTGAGAGCGGTCCCACTTTAATAAGGATATGGGGAGTCCACGCGGAATAAAAACTTTAATTTATTTACCATTCTGGTGGATACACTTCCCGGTAAATCCCTACTGGGTCTCTTTCCGATGGGTGTCTTACTGGCCGACTTTTTATACAATCTAAATGGAGTTCTCCTGCCCCTCAATGGGGGAACATGTACTCCGTGAGAGCCACGCGGAAGATAATAATTCCCAGTCAGTAAGTCGCGTGCGGGACATTACACCCACCCTATCAGACGATGGTGGAGGGCTGTTGGAGGAGGTTGGGCGGCATGGTAACACAGTGGTTAGCACAGTTGCACCACCGCTCCAGGGTCCCAGGTTCGATTCCCGACTTGGGTCACTGTCTGTGCGGAGTCTGCACGTTCTCCCCGTGTCTGCGTGGGTTTCCTCCGGGTGCTCCGGTTTCCTCCCACAGTCCTAAGATGTGCAAGTCAGGTGGATTGGCCATGATAAATTGCCCTGAGTGTACAAAAAGGTTAGGTGGGGTTACTGGGTTACAAAGATAGGGTGGGGGTGTGGGCTTAAGTAGGATGCTCTTTTGAAGGGCCGGTGCAGACTCGATGGGCCGAATGGCCTCGTTCTGCACTGTAAATTCTATGATGTAGTCGACTGTGTCAAAGGCTGCAAACAGGTGGATAATTTTAGCTTTGTCACAATCACATAGGATGTCATTTGTAACTTTGATCAGAGTAATTTTGGCAGTGGTGAAAACCTGATTGGAGAAATTTAAACATGGGAATGGACTTGGGAGGAAACAGATTTGAGCATTAGAGAGGAAAGAAAAGTTGGAAATCGGATGGTCATTTGGAAGGACAATATCAGCTAACATGGAAAACAAAAAAGGGAAGTTGGGTGCTAAGGGGTTTAGTGGGAATAGGGATTGAAAAAGCAGGAAAGAAAGAGAGAATGATGGAAGTTCAGGGTCAGGGGTCACTTTAGAGGTAGTTTAGCTGCGGGGGGGGGGGGGGGGGGCAGGGGTAGGGAACAAAATGTCAGAGAAATCTGGTCAGATGCTCTTAATCATAAATGTGCAGATTAGGTGGATTGGCCATGCTAAATTACCCCTTAGTGTCCAACGGTTAGGTGGGGTTATGGGGGAGTGGGCCTAGGTAGGGTGCTCTTTCAGAGAGTCAGTGCAGACTCGATGGGCCAAATGGCCCCCTTCTGCACTGTTGGGTTTCTATGATTCTACGTTAAGCTTGAAAGTGACATATTCCGTTCCGGTTGTGGCTATGCAGAGCTAAGTCGCACGTTCGGCAGCTCCCGCTTGGAACGGACTTTTGGGCTCTTTTCAGGGCCCCCAACAGCATTTTTTCAACATTTCCCGGTGTGGGAAGAAGATTGCAACATCTCCCCGACAGTGTATGGCATGGACCAGGAGCGGGGCGACTAAAAAAGTGGTGGTGAACCCAAAGAAAGTGCGAGGGAAGAAGAGCAAGATGGCAGCGGGCAGGGACCAGGCAGCGTGGATGCAGTGGGTGCAGGAGCAGCAGGAGGTTATCCAGCACTGCTTCAGGGAGCTCAAAGCGGACCTGCTGGAGCCGATTAAGGCTTCTATTGATAAGCTGCTGGAGACCCAGGTGGCCCAGTGGGTGGCGATCCACGGGGCCGACAAAAGATCTCTTATAACGAGGACGAGATCTTGGGCCTAGCGGTAAAGGTGGAGGCGCATGAGGCGCTCCACAAGAAATGGCAGGAACGGTTCGAGGAGATGGAGAACCGGTCGAGGCGGAAGAATCTGCGGATCCTGGGCCTCCTGGAGGGACTGGAGGAGTGGGGGCCTATGTGGTCAACATGTTGAACTCGCTGATGGGAGCGGGGTCCTTCCAAGGGCCCCTTCCAGCTCCAGTGCTGGCGAGGAGGCCCAAGGCTAACGAGCCATCGCGGGCGGTGCTGGTGCGGTTTCATCGATTCGCTGATCGGAAGTGCATACTCAGGTGGGTCAAGAAAGAGTGGAGCAGCAGGTGGGAGAACGCGGAGGTTCGAATATATCAGGACTGGAGCGCAGAGGTGGCGAAGAAGAGGGCCGGGTACAACCGGGCGAAGGCGGTGCTGCACAGGAAGGGGGTGAAGTTCGGCATGCTGCAGCCGGCGCGACTGTGGGTCACCTGCAAGGACCGGCACCATTATTTTGAGTCCCCGGAGGAGGCGTGGGCCTTTGTTCAGGCCGAGAAGCTGGACACAAACTGAGGGTCAGGATGGGGGGTCAGGCGTGGGGATGGTCGCGGATTGTGGTTGCTGTGTTACATTTTGAGGGGGGGTTCTTTGTTCTTATTTCTTTTTGATTCGGTGTGGGTGGTTAGGGTGGGTTGGGCACTGTTTTGGTTGGGTCTGTCGGGTGGGCTCTTGGAGGGGGCAAGTTAACGGAGTAGGGGGTGGATGGTCGGTAGGGGGGATGGGGCCCCGCGGGGGAGGGGGAGGCCCGAGTCGGGGGTGAGGGGACTGCACGGGAAGCACGGTAGCATTGTGGATAGCACAATTGCTTCACAGCTCCAGGGTCCCCGGTTCGATTCCGGCTTGGGTCACTGTCTGTGCGGAGTCTGCACATCCTCCCAGTGTGTGCGTGGGTTTCCTCCGGGTGCTCCGGTTTCCTCCCACAGTCCAAAGATGTGCAGGTTAGGTGGATTGGCCATGATAAATTGCCCTTAGTATCCAAAATTGCCCTTGGTGTTGGGTGGGGTTACTGGGTTATGGGGATAGGGTGGAGGTGTTGACCTTGAGTGGGGTGCTCTTTCCAAGAGCCGGTGCCCCCTCGATGGGCCAAATGGCCTCCTTCTGCACTGTACTGTACATTCTATGACTGGGCCAGTAAAAGGAGCTGCACCAGAGGAGGCGGGGCCGGGCAGGTGGAAAGCGTGGGTTTTTTCCCGCGCTGAAGGCTGGAGGGGGCGGGGAAGCGTGTTTTTTTTTCCTGCACTTGGGATGGAAGGGGGAGGCGGGGAGCCTGCTGGTGGGTAAGGGAGGGGGAGGGGAAGTCCCACAATGGGAGGAGTTGAAGGAGAGGTGGCAGTGGCCGGGGTCGGTGGCGGGAGTGGCCGGGGTCAGCAGGGGTCAGCTGACTTGCGGGAGTGCAATGGGGGGAGCAAGGCAGCTAGGAGGGGGTCATAGCTGGAGGAGGGGTGGGGGGGGGGGGGGAAACCGGGTTGCTGCTGGTATGGTCAAGGGGGAGCCAGCTCCCGTTGTGGCGCTTGGAGGTGGGGCTGTTGGCGGACGGGGAGGTGTGTGAGCGGGTCCGAGGAAGCATAGAGAGATACCTGGAGGCCAACGATAACGGGGAGGTCCAAGTGCGGATGGTCTGGGAGGCGCTGAAGGCGGTGGTTAGGGGAGAGCTGATCTCCATTAGGGCCCACAAGGAGAGGAGAGGGCAGAGGGAGAAGGAGAGGCTGATGGGGGAGATCGTGAGGGTAGACAGGAGGTACGCGGAGGTGCCGGAAGAGAGGCTGTTGAGGGAGAGGCGTAGCCTCCAGGCGGAGGCGCAGTGGAGGAAGGCCCAGGGGGCGGTGGCACTGAGGGAGTCGAGGAACTGGAGGGGGTTGGGGTGGGGAGGAGCCATAGGGTGTCGCTCTATGCGGACGACTTGCTGCTATATGTGGCGGACCCGGTGGGGGGAATGCCAGAGGTAATGAGGATCCTCAGGGAGTTCGGGGATTTCTCAGGGTACAAGGCAACATGGGGAAGAGCGAGTTGTTCATGGCTCACCCAGGGGACCAGGAGAGGGGGATTGGCGAGCTCCCACTAAAGAGGGCGGAGAGGAGCTTCAGGTATTTGGGGGTCCAGGTGGCCAGGAGCTGGGGGGGCCTGCATAGACTTAATTTCACGAGGCTGGTGGAGCAAATGGAGGAGGAGTTTAAGAGGTGGGACACGTTGCCGCTGTCCCTGGCGGGTAGGGTACAGTCAGTCAAGATGACTGTGCTCCCAAGGTTTTTGTTCCTGTTCCAGTGCCTCCCCATTCTTATCCCGAAGGCCTTCTTTAGGTGGGTCAACAGGAGCATAACGGGGTTTGTGTGGGCGCGAGGGACTCCGAGGGTGAGAAGGGTGTTCCTGGAGCGGAGTAGGGATGGGGGGGGGGCTGGTGCTGACCAACCTCTGTGGGTACTACTGGGCCGTCAATGTGGCAATGGTGCGCAAGTGGGTGATGGAGGGGGAGGGGGCTGCATGAAAGAGGCTGGAGACGGCATCCTGTGAGGGTACAAGTCTGGAGGTGCTGGCACGAGCCCGGTGGTAGCGGCTACCCTCAAAGTCTGGGGGCAATGGAGGCGGCACAGGGGGGAAGTGGGGGCCTCGGTGTGGACCCCAATACGGGGGAACCACTGGTTTGTCCAGGGGAAAATAAATGGAGGGTTTTCGGGGTGGCACAGAGCAGGGATAAGAAGGTTGGGGGACTTGTTTGTGGATGGGAAGTTCACGAGCCTGGGTGAGCTGGAGGAGAAGTATGGGCTCCCCCCCGGGGAACACCTTTAGGTATCTACAGGTAAGGGCGTTTGCCAGGCGGCAAGTGGTGGAATTCCCGCTGCTGCTGCCATGCACGGTACAGGACAGAGTGCTCTCGGGGGCGTGGGTTGGAGAGGGAAAGATCTCGGCAACATACCAGGTGATGCAGGAGGAGGAGGAGGCCTCGGTGGAGGAGCTGAAAGGTAAGTGGGAGGAGGAGTTCGAGGAGGGGACGTGGGCAGATGCTCTTGGGCGTGTGAACTCTTCCTCTTCATGCGCGAGGCTCAGCCTCATACAGGTTAAGGTGCTGCACAGGGCACACATGACTGGGACAAGGATGAGCCGGTTTTTTGGGGGTGAGGACAGGTGTGTTAGGTGCTCAGGGAGCCCAGCAAACCACACCCATATGTTCTGGGCATGCCCAGCGCTGGAGGAATTTTGGAAGGGTGTAGCGAGGACGGTGTCGAGGGTGGTAGGATCCAGGTCAAACCGGGCTGGGGGCTCGCAATATTCGAGGTTGCAGGGGAGCCGGGAGTGCAGGAGGCAAAAGAGGCCGGTATTCTGGTCTTTGCGTCCCTGGTAGCCCGGCGAAGGATTCTTCTTCAGTGGAAAGATGCGCGACCCCCAAGCGTGGAATCCTGGATCAACGATATGGATCAACGGACTTTATTAAATTGAATATTGTGAAATTTGCCTTAAGGGGTTCGGTGCAAGGGTTTTTCAGGCGGAGGCAACCATTCTTGGACTTCCTGGCAGAACGGTAAACAATGGTCAGCAGCAGCAGCAACCGGGGGGGGGGTTTCTATTTTATTTTTGTTTGTCTATACTGGGGGATCTGAGGGGGTGTATATATTTGCCATGTTTGCTATGTGTTAATTTGGGATGTTAAATTATTATATATGTAAAGGGGGTAGGGGGGCACGGGGTTGTTTTGTTTTGTATTTAATTCTATTGGGTTCCTTTTACATTTTGTTGTTGATATTTTGTGAAAACTTTAATAAAAATTATTTTTTTAAAAAGAAAGTGACGTATTCCAATTACAAACAAGAATCTTAAACTTAAAACCAATTACAGGGTATGAGGAAGAACCGGTTACTAAATTGGATAAATAGCCTAAAAGGTAGAGAGGTAAATGAAATTTGCCTTAAGGGGTTCGGTGCAAGGGTTTTTCAGGCGGAGGCAACCATTCTTGGACTTCCTGGCAGAACGGTAGACAATGGTCAGCAGCAGCAGCAACCGGGGGGGGTGGGTTCTATTTTATTTTTGTTTGTCTATACTGGGGGATCTGAGGGGGTGTATATATTTGCCATGTTTGCTATGTGTTAATTTGGGATGTTAAATTATTATATATGTAAAGGGGGTAGGGGGGCACGGGGTTGTTTTGTTTTGTATTTAATTCTATTGGGTTCCTTTTACATTTTGTTGTTGATATTTTGTGAAAACTTTAATAAAAATTATTTTTTTAAAAAGAAAGTGACGTATTCCAATTACAAACAAGAATCTTAAACTTAAAACCAATTACAGGGTATGAGGAAGAACCGGTTACTAAATTGGATAAATAGCCTAAAAGGTAGAGAGGTAAATGAAATTTGCCTTAAGGGGTTCGGTGCAAGGGTTTTTCAGGCGGAGGCAACCATTCTTGGACTTCCTGGCAGAACGGTAGACAATGGTCAGCAGCAGCAGCAACCGGGGGGGGTGGGTTCTATTTTATTTTTGTTTGTCTATACTGGGGGATCTGAGGGGGTGTATATATTTGCCATGTTTGCTATGTGTTAATTTGGGATGTTAAATTATTATATATGTAAAGGGGGTAGGGGGGCACGGGGTTGTTTTGTTTTGTATTTAATTCTATTGGGTTCCTTTTACATTTTGTTGTTGATATTTTGTGAAAACTTTAATAAAAATTATTTTTTTAAAAAGAAAGTGACGTATTCCAATTACAAACAAGAATCTTAAACTTAAAACCAATTACAGGGTATGAGGAAGAACCGGTAACTAAATTGGATAAATAGCCTAAAAGGTAGAGAGGTAAATGATCAGTGGGTAACATATAAAGAAGCAATTCAAAATATTCCCAAAAAATACACTACATACAAACAAGGAGCAGGAACAAAGAACAAAGACCAATACAGCACAGGAACAGCCCCTTCAGCCCTCCAAGCCTGCGTCGATCACGTGTCCTATCTATACCAACCAGCTGTATCCTTCTATACCCCATCTGTTCATATGTGTCTATCCAGATAAGTCTTAAAGGTCGCTAAGGTATCTGCCTCAACCACCTCACTTGGCAGTGCATTCCAGGCCACCACCACCCTCTGTGTAAAAAAAACTTCCCTGCACATCTCCACTGAACCTTCCCCACCTCACTTTGAACTTGTGCCCCCTTGTAAGTGTCATTTCCGCCCTGGGAAAAAGCCTCCAACTGTTCACCCTATTTATACCCCTAATAATTTTATAAACTTCTATCAGGTCGCTCCTCAGCCTATGTCTCTCTCGGGAGAACAATCCCAGTTCATTCAATCTCTTCTCATAGCTAATACCTTCCATGCCAGACAACATCCTGGTAAACCTTTTCTGTACTCTCTCCAAAGCCTCCATGTCCTTTTGGTAGTGCGGTGACCATTTGGAGTAGGCCATTCGGCCACTTGAGCCTGTCCCACCATTTAATAAGTTAATGGCTGAATTGATAGTAACTTCTAAACCGGATCCACCATACCCCCAATAACCTGTCACCCCCTTGCTTACCAAGAATTTATCCTCCCTTGCCTTAAAAATATTCAAGGACTTTGCTTCCAACACCTTTTCAGGAAGAGAGTTCCAAAGGCTCAAGTCCCACTGAATGAAGAATATTTGCCTCACTTCCATTTTAAAGTGACCCCTTATTTCTAAACAGTGACCCCTAGTTCTAGATTCTCCCACAAGAGGAAACATCCTCTCCACATACAGCCTGTCGATACCCCTCAGGACCCTGTATGTTTCAATCAAGCCGCCTCTCATTCTTCTAAACTCCAGCAGATACGAGCCCAGCCTGTCCAACCTTTCCTCATAAGACAACTCATCAATTACAGATATTAGTCTGCTAAACCTTCTCTGAACTGCTTATAACACGTTTACATCCTTCGTTAGAAAAGGTGACCAATGCTGTATACAGTACTTCAGTTGTGGTCCCTCAAGTGCTCTGTATAACTCAAGCATAACCTCCTTACTTTTGTTTTCAATTTCCCTCATCATAAATGATAACATTCTATTAGCTTTCCTAACTACTTGCTGTACCTGCATACTCGCCTTGTGAGATTCATGCACTAAAACACCCAGATCCCTCTGCACCTCATTTAGATAATATGCTTATCTTTTATTCTCCCTGCCATAGTGGACAATTTCACATTTTCCCACATTACACTCTATTAGCCTGATCGTTGTCCACTCACTTAACCTATTTATATATTTTTGTAGCCTCCTTATATTCTCTTCACAACTTAGGTTTCTACCCATCTTTGTGTCATCAGCAAATAAAGCAACCATTCCAACGTCCAAGTCATTAATTTAAATTACAAACAGTTGAGACCCCAGCACTGATCCATTTGGCACACCACTTGTTATGTCTTGTCGACCTGAAAATGTCCCATTTATGCCAACTCATTCCATTCCATTGAAGAACAAAAACTCAGCAAGGAGGATCCATCTATTGCTCACTCAGGAAGTTTGAGTATTAGATAAAAATAAGAGGCTTATACTGTTGCAATTACGGCCGGGATTCTCCCCTACCCGGCGGGGCCGAAAGGACTTCGCTGGCCGGCGTCATTCCCGCGCGGGCATGTGCAGGGGGGGGGGGGGTGTCTCTTACTCGTCGGCCATGGTGAAGGCTGTGGCCGAGGTGGAGGGAAAAGTGTGCCCCCACGGCACAGGCCCGCCCGTGGATCGGTGGGCCCCGATCGCGGGCCAGGCCACCGTGGGGGCACCCCCCGGGGCCAGATCGCCCCGCGCCCCCCCCCCCAGGACTCCGGAGCCCGCCCGCGCCACCTAGTCCCGCCGGTAAGAGAGGTGGTTTGATTCTCGACGGCAGGACAGACATTCCAGCAGCGGGACTTCGGCCCATCGCGAGGGGTCGGAGAATCCCGCCCAACAAGTCTGTGCATCAGCAATGTTTCAGAAACCGGCTCATGAAGTTGGGCATAATATATGTAATGAGACTGTAAAAATTTGTAGATAGATTAGGTGAGTGCATGACAAGATGAACAGGTGGTGTACAATATAAGGAAGTGTGAACATAGAACATAGAACATACGGTGCAGAAGGAGGCCATTCGGACCTCATGTCTGCACCGACCCACTTAAGCCCTCACTTCTACCCTTTCCCCCGAACCCAATAACCCCTCCTAACATTTTCTTGGACACTAAGGGCAATTTAGCATGGCCAATCCACATAACCCGCATGTCTTTGGACAGTGGGAGGAAACCGGAGCACCCGGAGGAAATCCACGCAGACACTGGGGGCGGGATTCTCCGACCCCCCGCCGGGTCAGAGAATCGGCGTGGGGCGGTGTGAATCCCGCCCTGTCGCTCCGAAGCCAGCTGCTGAATTCTCCGGCGGGGCGGGGATCACGCGTGCCGGTTGGGTGCCATTGGCAGTGGCTCTCCCGGCGATTCTCTGGGCCCCGATGGGCCGAGCGGCCACCCATTTTCAGCTGGTCCCGCCGGCGTGAAATACACAAGGTCCATACAAGCGGGACCTGGCTCTGAGGGCGGCCTGCAGAGTCCTCGGAGGGATGGGGGGACGGGGGGGGGGGGAGATCCGGGCCCGGGGTGGGCCCACGGTGGCCTGGCCCGCCATTGGGGCCCACCGATCTGCGGGTGGGCCTGTGCCGTGGGCACTCTTTCACTCCGCGCCGGCCTCTATAAAGCTCCACCATGGCCGGCGCGGAGAAGAAACCCCCTGCGCATGCGCAGGGATCACTCCAGCGGTTCTGCGTTGGCGCTCCCGCGCTGCCCGGCGGAGGCCCTTTGGCGCCGGCTGGTGTGGCGCCAACCACTCCAGCGCCGGCCTAGCCCCCGGAAGTGCGGAGGATTCCGCAACTTCCGGGTGGCCCGACGCCGGAATGGTTCACGCCGCTCTTTGGCACCGGTACGGGCCATCCGCTGGTTGCGGGAGAATCCCGGCTGGGGCAAACATGCAGACGCCAGACAGACAGTTACCCAGTGGAGAATTGAACCTGGGACCCTGGCGCTGTGAAGGAATGAAGGAAAACTTGTGAGGAATGTTCAGAGACATGGGTGTGCTCCAACAAGGAACAAAATTAGCACGTAGGTACATCAAGCAACTAGGAAGGTAAATAACATGTTGGTCTTCATTGCAAGGGAATTGGAATACATGAATAAAGAAGGCTTGCTACAGTTCTACAGGATATTGGTGAGACCACATGGAATAATGGGTCCAGTTTTGGCCTCCACGTTTAAGAAAGGACATACTTGCATTGGAGTTGGTACAGTGAAGAGTCATGAAATTGGTCCCTGGGATGAGATGGTTGTCCAGTAATGAGAGGCTGTGTAAATTACATACAAACATAAGAATTAGGAGCAGGAGTTGGCCATTTGGCCCCTCGAGTCTGCTCTGCCAATCAATCAGATCATGACTGATCTGATTATAACTTCACCCTCACGTTCCAGCCAACCACTGATTCAAGAATCGTACTCTGCCTTAAGAATACTCAAAGACACTCCTTCCACTGCCTTTTGAGGGAGAGAGTTCCAAAGACTCATCACCCTCAGAATTTCTTCCTTTTTTTTGCCTCACCTCTATCTTCAATGGATGACTCCTTATTTTTAAACAGTGACCCTTAGTTCTAGAAACATCCTCTCCACATCCAGCCTGTCTATCCCTCAGGATCTTATACATTTCAATCAAGTCACCTCTTACTCTTCTAAACTACGGCAGATACAAGTCTAGCCTGTCCAATCCTTCCTCATAAGACAAACGGCCCTTTCCAGATATTAGTCCAGTAAACATTCTCTAAACTGTTTCCAATGCATTTATATTCTTCTTTAATTAAGGAAATCAATATTGTACATGGGACACAAGGCATGGTCTCACCAATGCCTTGTATACCTGAAACATGACTTCTCTACTTTCTAATCAACTCCCCTCACACTAATATTATCTCAGCTTTCCTGATTACTTGCTGTGCCTGTATACTAGCCTTTTGTGATTCACGCATTCAAACACCCAGATCCCTCTGCATCTCAGAACTCTGCAATCTCTCACCATTTAGACAATAAGTTTTCTTTTTATTGATCCTGCCAAAATGGACCATTTGACCCACATTACACTCCATTTGCCAGATCTTTGCCCACTCACTTAATTTATCTATGTCCCTTGGCAGCCTCCTTATGTCCTTTCCACACTTTAACATTGGGATGATATTCTCTGAAGTTAAGTACAATGACAGGCAATCTCATTGAAACACACAAAATCCTGAAGGGGCTTGATGCAGTGGATGCTGAGAGACTAACCACTCTTGTCCATTTTTACACATAACCAACCTTTACAGTACATCCTGTCTATTAATTTACAACTCATCTGCTTTAGATTGTTCCTTGCTCGTCTTCATTACTAATCTAAACCTGATATGATGATCACATTGACCCAAGTTTTCTCCAGACATTTAGTTGATTTGGCCCACATCATTCCAGCATGAGTTCCTAGTTGGACTAGCAACATGCTGTTAATGGAAGTTCTCCTGAACTCATTTCACAAATTCCTCCCCCTCCCTTCCTTTTACTCTCTCATTATCCAAATTGACATTGAAGCAACGAGAGTTCCCAATATCTCCACACTGCAGTCCTTGCACATCTCTGAGATTTCCCTGTAGAGTTGCTCCTCTAACCACTATTTGGAGGCCTATAGAATGTCCCTAGCACTGTGATCGTATGCTTTTTGCTTCTCAACTCTAATCACACGTACTCTGTCCTCGTCCATCATGGACTCTTTTCACTACTTCAGTGTCTTCTCCAATAACATGAGTGAATCTCCCCGCTAGAGTATTGCTCCCAAACTTGTTAAGGTGCAACCCGTTCCTTTTTAATAGGGGCCTCTTGCCCCCAAAATGGTCCCAATTCCCCATAAATCTCCCTTCTGTCCATGCCTCAAGCTAGACATTGATCCTCACTCCCACGGGCGTGTGGCACTGGGGGTAATCCAGAGATTGGTGCCTTTGAGGTCCTGCAGTTTAATTTCCTCCCTGGCTCCTGAAAACATGACCACCGTACCTGAATGCAAGCTCTATGTGATGGATACGGCCATGTACCACAACGTTAGGTGCATTCACTTCCTCACACGCGATATTCTACACCCTATGATGTCATCTACCCTGGTTCCAGGGAGGCAATACATCATGTGGGATTCACTATGATGGTTACAAAAACGCATATATGTCCACTAATTAAAGAATCTCTGATAACAACTTCATTTCTGCTCTTTGTTGTTATCCTCAGCCCCTCCTCCCCATGGAGTTCTTTGCCCAATGCTGCCATGGTCTGGACTGCACTCCAATATGTTGTCACTTCCAGCAATCTCCAGTGCGGAGTACTGGTTTGGGAGTGGTGCACACCCCAAAGACTCTTGTACGTCCTGCATCTTCCTACTCTTCTGGGTGACCACTAATCTAGCATTCCTGAACTGTCTCTGGCTGAGGATGGCTACCTACTGAGTGTATGATTTAGGAAACCTTTCCTCCCTGATGCTCTACAGCACCTCCAGCTGCCTCACAAGCTTGACAACACTTAAACTGGAGTTCAAACAGCTGGAGACACCTTCCTACATATATGGTTCCTCAAGGCTCATGAAGTGTTCCGAATTGCTCACAATGTGACAATTGCAAGTAATAAGTTTCACATGTCCACCTACGATCTGAAACAAAACCTCTAAATATACTAAGTAGATCCTAAAAGACCAATTAAAGTTTAAATCCTTGTTCCAACAAGGTTGTTATGTGTAAAACTGGAATATTTTGCCAAGCTCTTGGGGCCCCTAGGAAATGTTGTTTCTCAGAATCTTTGGCTGATGGCCAACACAAATCCACCCAAGGCTTTAGCTGTCATCCCATCCATAGGAACCTCTCCCATAGGAATATCGAACATGTAACGTGTTGAAACATAAAGGAACATTTCAAAGGAGTCAAGCATTCTAATGCTCATTGTGGGAGCAGCAAATTCCCCCAAGTAATCTTGTGCCTCTCCTTTCCCGTGGAAATGTGATACCGCCAGCAATGAACGTATTTACAGTCTCGGATCCACTCAATACAACGTGCTTCATGTTGTTTTACTCTGAAGTGTCAAAGACAGCAATTGCCTGCAGAATGGCCATTCCACTTGCACTCGAGTCCTAACACCTCCTGTGGTCTCCATCCTTCACTCATCAGCCCTTTCCTATCTCGTTGGGAGGTAGGAGTGACAAACGTGGGGAGAAGAGTTTGAACAATACGGTTTGCAGGAGAGAGGAGGAGAAGGTTTGGTTATCTTTGCATTCCAAGATGACTCTGGATAAGTGCACAGTTCTAGCAGAAGAGTACAGCACCTGGCCGTTCTTCATGTGGTCCAGTTAGGCATAGCAATGCATGGCTTAGCCAACTGTTCACCATATCCAGTCGAGTTAGTATCCCTTTTCGTTGGGGAACAGGGATGAGGGCTGTACTGTGCACCGTTTATCACAGCGGTAGTTATTACTTCGCTACACCCTGCACACACCTGTCTGTACACTCCCTACACATGAAGTAATTGACCTAATGGTGACGCTGTGAAAGACCAGGGCAGCAAGACAGAGCCACTGGTAATAGCAAGGTGGGAGTTTAGAATTCAAGATTGTTTTCAGGCAATCAGTTCACTGGGGACGACCTTACCAGGCACCATTAACATTAGCCACTGTAGACCTCTCTTCCAATCTCTTCTCTTCAACTGTGTAAGTTCCCCTGGCACTAATAGTGGATGCATTTTAGCCCAAACTAGAAGTTACCTGTTAGTTTGAACCGTCACTGCCCTCATTGCCTTATCTTTGCTTTCCTTAGCTTCCAAATTCCTGAACGTGAGACCATGCTGCAAGACACTGCAGCTCTGTACTTAAGTAACTTTAATCAAGTTATTCGTCTTTCCTGACCTTTGTTGGTTCCCGCTGAGTCTGTGACTGGCCACTGGTTCTACTGCTTTTTCAGTTTATCTAGTCTGTTTCCTGGCTGGAACCTCACCCTCCTGGGTCCATGCCCTTTTGCCTTTATGATGAGAAGGTTACCCACTGAGGGACCCTGACATCGAATTACCTTTTCCTCCAACTCAAAGATCTTGCAGCTGATCTCCAACATCACCACGTTTTTCCACAAACAGCTCTGCGCATATCCTCAATCTTCCTTCCAACAGAAACACCTCTATCAATACATCTTCCAACATTCTACCCTTCAAATAGCCTCATCTGGAACACTGTCTCTGAACCTGGAAAACGTTATTCAATGTTCCATGTCAACTCCACTCTGTCTTAATTCTGATGTCCCTCCTATTGTCTCCTCTCAAATTCTCCATTTGCTATCTAGCTTTATGGATCCTAATTATTGCTACATAAATAGGCCTTCTTAACTTCACCTTCCCTAAGTCCTTCACGTGCTTGGCTACTTCTCCGGATGTGGGACAACCCTTGCAGAAATCATTTATCTTCAGGGATCTGTAGACAATCACTCCAAGGTCCTTATGCTTCTCCATACTTCTCAGTAGCCTACCATTTATTGTGTATTCCCTTGTCTTATCTATTCTCCCGAAATGAATCACCTCTGGGTTGAATTCCACTGGCCACTTCTTGCCCACCTGGCCAGCCCATTGATATCTTCCTGCAGCTATCCTCCTCACTCTCAATCATATGACCATATTTTGTATCAACTGCCCCGACATTCAAGTCTAAATCACTGATTCCATCAAAAGCAAGGACCCAGGTCCTGACTCAATTTCTATTGCCATCCTTTCCTCGGCCTTATTTTTTAACTTATTTTCTCTTTACTCCTCATAGACTCCTCTCTCTTTTTTTTATTCATTCATGGATGTGGGTGTGCTGACTATGCCAGTATTGTTATTGCCCAATCTTAATTGCCCTTAAGAGGGTAATGTTGAGCCATTTTCCTGAACCACTGCAGTCTGTGTTGTTATGCCTCCTTTCAATTCTCCCCTCATGTATCCAGTACCCCCAAATTCCCACTCCTATCCTTCAGTAACGCTTCCTGCTCTCTTGCCACCATCCCAGGTTTGATTCCCTCTTAGGTAAGCCTATAACTTTCCTCTGTCCCTCCCTTGGCATCCTCTGAAAGGCGCAATGAGGCATTTAGTCCTGACTCATTATAAGGAGAAATGCCAACCGCCCCATCCTCATCTCTCCTCAACAACAAATTAAGCACCAGAAACAGCAAAAGCGAACCCTGCAAAGTCCTCCTTACCAAAGGCTGGGGGTTGTACCAATATTAGAAGGGTTGTTCCAGAGGCAACTCAAGCAACAGCCTTTCATAGCCATACTGGCTGAATCAGACAGGCCACACCGTCCCCATGCCTGACTATATTCTGTCTGACTGGCAGTCGAGCCCCACCATAGTGTCAGTCCAATGGTATATAGTACTGAGGGAGTAACTTTGGAAGTCCAAAACATTGCCTCCAGACCCCAAGATGTTTCACAGTGTCGGGACAAACATGGGCAAGAAAGCCTCCTGCTGATCCCCCCCCCCCCTCCCCATCCCCTCATCCGATGAATCAGTTTTCCATGTTGATAACCACTTGGGAGAAGCGCTGGGGGCGGAAAGGACACAGAATGTACTGTGGGTGGGAGATTTCAATGTTTCATAACCAAGAGTGGCTCAGCAGCACCAGTACTGACCTAGTTATAGAGTCCTGAAGGACATATCTGCCAGACTGGGCCTCTATCAGTAGGTGAGGAAATCAACAAGTGAGGAAAAACCTACTTGAACTCACACTCAACAATCCCAGTCACAGATGCATCTGTCCATGACTGTATTGGTAGGAATGATCTGTCCTTGTGTTGACAAAGTCCCATCTTCACACTGAGAATACCGTCCATTGTATCATATGGCATCTGAAGATATGAATGAAGAGCAGGAGTAGGCCAATCGTCCCTCTAGCCAGGTCCGCCATTTAATAAGATCATGGCTGACCTGATTGTGGCCTCAACCCCTCGTTCCCGCCTACCCCCGATAATTAGTTAAGAATATATCTGCTTTTTCCTTAAAAACATTCAATGATCCTGTCAGTGCCACGGTGCTAAATGGGAGATTCAGAGCAGATCTAGCAGCCAAAAACTGGGAAACCATGAGACACTGGGCCATTGGCAGCAGAATTTTAGTCAACCACAATTGGTAACGTCACAACCTGACATACCCTCCACTATACCATTACCATCAAGTCAAACCTGATGCAATAAGGAGTGTAAGAGAACATGCAAAGAGCAGCACTGGGCACACTTCAGAATGAAGTGCCAATCTGATGAAAGTATAACATTCTTAGTAGCATGCTATGGACAGCTAAATGATACCACAACAGATGGATTATCTCAAAGCTCGCCCACGTCGGGTCAGGAACGGTGGTGGACAATTAAACAACAAGTTGCAAGAGGTGCTTCACAAATATCCTTATCTGCAATGATCGGGAACCCCAGCACATACATTGCAAAAGACCAGGCTGAAGTATTTGCAATCACCTTCAGTCATCAGTGAAGTGATGGAAGAGATCATCCACTGTGCTTTCAATCTGCACTCACTCAGAAAATAATCTGATCACTGACTCCCAATTTAGGTTCCAGCAGGGCCACTAATCTCCTGAACTCATTACAGCATTGGTTCAAACTTGGACAAAAGACCTGGAGCTGGATTCTCCCTTCCTGCACCGAGCTGCTGAAGCCAACAGAGGATCCTTGGAGTTTCATGACGGAAACATCGGCGCCACACCCACACCGATTCCGCTACCAGTGAGGGGCTAGCACCGGTGCTACGTGAAACACCCACAGAACACGCGTAAAATAGTGGGAGAATCGCAGCGTCCATGCTGGACATGCACAGGGCTGACAAGCTGCAGCCACAGGTACACTTACACCCCCCCCACCTCTCCACGCACCGATTGTGCCCAGAAAGATGCCGCCTGTTGTGCTGAACCGCCTACCCATTCACCCCGACCCCACAGCCCACTTCCCGGCCATCCCCCACTACTCCCCCCAGCCCTGGCAGAAGCTCCCCGGCCAACGGCACCACTGTCGGCGATGTATGGCAGTGCTGGGCACTGTCTGTCTGCCCTCTCTCTCTCTCCGCAGCTGCCACGCCAGGTTCACGATTGTTGAGACCACACATGGCCCGCGCCGTTGGGAACTCGGCCCATCGGAGGGGGAACATTGCTGGTGAGCCCGATAATGAGATGTGAACGCGGGCGCAACTACGTGCAGCGCATGTCGCAAGGACGCTGATTTGGAGGGGATGGAGCATGGCGATCCAGTGTCAAACCGTCGCCTGCCGCGATATCGGCGTCAGGATCTATTCTCCGCCTAATTGCCGTTCCCGATTTCGGCGTCGGGCAAGGGAGAATCACGGCCCTGAACTCCAGAAGCGAGGTGAGTGCGACTGTCCTTGACATCAAGGCCACATTTGATCAAGTACAGCATCCATGGAATCCCCACAGTGCAGATGGAGGCCATTTGGCCCATTGAGTCTGCGCTGACCTTCTGAAAGAGCAAGCTATCGAGGTCCACTCCCCCCACCCCTTCTCATAACCTCACCTAACCTGCACATCCGAGGACCTGAAGGGGCAATCCACCTCACTTGCACATCTTTGGACTGTGGGAGGAAACCAGAGCACCTGGAGAAAAGCCATGCAGACATGGGAAGAAGGTGAGAACTCCACACTGACAGCCACCCAGGCCGGAATCGAACCTGGGTCCCTGGCTCTGTGAGGCAACAGTTCTAACCATTGTGCCACCATGCCGCATCGAGGAGCCCTCGCAAAACTGAAGTCAATGGGAATCAGGGAGAAAACTCTCCACTGGTTGGAATCATACCTAGCAGAAAGGAAGATGGTTGTGGTTGTTGGGAATTCAATTATCTCAGTCCTGGGACATTCTTGCAGGAGGTACTCCGGGAAATGCTCTAGCCCAATCTAGAAGATTGGGGCACCTGCTACTAAATAGAAGAACAAGGACAGAAGATGCAAGGCTGCATCACCTACAACTACCCCTGCAAATCACATGCCACCTTGACCTGGAATTATATCATCGTTCCTTCACTGTCACTGGGCCAAAATCTTGGAACTCCCTCCATGATGGCACTATGGCTGTACCTACATGGACTATATATGGACTGTGGCAGTTTTAGAAGGTGACTCACTACGACCTTCAAGGGCAATTAGGGATGGTCAATAAATGCTGGCCTGGCCAGCACCCCCCACATTCCATGAAAGAACAAAATAACTACATATATTGCCAACTCACGAAATAAAAGAGACAAAAAAAACTCAGCATGAAAGCTGGATGTGTCATACTATTAATGTGCTTATGCCTCATGAAATGAGGTCAGGAGCTCACTCTCAGTTTCAAAATCCCTGTAATCATCTAAAACTACCTTTGGTGACATCTTCCCCTATAAGCCAGCCACCCTTCGCGCCCACCCCCACAGGTACAACTCCTTGTTGCCCTGGAGTCCGTCTGTGCCTATTGAACATCTGACATAATCTCCCCCAAACTCTGTCCAACCCAATCCCGCCCCGCCCCCGCCCCCCCCGAACACACCATTCTCTCCCCCACCCCCATCAGACATCTTGACCATGCATTCTGCAACGTTCTTCTAACCATTGCTTAGTGTCCAATTACTCTTGCTTCTGTGAATCTTTTGGGGATATTTATCGCATTTAAAAGGTTTCTTAAAAAGTGGAATTAGTTGTGTTGTTGGCACATCACTAAGTAGTTCTCAGCATGAATTAGATTTTGGAATGCAGTGACTCTTTATGCAGTATTGGTGTTCTGTAAAGAGCAAGTGGATAAATCAACAGGCCGGCCTGTTCTTTGTGCTGTTGGGCGAAGGAGCTTTATTGTCCAGGCCACCCGGAGCATGTCTAGATCTTCCTCAAATCATGCCAAAGGAATCTTTAATATCCATGGCAAGCCCTGATACTGCAGTGGAATGTTAATCTGTGAATTTCAGTCTCCGTCCAACAATTGAACGCTAAGCACCCAAGAGAGGTGTCTACACTATCAACTGAGGGACAATGATACATTAAAGAATTAGGTGCAAGATATCTTGAGCTATTGTTCTCAAAATCTGACACTTGTGAAAGCTTCTTCTGTTGAACTGGTAAGCAGACAGTGGGAGAATTGAAGCTGGGTTTAAAGGCTGAACCCTGACCTTTATTCTGCTGCTAATGGAAACTAACCCGAAACCTGGGGCGGGATGCTCCGTAGCACCGGCGGCGCACCCAAGCCGGTTTCCCGAGTCCATGCGGTGGCCACAATGGGAAATCCCATTAGCAGGTGGCAGGAATGGAGGATCTCGCTGCCGGTGAGGGCGCGCCGCTGAGGAACACGCGGCAGACGGACCGGAGAATCCCAACATTTGACTTTAATAAAATAAAGAGGGAAATGGAAAATGAGGATGTAGAGTTAGATCAGAATCAACATTTTCTTTGTCAGGGAAATGATGGCTTTTTCACAAAACATTTATACGTTATTTCTTTGCATTCCCAATATGATGTCAGATGTCAATGACTGCATTCTGTTCCAGGATCAGACTCACCCGCTGCTTCCAGCACACTGCAGCTTTTTAATAGAATCAGTGGCTTGAATTTATACAGCACCTACAATGTAGTAAAATGTCCAAACCGCTTCACGGCAGCAGTTATCAAACAAAATTTGACACCGAGCTACATAAAGACAATATGAGGGCAAATGCCCAAATAATTGATCAAAGTTTTTAAGGAGAATTTTAAATGAGGAAAAGGGTGGAGAGGTTTAGGGGGGGGAATCCTTTGCAGGCACCTGGCCATAAATAATGGAGCAATCTTTTTGTTATATAAATTTAAAGTGCCCAATTCTTTTTTTCCCCAATTAAGGGGCAATTTAGCATGGCCAATCCACCTACCCTGCATATCTTTGGGTTGTGTGGGTGAGATCGTCACAGACATGGGAG
Organism: Scyliorhinus torazame; assembly: GCF_047496885.1. Classification (NCBI taxonomy): domain Eukaryota; kingdom Metazoa; phylum Chordata; class Chondrichthyes; order Carcharhiniformes; family Scyliorhinidae; genus Scyliorhinus; species Scyliorhinus torazame. The sequence goes on along the minus strand of NC_092723.1, from coordinate 26,431,162 downwards.
AAAATGTGCATACTCCACACGGACAGTGACCAGGGGTCGGGGTCGAACCCGGATCCTTGGCGTCGTGAGGCAGCAGTGCTAAACACTGCGCCACCGTGCCGCCCTCATAATGGAGCAATTATAATTGAGGATGCACGTGTAGAGATTCCATTATTCTATGATTCTAAATAGACGAGTGGCTGAAACTTGCTTTCTTACCAGAAAGAAATGAAGGACGATCATCCAGCCCCAGCCGCCATCAGGTGGGTCAGCATATCGCTTCACCTTCTGACTCCAACACTTCACCTTCCTCACCTCTTCCATATTCCTTCAGCCGATGCTCAGAACCAACTCCACCTTTTCTGTATCCCTGTAATACATCCACAGAGAGCTTTCTTCTATTTCTACACAAATTAAACAAAATACCCTGAATAAAGTTACGGCCAGTCTTGATTGGGATTCGAGTCTCAGACACACAAGATTTCAGTTCCACAGAAATTCAGCAAAGACTCCACTCACTGAATATCAGTTCTGCTCCCGGAACAGGGGATTATTTTAAAAACCCTTAGGTCAGGATACTGGGATCAGAGTGTGCCCAAAATTCTGACTTCAGCTTCAGGCCCGGGCTTTCAGTCCAGAGGCTTTAATCTGTCAGATTAACCCACAGGTGGCACTGATCCACAGTTCTCCATTAAAACACTGCACCAGTTATGTCACTTCCAAACCCAAACTCCATTTGTGTGACGGTTGGGCGTAGGTCAAGTAACAAGTAAAAGCTTTTCATCCGAAGGCTAATCAGGTTGTGGAATACTAGGGAAGGAAATTGAATTGGACATTAACACTAATTTGTGCACCTATTCATCATAACCCAGAGAAAGGGGAGAAGGTGGAAAAGATGGAACTCAAAAGGGAGTGAGTGGTGATACATATTGATGAGTGGTGTGATGACTGGAAGACTTTAAGAATGTTAGTTCTTAAGTATTGGGCAATTGAAGGGGCAAATGCCTGGGAGTTAGTGTGTTTGTCTGCAATGGTCATGTTTTTAAAAAAGTATTCTGTTTTGCAGGGCCCGGGTGCTTTTAGCAGCCAGAAGGTGAAACTGACAAGGGAATGTGTTTTTCAGTCTGGGCTAATGGACTGTGGTTTGACTGGGAAAGTCCCTGGGGAGTTTAATGTGCTTTTCAGTCTGCAGAGATCATTTATTTTTCAGTTTGGGGAGCTGAGGTCATTGCTGGGTGGAGCCATGGAACGTAGAGAAACATTTTGAAAGGCTTTAGAGAAGCAGTGTTTTGGATACACTTAGAAGAGGGGAGTTGAATTCTGATCTGCCTGATGCTGAGCCCACAATTCTCCCACAGTAAGGTAAACTGAGATCTGTAGGTTTATTTTCTTGTTGTTTAATGGGAAAGTGATTAGTAGTGATTAAGGGGTAATTGTGAGCTGTCATTTTTGGATGTGAAGTTAAAAGGTTTAATATTGTATCCAAAATAAATTTTTGTTTTAAAAATAATCAAGCCCTATTTCTTCATGCAATCACTCGTAGAGCGAATCATTCTTTCCGCACAATCTTACAAATAAACTCAAATATTGACGGTTTTGGTCCAGTTTCCTAGCCACTGTTGGGGTCTGGTCTGGCACCATAATATTGGACAGTTTTACATACTCATATATTCCTAAAAAAAAATCTGCTCTGCTATTAACATTTAACTGGTATTTACATCAAGTAAGTTATTACGTTTATTAATTTATTTTATATTCTGTAAATTTCTTTCAACCTGAGGCAGGGATTAACAAACTCTACTGGAGAGTGGCTGATTAGTTATTTGGCTAACCCGTCCACTGTTGCCATCTCAACTCCAAAGAGTATAAAATACAGAGGTCTGGGTCCAACTTTGCAAACTGGATTGCAATGGAAGGAACTGTTTGGTGAGTAACTGGTAAGTGAATTTGGAATTAAGGGACATATAATTCTTAGTTGAAGGTGGTGCAAGCATTTAATACGTACAGCAAATTTTAGTAAACATAGGAATTATTCTAAGTTAATTAAGAAAGTAATTAAATTCACCGAATAAATTAAGTAAGTAACAACGATAGGACAGGCTTTGAAGCTGTGGAAGCTCCTGGATACCCATGCAGTCCCATACACATTTGCAGCAAGTGTAAGCAGCGAGAGGAATTCCGGATCAGGATTATTGAACTGCAGGCACTGCGCACCATCGGGAGGGTGGACAATCACTTTGTATCAGGAGATGGCCACACCTCTTAGGATATAGTCAGTTGTTTTAGTCAACAGGGAGGGACAGAGGATGTGACTTTGAGTGAGGCAGGTAAAGGAACTGAGCAGGCAGCAATGGAGGATCCTCAGACTTTGCGATTGTCAAACAGGTTTGAGTTTCTTCCAACATGTGTGGACATGTGCGGCACGGTAGCACAGTGGTTAGCACTGTTGCTTCACAGCTCCAGGGTCCCAGGTTCGATTCCTGGCTTGGGTCACTGTCTGTGCAGAGTCTGCACGTTCTCCCCGTGTCTGCGTGGGTTTCCTCCGGGTGCTCCGGTTTGTTCCCACAACTCCCGAAAGACGTGCTTGTTAGGTGAATTGGACATTCTGAATTCTTCCTCTGTGTATCCAAACCGGCGCCGGAATGTGGCGACTAGGGGATTTTCACAGTAACCTCATTGCAGTGTTAATGTAAGCCTACTTGTGACAATAATGAAGATTATTATTCTTAAAAAAACAATAACGGAGATATGGTTCCGGGATGACAGATTGGGGCCTGAATATTGAAGGGTACATGACATTTAGGGAAGATAGGAAAATGTGGGGGTGAAGGGGTGGGGGGAGGCTCTGTTAATTAATGATAGTTTTAGCAGAATAGAGAGGGGTCATCATCTCAGTTCAGGACACCAGGATGTAGAAACCTTTTGGGTAAAGGTGACAAGTGATAAAAAGTCAGAAGACACTTGTGGAAGTGGATACATGCATAACAGTAATCACACAGTAGGATGGGATATAAAGGAAGAACTAGGGTAAATTGTCTGATAATCATGGGGGAGGCTAATCTATATAGACCAGAAAAAGAAATCACAAAAGGTAGTCTGAATGAGGAACGTATAGAATGTTTTTGGTATAATTTCTTAGAACACATTCTGGCACCAACTAGAAAGCAGTCTATACTAGACCTGGTAATGGCCTCATAGAGGGGCTTGTTTAGCACAGTGCGCTAAACAGCTGGCTTGTAATGCAGAGCAAGGCCATCAGCGCGGGTTCAATTCCCATACCGGCCTCCCCGAACAGGCGGCAGAATGTGGCGACTAGGGGCTTTTCACAGTAACTTCATTGAAGCCTACTTGTGACAATAAGCGATTATTATTAAATTATTAGTGAATGCACCCCTAGATAACAGCGATTATAATATGATTGAATTTTACATTCAGTTTGAGGGAGAGAAGAGTGGGTCCAAGACTAGTATTTTTACTTTTATGAGGGCATAAAACAGAGCTAGCTGAAGTGAAGTGGCAAATGAAGTTAATGGATAGGTCAATATAGATGTAGCGGCCGACATTTAAAGGGATTATTCAAAATACACAGAATATACACATTCCAATGAAAAAGAAAATTCCAAGGATTTGGCGGACCGTGGTTAGCTAAAAAAATATGAAAGACGGTATCAGACTTAAAGAAAAACCATATAATTGCGCAAAGATGGGTGTCATGTTGAACATAAAGACAGATGGTGAGAGTTTTCAGCAATATTTTATAAAGAAATGTGTTAAAGTGTGCATTGGTCCCACAGAAAGTGAGTATGCGGAATTCATAATGCAAAATAAGGAGATGGCGGTTGAATTGAGCAAGTATTTTGCAGCAGTCTTCACGATAGAGGGTACAAGTAACATCCCAGAATTAGCTGTCAATCATGAAATGGGGAAAAATAATCACAATCACCAGGGAAATGGAACGGAGCAAATTATTTAAACTGTGGGCTGATAGGTCCCGGATCCAGGTAGACTTAACCCTAGGGATTTAAAAGAAGTGGCTAGTGACAGTTTCCCATCAAGCCACTTGCCATCCTGACTTGGTATATTCATTCACCATCGCTGGGTCAAAATCCTGGAACTCCCTCTCTAACAGCACTGTGGGTGTACCTGTAACTCAGGGACTGTACTGGTTCAAGAAGGTCATTTACCACCACATTCTCAAGGGAAACAAGGAATAGGCAATAAATATTAGCCAAGCCAGTGATGCTCACATCCCTGGAATGAATATTTTTTGAAAAAGTAGTTGATGCATTGGCTTTAATCCTCCAAAGTTTCCTGGATTTGAAGAAGGTACCATTAGATTGGAAAATAATGAATGTAACTCCTTTATTCAAAAAGAGAGGGAGCCAGAAAGCAGGAAACTACAGGCTAGTTAGCTGTCAGACGGAAACCGTTAGAAGCTATTATTGAAGATATTTTAGCAGAGCACTTTGAGAAATTCAATCAGGCAGAGTCAACATGGTTTTGTGAAAGGGAAATCAATTTTAACCAGTTTATTGGAGTTAATTGAAGAAGTAAAATATGTTGTGGATAAAGGGGAATGGGATAAAGGGGAATTGGTGGATGTACTGTGCTTTGATTTCCAGAAGGCATTTGATAAAGTGCCACATCAAAGCATATTGTGGAAAATAAAACCTCATGATCTGGGGAGTGATATAGTGACATGGTTAGAAGATTGGCTGGCTATCAGGAAATAGAGTAGGCATACATAGGTCCTTTTCTGGTTTGCAAGATGTGCTATAGGGATCACTGCTGAAGCCTGAAGAAGGGGCCAAAGGCATGGTTGTTAAATTTTCTGAAGACACAAAGATAGGTAGAAAAGTAAGTTGTGAAGAGGAAATAAGGGGGCTCAAAGGGATATGGATAGGTTAAGTGAGTGGGCAAAGATCTGGTAAATTGAGTACAATGTGGAAAAATGTGAAACTCCCCATTTGGCAGGAAGAATAAAAAAGCATATTGTCTATCGAGAGATTGCAGAACTGTGGGATGCAGAGAGATCTGGGTGTCATAATGCATGAATAACAAAAGGCTAGTATGCAGGTATAGCAAGTAAATAGCAAAACTAATACAGATATAATGTTATCGTTTATCATGAAGGGAATTGATTGTAAAATCTGAATCCTGTGTACAATATTTGCCTCCGTATTTAAGGCAGGATGTGAATGCACTGGCAGACGTTCAGAGAAGGTTTACGAGAGTAATACCTGGAATTGGCAGGTTGTCTTATGAGGAAAGGTTGGAGAGGCTGGGCTTGTGTCCGCTGGAGTTTAGAAGTGTAAGAGACGAATTGATTGAAACGCATAAGATCCTGAGGGGTATTGACGGGGTGGTTATAGAGAGGATGTTTCCTCATGTGGGACAATCTAGAACTAAGGATCGCTGTTTAAAAATAAGGGGGCCACCCATTTAAAACAGAGGTGAGGAGAATTTGTTTTCTCCGAGCGCCATGTGTCTTTGGAACTCTCCTCCTCAAAAGGTGGTGGAAGTAGAGGACGCGGTCTTCCCAAAAGGGAACAAAGTCCCCAGCGAGCGTGTTTAGCCGCGTGTTTCCTGGCACTCGCAGTTCCGAGAAACACATGGCTATTCAACGTGACTCGCTTTGAATAAGGTGCCCAAACGAGAATCCCAACGCCTCAGGTACCTCGGCAATCTGAGGCTTACTGCCTCGCTCTAATCTGCAGATTTGCCAGAAAGCGATCCCACCCATTGTGGGCAGGATTCCCCTCGCAACGTCTTGTGAGATTGCGTTGAATATCACGAGGCGTTGTGAGCTGGGTAGATCCCGGGAGCGGTTTCTCCCGGCTTTCATTGGCCACGCTGTGCTGCTTTTACGGCGCAGCGTGGCCGGAAAATCGCGCCCAGAGTTTTTGAAAATTTTTAAGGCAGAGGTAGATAGATTCTTGACGAACAAGAGAGTGAAAGGTTAGCAGGTTTAGGCCGGAATATGGAGATGAGTCCACAATCAGATCATCCACCATCTTAATGAATGGCGGAACAGGCTCAGAGGGCCGAGTGGACGACTTCCGCTTCTAATTCGTAGGTTCCTCTGGTCATGGGAGTAATTGTGAGACTTCTTGTGAACCCTCAAAAGAAGAGGGTTTCGATGAGGTTTTGAAAGATGAGCTACGATTACAATAGCCCAGCATCGTGGCTGAAGAATTGCATTGCACAAAATTTTAAATAATACATTTTTGCTCCTGCATAAAGCCCAATCATCGATTTTCAGCCTGTTAAACGGTGTTCCCTTTAATGAGATCAGTCCAGCAAGCCAGTGTTTACCAGCACAACCTGTTGAAACACATGTCACCGACGGGAGCGACCTCAGTGACAGCCAAACTTTGTGAAGCTGAAATGAGAAAAGAAAATGCTGGGAATGCACATCAGGTGTGTCAGTGCCTCGGAGAGTTAATGCAAGTTCATGTTTTGGGAAGATAACAGTGCTCTAACCTCATGCTTCTCTTTCAAGCACTTCCAGCACTTGTGTGTTCAACCCAATGTCACGATTCATCTCATTAAAAAGAGGAATTTCCCTGTCACGATACCCTGTAAACCCTTTGCCCGAGGTCTTGTGATTTACTGAGATTGAGCCTCTAATCTCCGAGCATTGAGCTTTCCTCGAGTTCCTTTTAAGTCACCACTGGAACTAACTCACCTGCTGAAGTCCTGTCAAGACTTTGTATTTCTCAAGTTCAATCACAATTGCTCGATAGCTCGCTCTTCTACTCATTATTTTTCATTGTCCAGATGAGGCAGGCTGTGTCAAACTTTGAGATAGCGAAGGTTGCATTCCCAGACTCCTTTTCACCTGCAGCAGGGGAAATATAAAGTGCTTTAGTACTTTGGAAATGACAGGGTGGTCTGGGCGTGTATTGTTCTCTGTGACCCAGCATAATTCGGCACTGGATCACAAAATTGTGAATCTGGAGCGTGGTCTGGAAAGTCTTTGAATGAACTAAAAGTGAGAACTACTGCTGATGCTGGAAGTCTGAAATAGAAACACAAAACATAGGAAATATTCAGCAGATTAGAAATGTAACAGGTTTTAAACATTTCCAGAATCAGGGAAAGCAGGGATGGGGAGGAAAGAGGAAAAGGGAAGGTCTCTGAAAAGTGGAAGGCAGGAGAGATGAAAGGCAGAAGGCACGATGGTGTCTTTTGTCCAGTGTTGCAATCCCTTTATGGGATGGCAGCATGACATTATTATAGCAACATTGAACAGCATTTAAGAAGTATTTGGATGTGCACTTGCGATCCCAGGGCATACAAGGCTATGGGCCAAGTGCTGGAAAATGGGATTAGAATGGTTAGGTGGTTGTTTTTGACCGTGATGGATCGAAGCGCCTTTTCCATGACTCTATCACTAGAAATGTCATCATGCCATCCAGCTTTCGTTTCACTTTGGCTCTGAAGCAGAGTGACAGCTCTGATGTCTTCTGGTTTTGGACCCATGTGCCTTGCCTCAATAAATGAACTCACTATGTGTTTACCTAATCCCTAATGAGTGATTGGTGCCTTTATATCATTTTAAAAACACCATGGGCGGGATTCTCCCCTACCCGGGGGGGGGTCCCGGCGGGATGGAGTGGCGTTAACCACTTTGGCGTCGGGATGCCCCAAAGGTGTGGAATCCGCCGCACCTTGAGGGGCTAGGCCCGCCCCAGAGTGGTTTGCACCCCGCCGGCCGCCGGGAAAGGGGTTTGGCGCCACGCCAACCGGCGCCAAAGGGCCTCTGCCGGCCGCCGCGAGTTGGCGCATGCGCGGGAGCGCCAGCGCGTGCTGGCGTCATCCCCGCGCATGCGCAGAGGGCTTCGCTTCCGCACCGGGAATGACGGACCGGTACAGCCTCCAGTGCAGAAGGATAGAGTGCCCCCACGGCACAGGCCCGCCCGTGGATCGGTGGGCCCCGATCGCGGGCCAGATCACCGTGGGGGCACCTCCCGGGGCCAGATCCCGCCGCGCCCCCCCCCCAAGAACCCCGGAGGCTGCCTGCGCTGCCAGGTCCCGCCGGTAAGGAACCTACTCCAATTTACGCCGGCGGGACTGGCTACAGACGGGCGGGACTTCGGCCCATCGCGGGCCAAAGAATTCGGGCAGGCCCGGGGCTGATTGAGTCGCGCCGGACCCTGCCATTCTCCAAGGCGGGCGGCGCGACTCATCCGCGCCGGTATTTGGGGGCCCGGAGAATTTGGAGGATGGCGGGATTCACGCCGACCCCCGGTGATTCTCCGACCCGGCGGGGGTCGGAGAATCCCGCCCCACATTTGGAAGCATAAGTGTCTAATTGAAAGATGAGGTGCTATTCCTCAAACTTGTGTTGAGCTTCATGGAACAATGCAGGAAGCTGAGGACAGAGAGGTCAGAGTGGGATTTAAAATGACCGACCGCCAGAAGCTCGGGGTCACGCTTGCAGACTGAATCAAGATGTTTCACAAAGAACTCGCTCCAACTGCTTTTGGTCTTCCCAATGTAGAGCAGGATGCAATGTAAGCAGTGACTACAGTATGCTAAATTGAAGAAAGAACATGTCAATTGCTGTTTAATCTGGGCAAAGGTACATCCTCAAAATATTCAACACATTGTCAAATCCTATATCCTTTTCATAAGTCCATTTTCACTCTGTCCAATCATATTATGATTTTCCAAGTGCCGGGTTATCATGACCCTAATCAGTTTTGAACATTTTACCTGCTGATTGTGAGGTATCTGACCTATAATTTCTGTTCTCCTTCTTCCTATTTTCTTCAATAGCAGGGTCACATTCGCTGCCCTCGAATGTTTGTGAACTGTTCGAGAATCAAAGGATTTCTAGAAGATCAAAACCAATGCATTCACTGGGATTGAGTCTCTGAGCCCTCTAAGGGTGGGCTGAAAGGTGGGCACCCTGTAAAATGGGGTGGGTGGGCATGGGGGAGTGATGGTCCGTCCATTGTCTTCTCGCCACCGTGGAGCTTTACAACGGTGGGGAAGGAGAGGACAGCCTTCCTGCCCAGAGGACAATAAAGTCAATTAGGTGGCCAATTAAGGGCCTTTCCCTGTCATCATACCAACAACAGGTGGGTCTGTGACTTCGTGGAGAGACCGTCAGGTGAGCCCTGGCTCAGAGTCATTGTATCAACTGAGGGGCCTCATGGTAATCATGACCACCCTGCAACAACACTCCATCTCATACTTACCAGTTACCTCCTTACCATTACTGGGGTGTGCTTGATTACCCCCAGTGACTCCTGACCCCTTTCTCCTTGAGCAACGCTTGGAGGTACACACTTAGGAACATAGGTATAGGCCATTCATTCCTTGAGGCTGCTCTGCCCATCAACTAGATCATGGTTGATCATCTGCCGCAGCACCGTTTTCCTGCCCCATCCCCCGTATCACGGCAGCACGGTAGCACTAGTGATTAGCACTGTGGCTTCACAGCTCCAGGGTCCCAGGTTCGATTCCCCGCTGGGTCACTGTCTGTGCAGAGTCTGCACATTCTCCCCGTGACTGCGTGGGCTTCCTCCGGGTGCTCCGGTTTCCTCCCACAGTCCAAAGACATGGCAGGTTAGGTGGCTTGGCCATGATAACTTGCCTTTAGTGACCAAAAAAGGTTAGGAGGGGTTATTGGGTTACGGGGATAGGGTGGAAGTGAGGGCTTAAGTGGGTCGGTGCAGACTCGATGGGCCGAATGGCCTCCTTCTGCACTGTATGTTCTATGTTGCATGTTCTTTGTATCCCTTGATCTCATTGGTATCTAGAAATCTATCAATCTCAGTTCTAAACATGCTCAAATGATTGAGCTTCCACAGCCCTCTGGGGTAGAGAATTCTAAAGATTCACCATCCTCGGAGTGAAGACATTCCTCCTCATCCCAGTTCTAAAAGACCTGCCCCTTATTCTGTGTCCCCTGGTTCTAAACTCCATCACCCCACCAGCCAGGGGAAACATCCTTTCTGCATCTCCCCTGTTCCGCCTCTTAAGAATTTTGTAAGTTTAAATGAGATCACCTCTCAATCTTTGAAACTCAAATATAGGCTCCTGTCTCCTCAATCTCTTCTCATAGGCCAATCCCGCTATCCCAGGATTTAGTCCAGTGAACCTCCGTTCCCCTCCCTCTATGGCCTTCCTTGGATAAGGTACCAAAACTATACACAATAATCCAGGTGTAGAACCAAGGTTCTATACATTGAAGCAAGACCTCATTACCCCTATACTCAAATCCTCTTGCAATAAAGGCCAACACACCATTTCCCCTCTTAATAGCTTGTTGCACCTGCATGTTAGCTTTTAGTGACTGATGAACAAGAACACCCAGGTTCCTTTGGACATCAACCCCGTGTGTGCGTGGGTTTCCTCCGGGTGCTCCGGTTTCCTCCCACAGTCCAAAGACGTGCAGGTTAGGTGGATTGGCCATGCTAAATTGCCCTTAGTGTCCAAAATTGGTCTTAGGGTTGGTTGAGTGGGATTACTGGGTTATGGGGATAGGGTGGTGTGGGCCTCGGTAGGATGCTCTTTCCAAGAGCCGGTGCAGACTCGATGGGCCGAATGGCCTCCTTCTGCACTGTAAATTCTATGAAATCAATATTCCCAACCTCTGACCATTTATGAAATACTCTACTGCTCCACTCTTCCTACCCAAGCGGATAACCTCACACTCATCCATCTGCCATACTCATGCCTACTCACTAAGCCTGTCCAAATCTCCTTGAAGCGTCACTCCAATATTCAAAAAGAGAGGTAGAGAGAAAGCAGGGAATTATAGACCAGTAAGCCTAACATCGGTAGTGGGGAAAATGCTTGAATCCATTATCAAGGACTTTATAGCGGAACATTTAGAAAGCAGTGGCAGGATCAGTCAGAGTCAGCATGGATTTATAGAGGGAAAATCATGCTTGACAAATCTGTTGGAATTCTTTGAAGAGGTAACCAGTACAATTGACAAGGGGGAGCCAGTCGATGTGGTATATTTGGACTTTCAGAAGGCGTTTGACAACGACCCGCATAAGAGATTATTTTGCAAAATTAAAGCGCATGGGATTGGGGGAAATGTACTGAGGTGGATAGAAAACTGGTTGGCAGAGAGGAAACAAAGAGTAGGGATTAATGGGTCCTTTACAAATTGGCAGGCAGTAACTAGTGGGGTACCACAGGAATCGGTGCTGGGACCCCAGCAATTCACAATATATATTAATGATTTGGATGATGGAACAAAATGTAACATCTCAAAGTTTGCAGATGATACCAAATTAGGTGGGAGGGTGAATTGTGACGAGGATGCAGGGATCCTACAGCAAGATCTGGACAGGTTGGGCGAGTGGGCAAACCAATGGCAGATGCAGTATAATTTGGATAAGTTTGAGGTTATTCACATTGGAAGCAAAAACAGGAAGGCAGATTACTACCTGAATGGTTGTAAATTGGGAGAGGGGAGTGTGCAGCGGGACCTGGGTGTCCTTGTGCACCATTCGCTGAAGGTAAGCATGCAGGTGCAGCAGGTGGTAAAGAAGGCTAATGGTATGTTGGCCTTCATTGCGAGAGGTTTCGAGTATCGAAGCAGGGATGTGTCGCTGCAATTATACAGGGCCTTGATGAGGCCACTCTTGGAGTATTGTGTTCAGTTTTGGTCTCCTTTTCTGAGGAAGGATGTTCTTGCTCTCGAGGGAGTGCAGCGAAGATTTGCCAGACTGATTCCAGGGATGCGGGACTGTCATATGAGGAGAAGTTGACTAGGTTGGGATTGTTCTCGTTGGAGTTCAGAAGAATGAGGGGGGATCTCATAGAGACTTATAAAATTCTAACAGGACTAGACAGGGTAGCTGCAGGGAAGATGTTACCAATGGTGAGTGTGTCCAGAACCAGGGGTCACAGTCTGAGGATTCAGGGTAAACCATTTCGGACAGAGATAAGGAGACATTTCTTCACCCAAAGAGTGGTGAGCCTGTGGAATTCATTACCACAGGAAGTAGTTGATGCTAAAACTTTGAATATATTCAGGAGGCGGCTGGATATAGCACTTGGGGAGAATGGGGTCAAAGGCTATGGGAAGAAAGCAGGATTAGGCTATTGAGTTGGATGATGAGCCATGATCGTAATGAATGGCAGAGCAGGCTCGAAGGGCCAAAAGGCCTCCTCCTGCTCCTACCTTCTATGTATCTATGTATCAAAGTCCCTTAAAGGGAGGGAGCCCCATCGGCAACTAATTAGTTGCTGATGATCCCAAAAGGAGACCGGGGCCAGGCCGTGGCAAATAGTCTTGGCCTGGGTGGCTTTCCCCTGGCTGTCAGGCTGCCAACAAGGGCCCGGCTGCCCTTACTAAATTCAAGCCTTTATCTCTGCAGCTACCTCTTCTAAAACCCCATGATTCAGCTTATCAGGTCCAGACGACTGTAATGATAAATATAACATTGAAGGTTAACAAGATGATGTTCATGTATCGCAACACTAGATGGCACCACAGAGTAGTCTTATAAAAGGCTGCGTCTCTAGGAATTCTGGGAGAAGGTTATGAAGAAGTATAGTGAGAGGTTGAGATAGATCGTTTGCTGTATTAAAAAGATATAGATTTCTGTGACATAGATTTTACACTGTTGTTTTATTAGCTATTACTCAGTGAAGTGTGCGAACCATTTGAACTGGTGTAAAATAAACTAGCTTTGTTTCAAATACATAGCTTGATGTTCTGTGTCAACACTATGACTTTTAGCTATCTTGGAGAACAATACAAGGAACATCACAAGGTCTTGCCACCACCCACATGGTTTGCCCATTGCTTTGTTACTTACAATCATTTCTTCAAGTCACTCCTTTTGCCACACCCTCGATTCCCCATTATTTCTGACATGTTTGTTGTGTCTTCTGTGAAGACAGATGCAAGATATTTATTTAATTGAGAAATTGACCAGATGTCAGGGAGGAAATGGAACCAGAGGAAAGCCAAAAGGAGAGAGAAAGGTATGTTTGGTGGCAGTATCATGCTGGAGGTGGCAGAAGTGGCAGAGGATGATCCATGGAACGCAGAGATTGATTGGAAGAAAGGTGAACCCATCATGGTTCTTGGAAGAAATGGAAGCTGAAGGATTTATTGCGAGCTACTGGGAATCAAATATTAATCTGCTTTGACCTTTCTAATATGTGCTTCAGTGGCTGATAATAAAATTGCCTCGCTGAAAGTAAGGTGTCTTACTCAGTCCTTAATATTATGTGATGTAAACAGTAACATACAGGCCTTAGAATCAAAGAATGAAACAGCAGGGATGGAGGCCATTTGACCCATTGCATCTGTGCTGGCTCTTGGTTAACTGGTTAACAAGATGATGTTTAGCCCACTGTGCTACACCAGTGGCCGGTGCAGCACAGTGGGCTAAACAGCTGTGTAAAGCAGAACAAGGCCAGCAGCGCGGGTTCAATTCCCGTGCCAGCTTCCCCGAACAGGTGCCGGAATGTGGCGACTGGGGGCTTTTCACAGTAACTTCATTTGAAGCCTACTTGTGACAATAAGCGATTTCCAATGGCCTCACTCCTTCTCAATCACCCTGCACATTTTTCCTTGTGAGTATATTATTTACTATTTCAGCAAAGGCATTACCCATTAAAATGACGAACAAAGGAATTGTAAAAATGCTGACACTTAATAGTAATAATAATAATCTTTGTTGTCACAAGTAGGCTTACATTAACACTGCAATGAAGTTACTGTGAAAAGCCCCGAGTCGTCACATTCCGCTGCCTGTTTGTGTACACGGAGGGAGAATTTAGAATGTCCAAATTACCCAAAAGCACGTCTTTGGGGACTTGTGGGAGGAAACCGGAGCACCTGGAGGAAACTCTCACAGAGACAGGGAAAATGTGTAGACTCCGCACAGACAGTGACCCGAGCCTGGAATTGAACCTGAGTCCTTGGCGCTGTGAAGCAACAGTGCTAACCACTGTGCTACCGTGCCACCCTTGCTCACTCTCTCAATCAACTCTAAAACTTTCGCAACCTGCTGTTGAATAACAGATTCAATCAATTATCCTGGTCAGGCAAACAGCCCCAACATGATGATGTGGAATCTCCCAGGAACAAAATTCTCTTGTTAAAAAAAATTATTCCCAAATGGAGAACAGATGGCCCTTTTTAACAAAAGGTTGTGTATGAAGGAATAATTGATAGAGGGCCATTCATTGCTGAGTGTGCTCCACAATAGGAAGGGAGAGAGGCAGACATGGGCTGCTCCTTAAAACAACTTGAATTGTTACAAAGAAGAGAGACACTGACGATGAATCAATTTGGGACTATTTGGTCTGTATACCAAGCTTTTGATTGCCTGTCCTAATATCTACTTCAAAAAAAAGACTGCCATTTCTACAGAACTTTTCATTCACACTGTAGTAGAAGGATCTGGCACATAACAGGTTTAATGAGGACTGAGTACAGTACCACCCACACTGTGATGTAAGAGAACACATGACCCACACTTAGGGGTCAGTGCAGAGTTGGACTGAGCCGTGTGTAGAAGCAAGCATGGAGACAGCTCCGAGCTTGGGCCTTTATTGTACCTATGTACATCGTTTCGAATAATTAATAAGTACTTACTTATGAATTACCCAAGGTTACAAATACCTTAAGACCTAACAAACCACATCCAACACCTCACAATAACCACAGAATGCCTCAAAGCACCTTACAGACAAGGAACAACAAAGAACAAGAACAAAGAAATGTACAGCACAGGAACAGGCCCTTCGGCCCTCCAAGCCCGTGCCGACCATGCTGCCCGACTAAACTACAATCTTCTACACTTCCTGGGTCCGTATCCCTTTATTCCCATCCTATTCATGTATTTGTCAAGATGCCCCTTAAATGTCACTATCGTCCCTGCTTCCATCACCTCCTCCGGTAGCGAGTTCCAGGCACCCACTACCCTCTGTGTAAAAAACTTGCCTCGTAAATCTACTCTAAACCTTGCCCCTCTCACCTTAAACCTATGCCCCCTAGTAATTGACCCCTCTACCCTGGGGAAAAGCCTCTGACTATCCACTCTGTCTATGCCCCTCATAATTTTATAGACCTCTATCAGGTCGCCCCTCAACCTCTGTCGTTCCAGTGAAAACAAACCAAGTTTATTCAACCGCTCCTCATAGCTAATGCCCTCCATACCAGGCAACATTCTGGTAAATCTCTTCTGCACCCTCTCTAAAGCCTCCAGATCCTTCTGGTAGTGTGGCGACCAGAATTGAACACTATACTCCAAGTGTGGCCTAACTAAGGATCTATACAGCTGCAACATGACTTGCCAATTCTTATACTCAATGCCCCGGCCAATGAAGGCAAGCATGCCGTATGCCTTCTTGACTACCTTCTCCACCTGTGTTGCCCCTTTCAGTGACCTGTGGACGTGTACTCCAAGATCTCTCTGACTTTCAATACTCTTGAGGGTTCTACCATTCACTGTATATTCCCTACCTGCATTAGACCTTCCAAAATGCATTACCTCACATTTGTCCGGATTAAACTCCATCTGCCATCTCTCCGCCCAAGTCTCCAAACAATCTAAATCCTGCTGTATCCTCTGACAGTCCTCATCGCTATCCGCAATTCCACTAACCTTTGTGTCGTCTGCAAACTTACTAATCAGACCAGTTACATTTTCCTCCAAATCATTTATATATACTGCAAACAGCAAAGGTCCCAGCACTGATCCCTGCAGAACACCACTGGTCACAGCCCTCCAATTAGAAAAGCATCCTTCCATTGCTACTCTCTGCCTTCTATGACCGAGCCACTTCTGTATCCACCTTGCCAGCTCACCCCTGATCCCGTGTGACTTCACCTTTTGTACTAGTCTACCATGAGGGACCTTGTCCAAGGCCTTACTGAAGTCCATATAGACAACATCCACTGTCCAACCTGCATCAATCATCTTTGTGACCTCCTCGAAAAACTCTATCAAGTTAGTGAGACACGACCTCCCCTTCACAAAACCATGCTGCCTCTCACTAATACGTCCATTTGCTTCCAAATGGGAGTAGATCCTGTCTCGAAGAATTCTCTCCAGTAATTTCCCTACCACTGAAGTAAGGCTCACTGGCCTGTAGTTCCCTGGATTATCCTTGCTACCCTTCTTAAACAGAGGAACAACGTTGGCTATTCTCCAGTCCTCCGGGACATCACCTGAAGACAGTGAGGATCCAAAGATTTCTGTCAAGGCCTCAGCAATTTCCTCTCCAGCCTCGTTCAGTATTCTGGGGTAGATCCCATCAGGCCCTGGGGACTTATCTACCTTAATATTTTTTAAGACGCCCAACACCTCGGGCGAAATTCTCCGGAAACGGCGCGATGTCCGCCGACTGGTGCCCAAAACGGCGCAAATCAGACGGGCATCGCGCCGCCCCAAAGGTGCGGAATGCTCCGCATCTTTGGGGGCCGAGCCCCAACCTTAAGGGGCTAGGTCGGCGCCGGACGAATTTCCGCCCCGCCAGCTGGTGGAAAAGGCCTTTGGTGCCCCGCCAGCTGGGGCGGAAATGACATCTCCGGGCAGCGCATGCGTGGGTGCGTCAGCGGCCGCTGACGGCATTCCCGCGCATGCGCAGTGGAGGGAGTCTCTTCTGCCTCCGCCGTGGCAGAGGCGGAAGGGAAAGAGTACCCCCACGGCACAGGCCTGCCCACGGATCGGTGGGCCCCGATCGCGGGCCAGGCCACCGTGGGGGCACCCCCCAGGGCCAGATCGCCCCCCCCAGGACCCCGGAGCCCGCCCGCGCCGCCTTATCCCGCCGGTAAGGTAGGTGGTTTAATATATGCCGGTGGGACAGGCATTTTAGCGGCGGGACTTCGGCCCATCCGGGCCGGAGAATCGAGCGGGGGGGCCCGCCAACCGGCGCGGCGCGATTTCCGCCCCCGCCGAATATCCGGTGCCGGAGACTTCGGCAACCGGCGGGGGCGGGATTAACGCCAGCCCCCGGCGATTCTCCGACCCAGCTGGGGGTCGGAGAATCTCGCCCCTGGTCTTTTTGGATCTCAATGTGACCCAGGCTATCTACACACCCTTCTCCAGACTCAACATCTACCAATTCCTTCTCTTTGGTGAATACTGAAGCAAAGTATTCATTTAGTACCTCGCCCATTTCCTCTGGCTCCACACATAGATTCCCTTGCCTATCCTTCAGTGGGCCAACCCTTTCCCTGTCTACCCTCTTGCTTTTTATGTACGTGTAAAAAGCCTTGGGATTTTCCTTAACCCTATTTGCCAATGATTTTTCGTGACCCCTTCTAGCCCTCCTGACTCCTTGCTTAAGTTAATCCACACAGGCTTCGTCTGTTCCCAGCCTTTTAGCCCTGACAAATGCCTCCTTTTTCTTTTTGACGAGGCCGACAATATCTCTCGTTATCCAAGGTTCCCGAAAATTGCCGTATTTATCCTTCTTCCTCGCAGCAACATGCCGGTCCTGAATTCCTTTCAACTGACACTTGAAAGCCTCCCACATGTCAGATGTTGATTTGCCCTCAAACATCCGCCCCCAATCTAGGTTCTTCAGTTCCCGCCTAATATTGTTATAATTAGCCTTCCCCCAATTTAGCACATTCACCCGAGGACCACTGTTATCCTTGTCCACCAGCACTTTAAAACTTACTGAATTGTGGTCACTGTTCCCGAAATGCTCCCCTACTGAAACTTCTACCACCTGGCCGGGCTCATTCCCCAATACCAGGTCCAGTACCGCCCCTTCCCTAGTTGGACTGTCTACATATTGTTTTAAGAAGCCCTCCTGGATGCTCCTTACAAACTCTGCCCCGTCTAAGCCCCTGGCACTAAGTGAGTCCCAGTCAATATTGGGGAAGTTGAAGTCTCCCATCACCACAACCCTGTTGTTTTTACTCTTTTCCAAAATCTGTCTACCTATCTGTCCTCTATCTCCCGCTGGCTGTTGGGAGGCCTGTAGTAAACCCCCAACATTGTGACTGCTGACATAACTTTTATTGTCACAAATAGGCTTACATTAACACTGTAATGAAGTTACTGTGAAAATCCCTTAGGCGCCACATTCCGGTGCCTGTTCGGGTACACAGAGGGAGAATTCAGAATGTCCAATTCACATAACAGCACGTCTTTCGGACTTGTGGGAGGAAACCGTAGCACCCGGGGGAAACCCACGCAGACACGGGAGAACCTGCAGACTCTGCACAGTGACCCAAGCCGGGAATCAAATCTGGGACCCTGGCACTGTGAAGCAACAGTGCTAACTACTGTGATGCTGCGCTCACATTTGTGACATAGGAAATGCTATGTGGCTCATTGTCAATTTTTCTTTGATTATCCCTCCTATGAAACTCCTTCGGACATTTTACTCTGTTAAAGGTGCTGTATAAATACGAGTGATTGCTGTTGAAGCCACGTGTATCTAATTGGGAATCCAGATGTGGCTAATTTTGTCTTTGGTTGACAAATAAATCAGGTGATAGACACCGTCGTTGGTCATGTGATCTCAATCTCAATGGTCATTTACACAGCCTGTTCGAGTGAACTTTAACCTTTTTGTGCAATGGTAAGACTAAAAGCAAAGTGTGTAAACGTTCTTTGGTCAGTGTGAAGACTTTACTCCCTCAGTTACTGAATGGTGGAGATGTTAGGAACAATGGAACATAGGGACAAGAGTTGGCCATTCAGTCCGTCAAGCCTCCTTTGGCTTTCAATACAGTCATGGCTGATCACCCACAGCAATGCCTTTTACCCCATATCACCACCATAACCATTCACTTATTATTAATCAGAAATCCACCAATGTCTAATTTAAACATACTCTGTGACTGAGCTTCTACAGCCATGTGGGTAGAGAATCCTAAAGATTCACAACCCTCTGTGTAAAGAAATTTCTCCTCATCTCGGTGATAAGTGGCATCCCCCTTATTTTGAAATGGTGCCCCATGGCCCTAGGCGTCCTAACCAAGGGAAACATCTTACCTGCATCCACCCTGTCTATTCCTTAAAGTGTTCTGTAAGTTTCAATGAGATCATAGCTCCTTCTTCGAAACTCTTCTGGCGAATCCAGGCTCAATTTGCCCAACCACTCTTTATAAGACAGTCCCACCACCCCCGGAACAAGTCTGGTGAACCTTTGTGCACTCCCTCTCTGGCAATAATATCCTTTCTGAGGGAAGGAGACCAGGGACGGGATTCTCCGACCCCGCCGGGACTGAGAATCGCTGGGGGGCGATGTGAATCCTGCCCCGACGCTGGCTGCCGGATTCTCCGGCGCCGGTTTTTCGCCAGGGACGGGGATCGCGTCATGCCAGTTGGGGGCCGTTGGCAGTGGCCCCCCGGCGATTCTGCCCTCTGCGATGGGCCGAGTGGCCGACCGTTTTCGGCCAGTCCTGCCAGCGTAAATCAAACATGGTCCTTACCGGCGGGACCTGGCTCTGCGGGTGGCCAGCAGAGTCCTCGGGGGGGTTGCAGGGGGATCTGGCCCCGGGGAGGGCCCCCATGGTGGCCTGGCCCGCGATCGGTGCCCACCGATCTGCAGGCGGGCCTGTGCCGTGGGGGCACTCTTTCCCTCCGCGCCAGCCGCTGTAATGGTCCGCCATGGCCGGCGTGGGGAAGAACCCCCCTGCGCATGCGCTCGGATCACGCCAGAACACGCTGGCACTCCTGCGTATGCGCCAACTCGTGCCGGCCGGTGGAAGCCCTTCGCACCAATTGGCGCGGCGCCGGCGGAGTTGGCGCTGGCCTAGCCCCTGAAGGTGCGGAGGATTCCGCACCTTCCGGGCAGCATGACACCGGAGTGGTTCACGCCGGAGTGGTCCTCGGCACCGGTACGGCCCGCCCCGCCGGATAGCGGAGAATCCCGGCCCAGAACTGCACGCAGTGTTCCAGGTTTGGTCGAACCAAGGTTCTGTACATTTGAAACAATCCCCTTGCAATAAACCACAGAATCACATAATCCCTACAGTGCAGAAGGAGACCATTTGGCCCATCGAGTCTGCACCGACCCTCCGAAAGGTCACCCTACCTAGGCCCATTCCCCCACCCTATCCCCATAACCCCACTGAACCTGCACATCTTTGGACTTTGGGAAGAAACTGGAGCACCCAGAGGAGACCCAGGCAGACACAGGGAGAACGTGCAAACTCCATACAGACAGGCACCTACGGCCAGAATCGAACCTGAGTTCCTGGCGGTGTGAGGCAGCAGTGCTAACCACTGTGCCACCTAACATTCAATTAGCTAACATTCCAATAGCTTTCCTAATAGCTTGCTGCACCTGCAAGTTCGCCTTCAGTGACTTATGAACAAGGACACCCAGGTCCCTTTGTGCATCTGCACCTTCTCATTTCTGACCATTTAGGAAATATTCTGCACATCTGTTCCTGCTACCAAAATGGATTGCCTCACATTTTTCCACATTATATTCCATGTGCCATGTTATTTCCCACTCACTAAGTCTGTCCAAATCCTCCTGTAGCATTTTACATCATCTTCACAACATACATTCCCACGTAGCTTTGCATCATTTGCGAACTTGGAAATAGTACACTTGGCCCGCACATCCAAATCATGGATGTATATTGTGAACAGTTGGAGCCCCATGTACTAATCCTTGTAGTACCCCACAGC
This sequence comes from Scyliorhinus torazame, assembly GCF_047496885.1. Taxonomy (NCBI): domain Eukaryota; kingdom Metazoa; phylum Chordata; class Chondrichthyes; order Carcharhiniformes; family Scyliorhinidae; genus Scyliorhinus; species Scyliorhinus torazame. The sequence goes on along the minus strand of NC_092723.1, from coordinate 26,410,580 downwards.
CACAGCCAGCCAACATGAGAATGGCCCATTTATTCCTACTCTATGTTTTCTGCCTGTTAGCCAATACTTAATCCATGCCAGCATATTGACTCCTATCTCACATGCCTTAATTTTGCTCATCACCCTCCTGTGGGAGACTTTATCAACAGCCTTCTGAAAATCCAAATTGTAAGAGTCCTTCCTGTTTATTTCCTTTATGTTATTTTATTATTTTTTTCCGAGGACACATAATCGGAATGTGCCTTTAAACAGATGACTCAAAATTGAAGCAGACTGCTTTTGAGGAGACTATTCCCAGGTTTTGTTTTGAGACAGAATACCTCGGCACCAAGTGGATCTTAGGAATCCGGTTTGGAGGGAGTCAGATCGATTGGTTGGCTCGCAACCGGTGAATTGGCCAGGGACAGTCTTCTGCCTAACAATGGTCAGTGATTGGTTCCTGCGTGATGATTTCTGAGAAAACTGGGCCTTGGAAGTGAAAGGAACTCTCTCTCTCCCTCTCCTGCTTGTTGACATCATTTATCCATTTAATTAAAATACTGTACATAAAAAAAGTTTACTTGTGTTAAAGTGACAAACCTGGTGATTCCAGTTCATTGGGCTCAACTAAGGATGATCCCTCTCATTTTATTTTAAATAAAATCTTATTTCACCTGTCTTGCGACTTCGTGTCAAGTGGGGCTGGAATTGACTGTGCACTAACCCAAGGTGTCATGACAAAATATTCTATATCTACCAACTCTCCTTTGTTAATTTTGTTAGTAACATCCTCAAAAAACTCCACGTTCATCAAACGTGATTTCCCATTCCTAAATCTATGCTGATTATGCCGAATCAGTTCATGATATTATCAAGTGTCCATTTAGCGCATCCTTTATGATAGGTTCTAGCATTTTACTTGCTACAGATGTAAGGCTAATAGGTTTGTATTTCCCCGTTTTCTTTCCCACTCCTTTCTTAATTAGTGGGGTGACATTTGCTACCTTCCCACCTTCAGGGACCGTTCAAGGATCTGTAAAATTTTGGAAGATGATCACCAATGCATCCACTATCTCTATATCAATCCCTTTCAACACTCGAGGATGCAAACGTAAGCTGACCAGAATTGCCAACACTGCAGGTAAAATCATCGGTAGGCAGCAGACACAGCTCGATAATTTATTTAACAATGCAGTTAAGAGGAAAGCTCAGACCATCATTCATGATCCCTCTCACTTTTTATCTCATCAATTTGAAAGTCTCCCTTCGGGCCGGCCCTTTAGAATGCCTGTTGCCAGGAAAAATCTGATCAAAGGTCTTTTTTTTGTTTTCACTGCCATAAGCGTACTAACTAAGAATGTAAATTTAACTTGCTGATTTTATTCATTTTAACTGCAGCAAGTGCTTTAATGGCAGTGTGCAATGTGTTATGTTTGTATAGTATGGATGTATGTTATATATTCCCAAATGTATGAATGTAGCGACACATGAAATATTTACAGTTTTTAACGAATGACTGTATGATTATATGTTATGTTGGAGGTGAAGTCAAAGACAAATTTCCACTTTTGTGTGGACAAAAAGTTCTAATCCATAATGTCGGATCCCGGGGACTTATCAACTTTCAGTCCCATTAATTCCTCCAATACAAATTTCTTGGGCAGGATTCTCCGATCCCGCGCTGGGTCGGCGAATCGCCGATGGAGGCGCCAATCGCACAACGCCGCTCCGATGCCAGGCCGCCAATTCTCCCGCGACTGGAGAATCGCCGCCAATGGCGCCGGCATGGTCGCCACGGCACCAGTCAGGGGCTGCTCAATGCGCCCCCCCCCCCCCCTCCCCCCCGGCGATTCTCTGTGCTCGACGGGCCGAATGCCCGCTGAGTTCGGCTGAGTTCCGCCAGCGTCATTCGCGTGTGGTCCTACCCGGCGGGACCTCGGAGTTCTGGCTGCAGGGGCCGTCCTGGCTCGGGGATCCGATTATGGGGGGGGGTGTCCTCCACGGTGGCCAGACCCGCGATCGGGGTCTACTGATCAACGGGCGGGCTAATTCCGGGGGGGGGGGCTATGTTCCTCCACGCCGGGCCCCTGTAGGTTGCCTGGGGGCGAGCGCGGAGACGGCAACTCACGCGCATGCGCGGACCCGCGCCGCCCGTGCTGGCGCCCGTATCGGCAGCTGGAGCTGCATGAAGCGCTCCAGTGCTGTGCAGGCCCCCTGTGCGGCGCAGGATCGCTGCTCCTAGCGGCCAGATGAGACCGCCGTAAAACGCTCCGGCGTTTACGACGGCGTCAACACTCAGCCCTATTATTGGAGAATCCCGCCCCCTGACTGTACTAATTTCCTTCAGCTCCTCATTCTCCCTAGTTCGTTAGATCTCTACATCTGGGAGATTTCCTGTATCCTTCTTGTTTTGTTCATATGGGTGTGTACTGAATGTTTACCTGGAGTGTGTGTGTTTGTAAGACATTTCCTCCCAAAATAATGCATGTGGCTAAACCAATATCACCATTAACTGGGGTCATTCAGTATTTCCATTGATGGACACCAGGTGAAGCTTCTGTGGTACAATTTATCTCCTTGTCTTTTCTGCAACATTCAATCAGCATGACAAAAATAGAGAGATCAACTGGTTATTCATTTACATTCATATTTTGGGGATCCTGCTAAGTCCAAAATGATTAGCACGTTTCTCTATAAGCAAGAACGCATCCGGGGTTTAGCGGAAACATGTGCAGATGCTAAATAAATGTCAATTCTTCCTTCAGTTATTTTCCTTTATCGTCAGTCCTGATAATAAAAGATGACCCAAGGACAATACTGAGAAAGGATCTTGGCTCAGAAAATGAGGAACTAGAATCAGCATGGGTGGAGATTAGGAATAGCAAGAGTCATAAAAATAGGTTATAGACACATAAACAGTAGTTGAACTGTTGGACAGAAAATTAAGCAAGAAATTATTGCAGTTTTTCTCCCCTGTTGTTTGCGCTTGCGATCGAGCCGTTGGCCATCGCGTTGGGGAGTTTGGAGATGTGGAAAGGGATAATGCGGGGGGGGGGGGGGGCGGTAGAGCATTGGGTATTTTTGTATGCGGACGACTTGTTGTTGTATGTATCGGAACCAAGTGTGTCGATGGGAGGGATGTTGGAGCTGCTTCGAGTGTTTGGGTCTTTGTCGGGATATCAAACTAAATTTAGACAAAAATGAATATTTTGTGGTGCCTTGGCCAGTGGTGGGATGGCTACCATTCCGTAGAGCAGGGACTCACTTAAGATATCTGGGGGTGCAGGTGGCATGGGATTGGGGGGATCCGTAGGCATAACATTACTAGACTGGTGGGGAGGGTGAAAGCGGATCTGGCAAGGTGGGATGGTCTCCCTCTGTCATTAACAGGCCGGGTACTGGCAATTAAAATGAACGTTTTGCCGTGATTGTTGTTTATTTTTTAGTGCCTGCCGATCTTCCCACCAAATGCATTTTTCAAGGAGGTCGAAAAGATGATTACCTCGTTTATGGGGCGGATGGGGGTAGGGGTGGATGGTGGCTAGGATTAGGAGGGTGCTGTTGCAGAGAGCAGAGAGGAAGGCAGTCAGGGGTGTTGGGTCTTCCGAATTTACTATATTATTACTCGGCGGCGAAACGCGGAGAAGGTGAGGAACTGGGTAAGAGGGGGAGACTCCCAGTGGGTTAGAATGGAGGAAAGTCTGTGTAGGGGGTCGAGGCTGAGGGTGTTGGCAACAGCGCCACTCCCAATGGCTCCAGGGAAATGCTCAGGGAGTCCGGAAGTAGTAGCGACATTGAAAACCTGGAGGCAGTTGCGCCCGCACTTTCGACTGGGGGCGGGGTCAAGGGAAATGCCGATTCGGGGGAATCACAGATTTGAACAACGGAAGTGGGATGGGTGTTTTCGACGATGGGAGGAGAAGGGAGTCAGGGCACTAAAGGATTTGTTTCTGGGGGGCTGGTTTGCAGGACTGAAGGAGCTGGAGACAAAATATGGGTTGGGCCAGGGGGAAATGTCCAGGTATATGCTGGTCTGGGATTTTGCTAAGAAGGAGATGCAGAGCTTTCCGGTGGCACCGGCCTCCACACTGTTGGAGGAGGTGCTGACTACAGGGGGAATGGAGAAGGGGGTGGTGTCGGCGATTTATGGGGCAATTCTGGGAGAAGAGGAGGCACCGCTGGAGGGATTAAGGCAAAGCGGGAGGAAGAGCTGGGAGAGAGTATGGCGGAGGGGTTGTGGTGAGAGGTGCTCTGTAGAGTAAATGCCTGAACTTAGTGCACGAGGTTAGGGCTGATACGGCTGAAGGTGGTGTATAGGGTGCACCTCACAAACGCGAGGCTGAGCCGACTCTTTGAGGGGGTAGAGGATGTTTGTGAACGTTGCGGGGAGGGGCCCCGCAAACTACATTCATATGTTTTGGTCCTGTCCAAAGCTGGAGGGGTATTGGAGGGAGGTGTTCAGGGTAATTTCGAAGGTGGTACATGTGAGGCTTGAGTCGGGTCCTCTGGAGGCCATATTCGGGGTATCAGATCGGCCGGGGTTGGAAGCGGGTGCGGAGGCAGATGTTTTAGCCTTCGCCTTGCTGATCGCCCGAAGGCGTATCCTGTTAGGGTGGAGGTCAGTATATCCACCCTGTGCCCTGGTGTGATGGGGGGACCTGTTGGAGTTTTTAACACTCAAGAAGGTGAAGTTTGAGTTGAAGGGAAGGATAGAGGGGTTCTACAATTCATGGGCTTTGTTTATTATGCACTTTCAAGAATTGTATGACATCGAACATGGGGGGGGGGGGGGGGGGGGGGGTTGGTGGGGTGGAGTAGCGTTGGGGTGGGGGGGGGTTGGGGTGGGTGGGGGTTTGGACTGTGCATATTGTTGGTGACTATGTATTGGTGGATGGTGGATTCCTGAATCCTTTTCTTTGATGTTTGCATTTAATATGTTGCGTGTTGTTTGGGGTTTGGTGGGAAGAGGGAATTGTTGGCCAGGGCATTGACATCATATTTGTTACCGTTGATTGTTTGTTGGTGGCTGTAAATTTGGATGAAAATGTGAAAAAGGAGAATAAAAATATTTATTAAAAAAAAGAAAATTATTGCTGTGTATAAGACCTTAAGACCACAAGACATAGGAGCAGAATTAGGCCACTCGGCCCATCAAGTCTGCTCCGTCATTCAATCAGGGCTGATATTTTTCTCATCCCCATTCTCCTGCTTCCTCCCCATAACTCCTGATCCCCTTATTAATCAAGAACCTATCTATCTCTGCCTTAAACACATTCAGTGATTTGGCCTCCACAGCCTTCTGCGGCAAAGAGTTCCACAGATTCACCACCCTCTGGTTGAAGAAATTCCTCCTCATCTCTGTTTTAAAGGATCATCCCTTTAGTCTGAGATGGTGGCCTCTGCTTCTAGTTTTTCTTACAAGTGGTAAACAATCTCTCCACATCCACTCTATCCAGGCCTCGCATATCCTGTAAGTTACAATAAGACTCCCCTTCAACCTTCTAACCTCCAACGAGTACAGACCCAGAGTCCTCAACCGTTCCTCATACAACAAGCTCTTCATTCCAGCGATCATTCTTGTGATCCTTTCCAAGGCCAGCACATCCTTTCTTTGAGATACGGCATCCAAAACTGCTCACAATACTCCAAATGGGGTCTGACCAGAGCCTTACACAGCCTCAGAAGTACATCCCTGCTCTTGTATTCTAGTCCTCTCGACATGAATGCTAACATTGCATTTGCCTTCCTAATTGCCGACTGAACCTGCACGTTAACCTTAAGAGAATCTTGAACAAGGACTCCCAAGACCATTTATGCTTCTGATTTCCTAAGCATTTCCCCATTTAGAAAATAGTCTATGCCTCCATTTCTCCTTCCAAAGTGTTTAACCTCACATTTTTCCACATTGTATTCCACTTCTGCCACTTCATTGCCCACTTTCCTAGCCTGTCGAAGTCCTACTGCTTCCCCCTGCTTCCTCAATACTGCCTGTCCCTCTACGTACCTTTGTATCATCTGCAAACTTAGCAACCGTGCCTTCAGTTCCTTCTTTCAGATCATTCATGTATATTGTGAAAAGTTGTGGTCCCAGCACCGACCCCTGAGGCACACCATTAGTCACCGGCTGCCATCCTGAAAAATACCCCTTTATCCCCACTCTCTGCCTTCTGCCAGTCAGCCAATCCTCTAACCATGGTCTCTTAACTTATTTAACAGTCTCCTATGCGGCACCTTGTCAAAAGCCTTCTGGAAATCTAAATAAATCACATCCACTGGTTCTCCTTTGTCTAACTTCCTTGTTACCTCCTCAAAGAACCCTAACAGACATGACGTTCCCTTGACGAAGTCGTGCTGAATCAGTCCTATTTTATCATGCACTTCCAAGTACTCCGCGATCTCATCTTTAATAATGGACGCTAAAATCTTACCAATGACTGAAGTCAGGCTAACCGGCCTATAATTTCCACTATTCTGCCTCTCTCCCTTCTTAAACAGCGGTGTTACATTAGCCACTTTCCAGTCCTCTGGGACCCGCCCTGCCTCCAGTGATTCCTCAAAGATCACCACCAATGCCTCCACAATCTCCTCAGCTATCTCTTTTAGAACCCTGGGGTGTAGTCCATCCGGTCCAGGTGATTTATCCACCTTCAGACTTTTCAGTTTCCCCAGAACCATCTCCTTAGTGATGGTCACTGCACTCACCTCTGTCCCCTAATTCTCCTGGAGCTCTGGCATCCCACTGGTGTCTTCCACCGTGAAGATTGATGCAGAGAATGGTGCAGTGGTTAGCACTGCTGCCTCACGGCGCCGTGGCCCTAGGTTCGATCCCGGCTCTGGGTCACTGTCGCTGTGGAGTTTGCACATTCGCCCCGTGTTTGCGTGGGTTTCACCCTCACAACCCAAAGATGTGCAGGGTAGGTGGGTTGGCCACGCTAAATTGCCTCTTAATTGGAAAAAATGAATTGAACACTCTAAATTTTAAAAAAGACTGATGCAATGTACCTACTCAGTTCCTTTGCCATTTCTTTGTTTCCCATTATTACTTCTCCAGCCACATTTTCCAGTGGTCCAATGTCTTTTTTTGCCTCTCTCTTACCTTTCATACATTGAAAAAAAACTCTTCCTATCTTCTTTTATATTACTAGCTAGCTTACACTCATATTTCATCTTCTCCCTCCCTTATTGCTTTTTTAGTTGTCGCTTTTAAAGGGTTCCCAATCCTCTGGCTTCCCACTATTCCTCGCCACCTTGTGTGCCTTTTCTTTTATGCTGTTCTTGACTTCCCTCATCAACCATGGATGCCTTGTCCTCCCCTTAGTATGTTTCCTCCTCCTTTCTGTTGTGCCTCTCGAATAACCCCCAAAAGCGCCTGCCATTGCTGTTCCAATGTCTTTCCTGCTAGGTTCCTTTTCCAATCAACTCTGGCCAGCTCCTCTCTCATGTCTTTGTAGTTACCTTTATTTAATTGTAATACTGTTACATCTGATTTCAGCTTTTCCCTCTCAAACTGCAGGGTAAATTCAATCAGATTGTGATCACTGCTCCCTAAGGGTTCCTTCAACTTAAGTTCCCTAATCAAGTCTACATCATTACACATCGCCAAGTCCAGAATTGCCTGTTCCCTAGTAGGCTCTGTCACAAACTGCTCCAAAAAACAATCTGTTAGAGATTCCACAAATTCCTTTTCTTGGGATCCACTACCAACCTGATTTTCCCAGTCCACCTGCATATTGAAGTCTCCCATGATTATTGTAATATTGCCTTTTTTACATGCTTTTTCTATCTCCTGATTTATTTTCTGCCCCACACCCTGATTACAGTTGGGGGCCTGTACATAACTCCCGAGAGAGTCATTTTACCTTTGCGATTCCTCAACTTTACCCACAGAGATTCTATGCCTTCTGATCCTATATTGCTCCTTGCTATCGATTTAACTTCATTCCTTACTAACAATACAACCCCGCCCCCTTTGCCCATCTGCCTGTCCTTTCGATAGGACACATACCCTTGTATATTTTGATCCCAGCCCTAATCCCCTTGCAGCCGCTTCTCTGAAATGCCCACAACATCGTACCAGCCAATTTCAATGTGCGCAACAAGCTCATTTACCTTGTTCCATATACTGTGCGCATTTAGGTGCAAGACCCTCAGTCCTGCATTGACCACCTCCCTTCTCACACTTGTCACTTGAGGGTGATATTGTTCTCTTATTTTTGTTCTCTATTTTTGTTCTCTATTTTCCTTTCAGTTATTACACCTTCTAAGCTCTGGTTCCCACCCCACTGCCATACTAGTTTAAATCGTCCCGACGATAGACAATACAAGAATTGTGGGGGACTTTAAGCTTCATGTAGACTGGGCCAATCAAATTGGCAAATGTGATCCAAAAGATCAGTTTGTAGAATGTTTTTGTGACAGTTTTCAGGAGAAATATGTTGTGGAACCGTCTAGAGATAAAGCTACTTTAGATAGGGCAGCACGGTAGCACAGTGGTTCAGAATACAATTGAATTTTTGAACAATCTTCAACAAAGCCAGTTTTATAGGTAGGAAGAGAAAGCTGCTGATGGCTGATTGGGAAAATAGACTTAAATGTAAATCAGTAACCATTGGAAACCATTTAAAGAAACAATTCATAATAATAATCTTTATTGTCACAGATTCTGAATGCCTTTAAATGAAGGACCCTCAACGCCTCACTCCTCAGGAGCCAGCAAGAAATACCACATGGTTTGCTTTTTTGTTTGCTACATGTCTAAAATACTTGCCTTGAAAAGGTTTCCATTGTTACATTTGTGGCAAGTCAGAAAGGCCATCCATGGACCTTTCCACCATGGACCTAAACGGTGTCCCTACCAGCCATCATCACACCTGCTTAAATGCTCCTCACGACTCATGCCACCAGACTCAACATGGGGGGAGGTTATAAGATTCTGTCCACTATTGTTTACCATGCAAGATGCAGCTGAAAGTTCATGTTCAGACTTAAGAAACTCAGTTCATGAGAGGTTAAATGAAGTTGAAAGTTTTTCAAAGCTTTGGCTTGAGGGATGGATCTCCATTTCATCCCTCAATGTGAAAGTCAATTCAGAGAGTAGTAGTAAAAAGAAACTGAACTGAGAATAGTTTTGGACGGGTTCCTGGAGAATTAAGTGTCCACATAGGGGAGGAGGCCCATTAAAAAAAGTTAATGGAAATATTTTTGTGGTTTAGTGTATATATTGCCTCCTGAGTAGTGTTTAGTCAATGTTGCTTTTATTTTGTTACAGTAAAATGTTAAATATTTTCGTGTGACCCTTTTAGCTATTTACTAGAAGCTCAATTTTCTTTTTTTAAATGATCAAACTCTTCAGGAATTCATAGAATTTATAGTGCAGAAGGAGGCCATTCAGTCCATCGAGTCTGCACTGGCTCTTGGAAAGACAACCCTACTAAAGCCCACACCTCCACCCTATCCCCGTAAACCCAGTCACCTGACCTAACCTTTTGGACACTAAGGGTCAATTTAGAATGGCTAATCCACCTAACATGCACATCTTTGGACTTGTAACATGCTTTGCAGCGTCTTTGTGTCCTCCTCATCTCTTACATTCTCACCTCTTTGTGTCATCAGAAAACTTGGACACATTACTCTGCATCTTCATTCAAGTCATTAATATAGATTATACATAGCTGAGGCCCCAGCATTGACCTTTACAGCACCCCAATAGTAACAGCCTGCCATCTTGAAAATAATCCATTGTGTCCTATACTCTGCTTTCTGAATGTTAACCAATCTTCTATCCATGCTAATATATTACTGCAATCCCATGAGCCCTTACTTTTGCAACAACCTTTTTGTGTGGCACCTTAAATGCCTTTTGAAAATCCTAAATTGACCACATCTACTGGTTCCCCTTTATCTAGCATATTGGTTACATCCACAAAGAGATTTGTCAAATGGAATTTTCCTCTCATAAAAGCATGTTGCTTCTGCCTAATCATATGATTTCCTAAGTGCCTTGTTACTAGGTCCTGAACAATAGATTCCAGCATTTTGCTGATGGCTGATATCAGGCTAACTGGCCTGGGGTTTTCTCTCGCCGTCCTCCCTTGAACAGTGATGGTTTATTTGCTGGCTTCCAATCTGCTGGGACCGTCCTAGAATCTGAGGAATTTTGGAAGATCACAATCATCGCGTCCACTATCACTGCAGCTGTCACTTTTAAAATCAAGGGTGGAGGTCATCGGGTGCAGGCGATTCAATCAGCACAATTACAGTCCCATTGTTTAATGTGGGGAATTGGGCTCAATGCGATCTCCCTCTCCGACCGTGACACAGCGAGCAGCTGAACAAAGGCCAAATTCTCCACCAGCATCTTGCAAAGGGTTAAGCACGAAACTGCATAAAATAACTGCAATGCCTAATAGTGCTCAAACAGATCTGTGCACAATGTTTTTTCTCAATACATTACTAAAAACAGAATATTATCACAAATACACATCAGCTCTGTCAATATTCGTAAAGACAGGATGTAACATTTGGTGTCAGGAGCCTTCAGACAGTGCATCATTGAATCTTATAGCACAGAAGGTCGTTATTGAGTCCAACATGCCTGCCCCAGACCCTATGGTACAATTATTATCCACTTTGCGGCACCCTCCGCACCGCCCCCCTCCCCCCCGCCCTTCCCCATAGACCTCCAAAGTATTTGTCCAATTCCCTTTTGAGAGCATCTATTCAATCTGCTGCCACCATCCTTTCAGGCACAGTCTCCCAGAATACAACAACATTAAAAGATCATCTTCTGGTTATATCTGTGTCCTCTAGTTACTGGGACCCTCCTCTTACTAAAAATTATTTATCCTTATTTATTCTGTCAAAACCTTTCATCTATGCCTCCTCCCGCTATGGCAAGCGGGAGGGTGGGGTGGCTGGAGGCAGAGAGTCCCACCCAATGTGCTGGGTATTCACAGAGTCCAAAAGACTCCGGAGCCACTTAAAGATTACAGGGAACGGAATCCCGGATTCCTGCTTCTGTTCCCGGTGCTCCCCACCCACCTGGCTTTTAAACAAAAGGATTTTTTACATCGATTCTGCTTGGATTTGCTGGGCAAGTCATGCAGAAGGGGCTTTGCCTCCATTGGTATATGAATCCTATAGCTATCAACATTTGACACTAATATTATACTTGAGGGATAGGAAAACAAATGGAGACCGTTGGCCTGAGATTTAATCATTATACTGATCTACAAGGCTCCACTGTATGCGTCTATCTTTTATGAAGGCAATGAGGAAGAGACAATGTGATATTTAACACATTGAGATTCACATCTGTTGCAAATCTCCATGCGCCCAGGTGAGGCTATCTCCATACACTGAACAGCTAGGTCACAAAGAATTCGATATTGTCAGCCTTTGTGAAGGGGCAGCCAACAAGCCAAATCCTAGGGTGCGCTGTCAAAATAAACAATGGACTCCAGCAGTGAACTGCCCAAAATTAAACGGATTGATAATTTCATCAAATGAAGAACGTACAAAATATCCCATGGTGCAGTCTGGGGACACTAGCATATCTAACCCCGTTCTGTACCAGTCCTGGGAGTGTTTGATGAGGACAGTGTAGAGGGAGCTTTACTCTGTATCTAACCCTGGCTGTACCAGTCCTGGGAGTGTTTAATGGGGAGAGTGTAGAGCGAGCTTTAGTCTGTATCTGACCCCGTGCTGTATCTGTCCTGGGAGTGTTTGGTGGGGATAGTGTAGAGGGAGCTTTATTCTCTATCTAACCCGTAGTGTATCTACCTTGAGAGTGTTAGATGAGGACAATGTAGATGGAGCTTTACTCTGTAGCTAGACCAGGGTGTACCTGTCCTGGGAGTTCTTGGTAAGGACAGTGTAGAGGGAATTTTACTCTCTAACTCCATGCTATACCTGTCCTGGGTGTGTTGATGGGACTGTGTTGAGGGAGCTTTATTCTGCATCTAACTCTGTGCTGTACCTGTCCTGGGAGTGTTTGATCAGGACAGTGTAGAGGGAGTTTTACTTTCTATCTAATTCCATGGTACCTGTCTTGGGTGTGTTTTATGGGACAGTGTAGAGGGAGCTTTACTCTGTATCTAACCCCGTGCTGTACCTGTCCTGGGAGTGTTTGATAGGGACAGTGTAGAGGGAGCTTTACTCTGTATCCAACTCTGTGCTTTACCTGTCCTGGGAGTGCTTGATGGGGACAGTGTAGAGGGAGTTTTACTCTGTATCCAACTCTGTGCTGTACTTGTTCTGGGAGTGTTTGATGGGAACAGTGTAGAGGGAGCTTTATCTGTATCCAAACCTGTGCTGTACCTGTTCTGGGAGTGTTTGATGGGGACAGTGTAGGGAGAGCTTTACTCTGTATCTAGCCTGGTGTGTACCTGCCCTGGGAGTGTTTGATGCTCATACTGTTACATTATCCTACATTCCCCTTGAGATAGAAAATCCTCTGCACATTGCTAAAAATCCTAGAGTGGTGGAGATTTATAATATTTGAAAAGAGTGTCACAAATATAGCAGATTATAGCTCATAATTGTCAGTAAAATACTCATTAGTTTAAACTGAAAATATCAGGAAAATATAGAGTGAGGGATACCTACTGCCCAGAGCAGGATACACAAAACTTCAGCTATTCATGAGGCTGATCATTGTTTTCTGTTGTTGGTTATGGTTTGGGATTCTCACCCCCACCTTCGCTGACACAGACATGGATCATATCAAACTTGTGGCCCTGACCTGTTGCTCATGGAGATGATAATATTGTATTCCTTATCTCCTGGACTGCAGTGTTTTTTTGTATCAGAGACTAGACTGTGTCAATGTTCATCAAGCCTCTCATCATCCAATTTGACGCAGTAAACAAGTCTGCCAGTGTTTAATTACCCAGCTCCTTGTCTCTGTGTTCAACATAAAAGGGTTAATTTTAACGATGGGGGTTGGGCTGTTTGAATCTGGGCCACTGAATCCCTTCAATAGGAGCCTAGTTCATTTTGATTCATTCAGTAACATGCTGCTATGGAGATGTACCCCGCCCCCCCCTCCCCACACCAGCTCAAGCTGAAGTAATATCAGGTGGCCCTTAGTGACCCAGCTAGTGAGTTGGAAAGGGAGGGCAGGAATCAAAGGGAGCAAGAGCTATGTGGAACCATAGAATAGAATAGGTTCCAAATGACTCTTTCTCCATTTGACTCCTCCGTCTCTCCCATATCCCTGGGAGGAGGAGGTGAGTTCAGGAGGGAGGGAGAGAGTGGTAGTGTTGGATCAGGTGGGGAGAAGCGGTTTCTTGGTGGGCTGGGCATCGTTTTGTTATCATGGACCTCAGGAGGCTCTCCTGCCTAACTGAGCCTCACTCCAATGGTGAGACTGGACAGTTCACCTGGCCCAGCAATGTTACTGAATGGAGTTCCAACAATGAGGGTTCAGCTTAACTGCTCTTGGAGATCCCAGGGAATCAGATGTCAGACTCCAGTTTCATAGAATCATAGAATCTACAGTGCAGAAGGTGGCCATAATAATAATAATAATCACTTATTGTCACAAGTAGGCTTCAATGAAATTACTGAGAAAAGCCCCTAGTCGCCACATTCTGGCACCTGTTCGGGGAGGCCGGTACAGGAATTGAACCCGCGCTGTGGTCATTGTTCGGCATTACAAACCAGCTGCTTAGCCCACTGTGCTAAACCAGTCCCTATCCATCGCATCTTCACCGGCCCTTGGAAAGAGCACCCTACCTAAGCGCACACCACCACCCTATCCCCATAACCCCACTCAACCTTTTTGGACACTAAGGGCAATTTAGCATGGCCAATCCACCTAACCTGCACATCTTTGGACTGTGGGAGGAAACCGGAGCACCCGGAGGAAACCCACGCAGACAAAGGGAGAAAGTGCAGACTCCGCACAGACAGTGCCCCAAGCTGGGAATCGAACCTGGGACCCTGGAGCTGTGAAGCAACAGTGATATCCACTGTGCTACCGTGCCACCCTGATTTGTTGGAAATAATTAATGATGTTCTTTCTGATTAAACTGACTTGCAATAGATCTCGTAGGTTAAAATAATGGTAAAGCAGGATTAAGTAGTGAGGTCAAAGACCTAATTTCAAGTCCATTGTCTCCATGAGCGGGAAGAGTTCAATATCCCACAAGTAGAAATGTAAAATAAGCTTTTTCTTCACAATCAATGTTCCACATCACCACCATTCTTACTGGTGATGGCTTTATTCTGTATCTGACCCCATGCTGTACCTGTCCTGGGAGTGTTTGATGGGGACAGTGGAGAGGGAGCTTTATTCTGTATCTAACCGTGTGCTGTACCTGTTCTGATAGTGTTTGATAGGGACAGTGAAGAGGGAGCTTTACTCTGTATCTAACCCCATGCTGTGCCTGCCCTGGGAGTGTTTGATGGGGACAGTGTAGAGGGAGCTTTACTCTGTATGTAACCCTGTGCTGTACCTGTCCTGTGAGTGTTTGATGGTGACAGTGTAGACGGAGCTTTATTCTGTATCTAACACTGTGCTGTACCTGTCCTGTGAGTGTTTGATGGGGACAGTGTAGACGGAGCTTTATTCTGTATCTAACCCGTGCTGTTCCTGTCCTGTGAGTGTTTGATGGGGCAGTGTAGACGGAGCTTTACTCTGTATCTGACCCCATGCTGTACCTGTCCTGGGAGTGATTGATGGGGACAGGGTAGAGGGAGCTTTACTCTGTATCTAACCCCATGCTGTACCTGTCCTGGGAGTGTTTGATGGGGACAGTGTACAGGGAGCTTTATTCTGTATCTAACCCCATGCTGTTCCTTTCCTGTGAGTGTTTGATGGGGACAATGTATAGGGAGTTTTCCCTCTGTATTTGACCCTGCGCTGTACCTGTCCTGGCAGTGTTTGATGGGGCAGTGTAGACGGAGCTTTACTCTGTATCTGACCCCGTGCTGTACATGTCCTGAGAGTGTTTGATGGGGGCAGTGTGGAGGGAGCTTTACTCTGTATCTGACCCTGTGCTGTACCTGTCCTGGGAGTGTTTGATGGGGGCAGTGAAGACGGAGCTTTACTCTGTATCTAGCCCTGTGCTGTACCTGTCCTGAGAGTGTTTGATGGGGACAGTGTAGAAGGGACTTTACTCTATATTGTGCCCAGTGATGTACCAACCTTGGGAGTGTTTGATGGGGATAGTGTCGAGGAGCTTTACTCTGTAACTAGCCATGTACTGTACCTGTCCTATGAGTGTTTGATGGGGGCAGTGTAGAGGGAATTTTACTCGATATCGTACCCTGTGCTATACCTGGCATGGTTGTGTTTGATGGGGCAGTGTAGCGGGAGCTTTACTCTGTATCTAACCCCGTGCTGAATCTGTCCTGGGAGTGTTTGATGGTGACAGTGTAAAGGAGCTTATTGTGGCAAGGGAATTCACCATTTGGGAAAGAAATATCCATGAGGTAAAAAAGTACCTGTTCTTTATCATGGAGAGGGAACAGGAATCCGGCCCGAGTGGAGGACTATTTTAGCCACCCTGCTGAACCACACCGCCGGGTTAGGAAAAGCCCGGAATTTAATGTCCAGCAACAAATTTGGTCTCTATAAAACGGACTTGGTGCCTTTCTCCTTCAGTTTATACTATCCCATACTGGAATAGGTTACAGATAGATAACCGATTAAAAAATATAGAGTCGCTCCTAATATCAAAGTTATTTTAAAAATTCAACCACAAATTACCTTTCCAATCCCGTATACCTCCTCTCTTCAGGAGGTTTATTAAATGATGCAGTTCTTCCACGTATGAAGCCCACAGACTTCAGCTCAGAGATTTCACCAAGCAAGCTCTGTCCTCACAGCCGATTCATTCGCAAACATCAGCGATCCACCTCGACTCACCAAAGTAATGAACATTTTCACATGATTCCAAATAGTCATTCAGTCACAGTCTTTTCCATTCAATATTAGAGCGACGGGACAATATTAAAATACTTACCGTGTACTCTGTACCGTCCCTTGTGCCAGGAGAGCGGCTCAGGTTTAATCGTGCTCAGGCGCTGGGCACCACAAGAGCCGCTTTGTCTGGAGACATGGTCCCAGAGAGCATGTGACTAGTGTTTTAAACAATATCAAACCTTAATCTGCCGCCCCAACAATCTTGGTCATCGCTTTCTAAAGCTGCAGGTCCCAGTGTCACCGCCTCCTCTGGCTCATGCCAATATCACACAGCTCCTGAAACTGACCCGGTGCCGGAATTTCCCGGGATGTTTCACCCACACGAATCACCCCATGGGCACAGGCAGCGCACAAACACCGCCTGGCGAGCACTTAAAATCACTTCGCAACTTTCAAAGTGTCAACTCGCTCACCTTGGATACATCACAGCCCCTCCTCCAATATCAGAATCCCGCCTATAACCTCACAGCCCCATCCCTAATCTCACAGCCCCACCCTAATCTCAGAGCCCCGCCTTTAATCTCACAGCCCCACCCTAATCTCACAACCCCGCCTTTAATCTCACAGCCCCACCCTAATCTCACAGCCCCAGCCCTAATCTCACAGCCCCGCCTTTAATCTCACAGCTCCACCCTAATCTCATAGCCCCATCCCTAATCTCACAGCCCCACCTCTAATATCACAGCCCCATCCCTAATCTCACAGCGCCACCCCAATCTCACAGCCCCACCCCTAATCTCGCAGCCCCACCTTTAATCTCACAGCCCCACCCTAATCTCAGAGCCCCACCTTTAATCTCACAGCCCCACCCTAATATCACAGCCCCACCTTTAATCTCACAGCCCCACCCTAATCTCACAGCCCCACACTAATCTCACAGCCCCACCCTAATATCACAGCCCCACCTTTAATCTCACAGCCCCACCCTAATCTCACAGCCCCACACTAATCTCACAGCCCCAACCTAATCTCACAGCCCCACCCCTAATATCACAGCCCCACCCCTAATCTCACAGCCCCACCCCTAATCTCACAGCCCCGCCCCTAATCTCAAAGCACCACCCAAATCTCAAAGCCCCGCCCCTAATCTCACAGCCCCACCCCTAATCTCACAGCCCCGCCTTTAATCTCACTGCCCATCCCTAATCTCACAGCCCCACCCCTAATTGCACAGCCCCACCCCTAATCTCAGAGCCCTGTCTTTAATCGCAGCCCCACCCCTAATCTCACAGCCCCACACCTAATCTCACAGCCCCGCCTTTAATCGCAGCCCCACCCCTAATCTCACAGCCCCACCCCTAATCTCACAGCCCCACCTTTAATCTCACAGCCCCACCCCTAATCTCACAGCCCAACCCTAATCTCACAGCCCCACCTCTAATATCACAGCCCCATCCCTAATCTCACAGCCCCACCCCTAATCTCACTGCCCCACCCCTAATCTAACAGCCCCGCCTTTAATCTCACTGCCCATCCCTAATCTCACAGCCCCACCCCTAATCTCACAGCCCCGCCTTTAATCTCACAGACGCAATGCTAATATCACAGCCCTTCCCTTAATATCACAGCCACACCCTAATCTCAGAGCCCCACCCCTAATCTCACAGCCCCACCTCTAGTATCAGAACCCCAACTTTAATCTCACAGCCCCACCCCTAATCTCCCAGCCCCACCCCTAATCTCGCAGCCCCGCCTTTCATCTCCCAGCCCCACCCCTAATCTCACAGCCCCACCTCTAATATCAGAACCCCGCCTTTAATCTCACAGCCCCACCCCTAATCTCACAGCCCTGCCCTAATCTGACAGCCCCACCTCTAATCTCAGAGCCCCACCTTTAATCTCACAGCCCCACCCTAATCTCACAGCCCCACCCTAATCTCACAGCCCTGCCCTAATCTGACAGCCCCACCTCTAATCTCAGAGCCCCGCCTTTAATATCACAGCCCCACTCCTAATCTCACAGCCCCACCTCTAATGTCAGAACGCCACCTTTAATCTCACAGCCCCACCCCAAATCTCACAGACCCGCCTTTAATCTCAGAGCCCCACCTCTAATATCAGAACCCCGCCTTTAATCTCACAGCCCCACCCCTAATCTCACAGCCCTGCCCTAATCTGACAGCCCCACCTCTAATCTCAGAGCCCCGCCTTTAATCTCACAGCCCCACTACTAATCTCACAGACCCACCCTAATCTCACAGCCTCACCTCTAATGTCAGAACGCCACCTTTAATCTCACAGCCCCACCCCTAATCTCACAGACCCGCCTTTAATCTCAGAGCCCCACCCCAAATCTCACAGCCCTGTCTTTAATCCCACTGTCCCACCCCTAAACTCCCAGCCCCACCCCAAATCGCCCAGCCCCACACCTAATCTCACAGCCCCACCCCTAATCTCACAGCCCCATCCCTAATCTCGCAGCCCTGCCTTTCATCTCACAGCCCCACCCCATATCCCACAGCCCCACCTCTCATATCGGAACCCCACCCTTAATCTCACAGCCCCACCCCTAATCTCACAACCCCAACTCTAATATCAGAACCCCACCCTTAATCTCAGCCCCACCCCTAATCTCACTGCCCCACCCCTATTCTCACATCCCCACCCCTAATCTCATAGCCACACCCCTAATCTCACGGCCCCATCCTAATCTCACAGATCCAACCATAATCACATAGCCCCGCCTTTAATCTCAAAGCCCCACCCCTAATCTCACAGCCCCACCCTAATCTCAGAGCCCCACCTCTAATATCAGAACCCCACCCTTAATCTCAGCCCCACCCCTAATCTCACTGCCCCACCCCTATTCTCACATCCCCACCCCTAATCTCATAGCCGCACCCCTAATCTCACGGCCCCATCCTAATCTCACAGATCCACCCATAATCTCACAGCCCCGCCTTTAATCTCAAAGCCCCACCCCTAATCTCACAGCCCCACCCTAATCTCAGAGCCCCACCTCTATTCTCACAGCCCGACCCTAATCTCACAGCCCCACCCCCAATCTCACAGCCCCACCCCTAATCTCAGAGCCCCACCCCAATCTCACAGCCCCACCCCTTATCTCACAGCCCGACCCTAGGATCACAGCCCCACCCCTTATCTCAAACTCCACCCCTAATCTCCCAGCCCCCAACCATAGACTCATAGCCCCACCCCTAATCTCACAGCTCCATCCCTATCTCACAGCCCCACCACAATCTCACAGCCCCACCCCTAATCTCACAGCCCCACCCCTAATCTCACAGCCCCACCCCTAATCTCACAGCCTCACCTCAATCTCACAGCCACACCCCTAATCTCACAGCCCCACCCCTAATCTCACAGCCCCACCCCTAACCTCACAGCTCCACCCCTATCTCACAGACCCACCACAATCTCACAGCCCCACCCCTAATCTCACAGCCCCACTCCTAGTCTCACAGCCCCACCCCTAATCTCACAGCCCCACCCCTAATCTCAAAGCCCCACCCCTAACCTCACAACCCCACCCCAATCTCACAGCCACACCCCTACTCTCACAGCCCCACCCCTAATCTCACAGCCCCACCCCAATCTAACAGCCCCATCCCAATCTCACAGCCCCACCCCTAATCTCACAGCCCCACCCCTAATCTCACAGCCCCACCCCTAATCTCACAGCCCCACCTCAATCTCACAGCCACACCCCTAATCTCACAGCCCCACCCCTAATCTCACAGCCCCACCCCTAACCTCACAGCTCCACCCCTATCTCACAGACCCACCACAATCTCACAGCCCCACCCCTAATCTCACAGCCCCACTCCTAGTCTCACAGCCCCACCCCTAATCTCACAGCCCCACCCCTAATCTCAAAGCCCCACCCCTAACCTCACAGCCCCACCCCAATCTCACAGCCACACCCCTACTCTCACAGCCCCACCCCTAATCTCACAGCCCCACCCCAATCTAACAGCCCCATCCCAATCTCACAGCCCCACCCCTAATCTCACAGCCCCACCCCTAATCTCACAGCCCCACCCCTAATCTCACAGCCCCACCCCTAATCTCACAGCCCCACCCATAGTCTCACAGCTCCACCCTAAATCTCACAGCCCCACCCAATTTCACAGCCCCACCCCAATCTCACAGCCCCGCCCCGAGTCTGGCAGCCCCACCTCTAATCTCACTGCCCCACGCCAATCTCACAGCCCCACCCGTAATCTCTCTGCCCTGCCTTTAATCTCAAAGCCCCACCCCAATCTCACAGCCCCACTCCAATCTCACAGCCTCACCCCTAATTTCACAGCCCCACCCCTAAACTCTCAGCCCTGCCCATAATCTCACAGCCCCACCCTAATCTAACAGCCCCATCCTAATCTCACAGCCTCACCCCTAATCTCAGAGCCCCGCCCCTAATCTCACAGCCCCACCCCTAATCTTAGAGCCCCACCCCTATTCTCACTGCCCCATCCTAATCTCACAGCTCCACCCCTAATCTCACAGTCCCACCCTAATCTCACAGCCCCACCCCTAATCTCACAGACCCACCTCTAATCTCACAGCCCCACCCCAATCTCACAGCCCCACCCCCTACTCTCACAGCCCTGCCCCTATTCCCACAGCCCCACCCCTAGTCTCACAGCCCCACCCCTAATATAAGAATCCCGGCCCATGTCGGGATAATGGTTAAATGTCAGTCTGGTGTCCCATTCTGCCAACCCAATATCACACTCCCTCAGTCTGAGATAACACTCTCGCAATCCAATATACCACTCTCTAAATCTGATATCCCACTCCCTCAGTCCGATATGCCGAACTCCCAGTTCGATATCCCACTCTCCCAGTCTGATATCCCACTCCTCCAGTCCCATATCCCATTCCTTTGGTCCGAAAGCCCATTGCACCAGTCTGATAGTCCACTCTGGAGAGAAGCCTCCACCTCCACAAATACCCTTCTCCTCAATGCTGGAGAAGCCCAGCACCTCAGTGCTAAAGATAAGGCTGAAGCATTCACAACAACCTTCAGCCAGAAGTCCAGAGTGGATGATCCATCGCGACCTCCTCTGGAGGTCCCCAGCATCACAGATGTTAGTCTCTGATGATTGCACAATGTTCAACAACATTCAGAACTCCTCAGATACCGAAGCAGTCCATGTCAGTAATATCTCGCATGGGACCTAAGGGTTATCTATCCCGTGGGTCTCGCGGATTACAAGCTTCCCCACTGAGGGATGGGGGAAACTCCACTCAACTACGTATAAAAAGTAAGCCAGTAAGGCACCAACCGAGGAGAGACCCTGTAGGGATCTACCGAGAATTGTATATAATGTAATTGTAAATAAACCTAAGTTTGATTTCTTTACTTGGTGTCGACTTCCGTTGTCCTTATTAATCTGTCGACGAGGAGTAAACCGGTTTGCCATCGACATTACAACCTACTCGGCTGAGCCACCTCCCTGATTTTCTAGACCCAGCTTGGAACCAATTATTTTGCCATGCGTCTGTTTAGGCGATTGGATGTATTTGATGCCAGTGTTGAAGACTGGAATCAGTACGCAGAAAGGATGCGTTACTTCTTCCAGACCAACAACTTCACAGAAATCAATTGCCAGATGGTCATACTGTTGACGGCTTGCGGGCGCACACGTTCGGAATGATCAGGAGACGTATGTACTAGGCGGCGCCAAGATGCGCACTCATTTGAGCAACTTATGGCATTTGTGGTGCAACGTTTTAAACTGACCCCGTCAGTGATCATTGAAAGGTATCATTTTAATACAGCGGAGAGGTCCCCGGTGAGTCCATCACCGAGTTCATATCATAGCTAAGGAAGATAGTCCGGTTTTGTGAGTATGGAATTGCTTTATCTGACATGCTCCATGATCATTTGGTCTGCGGTATAAATAATATGGAGACGCAAAATAAGCTTTTGGGTCAAACCTCCCTGACTTTTCAACAAGCGTTACAGATCTCTTTGTCTTGGGAGAGCGCGGAATGCGGCGGTCAAGAAATACAAGGGGGAGAGGTGAACGTTTTGGGCCATCACCAGTCTCGTGGTTCCCCATGGCCAGAAGACTGCTACAGTGACTCGGGCCTCTGGACGATGGACTGGCCGTCGAGACATGGGACGTCCCCAGATCCAGATGCAGGGGATTCCGGCCCATGTGCGACATGTGAGTGCCGTTCTGGTTGTGTGATGTGGAGATGCCGGCGTTGGACTGGGGTGAGCACAGTACGAAGTCTTACAACACCAGGTTAAAGTCCACCAGGTTTGTTTCGATGTCACTAGCTTTCGGAGCGCTGCTCCTTCCTCAAGTGATCATGCTTCATCTGAGGAAGGAGCAGCGCTCCGAAAGCTAGTGACATCGAAACAAACCTGTTGGACTTTAACCTGGTGTTGTAAGACTTCGTACTGTTCTGGTTGTAACCACAGGCAGCAGGAGGGCCAGTGTTTCAGGCACTCCGATCAAGGTAGGCGTCAGCCCCGGGCTGGGCTTTACATCTGGATGACACTGGAGAGGCAGAAGATGGGCTGAGGTGCAGTTAAACTGTTTGGCAGTACCCTGTGTGGACCCATTCAAGTTCCAATACAGGTAAATGGCCATATCCTCCAGATGGAATTGGATACATGAGCTGCCATTTCTGTGGTGGTGCAGAACACCTTTGATCTTATTCAATGGGGTGTGCATACTTTGACTTTGGCTGACACGGCAGCTCGTTTGACCACTTAGACTGGAGTGCGACTGAATATTGTGCGGACACGCTTATTCCGATAGTTGATGGGCACCAATTGGTTCACCTTTCCCTTATTGTCATCACGTGATGCATCGCTATATGGCATTGGGGCAGTCCTGTCTCACTGGAGGAGCGATAGCTGTGAACGGCTGATCACCTTTGCCTCCCAGTTGCTGGCTGTTGCTGAGGGTAGGTGCATTCAGATAGAAAAAGAAGATCTGGCGGTCGAATTTGGAGTGAAGAGATTTCATCAGTACGTCTATGGCTGCTGTTTCTTTATCATCACGGATCTCAACCCAATGCTGGGTCTCTTCCGTGAAGACAAGGCAAATTCCACTAATTGCTTCTGCAAGGATTCATCGCTGGGCTTTGTTGTTGGCTGCTTATGAGTACTCCTTTGAGCACTGCACAGGACCCAGATGGCACATGCCGATGCATTGCGCCTTCTTCCTCTGCAGACATAGTCCGCAAACTCCCCCCCCCCCCCCCCCCCCCATGGCAGACGAGGTGGTCACTGTCCTGAATTTTATGGACTCCTTGCATCACTGCATCATGTATCCGTGACTGGATGTAAACAAACCCCGTTCTGGCCAGGTGTGGCATCTGGTGTCAAATGGTAGCCGGCATCGACGGCTACCAGGCGAGTTGAAGGCTTTCTCCTCAATGTTCTCAGAGCTGACCGTAGAAGACGTTATCCAACTATAGGGAATGAGGATTGTTCTGGCGAAGGGCCATGAAATTGTGTGAATGGACCTTCACGACAGACACCCTGGAGTGTCCAAAATGAAGATGTTGGCGAGACGTTATGTCTGGTGCTTGGGTTTGGGCATGGATATAGAGGCGTTGGCCCAGCAGTGCTCCATCTGCCAAGAGCACCAGAAACTCTCCGTGGTGGCACCGCTCCAGCCTTGGGAATGGCCGGGCGCCCTTGGGCTCGCGTACGCACCGGTTTCGCCGGTCCATTCCTGGGCTCGATATTCCTAGTCCTGGTGAACGCCCACTCCAAGTGGCTGGAATTCCATAGGACGGTGACGATCACCTCCCGGGCGACCGTCGAGTGATTGCGCATTTTTATTTCGACCCATGGAATCCCGGAGGGGCTCGTAACAGAGACCAGACCAGGGCCTCTTTCACGAGTGAAGAATTTGCTGCTTTCATGAAGGGCAACGGGATTCGGCATATCCACACTGCCCCATACCATCCAGCATCAACTGGCTTGGCACAGAGGGCCAGGTGGTTAAATGGGGGCTAAAGAATCAGTCTTCAGGCTCGATGTACACCAGGCTGGCACATTTTTGTTCTTGTACAGTCCCACTCTGCACATGTAACTGGGGTAGCTCCCACGGAGGTGCTCACGAGTCTTGGCTCCATACCCAACTTAGTTTGCTCCTCCCAGACATTGGCACGAAGATGTACTGTAATTAGGAGTTGTAAGGTCGTTTCCCGGTTCGACGGCAACCTCCTTCAAACGGGACCAGTCTCTTACCAAGTTCAGGTCTGAGGGCAACTGATGTGACGGCATTTGGATCATATTCACTTGTAGAGGTTGATCCTTCTTGAGGTTCCTTGAAAGAATCTTGGATCCTCCCACTCCATTGCCCAATGGAGTGAGTTCCTGCCACAGCCGACGTTCCCCTTCGATGTATACGCTGCCTGATCCGGCACTTCGGGGGCTCGATATTTACCGGAGCCGAAGAGGGTCCGACGTCCTCCACTTGCTCCTCCTTCTCCTCCTCATCGACCGTCGAGTGTGTCTTTGGACTTTGGGAGGGAGGAATGAAATGTCCCTCATGTGGCTTAGGGGGTGGGAATGGTTATCATGCCCATGGTTCCCGTGGAGTACGAGCTCCCCCGCTAAGGCCGGTTAGGCACCCACTGAGGAGAGACACAGTAGGGATTTAGCGGGAGTTGTAATTGTAAACAAACCTAAGCTCGATTACCTTACTTGGTGTGGACACCTTGTGACCTTATTAAAATGTCCACAAGCAGCAAGAGATGGGTAATATCCAGCCTTGGGCTGACATGTGGTAAGTAACATTCGCACCACATAAGTGCCAGTCAATGACCATCTCCAACAAGAGATTCTCTGGCATTACCATCGCTGAAAATCACCCTCCTCCTACCAGAATCAACATCCTGGGCTTACTATTGACCAGAAACTGAACTGGACGAGTCATATGAATACTGTGGCGATAAAACAGGTCAGAGGCTAGGAATCCTGCCGTGAGTATCCTACTTCCTGATGCCCAAAGTCTGTCCACCATCTTATCTACAAGGCCCAAGTGAGGAGTGTGATGGAATACTCCCCACTTGCCTGGATGAGTGCAGCTCCAACAACACTCAATAAGCTCAAAACCATCCGGTAGCATAGTGGGGGCAGCACGGTAGCATTGTGGATAGCACAGTTGCTCCACAGCTCCAGGGTCCCAGGTTCGATTCCTGGCTTGGGTCACTGCCTGTGCGGAGTCTGCACGTTCTCCCCGTGTCTGCGTGGGTTTCCTCCGGGTGCTCCGGTTTCCTCCCACAGTGCAAAGATGTGCAGGTGAATGAAATGAAACGAAAATGAAAATGAAATGAAAATCGCTTATTGTCACAAGTAGGCTTCAATGAAGGACTGTGAAAAGCCCCTAGTCGCCACATTCTGGTGCCTGTTCGGGGAGGCTGTTACGGGAATTGAACCGTGCTGCTGGCCTGCCTTAGTCTGCTTTCAAAACCAGCGATTTAGCCCTGTGCTAAACAGCCCCTAACAGGTTAGGTGGATTGGCCATGCTAAATTGCCCTTAGTGTCCAAAAAGGTTGGGTGGGGTTCCTGGGTTACGGGAAAAGAGTGATGGTGTGGGCTTGGGTAGGGTGCTCTTTCCAAGGCCTGGTGCAGACTCGATGGGCTGAATGATCTCCTTCTGCACTGTAAATTCTATATTCTATGATACCATCCATTCCCGTCTGTCATCCCACTCACCCAGTCCAATATCGCAGTTCCCCATTCCGATATCCCAGGCCCCTGTTTGATAACCAAGTGCAAGATCGTACACTCCAATTAATATTTCATTCCGATATCCCACTATCCCACTCCGATCCCAAACCCCCCATTCTGATATCCCACTTCCCCCATTCCGATATTCCTCTCTCCTGACCGATAACCAAGTGCAATATCCCATTCCCCCAGACCACTATTCCACTCTGATACCCCACTGCCCCAATCCGATATTTCACTTCGGTATCCCACTCCCCCAATCGATATTCCAATCCGATAGCCCACTCTCCTGTCTGATAACCAAGTGTGATATCCCATGCCCCCCAATCAATATTCCACTCTAATATTCCACTCCCCCATTCTGAACCCATTCCCCCCAGTCAGAGATCCCATTTCCCAATTCGATATTCCACTCCCCCATTCCGATTTCCAAGTTTTCTTTATGGAACATGGGTCTCGCCCTGAGGGAGCTGTTAAGAATCAAAAACATTTCTCTGAATCTAGAGTTAAATATAGGCCAGGCGAGGTGAGGATGGAAGGGATTAGTGAACCAGGTGGGTTTCTATGATAATTGGCAATGGGTCCCTATTCATCATTAGACTTTAGAATGGGATTCTCCAGCCTCCCAGCTACGTGTTCTCGGTGATGGGAATTCTCATTGTAGCCACCCCGCTCCACCGAGAAACCCACGGGCTGGGGATGCGCTGCCTGCAGGACCAGAGAATCCCGCTGCCAGCGAACAGCCAGAGAATTCCAACCTTAATTTCAGATTTTTTTAAACAATTCAATTTCACCATCTGCCGTGGTTGGATTTGAACCTCAGTCCCCAGAGGACTACTCTGGATCACTGGATTACTAGTCCAGCGACAATACCACGAGGCCACTGCCTCCCGTAAAATATCCCACTCCCCAATCCAATTTCCAAGTCTGATATCCCACCTTCCCAGTCCGATATCCCACTCCTCCAGTCCAATAACCCACTCCCCCAATCCGATATCCTACTCTCCCACTCCCCCAGTCTGATATCCCACTCCCCTAATCCGATATTCCATTCTCCCACTCCGATATCCTACTCCCCCAGTCTGATACCCCAGTCCCCTGTCTGATAACCAAGCATTATTTCCCATTTCCCCTGTCCAGTTTCTTACTCCCCTGTACGATATTCCACTCCCCCATTCCGATATCCCACTCTCCCAGGTGATATCCAATTCCCCCAGGCGATATCCCACTCCATCGGTTCTATATATCACTCCACCAGTCTTCTATCCCACTCTACCAGTCCAATATCATACTTCCCCAGTCTGATTTCCCGCTCTCCCAGTCCAACCTCCTGCTCCCCCACTCCATTATCCCACTCTCGCAGTCTAAAATTTATCTTCCCCAGTCCAACATCCCACTCTCTCCACTCAGATAACCCACTCGCCCATCCAATATCCTAGTTTAATATACCATACCCCCAGTTAGACATCCCACTCCACCAGGCGATATCCCTCTCCCTGCAGTCTGCTATCCAACTTCCCCCTGTCCGATATCCCTCTCACTTATTCCGATGATCCTCTCCCCAGACTGATATCCCATTCTCTCCACTCTGATAACCCACACCCCCACCCCAAATCCCCATCTGATATCCCACACCCACAGTCGGATATCCCACTCCCTCAGTCCAATATCCCTCATCCCCTCCGATCGGATATCCCTCTCCCCAGTCGGATATCCCACTTCCCCAGTCTGGTATCCCTCTCCCCCAGTCTGGTATGCCACTCCCCCAGTCTGGTGTCCCACTCCCCTAGTCCGATATTGTGCTCAACAAATCCGACATTCCACTCCACCAGCCCGATATCCCACTCCCCCAACCTGATATCCCACTTTCTTCACTCTGCTATCTCAATTTTTCCCACCGGATATCCCAGTCTGATAGTCCGCTCCCCCAGTCCGATAATCCGCTCCACCAGTCTGATATCCTATTCTCTCCACTCTGATATCCCACACCCCCATCCAAACTTCCAGTCTGATATCCCATACCCACAGTCGGATATCCCACTCTCCCAGTCCAATATCCCTCAACCCCCAGTCAGAGATCTCTCACCCCTGGTCAGATATCCCACTCCCCTATTCGGATATCCCTCTTCCCCAGTCAGATATCTCTCTCCGTGCAATCTGATATCCCACTCCCCCTGTCCAATACCCCACTCTCCCAAGTCTAATATCCCACTATCCCAAGTCCGATATCCCATTCCCCCAAGTCCATTATCCACCCCCATCAGTTATCCCACCTGTTATGGGCCAGGGTTTAGAGAACACCAAAGTGTATCATGGAGTTCACCTGACCCACAACTTTTAATAGATTGTGGCATGGGGAGCACACAGCCCACTCTACAGGTTTGGCACAGCAGAAATGGAAAAGTATTTTTTAAAGCAAAACAATGTTTATTCTCTGAACTCAAATTAACCTTTTTAAAACATACAGTGGACATCTTAGCAACCATCAATTCAAATACAACCCCCAAAGAATACAACACTAAGTAATCCTTGATAACTTCCCAAACAACATCCAGAAGACAAAAGAAACACCTTTTAACAGAAGCACATTAGGTTTACATTCACTACTGAGAACATTTATAATTTTGAATTCACCAAACGATCAAGAGGTAGTCTTTTCATGGCAGAGAGATCAACAGTACACCTGCTCTGTCTGGCTTCAGCTCCAACACTGAAAATGAAACTAAACCACACCCTGCAGCAAACAGCCTAAAAATAAAATAAAAAGCTGACAGACAGCCCAGCTCCACCCACTCTCTGACATCACTGCAGTAGTAAACACCCATTTCTTAAAGGTACTCTCACTACAGATATTTATATACACACCCATTTATAAACACCCATTTCTCACATGACACACCCTCCTCAGTAACCCAATCCCCCACTCCCATATTCCACTTCCCCATTCTGATATCACACTCCCCCAGTCCAATGTACCACTCCCAATGTACCACTCCCCCAACCCGATATCCTACTTCCCAGTGTGATATCCCACTCTCCCAATCTGATATCCCACTCCCCTAGTCCAATATCCCATACCCCCATTTTGTTATCCCATTCCCTAGTCCCATATTTCAGACCATTATTCCACTCCCCCGTCTGACTCCCAATCCGTTATCACTTTCCCCCAGACTGATATTCCACTCTCTCCACCAGTCCGAAATCCCATTCCACCAATCTGAAATCCCACTCTCTCCATTTGATATCCCACTCCCCCCACCCGATATCCTAGTCTGAGATTCCTCACTGCCATTCGGATTTCACACTCTCTCAGTCCAATACCCCTCTCCCCAAGTCTAATATCTCATTCCCCCAGACCGATATCCCACTCCCCCAGTCTAATATCCCACTCTCAACAAAGAACAAAGAACAAAGAAATGTACAGCACAAGAACAGGCCCTTCGGCCCTCCAAGCCCGTGCCGACCATGCTGCCCGACTAATCTACAATCTTCTACACTTCCTGGGTCCGTACCCCTCTATTCCCATCCTATTCATCTATTTGTCAAGATGCCCCTTAAATGTCACTATCGTCCCTGTTTCCACCACCTCCTCCGGTAGCGAGTTCCAGGCACCCACTACCCTCTGTGAAAAAACTTGCCTCGTACATCTACTCTAAACCTTGCCCCTCTCACCTTAAACCTATGCCCCCAGTAATTGACCCCTCTACCCTAGGGAAAAGCCTCTGACTATCCACTCTGTCTCTGCCCCTCATAATTTTGTCCAATATCTCATTCTCCCCAGTCTGATATCCTATTCCTGCCAGCCCGATACTCCACTCTCCCAATTTTGTTATCCCACTCCCCAGTCCATATTGAAGTCCATTATCCCACTCCCCCAGTCTGATTCCACAGTCCGATATCCATCTCCTCCTGTCTGATATTCCACTCTGACTTCCCATTCCCCCACTCTATATCCCAGTCTGATATTCCACTCCCTCAGTCTGATATTCTGCTCCACCAGTCCAGTATCCCACTCTCCCAATCTGATATCCCAGTCCAATATCCCACTCTTACCACTCTGATACCCCACTCCTCCCACCCGATATCCCAGTCTGATATCCCACATCAGGACAGTGATGGGCAACCTAGGCTAGTGAATGGACCACGAGTGGCATTTCAGTGGGCTGCAAGATTTAAATCAGGCTTGTTCACTAACAATGACCCCATGACTCCAGGGCAGCATGGTAGCGCAGTGGTTAGTACAGTTGCTTCACAGCTCCAGGATCCCAGGTTCGATTCCCGGCTTGGATAACTGTCTGTGTGGAGTTTGCACTTTCTCTCCGTGTCTGCGTGGGTTTCCTCTGTGTGCTCCGGTTTCCTCCCACAGTCCAAAGATATGCAGGTTAGGTGGATTGGCCATGCTAAATTGCCCTTACTGTCCAAAACGGTTGAGTGGGGTTACTGGGTTTTGGGGATGGGTGGAGGTGTGGGCTTAAGTGGGGTGCTCTTTCCAAGGGCCGGTGCAGACTCGATGGGCTGAATGGCCTCCTTCTGCACTATTGATTCTATGAATAAGATTAAATACATATAATACCTGCCAAATATTTCATATTAAGTTATAGAAAATGCTGAATCATTTATATATTAATTACACTTTCATCAACATCAAATGGGAAAAACAAAATAAATATTTATAGTTTGGCTGCAGAGGGAGCGCACGTCTTTCACAGTTAGTGTTGTGAGCAATCAGCATGGACTTTACTTCACTTGCCCTCACTACGTGTGAATCCGTCAGTCACTCCGGTAGGAACAAAATGACATGGATGGAAAGCAGCTGAATGTGGCAACCCTGCAAGTGGGCAATGGTCACCAAAGTGTCTCGTGGGCCATAGTCAGAACCCAGATGTGCCACATGTGTCCCCCAGGCTAAAGGTGGCCCACCATTGCTCAGGAAGCTCCCAAGTAAGGGTTTACTTTGCAATTACCCTGAAGCCTTAACTTCCTCTGGACAATTGCACTGGGTTGGGAACCATCTGTCAGAAGCAACTCAAATCACTAACTTCAGTTGGTCCTGCCAGTTTTACCCTGGTAATTACTCTGAAAGAGTTAGAGGGAAAAAAAATCTCTTCTAACTCCAGAGTAACTATTTAAACACCCAGACCCAGCCTCGCACGGAACACCCCCCAGCACGCGCGACCCTCCAGGGGACCCTCACATCACTCCTGACACCCCCCCGCCCCTAACCGCCCTCTAGCCCGACACCCTTGCACCCCCTGACCCGCCCCCTCCCATTCCAGCCCGACCAGATTCCCCCCCTCCAGTCTGGCCCGACCCTCTCTCTCCTCCCACCTTTGTCTGAACCATTTACGTTTTAATTGTCCCTTTTTAACACCTCCTTTATGGCTGCTAGTGCCGTAAAAAGGGGGTGTTTCTTACCTCTCTGTGCCCGTTACTCTACAGCAATCGCTGCTCATATCTCACTCAGCCTGAGAGAGGAAGGTTGGGCGAGACAGGGGCTTTGGAATCCCAATGTGATTGAGTCCGTCGAGAGGGGCAATCGTCCGAAGATTGCCACCCTGAGGAAGTTAATAATAATATTTATTATTGTCACAAGTAGGCTTACATTAACACTGCAATGAAGTTACTGTGAAAATCCCCGAGTCGCCACTTTCCGGCGCCTATTTGGGTACACTGAGGGAGAATTCAGAATGTCCAAATTACCTAACAACACGTCTTTCGGGACTTGTGAGAGGAAACCGGAGCACCCGGAGGAAACTCATGCACACACGGGGAGAACTTGCAGACTCCGCACAGACAGTGACCCAAGCTGGGAATCGAACCTGGGACCCTGGCGCTGTGAAGCAACAGTGCTAACCACTGTGCTACCGTGGGACTGTGTGTCGGGCCTCCCTCGACCGGCAGAGCTGAAGATGCTCATCTTCTTTACACTGGCCACTCTTCCCATTGTCTTTCACCCCATTGCTGCCCAGTGTGAGTGTCTCCTTGCTGAATGTGATGGGAGAGGGTGAACTCAGCAGCGGAATCTGCCCCGTAACTCCCCTCACCGACAAGGTAAAATTCCCTTCACGCGCACTCCAGGGAACAGTGACTAGAAATTAAAGTCCTTAGTTTTTTGTCCATTATTTTCAATGCGTGTAAAATGTCAGGGGCTGGTAGTTGGCATGTTCCCGAATTCCTGATTGTGCCCCTGGTGTCTGAGACTTTTATTCCTCACTGTTCAGCTTCGTTATTCAATATTCTGTTTGCTGGAGTTGCCTTTCTGAGTTGTCTTGTCATTGACAGTGTTTGTTCTCCCAGCAGTCTCAGGGCCTCTTATATTCTCCTGTAATCTTTTCATTGTAGGATTGTGTCTGTAATACGGTTTTTACAGTATCATTTGCCAGTTGTATAATTAGTTTGAAATCATTATGCACTTTGTATCGTTACTGCAACTCCCTATTTCGCTTGCTGCAGATTGAACAAGTTTACAATTAACTTCTGCATTAGAATATCCCCCGTTCTCAATCTGCTGTCTATGTCACAGAAGTGACAGGGGCCCTTAATCTGTCAGACAATGCTGCAGCCTCCAGTGAGCTCCCCTCAGGATTGAAAGAAACCAGCCTCCAAACCTTCGGTCTCATCTCACTAACTTGTCCGAGACAATATTGCATTAATTTCAGTCAGCCATTCTGGGATATTCCTGGCATGGAATCTCCCGGTTTTCGGATTTGACAAGTTCAGCAATTATTGTTGCTGTTTCTGGAACGTTCCAACTCCAGTGAAATGTAGCCTTTCGCTTCCTAGTTTTCTGCCTCTCTCCCTCTTGAAGGTTGTGGCGCTCGCCAGCTCTCCGACCTGTCTAGGGTCAGCTCTGGCCTCACCTACCCAAAGAAAATGAACTCTGACAGTGAATGGCTGTGGGCAATCTGACGGTAGAAACCATTAGACGTGATCAAATTATCGTTATCTCTTTCCCATTTCCGTCACAACCAGGCGTCCTAGTGATTTTCAGGGCACTCACTGAGTGGTTATTATCTGGGAGAAGCCTGCAATGAAAGCATGCTTCACTAGCGCCGTTCATAACCTCAGCAATTTACAGCCCAAAAGAAAATACATTTGAAGTACAGCCAAAGGTGTAAAGTAGGAAACCAATAGTAGCCAGTTTGGGCATGGAAAGATCCCATACACAGCAGGGTTGCTGTTTCCCTTCCCGTACCTCGTAGGGCACAGTACACAGTTTGGTTTGATTCCATAGCGGGTTTTTACCTGGAACGAGTTGCGAGCGTGTGGCCAGAAGCTATTGACTTCAGAGGCACAACTCCACAGCAAGTATGGCTGACCACGAGCCTCTCCCACTCTTACCACCTGCCTTGTGGGATTAGAAGGATTTGTTGCTCAATCTGTTTGGCCACATTATGAACCCGCCTGATGTGTTGGGTGTTCTGGATCACATACAGGTCACCAACACTTGAAGTAGTGCAACACTATTTTATTAAAAGGTTAACAATTTAAACATACTTGAACTGTGAGTAAATACAATACCAGCTTTAACTAAAGACCTTTGCCTTGTCCTAACCAGTTGATGCACTCAGTACATGGTGAATGTCTGTGTTACAGGCTGTGAGCTCTGTCCTCCTAGCTAGCTGCTACTCGAATGAGCGGGAACTCTGATGTCCCCTGTCTTTATAGTGCGTGTGCTCTCACTGGTGATTGGCTGCGGTGTTGTGTATGTTGATTGGTCCCACTGTGTGTCCATCACTGTGTGTGTCTGCACCATGATATACTGGTGTATATTATGACACTGCCTGCTTTGGTTATCAAGTCCTGGGGTGGAGATTCTGGTTTAGAGTTAGGGACACTACCCACTGCCCCACAAGACCTCGATACACAGCAACATTCTAATGTTCAAACTGTCCCCTTTGAGTGGAGTTGGGAGAGTGACAAATATTGGTCCCAGGGATCTCTTGTGCTAAATAGTACCAGGCAGAGTTTTACCTCCACAGGTGATGGCAGATGGGACGGCACATTAATGTCTGCTCCAAACGGTGGTATCCAGAACAGCAAGCAATCCTTCACTACTGTCACTCCCAACAGTGCATCACGCCCACACTACTATCACTCCAACAGTGCACCACTCCCTCTACTACTGTCACTCCCAACAGTGCAGCACTCCCTCACTACTGTCACCCCCAACAGTGCATCACGCACTCACTACCATCACTCCAACAGTGCAGCATTCCCTCACTACTGTCACTCTCAACAGTGCAGCACTCCCTCACTATTGTCACTCCCAACAGGGCAGCACTCCCTCACTACTGTCACTCCCAACAGTGCAGCACACTATCACTACCGTCACTCCCAACAGGGCAGCACTCCCTCACTACTGTCACTCCCAACAGTGCAGCACACTCTCACTACTGTCACTCCCAAAAGTGCAGCACTCCCTCACTACTGTCACTCCCAACAGTGCAGCACTCCTTAATACTGTCACTCCCAACAGTGCAGCACTCTCTCACTACTGTCACTCCCAATAGTGCAGCACTCTCTCACTACTGTTACTCCAACAGATCAGCACTCCCTCACTACTGTCACTCCCAACAGTGCAGCATTCCCTCACTACTGTCACTCCCAACAGTGGAGCACTCTCTCACTATTGTCACTCCCATCGGTGCAGCATTCACTCACTACTGTCACTCCCAACAGTGCAGCACTCCCTCACTACTGTCACTCCCAACAGGGCAGCACTCTCTCACTACTGTCACTCCCAACAGTGCAGCACTCTCTCACTTCTGACACTCCCAGCAGTGCAGCACACCCTCACTATTGTCACTCCCAACAGGGCAGCACTCTCTCACTACTGTCACTCCCAACAGAGCAACACTCTCTCACTACTGTCACTCCCAACAGTGCAGAACTCCCTCACTACTGTTACTCCAACAGTGCAGCACTCCCTCACTGCAGTTACTCCAACAGTGCAGCACTCTCTCACGACTGTCACTCCCAACAGTGCAGCACTCTCTCACTACTGTTACTCCAACAGTGCAGCACTCTCTCACTACTGTCACTCCCAACAATGCAGCACTCTCTCACTACTGTCAGTCCAACAGAGCAGCAAGCCCTCACTACTGTCACTCCCAACAGTGCAGCACTCCCTCACCACTGTCACTTCCAACAGAGCAGCACTCTCTCACTACTGTCACTCCCAACAGAGCAGCACTCCCTACCTACTGTCACTCCCAACAGAGCAGCATTCCCTCACTACTGTCACTCCCAACAGTGCAGCACTCTCTCACTTCTGACACTCCCAGCAGTGCAGCACACACTCACTATTGTCACTCCCAACAGGGCAGCACTCTCTCACTACTGTCACTCCCAACAGAGCAACACTCTCTCACTACTGTCACTCCCAACAGTGCAGCACTCTCTCACTTCTGTCACTCCCAACAGTGCAGCACTCTCTCACTACTGTCGCTCCCAACAGTGCAGCATTCCCTCACTACTGTCGCTCCCAACAGTGCAGCATTCCCTCACTACTGTCACTCCCAACAGTGCAGCATTCCCT
Source organism: Scyliorhinus torazame (assembly GCF_047496885.1). Classification (NCBI taxonomy): domain Eukaryota; kingdom Metazoa; phylum Chordata; class Chondrichthyes; order Carcharhiniformes; family Scyliorhinidae; genus Scyliorhinus; species Scyliorhinus torazame. Next base: position 26,375,456 of record NC_092723.1, on the reverse strand, counting down.
CACTACAGTGACTCCCAACAGTGCAGCACTCTCTCACTACTGTCACTCCCAACAGGGCAGCATTCCCTCACTACTGTCGCTCCCAACAGTGCAGCACTCCCTCACTTCTGTCACTCCCAACAGTGCAGCACTCTCTCACTACTGTTATTCCAACAGTGCAGCACTCCCTACCTACTGTCACTCCCAAGAGCAGCACTCTCTCACTACTGTCGCTCCCAACAGGGCAGCACTCTCTCACTACTGTCACTCCCAACAGTGCAGCACTCTCTCACTACTGTCGCTCCCAACAGTGCAGCACTTCCTACATACTGTCACACCCAACAGAGCAGCACTTCCTCACTACTGTCACTCCAACATTGCAGCACTCCCTCACTACTGTCACTCCCAACAGGTCAGCACCCACTACCTACTGTCACTTCCAACAGCGCTGCACTCTCTCACTATTGTCACTCCCAACAGAGCAGCACTCCCTCACTACTGTTATTCCAACAGTGCAGCATTCCCTCACTACTGTCACTCCCAACAGAGCAGCACTCCCTCACTACTGTCACTCCCAACAGAGCAGCACTTCCAATCCTACTGTCACTCCCAACATTGCAGCACTCCCTCACTACTGTCACTCCCAACAGGGCAGCACTCTCTCACCACTGTCACTCACAACATTGCAGCTCTCCCTCACGACTGTTACTCCAACAGTGCAGCATTCCCTCACTACTGTCACTCCCACAGTGCAGCACTCTCTCACTACTGTCACTCCCAACAGGGCAGCACACTCTCACTACTGTCACTCCCAACAGGGCAGCACTCCCTCACTACTGTCACTCCCAACAGTGCAGCATTCCCTCACTACTGTCACTCCCAACAGTGCAGCACTCCCTCACTTCTGTCACTCCCAACAGTGCAGCACTCTCTCACTACTGTCGCTCCCAACAGGGCAGCATTCCCTCACTACTGTCACTCCCAACAGTGCAGCACTCCCTCACTACTGTCACTCCAACAGGGCAGCACTCCCTCACTACTGTCACTCCAAACAGTGCAGCACTCCCTCACTACTGTCACTCCAACAGTGCAGCATTCCCTCACTACTGTCGCTCCCAACAGTGCAGCAATCTCTCACGACTGTCACTCCCAACAGTGCAGCACTCTCTCACTACTGTTACTCCAACAGGGCAGCACTCCCTACCTACTGTCACTCCCAAGTGCAGCATTCTATCACTACTGTCGCTCCCAACAGTGCAGCACTCCTTACTTCATCACTCCCAACAGAGCAGCACTCCCTCACGACTGTCACTCCCAACATTGCAGCACTCCCTCACTACTGTCACTCCCAACATTGCAGCACTCCTTACTTCTGTCACTCCCAACAGAGCAGCACTCCCTCACTACTGTCACTCCCAGCATTGCAGCACTCCTTACTACTGTCGCTCCCAACAGTGCAGCACTCCCTCACTACTGTCACTCCCAACATTGCAGCACTCCTTACTATTGTCACTCCCAACAGGGCAGCACTCTCTCACTACTGTTACTCCCAACAGTGCAGCACTCTCTCACTACTGTCACTCCCAACAGTGCAGCACCCACTACCTACTGTCACTCCCAACAGTGCAGCACTCTCTCACTACTGTCACTCCCAACAGTTCAGCACTCCCTCACTACTGTCACTCCCAACAATGCAGCACTCTCTCACTACTGTCACTCCCAACATCGCAGCACTCCCTACCTACTGTCACACCCAACAGTGCAGCACTCCCTCACTACTGTCACTCCTAACAGTGAAGCACTCTCTCACTACTGTCGCTCCCAACAGTGCAACACTCCCTCACTACTGTCAATGCAACAGTTCAGCACTCCTTCACTACTGTCACTCCCAACAATACAGCACTCCCTCACTACTGTCACTCCCAACAGTGCAGCACTCCCTCACTAGGGTCATTGCAACAGTGCAGCTCTCCCTCACTACTGTCAACGCAACAGTGCAGCACTCCCTCACCACTGTCACTCCCAACAGTACAGCACTCCCTCACTCGGGCCAATGCAACAATGCAGCACTCCCTCACTACAGTCACTCCAACAGTGCAGCCCTCCCTCACTACTGTCACTCCAACAGTGCAGCACTCCCTCACTACTGTTACTCCAACAGAGCAGCACTCCCTACCTACTGTCACTCCCAACAGTGCAGCACTCCCTCACTACTGTCACGCCCAACAGGGCAACACTCTCTCACTACTGTCACTCCCAACAGTGCAGCACTCCCTCACTACTGTCATTCCCAACAGTGCAGCACTCCCTCACTACTATCACTCCAACAGTGCAGCACTCCCTCACTACTGTTACTCCAACAGAGCAGCACTCCCTACCTACTGTCACTCCCAATAGTGCAGCACTCCCTCACTACTGTCACGCCCAACAGGGCAGCACTCTCTCACTACTGTCACTCCCAACAGTGCAGCACTCCCTCACTACTGTCACTTTCAACAGGGCAGCACTCTCTCACTACTGTCACTCCCAATAGTGCTGCAGTCCCTCACTACTGTCACTCCAAACAGTGCAGCACTCCCTCACTACTGTCACGCCCAACAGGGCAGCACTCTCTCACTACTGTCACTCCTAACAGTGCAGCACTCCCTCACTACTGTCACTCCAACAGTGTAGCACTCCCTCACTACTGCGAATGCAACAGTGCAGCACTCCCTCACTACTGTCACTCCTAACAGTGCAGCACTCCCTCACTACTGTCACTCCAACAGAGCAGCACTCCCTACCTACTGTCACTCCCAACAGTGCAGCACTCCCTCACTACTGTCACACCCAAAAGGGCAGCACTCTCTCACTACTGTCACTCCCAACAGTGCAGCACTCCCTCACTACTGTCACTTTCAACAGGGCAGCACTCTCTCACTACTGTCACTCCCAATAGTGCTGCACTCCCTCACTACTGTCACTCCAAACAGTGCAGCACTCCCTCACTACTGTCACTCCAACAGGGCAGCACTCCCTCACTACTGTCACTCCAAACAGTGCAGCACTCCCTCACTACTGTCACTCCAACAGTGCAGCACTCCCTACCTACTGTCACTCCATCATGCAGCACTTCCTCTCTACTGCCACTCCCAACAGGGCAGCACTCCCTCACTACTGACACTCCAAACAGTGCAGCACTCCCTCACTATAGTCACTCCAACAGTGCAGCACTCCCTACCTACTGTCACTCCATCATGCAGAACTTCCTCTCTACTGCCACTCCCAACAGGGCAGCACTCCCTCACTACTGTCACTCCAACAGTGCAGCACTCCCTCACTACTGTCACTCCAACAGTGCAGGACTCCCTACCTACTGTCACTCCATCATGCAGCACTTCCTCTCTACTGCCACTCCCAACAGGGCAGCACTCCCTCACTACTGTCACTCCAACAGTGCAGCACTCCCTCACTACTGTCACACCCAAAAGGGCAGCACTCTCTCACTACTGTCACTCCCAACAGTGCAGCACTCCCTCACTACTGTCACTTTCAACAGGGCAGCACTCTCTCACTACTGTCACTCCCAATAGTGCTGCACTCCCTCACTACTGTCACTCCCAACAGTGCAGCACTCTCTCACTACTGTCACTCCCAACAGGGCAGCACTCTCTCACTACTGTCACTCCCAAGAGGGCAGCACACGCTCACTACTGTCACTCCCAACAGTGCTGCATTCCCTCATTACTGTCACTCCCAACAGTGCAGCACTGCCTCACTACTGTCACTCCCAACAGTGCAGCACTCTCTCACTACTGTCGCTCCCAACAGTGCAGCACTCTCTCACTACTGTCACTCCCAACAGTGCAGCATTCCCTCACTACTGTGACTCTCAACAGTGCAGCATTCCCTCACTACTGTGACTCCCAACAGTGCAGCACCCTCTCAATACTGTCACTCCCAACAGGGCAGCATTCCCTCACTACTGTCGCTCCCAACAGTGCAGCAATCTCTCACGACTGTCACTCCCAACAGTGCAGCACTCTCTCACTACTGTTACTCCAACAGGGCAGCACTCCCTACCTACTGTCACTCCCAAGTGCAGCATTCTATCACTACTGTCGCTCCCAACAGTGCAGCACTCCTTACTTCATCACTCCCAACAGAGCAGCACTCCCTCACTACTGTCACTCCCAACATTGCAGCACTCCCTCACTACTGTCACTCCCAACATTGCAGCACTCCTGACTTCTGTCACTCCCAACAGAGCAGCACTCCCTCACTACTGTCACTCCCAGCATTGCAGCACTCCTTACTACTGTCGCTCCCAACAGTGCAGCACTCCCTCACTACTGTCACTCCAAACATTGCAGCACTCCTTACTACTGTCACTCCCAACAGGGCAGCACTCTCTCACTACTGTTACTCCCAACAGTGCAGCACTCTCTCACTACTGGGATGAGGGAGTTGAAGGGTGGGTCAGTAAATTTGCAGACGATACGAAGATTGGTGGAGTTGTGGATAGTAAGGAGGGCTGTTGTCGGCTGCAAAGAGACATAGATAGGATGCAGAGCTGGGCTGAGAAGTGGCAGATGGAGTTTAACCCTGAAAAGTGTGAGGTTGTCCATTTTGGAAGGACAAATATGAATGCGGAATACAGGGTTAACGGTAGAGTTCTTGGCATTGTGGAGGAGCAGAGAGACCTTGGGGTCTATGTTCATACATCTTTGAAAGTTGCCACTCAAGTGGATAGAGCTGTGAAGAAGGCCTATGGTGTGCTCGCGTTCATTAACAGAGGGATTGAATTTAAGAGCCGTGAGGTGATGATGCAGCTGTACAAAACTTTGGTAAGGCCACATTTGGAGTACTGTGTACAGTTCTGGTCGCCTCATTTTAGGAAGGATGTGGAAGCTCTGGAAAAGGTGCAAAGAAGATTTACCAGGATGTTGCCTGGAATGGAGAGTAGGTCTTACGAGGAAAGGTTGAGGGTGCTAGGTCTTTTCTCATTAGAGCGGAGAAGGATGAGGGGCGACTTGATAGAGGTTTATAAGATGATCAGGGGAATAGATAGAGTAGACAGTCAGAGACTTTTTCCCCAGGTGGAACACACCATTACAAGGGGACATAAATTTAAGGTGAAAGGTGGAAGATATAGGAGGGATATCAGAGGTAGGTTCTTTACCCAGAGAGTAGTGGGGGCATGGAATGCACTGCCTGTGGAAGTAGTTGAGTCAGAAACATTAGTGACCTTCAAGCAGCTGTTGGATAGGTACATGGATTACGGGAAAATTATATAGTGTAGATTTATTTGTTCTTAAGGGCAGCACGGTAGCATTGTGGATAGCACAATTGCTTCACAGATCCATGGTCCCAGGTTCGATTTCGGCTTGGGTCATTGTCTGTGTGGAGTCTGCACGTCCTCCCCGTGTCTGCGTGGGTTTCCTCCGGGTGCTCCGGTTTCCTCCCACAGTCCAAAGATGTGCGGGTTAGGTGAATTGGCCAATGATAAATTGCCCTTAATGTCCAAATTGCCCTTGGTGTTGGGTGGAGGTGTTGAGTTTGGGTAGGGTGCTCTTTCCAAGAGCTGGTGCAGACTCAGGGGGCCGAATGGCCTCCTTCTGCACTGTAGATTCAATGATAATCTATGATTAATCTAGGACAAAGGTTCGGCACAACATCGTGGGCCGAAGGGCCTGTTCTGTGCTGTATTTTCTATGTTCTATGTTCTACTGTCACTCCCAACAGTGCAGCACCCACTACCTACTGTCACTCCCAACAGTGCAGCACTCTCTCACTACTGTCACTCCCAACAGTGCAGCACTCCCTCACTACTGTCACTCCCAACAATGCAGCACTCTCTCACTACTGTCACTCCCAACATCGCAGCACTCCCTACCTACTGTCACACCCAACAGTGCAGCACTCCCTCACTACTGTCACTCCCAACAGTGAAGCACTCTCTCACTACTGTCGCTCCCAACAGTGCAACACTCCCTCACTACTGTCAATGCAACAGTTCAGCACTCCTTCACTACTGTCACTCCCAACAATACAGCACTCCCTCACTACTGTCACTCCCAACAGTGCAGCACTCCCTCACTAGGGTCATTGCAACAGTGCAGCTCTCCCTCACTACTGTCAACGCAACAGTGCAGCACTCCCTCACCACTGTCACTCCCAACAGTACAGCACTCCCTCACTCGGGCCAATGCAACAATGCAGCACTCCCTCACTACAGTCACTCCAACAGTGCAGCCCTCCCTCACTACTGTCACTCCAACAGTGCAGCACTCCCTCACTACTGTTACTCCAACAGAGCAGCACTCCCTACCTACTGTCACTCCCAACAGTGCAGCACTCCCTCACTACTGTCACGCCCAACAGGGCAACACTCTCTCACTACTGTCACTCCCAACAGTGCAGCACTCCCTCACTACTGTCATTCCCAACAGTGCAGCACTCCCTCACTACTATCACTCCAACAGTGCAGCACTCCCTCACTACTGTTACTCCAACAGAGCAGCACTCCCTACCTACTGTCACTCCCAATAGTGCAGCACTCCCTCACTACTGTCACGCCCAACAGGGCAGCACTCTCTCACTACTGTCACTCCCAACAGTGCAGCACTCCCTCACTACTGTCACTTTCAACAGGGCAGCACTCTCTCACTACTGTCACTCCCAATAGTGCTGCAGTCCCTCACTACTGTCACTCCAAACAGTGCAGCACTCCCTCACTACTGTCACGCCCAACAGGGCAGCACTCTCTCACTACTGTCACTCCTAACAGTGCAGCACTCCCTCACTACTGTCACTTCAACAGTGTAGCACTCCCTCACTACTGCGAATGCAACAGTGCAGCACTCCCTCACTACTGTCACTCCAACAGTGCAGCACTCCCTCACTACTGTTACTCCAACAGAGCAGCACTCCCTATCTACTGTCACTCCCAACAGTGCAGCACTCCCTCACTACTGTCACACCCAAAAGGGCAGCACTCTCTCACTACTGTCACTCCCAACAGTGCAGCACTCCCTCACTACTGTCACTTTCAACAGGGCAGCACTCTCTCACTACTGTCACTCCCAATAGTGCTGCACTCCCTCACTACTGTCACTCCAAACAGTGCAGCACTCCCTCACTACTGTCACTCCAACAGGGCAGCACTCCCTCACTACTGTCACTCCAAACAGTGCAGCACTCCCTCACTACTGTCACTCCAACAGTGCAGCACTCCCTACCTACTGTCACTCCATCATGCAGCACTTCCTCTCTACTGCCACTCCCAACAGGGCAGCACTCCCTCACTACTGTCACTCCAAACAGTGCTGCACTCCCTCACTACTGTCACTCCAAACAGTGCAGCACTCCCTCACTACTGTTACTCCAACAGAGCAGCACTCCCTCACTACTGTCACTCCAACAGTGCAGCACTCCCTCACTACTGTCACACCCAAAAGGGCAGCACTCTCTCACTACTGTCACTCCCAACAGTGCAGCACTCCCTCACTACTGTCACTCCAAACAGTGCAGCACTCCCTCACTACTGTCACTTTCAACAGGGCAGCACTCTCTCACTACTGTCACTCCCAATAGTGCTGCACTCCCTCACTACTGTGACTCTCAACAGTGCAGCATTTCCTCACTACTGTGACTCCCAACAGTGCAGCACCCTCTCAATACTGTCACTCCCAACAGGGCAGCATTCCCTCACTACTGTCGCTCCCAACAGTGCAGCAATCTCTCACGACTGTCACTCCCAACAGTGCAGCACTCTCTCACTACTGTTACTCCAACAGGGCAGCACTCCCTACCTACTGTCACTCCCAAGTGCAGCATTCTATCACTACTGTCGCTCCCAACAGTGCAGCACTCCTTACTTCATCACTCCCAACAGAGCAGCACTCCCTCACTACTGTCACTCCCAGCATTGCAGCACTCCTTACTACTGTCGCTCCCAACAGTGCAGCACTCCCTCACTACTGTCACTCCCAACATTGCAGCACTCCTTACTACTGTCACTCCCAACAGGGCAGCACTCTCTCACTACTGTTACTCCCAACAGTGCAGCACTCTCTCACTACTGTCACTCCCAACAGTGCAGCACCCACTACCTACTGTCACTCCCAACAGTGCAGCACTCTCTCACTACTGTCACTCCCAACAGTGCAGCACTCCCTCACTACTGTCACTCCCAACAATGCAGCACTCTCTCACTACTGTCACTCCCAACATCGCAGCACTCCCTACCTACTGTCACACCCAACAGTGCAGCACTCCCTCACTACTGTCACTCCCAACAGTGAAGCACTCTCTCACTACTGTCGCTCCCAACAGTGCAACACTCTCTCACTACTGTCAATGCAACAGTTCAGCACTCCTTCACTACTGTCACTCCCAACAATACAGCACTCCCTCACTACTGTCACTCCCAACAGTGCAGCACTCCCTCACTAGGGTCATTGCAACAGTGCAGCTCTCCCTCACTACTGTCAATGCAACAGTGCAGCACTCCCTCACCACTGTCACTCCCAACAGTACAGCACTCCCTCACTCGGGCCAATGCAACAATGCAGCACTCCCTCACTACAGTCACTCCAACAGTGCAGCCCTCCCTCACTACTGTCACTCCAACAGTGCAGCACTCCCTCACTACTTTTACTCCAACAGAGCAGCACTCCCTACCTACTGTCACTCCCAACAGTGCAGCACTCCCTCACTACTGTCACGCCCAACAGGGCAACACTCTCTCACTACTGTCACTCCCAACAGTGCAGCACTCCCTCACTACTGTCATTCCCAACAGTGCAGCACTCCCTCACTACTATCACTCCAACAGTGCAGCACTCCCTCACTACTGTTACTCCAACAGAGCAGCACTCCCTACCTACTGTCACTCCCAATAGTGCAGCACTCCCTCACTACTGTCACGCCCAACAGGGCAGCACTCTCTCACTACTGTCACTCCCAACAGTGCAGCACTCCCTCACTACTGTCACTTTCAACAGGGCAGCACTCTCTCACTACTGTCACTCCCAATAGTGCTGCAGTCCCTCACTACTGTCACTCCAAACAGTGCAGCACTCCCTCACTACTGTCACGCCCAACAGGGCAGCACTCTCTCACTACTGTCACTCCTAACAGTGCAGCACTCCCTCACTACTGTCACTCCAACAGTGTAGCACTCCCTCACTACTGCGAATGCAACAGTGCAGCACTCCCTCACTACTGTCACTCCAACAGTGCAGCACTCCCTCACTACTGTTACTCCAACAGAGCAGCACTCCCTACCTACTGTCACTCCCAACAGTGCAGCACTCCCTCACTACTGTCACACCCAAAAGGGCAGCACTCTCTCACTACTGTCACTCCCAACAGTGCAGCACTCCCTCACTACTGTCACTTTCAACAGGGCAGCACTCTCTCACTACTGTCACTCCCAATAGTGCTGCACTCCCTCACTACTGTCACTCCAAACAGTGCAGCACTCCCTCACTACTGTCACTCCAACAGGGCAGCACTCCCTCACTACTGTCACTCCAAACAGTGCAGCACTCCCTCACTACTGTCACTCCAACAGTGCAGCACTCCCTACCTACTGTCACTCCATCATGCAGCACTTCCTCTCTACTGCCACTCCCAACAGGGCAGCACTCCCTCACTACTGTCACTCCAAACAGTGCAGCACTCCCTCACTACTGTCACTCCAACAGTGCAGCACTCCCTACCTACTGTCACTCCATCATGCAGCACTTCCTCTCTACTGCCGCTCCCAACAGGGCAGCACTCCCTCACTACTGTCACTCCAACAGTGCAGCACTCCCTCACTACTGTCACTCCAACAGTGCAGCACTCCCTCACTACTGTCACTCCAACAGTGCAGCACTCCCTCACTACTGTCACTTTCAACAGGGCAGCACTCTCTCACTACTGTCACTCCCAATAGTGCTGCAGTCCCTCACTACTGTCACTCCAAACAGTGCAGCACTCCCTCACTACTGTCACGCCCAACAGGGCAGCACTCTCTCACTACTGTCACTCCTAACAGTGCAGCACTCCCTCACTACTGTCACTCCAACAGTGTAGCACTCCCTCACTACTGCGAATGCAACAGTGCAGCACTCCCTCACTACTGTCACTCCAACAGTGCAGCACTCCCTCACTACTGTTACTCCAACAGAGCAGCACTCCCTACCTACTGTCGCTCCCAACAGTGCAGCACTCCCTCACTACTGTCACACCCAAAAGGGCAGCACTCTCTCACTACTGTCACTCCCAACAGTGCAGCACTCCCTCACTACTGTCACTTTCAACAGGGCAGCACTCTCTCACTACTGTCACTCCCAATAGTGCTGCACTCCCTCACTACTGTCACTCCAAACAGTGCAGCACTCCCTCACTACTGTCACTCCAACAGGGCAGCACTCCCTCACTACTGTCACTCCAACAGTGCAGCACTCCCTACCTACTGTCACTCCATCATGCAGCACTTCCTCTCTACTGCCACTCCCAACAGGGCAGCACTCCCTCACTACTGTCACTCCAAACAGTGCAGCACTCCCTCACTACTGTCACTCCAACAGTGCAGCACTCCCTACCTACTGTCACTCCATCATGCAGCACTTCCTCTCTACTGCCACTCCCAACAGTGCAGCACTCCCTCACTACTGTCACACCCAAAAGGGCAGCACTCTCTCACTACTCTCACTCCCAACAGTGCAGCACTCCCTCACTACTGTCACTTTCAACAGGGCAGCACTCTCTCACTACTGTCACTCCCAATAGTGCTGCACTCCCTCACTACTGTCACTCCAAACAGTGCAGCACTCCCTCACTACTGTCACTCCAACAGGGCAGCACTCCCTCACTACTGTCACTCCAAACAGTGCAGCACTCCCTCACTACTGTCACTCCAACAGTGCAGCACTCCCTACCTACTGTCACTCCATCATGCAGCACTTCCTCTCTCCTGCCACTCCCAACAGGGCAGCACTCCCTCACTACTGTCACTCCAAACAGTGCTGCACTCCCTCACTACTGTCACTCCAAACAGTGCAGCACTCCCTCACTACTGTTACTCCAACAGAGCAGCACTCCCTCACTACTGTCACTCCAACAGTGCAGCACTCCCTCACTACTGTCACACCCAAAAGGGCAGCACTCTCTCACTACTGTCACTCCCAACAGTGCAGCACTCCCTCACTACTGTCACTCCAAACAGTGCAGCACTCCCTCACTACTGTCACTTTCAACAGGGCAGCACTCTCTCACTACTGTCACTCCCAATAGTGCTGCACTCCCTCACTACTGTGACTCTCAACAGTGCAGCATTTCCTCACTACTGTGACTCCCAACAGTGCAGCACCCTCTCAATACTGTCACTCCCAACAGGGCAGCATTCCCTCACTACTGTCGCTCCCAACAGTGCAGCAATCTCTCACGACTGTCACTCCCAACAGTGCAGCACTCTCTCACTACTGTTACTCCAACAGGGCAGCACTCCCTACCTACTGTCACTCCCAAGTGCAGCATTCTATCACTACTGTCGCTCCCAACAGTGCAGCACTCCTTACTTCATCACTCCCAACAGAGCAGCACTCCCTCACTACTGTCACTCCCAACATTGCAGCACTCCCTCACTACTGTCACTCCCAACATTGCAGCACTCCTTACTTCTGTCACTCCCAACAGAGCAGCACTCCCTCACTACTGTCACTCCCAGCATTGCAGCACTCCTTACTACTGTCGCTCCCAACAGTGCAGCACTCCCTCACTACTGTCACTCCCAACATTGCAGCACTCCTTACTACTGTCACTCCCAACAGGGCAGCACTCTCTCACTACTGTTACTCCCAACAGTGCAGCACTCTCTCACTACTGTCACTCCCAACAGTGCAGCACCCACTACCTACTGTCACTCCCAACAGTGCAGCACTCTCTCACTACTGTCACTCCCAACAGTGCAGCACTCCCTCACTACTGTCACTCCCAACAATGCAGCACTCTCTCACTACTGTCACTCCCAACATCGCAGCACTCCCTACCTACTGTCACACCCAACAGTGCAGCACTCCCTCACTACTGTCACTCCCAACAGTGAAGCACTCTCTCACTACTGTCGCTCCCAACAGTGCAACACTCTCTCACTACTGTCAATGCAACAGTTCAGCACTCCTTCACTACTGTCACTCCCAACAATACAGCACTCCCTCACTACTGTCACTCCCAACAGTGCAGCACTCCCTCACTAGGGTCATTGCAACAGTGCAGCTCTCCCTCACTACTGTCAATGCAACAGTGCAGCACTCCCTCACCACTGTCACTCCCAACAGTACAGCACTCCCTCACTCGGGCCAATGCAACAATGCAGCACTCCCTCACTACAGTCACTCCAACAGTGCAGCCCTCCCTCACTACTGTCACTCCAACAGTGCAGCACTCCCTCACTACTTTTACTCCAACAGAGCAGCACTCCCTACCTACTGTCACTCCCAACAGTGCAGCACTCCCTCACTACTGTCACGCCCAACAGGGCAACACTCTCTCACTACTGTCACTCCCAACAGTGCAGCACTCCCTCACTACTGTCATTCCCAACAGTGCAGCACTCCCTCACTACTATCACTCCAACAGTGCAGCACTCCCTCACTACTGTTACTCCAACAGAGCAGCACTCCCTACCTACTGTCACTCCCAATAGTGCAGCACTCCCTCACTACTGTCACGCCCAACAGGGCAGCACTCTCTCACTACTGTCACTCCCAACAGTGCAGCACTCCCTCACTACTGTCACTTTCAACAGGGCAGCACTCTCTCACTACTGTCACTCCCAATAGTGCTGCAGTCCCTCACTACTGTCACTCCAAACAGTGCAGCACTCCCTCACTACTGTCACGCCCAACAGGGCAGCACTCTCTCACTACTGTCACTCCTAACAGTGCAGCACTCCCTCACTACTGTCACTCCAACAGTGTAGCACTCCCTCACTACTGCGAATGCAACAGTGCAGCACTCCCTCACTACTGTCACTCCAACAGTGCAGCACTCCCTCACTACTGTTACTCCAACAGAGCAGCACTCCCTACCTACTGTCACTCCCAACAGTGCAGCACTCCCTCACTACTGTCACACCCAAAAGGGCAGCACTCTCTCACTACTGTCACTCCCAACAGTGCAGCACTCCCTCACTACTGTCACTTTCAACAGGGCAGCACTCTCTCACTACTGTCACTCCCAATAGTGCTGCACTCCCTCACTACTGTCACTCCAAACAGTGCAGCACTCCCTCACTACTGTCACTCCAACAGGGCAGCACTCCCTCACTACTGTCACTCCAAACAGTGCAGCACTCCCTCACTACTGTCACTCCAACAGTGCAGCACTCCCTACCTACTGTCACTCCATCATGCAGCACTTCCTCTCTACTGCCACTCCCAACAGGGCAGCACTCCCTCACTACTGTCACTCCAAACAGTGCAGCACTCCCTCACTACTGTCACTCCAACAGTGCAGCACTCCCTACCTACTGTCACTCCATCATGCAGCACTTCCTCTCTACTGCCACTCCCAACAGGGCAGCACTCCCTCACTACTGTCACTCCAACAGTGCAGCACTCCCTCACTACTGTCACTCCAACAGTGCAGCACTCCCTCACTACTGTCACTCCAACAGTGCAGCACTCCCTCACTACTGTCACTTTCAACAGGGCAGCACTCTCTCACTACTGTCACTCCCAATAGTGCTGCAGTCCCTCACTACTGTCACTCCAAACAGTGCAGCACTCCCTCACTACTGTCACGCCCAACAGGGCAGCACTCTCTCACTACTGTCACTCCTAACAGTGCAGCACTCCCTCACTACTGTCACTCCAACAGTGTAGCACTCCCTCACTACTGCGAATGCAACAGTGCAGCACTCCCTCACTACTGTCACTCCAACAGTGCAGCACTCCCTCACTACTGTTACTCCAACAGAGCAGCACTCCCTACCTACTGTCACTCCCAACAGTGCAGCACTCCCTCACTACTGTCACACCCAAAAGGGCAGCACTCTCTCACTACTGTCACTCCCAACAGTGCAGCACTCCCTCACTACTGTCACTTTCAACAGGGCAGCACTCTCTCACTACTGTCACTCCCAATAGTGCTGCACTCCCTCACTACTGTCACTCCAAACAGTGCAGCACTCCCTCACTACTGTCACTCCAACAGGGCAGCACTCCCTCACTACTGTCACTCCAACAGTGCAGCACTCCCTACCTACTGTCACTCCATCATGCAGCACTTCCTCTCTACTGCCACTCCCAACAGGGCAGCACTCCCTCACTACTGTCACTCCAAACAGTGCAGCACTCCCTCACTACTGTCACTCCAACAGTGCAGCACTCCCTACCTACTGTCACTCCATCATGCAGCACTTCCTCTCTACTGCCACTCCCAACAGGGCAGCACTCCCTCACTACTGTCACTCCAACAGTGCAGCACTCCCTCACTACTGTCACTCCAACAGTGCAGCACTCCCTCACTACTGTCACTCCAACAGTGCAGCACTCCCTACCTACTGTCACTCCATCATGCAGCACTTCCTCTCTACTGCCACTCCCAACAGGGCAGCACTCCCTCACTACTGTCACTCCAACAGTGCAGCACTCCCTCACTACTGTCACACCCAAAAGGGCAGCACTCTCTCACTACTCTCACTCCCAACAGTGCAGCACTCCCTCACTACTGTCACTTTCAACAGGGCAGCACTCTCTCACTACTGTCACTCCCAATAGTGCTGCACTCCCTCACTACTGTCACTCCAAACAGTGCAGCACTCCCTCACTACTGTCACTCCAACAGGGCAGCACTCCCTCACTACTGTCACTCCAAACAGTGCAGCACTCCCTCACTACTGTCACTCCAACAGTGCAGCACTCCCTACCTACTGTCACTCCATCATGCAGCACTTCCTCTCTACTGCCACTCCCAACAGGGCAGCACTCCCTCACTACTGTCACTCCAAACAGTGCTGCACTCCCTCACTACTGTCACTCCAAACAGTGCAGCACTCCCTCACTACTGTTACTCCAACAGAGCAGCACTCCCTCACTACTGTCACTCCAACAGTGCAGCACTCCCTCACTACTGTCACACCCAAAAGGGCAGCACTCTCTCACTACTGTCACTCCCAACAGTGCAGCACTCCCTCACTACTGTCACTCCAAACAGTGCAGCACTCCCTCACTACTGTCACTTTCAACAGGGCAGCACTCTCTCACTACTGTCACTCCCAATAGTGCTGCACTCCCTCACTACTGTGACTCTCAACAGTGCAGCATTTCCTCACTACTGTGACTCCCAACAGTGCAGCACCCTCTCAATACTGTCACTCCCAACAGGGCAGCATTCCCTCACTACTGTCGCTCCCAACAGTGCAGCAATCTCTCACGACTGTCACTCCCAACAGTGCAGCACTCTCTCACTACTGTTACTCCAACAGGGCAGCACTCCCTACCTACTGTCACTCCCAAGTGCAGCATTCTATCACTACTGTCGCTCCCAACAGTGCAGCACTCCTTACTTCATCACTCCCAACAGAGCAGCACTCCCTCACTACTGTCACTCCCAACATTGCAGCACTCCCTCACTACTGTCACTCCCAACATTGCAGCACTCCTTACTTCTGTCACTCCCAACAGAGCAGCACTCCCTCACTACTGTCACTCCCAGCATTGCAGCACTCCTTACTACTGTCGCTCCCAACAGTGCAGCACTCCCTCACTACTGTCACTCCCAACATTGCAGCACTCCTTACTACTGTCACTCCCAACAGGGCAGCACTCTCTCACTACTGTTACTCCCAACAGTGCAGCACTCTCTCACTACTGTCACTCCCAACAGTGCAGCACCCACTACCTACTGTCACTCCCAACAGTGCAGCACTCTCTCACTACTGTCACTCCCAACAGTGCAGCACTCCCTCACTACTGTCACTCCCAACAATGCAGCACTCTCTCACTACTGTCACTCCCAACATCGCAGCACTCCCTACCTACTGTCACACCCAACAGTGCAGCACTCCCTCACTACTGTCACTCCCAACAGTGAAGCACTCTCTCACTACTGTCGCTCCCAACAGTGCAACACTCTCTCACTACTGTCAATGCAACAGTTCAGCACTCCTTCACTACTGTCACTCCCAACAATACAGCACTCCCTCACTACTGTCACTCCCAACAGTGCAGCACTCCCTCACTAGGGTCATTGCAACAGTGCAGCTCTCCCTCACTACTGTCAATGCAACAGTGCAGCACTCCCTACCTACTGTCACTCCCAACAGTGCAGCACTCCCTCACTACTGTCACACCCAAAAGGGCAGCACTCTCTCACTACTGTCACTCCCAACAGTGCAGCACTCCCTCACTACTGTCACTTTCAACAGGGCAGCACTCTCTCACTACTGTCACTCCCAATAGTGCTGCACTCCCTCACTACTGTCACTCCAAACAGTGCAGCACTCCCTCACTACTGTCACTCCAACAGGGCAGCACTCCCTCACTACTGTCACTCCAACAGTGCAGCACTCCCTACCTACTGTCACTCCATCATGCAGCACTTCCTCTCTACTGCCACTCCCAACAGGGCAGCACTCCCTCACTACTGTCACTCCAAACAGTGCAGCACTCCCTCACTACTGTCACTCCAACAGTGCAGCACTCCCTACCTACTGTCACTCCATCATGCAGCACTTCCTCTCTACTGCCACTCCCAACAGGGCAGCACTCCCTCACTACTGTCACTCCAACAGTGCAGCACTCCCTCACTACTGTCACTCCAACAGTGCAGCACTCCCTCACTACTGTCACTCCAACAGTGCAGCACTCCCTACCTACTGTCACTCCATCATGCAGCACTTCCTCTCTACTGCCACTCCCAACAGGGCAGCACTCCCTCACTACTGTCACTCCAACAGTGCAGCACTCCCTCACTACTGTCACACCCAAAAGGGCAGCACTCTCTCACTACTCTCACTCCCAACAGTGCAGCACTCCCTCACTACTGTCACTTTCAACAGGGCAGCACTCTCTCACTACTGTCACTCCCAATAGTGCTGCACTCCCTCACTACTGTCACTCCAAACAGTGCAGCACTCCCTCACTACTGTCACTCCAACAGGGCAGCACTCCCTCACTACTGTCACTCCAAACAGTGCAGCACTCCCTCACTACTGTCACTCCAACAGTGCAGCACTCCCTACCTACTGTCACTCCATCATGCAGCACTTCCTCTCTACTGCCACTCCCAACAGGGCAGCACTCCCTCACTACTGTCACTCCAAACAGTGCTGCACTCCCTCACTACTGTCACTCCAAACAGTGCAGCACTCCCTCACTACTGTTACTCCAACAGAGCAGCACTCCCTCACTACTGTCACTCCAACAGTGCAGCACTCCCTCACTACTGTCACACCCAAAAGGGCAGCACTCTCTCACTACTGTCACTCCCAACAGTGCAGCACTCCCTCACTACTGTCACTCCAAACAGTGCAGCACTCCCTCACTACTGTCACTTTCAACAGGGCAGCACTCTCTCACTACTGTCACTCCCAATAGTGCTGCACTCCCTCACTACTGTGACTCTCAACAGTGCAGCATTTCCTCACTACTGTGACTCCCAACAGTGCAGCACCCTCTCAATACTGTCACTCCCAACAGGGCAGCATTCCCTCACTACTGTCGCTCCCAACAGTGCAGCAATCTCTCACGACTGTCACTCCCAACAGTGCAGCACTCTCTCACTACTGTTACTCCAACAGGGCAGCACTCCCTACCTACTGTCACTCCCAAGTGCAGCATTCTATCACTACTGTCGCTCCCAACAGTGCAGCACTCCTTACTTCATCACTCCCAACAGAGCAGCACTCCCTCACTACTGTCACTCCCAACATTGCAGCACTCCCTCACTACTGTCACTCCCAAAAGGGCAGCACTCTCTCACTACTGTTACTCCCAACAGTGCAGCACTCTCTCACTACTGTCACTCCCAACAGTGCAGCACCCACTACCTACTGTCACTCCCAACAGTGCAGCACTCTCTCACTACTGTCACTCCCAACAGTGCAGCACTCCCTCACTACTGTCACTCCCAACAATGCAGCACTCTCTCACTACTGTCACTCCCAACATCGCAGCACTCCCTACCTACTGTCACACCCAACAGTGCAGCACTCCCTCACTACTGTCACTCCCAACAGTGAAGCACTCTCTCACTACTGTCGCTCCCAACAGTGCAACACTCTCTCACTACTGTCAATGCAACAGTTCAGCACTCCTTCACTACTGTCACTCCCAACAATACAGCACTCCCTCACTACTGTCACTCCCAACAGTGCAGCACTCCCTCACTAGGGTCATTGCAACAGTGCAGCTCTCCCTCACTACTGTCAATGCAACAGTGCAGCACTCCCTCACCACTGTCACTCCCAACAGTACAGCACTCCCTCACTCGGGCCAATGCAACAATGCAGCACTCCCTCACTACAGTCACTCCAACAGTGCAGCCCTCCCTCACTACTGTCACTCCAACAGTGCAGCACTCCCTCACTACTTTTACTCCAACAGAGCAGCACTCCCTACCTACTGTCACTCCCAACAGTGCAGCACTCCCTCACTACTGTCACGCCCAACAGGGCAACACTCTCTCACTACTGTCACTCCCAACAGTGCAGCACTCCCTCACTACTGTCATTCCCAACAGTGCAGCACTCCCTCACTACTATCACTCCAACAGTGCAGCACTCCCTCACTACTGTTACTCCAACAGAGCAGCACTCCCTACCTACTGTCACTCCCAATAGTGCAGCACTCCCTCACTACTGTCACGCCCAACAGGGCAGCACTCTCTCACTACTGTCACTCCCAACAGTGCAGCACTCCCTCACTACTGTCACTTTCAACAGGGCAGCACTCTCTCACTACTGTCACTCCCAATAGTGCTGCAGTCCCTCACTACTGTCACTCCAAACAGTGCAGCACTCCCTCACTACTGTCACGCCCAACAGGGCAGCACTCTCTCACTACTGTCACTCCTAACAGTGCAGCACTCCCTCACTACTGTCACTCCAACAGTGTAGCACTCCCTCACTACTGCGAATGCAACAGTGCAGCACTCCCTCACTACTGTCACTCCAACAGTGCAGCACTCCCTCACTACTGTTACTCCAACAGAGCAGCACTCCCTACCGACTGTCACTCCCAACAGTGCAGCACTCCCTCACTACTGTCACACCCAAAAGGGCAGCACTCTCTCACTACTGTCACTCCCAACAGTGCAGCACTCCCTCACTACTGTCACTTTCAACAGGGCAGCACTCTCTCACTACTGTCACTCCCAATAGTGCTGCACTCCCTCACTACTGTCACTCCAAACAGTGCAGCACTCCCTCACTACTGTCACTCCAACAGGGCAGCACTCCCTCACTACTGTCACTCCAAACAGTGCAGCACTCCCTCACTACTGTCACTCCAACAGTGCAGCACTCCCTACCTACTGTCACTCCATCATGCAGCACTTCCTCTCTACTGCCACTCCCAACAGGGCAGCACTCCCTCACTACTGTCACTCCAAACAGTGCAGCACTCCCTCACTACTGTCACTCCAACAGTGCAGCACTCCCTACCTACTGTCACTCCATCATGCAGCACTTCCTCTCTACTGCCGCTCCCAACAGGGCAGCACTCCCTCACTACTGTCACTCCAACAGTGCAGCACTCCCTCACTACTGTCACTCCAACAGTGCAGCACTCCCTCACTACTGTCACTCCAACAGTGCAGCACTCCCTCACTACTGTCACTTTCAACAGGGCAGCACTCTCTCACTACTGTCACTCCCAATAGTGCTGCAGTCCCTCACTACTGTCACTCCAAACAGTGCAGCACTCCCTCACTACTGTCACGCCCAACAGGGCAGCACTCTCTCACTACTGTCACTCCTAACAGTGCAGCACTCCCTCACTACTGTCACTCCAACAGTGTAGCACTCCCTCACTACTGCGAATGCAACAGTGCAGCACTCCCTCACTACTGTCACTCCAACAGTGCAGCACTCCCTCACTACTGTTACTCCAACAGAGCAGCACTCCCTACCTACTGTCGCTCCCAACAGTGCAGCACTCCCTCACTACTGTCACACCCAAAAGGGCAGCACTCTCTCACTACTGTCACTCCCAACAGTGCAGCACTCCCTCACTACTGTCACTTTCAACAGGGCAGCACTCTCTCACTACTGTCACTCCCAATAGTGCTGTACTCCCTCACTACTGTCACTCCAAACAGTGCAGCACTCCCTCACTACTGTCACTCCAACAGGGCAGCACTCCCTCACTACTGTCACTCCAACAGTGCAGCACTCCCTACCTACTGTCACTCCATCATGCAGCACTTCCTCTCTACTGCCACTCCCAACAGGGCAGCACTCCCTCACTACTGTCACTCCAAACAGTGCAGCACTCCCTCACTACTGTCACTCCAACAGTGCAGCACTCCCTACCTACTGTCACTCCATCATGCAGCACTTCCTCTCTACTGCCACTCCCAACAGTGCAGCACTCCCTCACTACTGTCACACCCAAAAGGGCAGCACTCTCTCACTACTGTCACTCCCAACAGTGCAGCACTCCCTCACTACTGTCACTTTCAACAGGGCAGCACTCTCTCACTACTGTCACTCCCAATAGTGCTGCACTCCCTCACTACTGTCACTCCAAACAGTGCAGCACTCCCTCACTACTGTCACTCCAACAGGGCAGCACTCCCTCACTACTGTCACTCCAAACAGTGCAGCACTCCCTCACTACTGTCACTCCAACAGTGCAGCACTCCCTACCTACTGTCACTCCATCATGCAGCACTTCCTCTCTACTGCCACTCCCAACAGGGCAGCACTCCCTCACTACTGTCACTCCAAACAGTGCTGCACTCCCTCACTACTGTCACTCCAAACAGTGCAGCACTCCCTCACTACTGTTACTCCAACAGAGCAGCACTCCCTCACTACTGTCACTCCAACAGTGCAGCACTCCCTCACTACTGTCACACCCAAAAGGGCAGCACTCTCTCACTACTGTCACTCCCAACAGTGCAGCACTCCCTCACTACTGTCACTCCAAACAGTGCAGCACTCCCTCACTACTGTCACTTTCAACAGGGCAGCACTCTCTCACTACTGTCACTCCCAATAGTGCTGCACTCCCTCACTACTGTGACTCTCAACAGTGCAGCATTTCCTCACTACTGTGACTCCCAACAGTGCAGCACCCTCTCAATACTGTCACTCCCAACAGGGCAGCATTCCCTCACTACTGTCGCTCCCAACAGTGCAGCAATCTCTCACGACTGTCACTCCCAACAGTGCAGCACTCTCTCACTACTGTTACTCCAACAGGGCAGCACTCCCTACCTACTGTCACTCCCAAGTGCAGCATTCTATCACTACTGTCGCTCCCAACAGTGCAGCACTCCTTACTTCATCACTCCCAACAGAGCAGCACTCCCTCACTACTGTCACTCCCAACATTGCAGCACTCCCTCACTACTGTCACTCCCAACATTGCAGCACTCCTTACTTCTGTCACTCCCAACAGAGCAGCACTCCCTCACTACTGTCACTCCCAGCATTGCAGCACTCCTTACTACTGTCGCTCCCAACAGTGCAGCACTCCCTCACTACTGTCACTCCCAACATTGCAGCACTCCTTACTACTGTCACTCCCAACAGGGCAGCACTCTCTCACTACTGTTACTCCCAACAGTGCAGCACTCTCTCACTACTGTCACTCCCAACAGTGCAGCACCCACTACCTACTGTCACTCCCAACAGTGCAGCACTGTCTCACTACTGTCACTCCCAACAGTGCAGCACTCCCTCACTACTGTCACTCCCAACAATGCAGCACTCTCTCACTACTGTCACTCCCAACATCGCAGCACTCCCTACCTACTGTCACACCCAACAGTGCAGCACTCCCTCACTACTGTCACTCCCAACAGTGAAGCACTCTCTCACTACTGTCGCTCCCAACAGTGCAACACTCTCTCACTACTGTCAATGCAACAGTTCAGCACTCCTTCACTACTGTCACTCCCAACAATACAGCACTCCCTCACTACTGTCACTCCCAACAGTGCAGCACTCCCTCACTAGGGTCATTGCAACAGTGCAGCTCTCCCTCACTACTGTCAATGCAACAGTGCAGCACTCCCTCACCACTGTCACTCCCAACAGTACAGCACTCCCTCACTCGGGCCAATGCAACAATGCAGCACTCCCTCACTACAGTCACTCCAACAGTGCAGCCCTCCCTCACTACTGTCACTCCAACAGTGCAGCACTCCCTCACTACTTTTACTCCAACAGAGCAGCATTCCCTACCTACTGTCACTCCCAACAGTGCAGCACTCCCTCACTACTGTCACGCCCAACAGGGCAACACTCTCTCACTACTGTCACTCCCAACAGTGCAGCACTCCCTCACTACTGTCATTCCCAACAGTGCAGCACTCCCTCACTACTATCACTCCAACAGTGCAGCACTCCCTCACTACTGTTACTCCAACAGAGCAGCACTCCCTACCTACTGTCACTCCCAATAGTGCAGCACTCCCTCACTACTGTCACGCCCAACAGGGCAGCACTCTCTCACTACTGTCACTCCCAACAGTGCAGCACTCCCTCACTACTGTCACTTTCAACAGGGCAGCACTCTCTCACTACTGTCACTCCCAATAGTGCTGCAGTCCCTCACTACTGTCACTCCAAACAGTGCAGCACTCCCTCACTACTGTCACGCCCAACAGGGCAGCACTCTCTCACTACTGTCACTCCTAACAGTGCAGCACTCCCTCACTACTGTCACTCCAACAGTGTAGCACTCCCTCACTACTGCGAATGCAACAGTGCAGCACTCCCTCACTACTGTCACTCCAACAGTGCAGCACTCCCTCACTACTGTTACTCCAACAGAGCAGCACTCCCTACCTACTGTCACTCCCAACAGTGCAGCACTCCCTCACTACTGTCACACCCAAAAGGGCAGCACTCTCTCACTACTGTCACTCCCAACAGTGCAGCACTCCCTCACTACTGTCACTTTCAACAGGGCAGCACTCTCTCACTACTGTCACTCCCAATAGTGCTGCACTCCCTCACTACTGTCACTCCAAACAGTGCAGCACTCCCTCACTACTGTCACTCCAACAGGGCAGCACTCCCTCACTACTGTCACTCCAAACAGTGCAGCACTCCCTCACTACTGTCACTCCAACAGTGCAGCACTCCCTACCTACTGTCACTCCATCATGCAGCACTTCCTCTCTACTGCCACTCCCAACAGGGCAGCACTCCCTCACTACTGTCACTCCAAACAGTGCAGCACTCCCTCACTACTGTCACTCCAACAGTGCAGCACTCCCTACCTACTGTCACTCCATCATGCAGCACTTCCTCTCTACTGCCACTCCCAACAGGGCAGCACTCCCTCACTACTGTCACTCCAACAGTGCAGCACTCCCTCACTACTGTCACTCCAACAGTGCAGCACTCCCTCACTACTGTCACTCCAACAGTGCAGCACTCCCTCACTACTGTCACTTTCAACAGGGCAGCACTCTCTCACTACTGTCACTCCCAATAGTGCTGCAGTCCCTCACTACTGTCACTCCAAACAGTGCAGCACTCCCTCACTACTGTCACGCCCAACAGGGCAGCACTCTCTCACTACTGTCACTCCTAACAGTGCAGCACTCCCTCACTACTGTCACTCCAACAGTGTAGCACTCCCTCACTACTGCGAATGCAACAGTGCAGCACTCCCTCACTACTGTCACTCCAACAGTGCAGCACTCCCTCACTACTGTTACTCCAACAGAGCAGCACTCCCTACCTACTGTCACTCCCAACAGTGCAGCACTCCCTCACTACTGTCACACCCAAAAGGGCAGCACTCTCTCACTACTGTCACTCCCAACAGTGCAGCACTCCCTCACTACTGTCACTTTCAACAGGGCAGCACTCTCTCACTACTGTCACTCCCAATAGTGCTGCACTCCCTCACTACTGTCACTCCAAACAGTGCAGCACTCCCTCACTACTGTCACTCCAACAGGGCAGCACTCCCTCACTACTGTCACTCCAACAGTGCAGCACTCCCTACCTACTGTCACTCCATCATGCAGCACTTCCTCTCTACTGCCACTCCCAACAGGGCAGCACTCCCTCACTACTGTCACTCCAAACAGTGCAGCACTCCCTCACTACTGTCACTCCAACAGTGCAGCACTCCCTACCTACTGTCACTCCATCATGCAGCACTTCCTCTCTACTGCCACTCCCAACAGGGCAGCACTCCCTCACTACTGTCACTCCAACAGTGCAGCACTCCCTCACTACTGTCACTCCAACAGTGCAGCACTCCCTCACTACTGTCACTCCAACAGTGCAGCACTCCCTACCTACTGTCACTCCATCATGCAGCACTTCCTCTCTACTGCCACTCCCAACAGGGCAGCACTCCCTCACTACTGTCACTCCAACAGTGCAGCACTCCCTCACTACTGTCACACCCAAAAGGGCAGCACTCTCTCACTACTCTCACTCCCAACAGTGCAGCACTCCCTCACTACTGTCACTTTCAACAGGGCAGCACTCTCTCACTACTGTCACTCCCAATAGTGCTGCACTCCCTCACTACTGTCACTCCAAACAGTGCAGCACTCCCTCACTACTGTCACTCCAACAGGGCAGCACTCCCTCACTACTGTCACTCCAAACAGTGCAGCACTCCCTCACTACTGTCACTCCAACAGTGCAGCACTCCCTACCTACTGTCACTCCATCATGCAGCACTTCCTCTCTACTGCCACTCCCAACAGGGCAGCACTCCCTCACTACTGTCACTCCAAACAGTGCAGCACTCCCTCACTACTGTCACTCCAACAGTGCAGCACTCCCTACCTACTGTCACTCCATCATGCAGCACTTCCTCTCTACTGCCACTCCCAACAGGGCAGCACTCCCTCACTACTGACACTCCAACAGTGCAGCACTCCCTCACTACTGCCACTCCCAACAGGGCAGCACTCCCTCACTACTGTCACTCCAAACAGTGCAGCACTCACTCACTACTGTCACTCCAACAGTGCAGCACTCCCTACCTACTGTCACTCCATCATGCAGCACTTCCTCGCTACTGCCACTCCCAACAGGGCAGCATTCCCTCACTACTGTCACTCCAACAGTGCAGCACTCTCTCACTACTGCCACTCCATCATGCAGCACTTCCTCTCTACTGCCACTCCCTACAGGGCAGCACTCCCTCACTACTGTCACTCCAACAGTGCAGCACTCTCTCACTACTGCCACTCCATCATGCAGCACTTCCTCTCTACTGCCACTCCCTACAGGGAAGCACTCCTTCTCCACTGCCACACCCAAAAGTGCAGCCCTCCCTCACTACTGTCACCGCAAATCTCCAGCATGCCCTCTCTATTGTAATCCCATTTGTTGCGGACCTCCGGTGATGCATGTCAGGGTAGTGCGCATGTGGAGCTCTCCATTAAAAGTCTCTCTTTTTTTCAGCACATTGTACGTCAAATCAACTGAAAAATCTATGAACTCTGGATAAGAAGACACATACGTTGTAAGGATGCCCAGAAAGGGGAAAAGCAGGAAGGATTCTGGCTGTAATCAGTCTTCAGACTGCGAGGCATCGCAGGACCCAGTGCAGAGTAAGATGGCCAAGGCCATTTCCTTCTCCACTTCCGACCATGATCGAGAATCAATCATGAAGGCAAAATGGCCGCATCGTGTGATTACCGAAGGGTTAGAGGGCTGCTCCCCTACTTATTACTTTGCAGACAAGTTACATAAGATGGTGGGTGAGGGTGTGTTCACGTCGCCCCCTGAGTTCGACTGAGTTAATTGCTCTCTGTGGTCGAAGCCTCGTGCTCGATAACCATCCCGTGCGGTCATCACCCGGTTTCACAACTTTTAAAAGAATGAGCAGATCCTTCGCTGAGCCAGATAGCATCATGCGGTAAAGTGGGAGGGTTACTCCATCCAACTTTACCAGGATCTGAGCGTGGGCCTGGCAAAGATGTAAGGAACCGCTTTCAAATCATTGTCTGACCTTGGTCTCTCTTTTATTTACTGTCTTGCTGGCTGCTGCAACATTGGACATTTTGGTTTAAACTACAGACTTTTGTACCGCCCCCCCCCCCTCCCCCTCCTCCACTGCAAGCTGCCAGTTGAACTACCCCAAGGGGATTCCTGTGTGCTGTGAGGTATCGTCCGGTGATGTCATTTTTATGGACTTGACTAGCAGCCAATCGACTCTGCTGGTATTCTGTGACATACTCTATTCTCGATTGTGATTAGTGGAGCACCCCAGAGGGTTCTGGGACAAAGAATCGCCGGATCTATTTTAATTCAGTACTGCTTACATCTTAGGAAGAAAAGGTTCTCTCAGGTGAAGCTGATGGTTTTTAAAAACTCTCTAGCCAGGCCTGTGAAGGTTTAACTCCTAATTTAAATGTTGCAAACATTCTCTCCAGCCAGGCCTGTGCAACTTTAAACCTCCGTGGGAAAGGCCCAGGCTGATATTTCTCGCCTGAGAACCCTAAAAGGTCCTGAAGACCAGGCCCTTTTCTCTCTCTCTACATCACAGCCAGAAACCCTGCACAAAAACCAGGCAAGCAGCTGCAAGGCAGAGTGGGTGGTGAACTTGCTGTAAATTCTCAGAATTCTAGTACTATCTCAGTGAGGCTGAGAGTCAATCTGGTGGAGGCCTGTACAAGTGAAGGTGGCTCTCCAGAGGAATTCCTGCAGAACGTGAGGTCTAATTGAAGGCAGATTTTACAAGACCCAAACCAACCGATGGTTTCAAGATCATAGACTGCAAAGGCTACCACCTCAGCAGCAGATATTCATCTCAGCTCTTTTAATCCCGGTTATTTTTGAACCTTACCTACATGCTCACTCTGTGTCTGCCTTGTGTGTGTATGGGTGGAGAGTTGGGCAGGGTTTGGGGAATAGTGAGACTGGTAGACCATTGATCTATTATTTCCATTACATGTTTATCTCTTTTATTGCAAATAAACAGTTTTTTTAATGTTTTGTTTACAAATATGGTGCCTGCAATTCATTGGAGCAGTTGAGGGTCAAAGATCTCAGGAAAACATACAGATTATTGGTTAATTCACTTATGTTGCGACTCCGGGGCATGTGGGGTTTGAATTGACCACACTGTAGCGTGTTCTAACATAAATTGGGGCTTGTCCGGGATCCGAAACATTAGGCAGTGAATTTGGGGTACAGTATAAAGTATCAAGAGACACCAGGGTCTGGATTCTCCGTGTGGGAGACTCCGTCCCCACGCTGGCGTGAAAACGGTGCTGGTTTACGTCAGGAAAACTGGCGCAAAACGGGCACTGATTCCCTGTTCGGGGGGGCTAGCAGTCAGGCAGCATAGAGATCACAGCTCTAGCTGCCGATACGGCCGGGAGCATTACCGGGTCCGCGCAGTGCTTCATAGCGGACGCAGCCCGCGGACCCGGCCCACAAAAATAGTCCCCCCCTTCTGCCGGCTCACGCGCTCCGGACTGCCCCCCCCCCCCCCCCCACAGTGCCGTCAGCCCAGAATAATTAGTTAATTGTTAATTAGGAATTTAGAGACTGGGTATTGGCTGTTAGTGTTGCTAAGGTGTGTTTTTGAAATGTGGAGGGAAGGGGGGAAGCGTTTTAAAGGTGGCGGTGTCTGTGAATCCTTTTCTGTCAGGATGTATGACTTGGGTGGTGACCTTCTTGGGTGGGTCTCCTAACTTTATGTTTCTGGGATCCATTGCTCGGTAATCCTCTTTGGAAATGGCTGGAACCGGCGTGAGGGGTAGTGGCGGGCCTCCACTTTGATAAGTAACTTTTAATGGCCCAGTAAAGCCGGCTAGGACTTTAGCCCATCTTAAGGATCTAAACTCTGATGTTGTGTTTTTACAGGAAACCCACCTACGTGTAAAGCACTAGTCAAAACTTCATGTGAATTGGGTGGGGCAGGTCTTTCACTTGAGTTTTAACAGTAGGACGAGAGGCACGGCAATTTTGGTTCCTACAAAATACAATCCTCCTCCTCTCAGGTTGTAGATTATCCTAATGGTCGCTTTTATTGGTAGAGGGATTGAGTTTCGGAGCCTTGAGGTCATGTTGCAGCTGTACAAAACTCTGGTGCGGCCGCATTTGGAATATTGCGTGCAGTTCTGGTCGCCGCATTATAGGAAGGACGTGGAAGCATTGGAAAGGGTGCAGAGGAGATTTACCAGAATGTTGCCTGGAATGGAGGGAAGATCCTATGAGGGAAGGCTGAGCGACTTAAGGCTGTTTTCGTTAGAGAGAAGGTTAAGAGGTGACTTAATTGAGGCATGCAAGATGATCAGAGGATTAGATAGGGTGGAGAGTGAGAGCCTTTTTCCTCGGATGGTGATAGCTAGCATGAAGGGACATAGCTTTAAATTGAGGGGAGATAGATATAGGACAGATGTCAGAGATAGGTTCTTTACTCAGAGAGTAGTAAGGGCGTGGAATGCCCTGCCTGCAACAGTAGTGGACTCAGCAACATTAAGGGCATTTAAATGGTCATTGGATAAACATATGGATGATAAGGGAATAGTGTAGATGGGGTTTAGATTGGTTTCACAGGTCGGCGCAACATCGAGGGCCGAAGGGCCTGTACTGTGCTGTAATGTTCTATGTTCTATGTTCTATATTATTGTCTATATTATTCATATGGGGCTTACACTATTACAATGGAGCGATTGGAGTGACAGAAGCGGCAATACTCACTTGCCCCAACGCCGGAGCTATTGGCGCACAGGAAAAATATCACCACTCCAATTTCAACTGATATCTATCAGTAAGGCTGTACATCAGTTACAGCGTTCTAGGGACACCTTCTACAAACATGGGGATAAGGTTGGTCGCCTTCCAGCTCATCAGTTCAAGCAGCAAACTGCCTCTTGAGGATCCCGATGGTTCGGCATAGGGAGGGCAAAATCTCGTCTCCGCTCCTCTCCAGGTCAATGCGGCTCTCAGTTCCCATTACCATGAACTGTATGAATGTGAAACCAGTCCGAAAAAATCAGGTATGATGAGTTTTCTCGATGGTCTGCGTATTCTGACCATTTGGGAGGGCAGGAGACTACAATTGGATTCCCGGGATTTGTGCCTGGGGGAAATATTGAAGTGCATTGGGCAGCTGCAATCTGGCAAAGCCCCAGTTCCTGATGGCTTCCCAGTCGAGTTTTCTAAAATGTTTGCTCATACCTTTAATGATGGATATGTTTAAAGACTCGCTGCCTGGGGGTTCACTACCCCTGTCTCTTACTCAAGCCTCAGTTTCTTTGCTCCTCAAAGCGGACAAGGACCTAGTAGAATGTGGGTTATATCGACCCATCTCACTTTTCAATATGGGCATTAACTGCTGGCGAAGGTCCTGGCGTTCCGGCTGCAGCACCATCTCCAGGTATAATAATTGAGAATCAGAAGGGCTTTGTGACGGGCCGACAGTTGTCGGCCAATATTCGGCGCTTTTAAACACCGTCCCTTCCCTCTCCACTGCTCCAGAAATTATAGTGTCCTTGGATGCAGAAAAGGCATTGAAAGGGTGGAACAGAACTATCTACTTGAGATCCTGAGGAGATTTGGATTTGGCCCTAAATTTGCCTCCTGGATTTGTCTGTTATACAATGCCCCTGAGGCCAACATTCATATTAACACTGTATTCTCAGAATACTTTCCCTTGGGCAGGGACACTAGACAAGGCTGCCCTCCCTCCCCGCTGCTCTTCGCCTTAGCTATTGAGTCCCTCTCGATAGCGTTGAGGGCATCTGGTCGGTGGCGAGGCATTTGTTGAAATGGAGTGGAGCATTATGCAGACAACCTACTTCTGTACATTACAGACCTGACTCCCTCTTTGGGGGCAAGGGGACTTGTGCATTTTGGGGATCTATTCGTAGAGGCGAGATACCCCTGTTTTGAGAAGCTGGCCGACAAATTTCAGTTGCCCATTTCTAACCTCTTTCGTTATTTTTAAATTTGTGATTTTTCTCCTAAGTTTTTTACCTTCTTTTCCTTTGGCCCCATCCCCCTACTGGTTGAGGAAGGTATCGTCCTTGGTTCATCCGGTCTATTTCAGATCTATGTGGCCTTATCTTTCATCAGATCCTGCCCCTTTGGTGGAAGTGAGGGAGAGATGGGCGAGGAAACAACACTGGCTGGTGAGGCTTGGAGAGAGGCCCTCTACAGGATGAACCCCACTTCTTCCTGCCCCTGACTGAATCTAATTCAGTTTGAAGTATTACACAGAATGCATTGGACCAAGGCGAGGATGAGTGGGTTTTTGCAAGAAGTGGAAGACCAGTGTGACTGGTGCTCGTTGCACAAGCTGAACACGCAGACACGTTTTGGTTTTGTCCCAAACTTGTTAACTTCTGGGTTTCCATTTTTAACACTATATTGGAGATTCTTCGGATGGCCATAGAACCGTGCCCATTAATGGCCACATTTGGGGTCTCAGACTCATCTGCATTTCACTCTAAGGTAGGGACCGATGTTCTTGCCTTTGCCACGTGGATGGCCAGGAAGCGAATATTGTCCAGCTGGAGGTCTCTCACATTGCCTAACGCATCCGCCTGGTTGGGTGATTTAATGTAATTTCTACACTTGGAGAAAACTAAGTATATCATCAGTGGCGAGGTTCTACCGAAGGCACCGCCCATTTATCTAATTTTTTAAGGACCTAGACACTGTCAGCTTATAGGGATTTAGGTAATAGTGGAGTTAATCAGTTTGTTACAATGGTAAGGAAAGATGAGTATATATCTTTTTCACTTTGTATTTCTATATCTTTGCCATTTAATTGTTGATAATATGGTTAATGTTAATGTTTCTCTATGAAAATTAATAAACATAATTCTAAAAAATGGAATGTGCTTATGCCCACTGGAGTACACCTCTCAAACGTGCTGACTCTCACTGGGGGACAGTTCCTGAAGGTGCTGACTCTCACTGGGGGACAGTTCCTGAAGGTGCTGACTCTCACTGGGGGACAGTTCCTGAAGGTGCTGACTCTCACTGGGGGACAGTTCCTGAAGGTGCTGACTCTCACTGGGGGACAGTTCCTGAAGGTGCTGACTCTCACTGGGGGACAGTTCCTGAAGGTGCTGACTCTCACTGGGGGATAGTTCCTGAAGGTGCTGACTCTCACTGGGGGACAGTTCCTGAAGGTGCTGACTCTCACTGGGGGACAGTTCCTGAAGGTGCTGACTCTCCCTGGGGGACAGTTCCAGAAGGTGCTGACGTGCACTGAGAAACAGTTCCTGAAGTTGCTGACTCTCAGTGGGGGATAGTTCC
This sequence comes from Scyliorhinus torazame, assembly GCF_047496885.1. NCBI lineage: Eukaryota > Metazoa > Chordata > Chondrichthyes > Carcharhiniformes > Scyliorhinidae > Scyliorhinus > Scyliorhinus torazame. Next base: position 26,344,060 of record NC_092723.1, on the reverse strand, counting down.
TGAAGGTGCTGACTCTCACTGGTGTACAGTTCCTGAAGGTGCTGACGTGCACTGAGAAACAGTTCCTGAAGTTGCTGACTCTCAGTGGGGGATAGTTCCTGAAGGTGCTGACTCTCACTGGTGTACAGTTCCTGAAGGCGTTGACTCTCATTGAGGGACAGTTCCTGAAGGTGCTGACACTCACTGGGGGACAGTTCCTGAAGGCATTGGTTCTCACTGGGGGACAGTTCCTGAAGGTGCTGACTCTCACTGGGGGACAGTTCCTGAAGGTGCTGACTCTCACTGGAGGGACAGTTCCTGAAGGTGTTGACTCTCACTGGGCGACAGTTCCTGAAGGTGCTGACTCTCACTGGGGTACAGTTCCTGAAGGCATTGGTTCTCACTGGGGGACAGTTCCTGAAGGTGCTGACTCATACCGGGGAGAGATCCTGAAGGTGCTGACTCTCACTGGGGGACAGTTCCTGAAGGTGCTGACTCTCATCGGGGACAGTGCCTGAAGGTGCTGACTCTCACTGGAGTACAGTTCCTGAAGGCGTTGACTCTCATTGGGGGACAGTTCCTGAAGGTGCTGATTCTTACTGGGGGACAGTTCCTGAAGGTGCTGACTCTCACCGGGGGACAGTTCCTGAAGGTGCTGACTCTCACTAGGGTACAGTTCCTGAAGGCATTGGTTCTCACTGGGGGACAGTTCCTGAAGGTGCTGACTCTCACCGGGGGACAGTTCCTGAAGGTGCTGACTCTCACTAGGGTACAGTTCCTGAAGGCATTGGTTCTCACTGGGGGACAGTTCCTGAAGGTGCTGACTCTCACCGGGGAGAGATCCTGAAGGTGCTGACTCTCACCGGGGAGAGATCCTGAAGGTGCTGACTCTCACTGGGGTACAGTTCCTGAAGGCATTGACTATCATTGGGGGACAGTGCCTGAAGGTGCTGACACTCACTGGGGTCAATTCCTGAATCTGCTGACTCTTATTGGGGTGCAGTTCCTGAAGATGCTCACTCTCACTGGACGACAGTTCCTTATGGTTCTATCTCTCACCGGGGAGAGTTCCTGAAGGTGCTGACCTTCACCGGGGAAAGATCCTGAAGTTGCTAACTCTCACTGGGGGACAGTTCCTGAAGGCGCTGACTCTGATTGGGAGTCTGTTACTGAAGGTGCTGATTCTCACTGGGGGACAGTTCCTGAAGGTGCGGACTCTCACTGGGGGACAGTTCCTGAAGGTGCTAACTCTCACTGGGGGACAGTTCCTGAAGGTGCTGACTCTCACCGGGGAGAGATCCTGAAGTTGCTGACTCTCACTGGGGTACAGTTCCTGATGGCATTGACTCTCACTGGGGGACAGTTCCTGAAGGTGCTGACTCTCACTGGGGGACAGTTCCTGAAGGTGCTGACTCTCACAGGAGGGACAGTTCCTGAAGGTGCTGACTCTCATTGGGGGACAGTTCCTGAAGGTGCTGACTCTCATCGGGGACAGTACCTGAAGGTTCTGACTCTCACTGGGGGTCAGTTCCTGAAGGTGCTGACAATCACTGGGGTACAGTTCCTGAAGGCGTTGACTCTCATTGGGGGACAGTCCCTGAAGGTGCTGACACTCACTGGGGGACAATTCCTGAAGGTTGTTGACTCTCACTGGAAGTCAGTCCCTGAAGTCGCTGACTCTCACTGGGGGACAGTTCCTGAAGGTGCTGACTCTCACTGGGGGACAGTTCCTGAAGGTGCTGACTCTCACTGGGGGGCAGTTACTGAAGGTGCTGACTCTCACTGGGGGACAGTTCCTGAAGGTGCTGACTCTCACTGGGGGACAGTTCCTGAAGGTGCTGGCTCTCACTGGGGGACAGTTCCTGAAGGTGCTGACTCTCACTGGGGGACAGTTCCTGAAGGTGCTGACTCTCACTGGGGGACAGTTCCTGAAGGTGTTGACTCCCACTGGGGGACAGCTACTGAAGGTGTTGATTCTCGCTGGAATATAATTCCTAAAGGTGCTGACTTTCAGTAGAAGCTACAATGCATGATCAAATTACTTACATGTTTGTCTCCTGAGATATTTTGAATCTGTACAGTTGAAGCCGCCTTTGTGAAGGAGGTGTTGTTCATTGATAACATGACTGTTTTCTGTTTGCTACTGATACACACTCAAATAATTTTACTTTCTGCCAAAGTTCCTTTGTCCTTACTGGGATTCCGACACTGTCTCATGAGGCATCGATAGACATAATTTCTACTTGTTTTCTCTGAGAAATTGAGATTAGCCCCAGAACCCACACATTGATCCCCAGAACCCAAATATCTGAGCAGACCATTTTATTTCTGGTGGGCAATTGGCTGTCCAGTTCGGATTACCTCACTCAGTGGGGCGCTGTCCCGGAGCCTTCTTGGGATTACTGGGAAATAGTCGGAATGATATTCCTGCTTGTTACCGTTACATACGTTTGCTGTTCGTGATTATATCTGTTCCAAAAGAAGTCAAGAAACAGGGCACACAATTTTGGTCTGGATTCTGCGTCCCGCGGCGCCAGACGTCTTGTTCAGCACGCCAGCGGGATGCTCCGGTTTCGCCGGCTGTCCAATGGGGTTTCCCGTTGTGGGGAATCCCCACGCCGTCGGGAACTCCCCGGGTTGCCGGCAGAACAGAGCATCCCAACAGCAGAGAATCCAGCCTCTTACCGCTGGAATTTCCTGCTGAATAACTGAAGGTTGCATTTTGTTTCTGGGCAAATTTAAAACTTGGGCTCACTGTTTCAAAATAAGGGACCGCCCATTTAATACAGAAATGAGGCAATTTGCTTCTCTCAGAGACTGGTGAGTCTCTGGAACACTCTTCCCTAAAAGATGGTGGAAGCAGAGTCTTTGAATATTTTTAAGGCAGAGGTGGATAGACTCTTGGTGAGCAAGAGGGTGATGGGTTATCGGGGAGTGGGCGAGGTGCAGATTTGAGGTTATTTTCAGATCTGCCATGATCTTATTAAATGGCGGAGCAGGCTTGAGGAGCTGAATGGCCTGCTCCTGCTCCTGGTTCATAAGTTTGAAATAATTCCAAATAAATTTTTACGGGGCCGTTAAGATCAGGAGAGTGAAATTATTTGGACAGCTCTTTCAAAGGGCTGACACAGGCATGATGGACTGAATGGTCCCACTCAGTACTGGATCGCTGGTGTGGCAACTGCTTGGCCCAAGACCACAAGAAACTTCAGAGAGTCGGGAACACAGCCCAGTCCATCACACAAACCTGCCTCCCATCCATTGACTCCATCTACACCTCCCGCTGCCTGGGGAAAGCGGGCAGCATAATCAAAGACCCCGTCCCACCCGGCTTACTCACTCTTCCAACTTCTTCCACAGGGCAGGAGATACTAAAGTCCTAAAGTCTGAGAACACGCACGAACAGACTCAAAAACAGCTTCTTCCCCGCAGTTACCAGACTCCTAAACCTCTTATGGACTGAACTGGTTAACACTACACCCCTGTATGCTTCACCCAATGCCGGTGTCTATGTAGTTACATTGGTGTACCTTGTGTGGCTCTATTACATATTTTCTTTTCTTTTCTTTTCATATACTTAATGATCTGTTGAGCTGCTCGCAGAAAAATAATTTTCATTGTACCTCGGTACATGTGACAATAAACAAATCCAAACATCCAAACATTGTACATAGCTGATATTTCACTGGTTTCAATGATGTGCCATGTCCCAAACTCAGGCAAGCAGGAAATGCCCTGGGCCAAGATGGGAACAATCAGTAAGTATTCATGCTATTGATTTTCATTCAATCTAATCCCTTCCGGAAAATGTATAGAAAGTGGACTGTGAGAACCCTCATCATTCAGAAACCAATATGTAGGGCTGGACCCTCTTACTCGCTGTTGGCAGACAAAGTCAGGATGGTTGGAAGATGCACAACATTTGAGGACACCATTCCTCGTGATTTGTCCTTTAACATGTAGGGAAGGTGGGAGTGAATAATAATTTGTGTGAATTTTTGTGTATCAGGTTGTTTTGGATGTTCTTCATTAGCTTGTCATCCTATTGGGAGAGTGGAACAAAAAGTGAGATTATCAGGAGTTGATGGCCCAACACCCACGTCCCCCAAGTAGAGTCAAAGCAGTCTCTTCAATGAATTGTGATGATATGATTTAAGAAGCAGAAAGTGAGAAGTTTGTGGAGCTGTAGCCGGCACACCTCCTAAACATCCCCCTCTCCCACCATCTCTCCACAAACTTGGCCAAGAGTTTAAAAAAAAAAAAATTAGAGTACCCAATTAATTTTTTCCAATTCACGGGCAATTTAGCCTGTTCAATCCACCTACTTTGCACATCTTTGGGTTGTGGGGGCGAAACCCACGCAAACACGGGGAAAATGTGCAAACTCCACACGGACAGTGACCCAGAGCCGAGATCGAATCTGGGACCTCGGCGCCGTGAGACTGCAGTGCTAACCACTGCGCCGCCGTGCTGTCCAACTTGGCCGAGAGTTGAAGACAATCCTCGTTAGTAAAGAATGTAAAGAAGCATTTACATACAATCTTTCACAACTTCAGGATGTGCATGACGTCTGAAAATCTGTTGAGAGTGGTTGCAGGTGAGTGATCAATCTTGGCCCCAAGGCATGTTGGGCATCAGATTTCAGGAGTCTCGCTGTCTTTGATTGTGAGTGTTGGAGGGAAGAAATGCCCAGAGTCCATTTGCGACCGCGTGGTGTTGGTAAAACTTGTGTTTATTCAAAAAATGGCTGTGTGCACAACAGAAGAACTAGAAGCTGTTGCTGCCTTCAGCTTGCACAAGTCTGTTCTGATTTTTACAGGTATTTCATGCATATATATTTTAAATTCGTTCACAGTTACAGATAAGCATTGATGTCATCGATCAATTTCATACAATAGAATCTAATCAGGAGGTATTGGTGGAGATGTTTCCTGAGCCCCTGAATGGGAAACCGATTTACTCATAGAATGGATTTTTGCTAATTACCAGATAATGTTCAGAATGTTCCCCTTAAGCTGGAATAATGTCATTTGTACCTTGATGAGGCATTAATGGGTTTGTGTTGTGCTCTGGGTAGAACAATGAATCTCCTGCAGACAAGCTGGGGCCATAATCTTGTGACGTGGGTTCCCCATTATTATTATAATGTCCTGTAAAACGATTGAATTATCCTGAGTGCAGGTTTTCTTAAGGTTTCCGGCTGATCCAACTATTTAACCCTTTGCATACCGGTTTTCCACGCCTCATGTGCTGCTTTTAACCTAGAACATCTTTTTATTAATATGTATATTATTTTCTCGCTAACATGTGCAAGTAGAAAACATCTTGCGTCAGGTCATTAATGATGTGTGTGTATGAATGGAATCCAGGTGGAAGTCACTGTTCTATCATTAGCTGGTCTGAATGGATCACAGGATTTTGGGTGCAGTGGAGGGAACTATCAATGTCCCTGATCGATACTTCAGAGAAATCATTGACAAGATAGCGAAATGCTAAAATTTGCTGTTAACACTTCAATCTTCCAATGGCTAGTCTGGAGTGGTCATCCACTTACTCTGGCACTGAGTAACTTGCTGGTTGGTTGACGTGGCATGCACTCACTGCCCATAGCCACTGCTATCACTGAGCTTGTATCATCCCTTCAATTCGTTCTTTTTCTCACTAGCCGTTGCTTTATTTTGGACAATCAAACTGCTATAGCCGATCCAGAAAACCTGGCAGCGCTGCAGCCTGGTATATCCATCTCAGCCGTGCTTCCTACTTTACTTCTTTGAACTTTGGCCTGTTGCAGATAATGACTGGTTGTGTTGGGGGCTGCCCACAATATTAAAATTAAACTGAGCCAGGGAAATGCAAGGGGATGGGAACAGGAGAGAAGTCTGATCTAAATGCAGTGTAAGGGTCTCTTTCTTTTCAGAGTCCCAAGGAGCTCAGTTCTCACTCCTGGAAGCACAGGGACAAGAATTCTCTCTCTCTCTCTCTCCTCCGTGTTCTCTCCAGAAAGGCTGTGGGTGCTGTCTTCCCGGAGCTGCAGAGAACCTGAATGAACGAATCTATAGGAAAACCATTGCAGGCTGCAAACATCTACTATTGGGCGGCTAAAGGGGAGGAGGTGTAGGGGTGGTGCGGTGACCCAGGGGCTCTCTGGGGAAGGTTGGTATCGGAGTCAGTTAGGGAGATGAGTTTGGGAACGCTGGTAACGGTGCCACGCCCAGTGCCGGTGACAAAATATTCAACAAATCCTAGGGTGGAGGCCTCGTTAAAAATTTGGAGACAGCTCCGCCAACATTTCGAATTGGGGGCAGCCTCGTGGCTGGCTCCCACCTGTGCCAATCACTTATTCTAACCGGCAAGGCTGGATGTCACATTTCGTGCTTGGAAGGAGAGAGGGTTGGAGAAGGTGGGGGGATCTATTTTTGGAAAGGCGGGTTCACGAGCTTGAAAGAGTTAAAGGAGAAATATGGCTGGATGGGTTTAGGTACCTTCTGGTGTGGAGCTGGGTTAAGAAGTTTTCCCCGGCCTTCCCGGTGGCTCAGCTGTCCACTTTGTTGTGCGGATTTTATCGTGCGCAGGATCGGTAGAGGGTAGTACCTCCGGGATGTACCATTGTGGAACGGGGAGGAGTTGGGTTCAGTTGAGGGGACAAAGGTGAAATGGATAGAGTTGGAACAATACTCGAGGATGGGGTGTGGTGTAAGACGTTGAGGAAGGTGAATGTGATAGTGCCTTGCGCAAGGCTGAGTCCCATTCAGCTAAAGGTACATCCGAGCTCACCTCATTAAAGTGAGGATAAGCCGCTTTTTGAAAGGGACGGAAGATTGGTGCACGCATTGGTCAAGGGGACCTACACATCATACACACATGTTGTGGTCATGCCCCCGGCTGGTGGAGTTTTGGAAGTCCTTTTTTGACACCATTTCGGCGATCCTGACTGTGGAGGTGAAACCCTGCCCACTGGTAGCGATTGTTGGGGTCTCTAAAGTGCTGGAACTGCAGAGGGGAGCAGGGGCTGATGTCCTGGCCTTTGCTTTGTTGCTGGCTTGGAGGCGTATCTATTTGGGCTGGAGGATGACAGCACTACCAAAGGCTTCGGCGTGGCTAGGTGACTTGATGGGGTTTGTGCACCTCGAGAAGGTCAAATACACCTTGAGGGGGTTGATTGAGGGGTTATATTGAAGATGGCGACCGTTCATAGAGTATTTCAAAGAATTGGTCACTGCTAGAGTTTAAGGGGGGGGGGGGTTTACTTGTATACAGAGGGGGGCAACTCGGATGGGACAGGGGAAGTGGGGAGGGGGTGAGAGTCTTTGTAAAACGTGTTTGTTGATGGAATCTTGTTAAATCGGGTTTTTATGTTTCGTGCCCTTCATAAGCTTTTGTATGGAATGTCAAAAATTTTATGAAAATCATTTCCCAAAAAAAAGAATTGTACCAGGAAATAGAAGGGACAGAGCTGGCAATGAAGGTGAGTCATAGAATTTGACAGCCCATCGTGGCTGCGCCGGCCATCAAGCACCTATCTATTGTGAGACCATTTTCCAGTACTTGGTCCGTAGCATTGGATGCTGTGGCACTTCAAGTACTCATCAAAATGCTTCTTAAATGTTGTGACGATTCCTCCCTCTGCCACTCTTTCAAGGCAGAGAATTCCAGATTCCCAACGCCCTCTGTGTGCAAAGGTTTTTCCTCAAATCCCCTCTAAATCTCCTGCCTCTCACCTTAAATCTATTTGTCCTGGTTATTGATCCCTCTACGAAGGGATAAAGTTCTTTCCTATCTACCCTATCTGTGCCCCTCATAATTTTGTACACATTAAAGAGATCCCCCTCAGCCTTCTCTGCTCCAAGGAAAACAACCCCATCCTATCCAGCCTCTCTTCATTGCTGAAACGCTCCAGCACAGGCAACATCCTGGTGAATCTCATCCGCACCCTCTCCAGTGCAATCACTTCCTTTCTATACCGTGGTGACCAGAACTGAACACAGTACTCTAGCTGTGGCCTATCGAGCGTTTTATACCGTTCCAGCATAACCTCCCTGCTCATATATTCTATGCCTTGGCTAATCGTAGAATCATAAAATCCGTACAATGCAGAAGGAGACCATTTGGCCCATCGAGTCCGCACCAACCCTCTGAAAGAGCATCCTACTTCGGGTCAGCCCCCCACTCTATCGCGTAACCCAGCATAACCTTTTGGACACTTAGGGGCAATTTAGCTTGGTCAATCCACCAAACCTGCACATCTTTGGACTGTGGGAGGAAACCGGAGCACCCGGAGGAAACCCACGCAGACACGGGGAGAACGTGCAACCTCCAAACTACGCCCTAATAAAGACAAGTATCCCCTATGCCTTCTTAGCCAAATTATCTACCTGTCCTGCGGCCTTCAGGGATCTCTGGACATGCACCCCAATATCCCTCTGGTCCTCTGTATTTCCTAGCATCCTACCATTCCTTGTGTATTCCCTTGCCTCGTTAGTGCTCCCAAAATGCAGCACCACACATGTTTTAGGGTTAAATTCCTTTTGCCCCTGATCTGCCCATCTGACCAGCACTTCTATATCATCCTGCGCTGTTTCCTCCCCACTATTTACCACATCACCAATTATCATGTCATCTGCAAACTTACTGATCATAGCTCCTACTTTCAGATGAGCTTTTGTACAGTCCCTGTACAGGGAGGACCTGGATTTAGTGCAGCTCCCCACAGGAGAAACCATGGTAAATGAGCCCAGTTAGTCCTAGGAGAGGCCCTGTATTAATCTCCCAACAGTGGGAAAATCTCTCCCTCCACCCAGCACTAACCTCATCTCCTCAAGATGTAAAAAACAGTGTGCGGGATTCTCCGTTTGCTGAATCCGAAATCGGGAAACGAGATTGGGCGGAAAAGAGGTTCCGACGCCAAAATCCTGGCGGGCGCCGATTTGATGCCAAATCACGATTCTCCATCACCTCAACAGCGGCATCAACGCGTACCGGAACGCATGTACAATAAACCCCGTTTGCATATCATTAGCGGACCCGACCCGTTATTCTCTGGAGCCTCCGCGATTTTCCTCCTGCGATGGGCCGGGTTCCCGATGGCGCAGCTCACTTGTGCTTTCAAAAATGGCGGCTGATGAGGGAGAGAGAGAGAAGGTAGGGCATGGACAGAAGCGACTGCAGGCTGCTGGGCTGGACATTGGCTGGGCTGGCTGGAGGGGTGGGGGAGGGGCCCTGCCAGGGCCAGAGGAGGGGGGATGGGGGGAACAGGTTGAGTGGCCAGGGTGACCCTTCATGGGACTGGGGTGGTGCCCAGGCACAGACCGCCATTACCTCGATGTTATTCTCTAATTCTGAATAACGACAGTAGACTTACAGTTAACACAAACACTTTATTCAAAGGGTTCGTTCTGCTTCCAGAGCTCAACTAGATGTAAAACAGTCAAGAGGTATCACCAGTGAAACTAAGGTAAGCTGCCTATGCTGAGCTGTCTCTGTGTGCTGCTGCTCACTAGCTCTGTGCTTCTAAAAGAGGCGGATCCTGCCTTGGGCTCGACCCTTTATACCCATCTCTGATGCTGCCCTCTAGTGATGCTGGGGCTGTCACATCTGTGCTGCAGTGCCTGGTGTATGTGCAGATGTATGTACAGATGTACAGATCACTACAACCTCGGCCATCTTGCTGTGCACCCACTGACCACCCACCTTGGCCCCTGGTTCTGCAGAGTGACACTGGCCAGATGGGATTTGTCTACCTTAATGCTTTTTAACACACCTAACACTTCCTCCCGCGTAATAATGACCTGTTGTAAAGTGTATACACATCCCTCCGAGACACCACCAATCAACGTGTCCCTCTCCTTTGTGAATACCGATGCAAAATACTCATTCAGAATCTCACCTACTTCCTTTGGTTCCGTACATACTTTCCCACCTTTGCTCTTGAGTGGACCAACTCTTTCTCTAGCTACCCTCTTGTTCCTAATATTTGTGTAAAATGCCTTGGGATTCTCCTTAATCCTGTCTGTCAAGGACATTTTGTGACCCCTTTTTGCCCTCCTAACACCCTGCATGAGCTCTTTTCTACTTTCCTTGTATTCTTCAACTGCGTCATCTGTTTTTAGTTGCCTGTACCTCACGTTTGCATCTTTTTTGTTTTTGACTAGACTCGCAATTTCCCTGGTCATCCATGGTTCCTGACTCCTGCCTTTCCTGTCTTTCCTTTTCATAGGCACATGCCTGTCCTGCACTCCCATCAAGTTCTCCTTAAAAGACTCCCACGTGCTAAATGTGGATATACTCTCAAACAGGCTCTCCCAAACAACAACCTACAAATCCTGCCTAATCTGGTTGTCGTTAGTCGTCCTCCAGTTTAGCACCTTCACCCTAGGGCAACACTCGTCCTTTTCCATGAGTATCCGAAAACTTACGGAATTATGGTCACTGTTCGCCACATGTTCCCCCACTGCAACTTTGATGACCTGGCCGGGCTCGTTACCTAGTATTAGGTCCTGTATAGCCTCCTCTCTAGTCGGACTATCCACATATTGTTCCAAAAAACTTTCTTGGATACACTTAACAAATTCCTCACCATCCAGACCCCTAGCCCAAATATGAGGAAAATTAAAGTCTCCCACTACAACAACCCTGTCATTTCTACACCTATCCAAAATCTGCTTATATATCTGTTCTTCAACTTCCCGTGGCCTGTTGGGAGGCCTGTAGTACACCCCCATCATAGTGACTGCCCCCTTCATATTTCTGAGCTCTACCCACAGTGCCTCGTTACTTGATCCTTCCATGGTGTCCTCCCTCTGTACAGTTGTAAAAGATTCTCTAACCAGTATTGCAACTCCCCCATCTCTTTTACCTTCCTCCCTGTCTCGCCTAAAACACCTATATCCTGGAATATTTAGCTGCCAGTTCTTTCCCCTTTTTAACCAAATCTCCATTACAGCAACCACATCCAAGTTCCGCGCATGAATCAAGGCTTTAAGTTCATCTGTCTTACCTGTTATACTCCGTGCAATGAAGCAGATACACTCCAGACCTCCACGCCCGCTGAGTTCGACCTCCCCCAGCCTGCCCTCCCTCTTAGCCAGCCTGGCTCTGGTACCATGCTCATCCCCAGTCTCTACACTTGCTGGCTTACTGTTCTGATTCCCAAACACCTGCCACATTAGCTTAAACCCTGAACCATACTAGCAAACTTCCCAGCCAGGATATTGGTGTCCCTCCAGTTCAGGTGTAACCCCTCCTTCTTGTACAGGCCCCACCTTCACTGGAAGACATCCCAGTGATCCAAAAAACTGAAGCCCTTCCTCCTGCACCAGTTCTTTAGCCACTTATTCAACTGCACTATAGCCCTGTTGCTAGCCTCGCTAGCACGTGGCACAGAGAGTAATGCTGAGATTACTACCCTAGAGGTTCTGCTTTTTAATCTTCTTCCTAATTCCTTAAATTGCCGTTGCAGGTCCTCGCTACTCTTTCTACCTATGTCATTCATGCCGATGTGGACAATGACCTCTGTCTGATTTCCCTCCTGTTTTAGGATGCCTTGTACCCGCTCAGAGATATCCAGGACCTTGGCACCAGGGAGGCAAAATACCATCCTGGAGTCCTTTTTGCAGTCACAGAAGTGCCTATCTGTACCCCTGACTATTGAATCCCCTACCATTATTGCTTTTCTATGCTTTGTACCCCCTGTCTGTGTAGCAGGGCTAGTCATGGTGCCTTCGCTCTGGTCACTGTCGATGGTACAACTCTGTTTTATTATTCTGTATAATAACAACTGTTAACTTCTGGCTGTGGTTCGTACTTCACCAGTTAACCTGTGGACCCAGCCCTAGCACTATCTTAGTGAGGCACTCAGCACATGGTGTATGTCTGAGTGGCACGCTGTGAGCTCTGTGCTCTGAGCTATCTCCTGGTGGAATGAGCGGGAACTGTGGTGTTCCCTGTTTTATAGTGCGTGTGCTCTCACTGGTGATTGGCTGTGATGTTGGGTGTGTGTTGATTGGTCCGTCGACCTGTCCATCAGTGTGTGTGTGTGATTGCACCATGATATGTTAATATGGATATCATGACAGTCACTGCTGCTGCTGCCCCCTGATGGACCTTCCCCCTCATCAGTATCCAAAATGGCATACTTGTTAGATAGGGGGACAGCCATAGTGGACCCCTGCACTCTCTGCCTACCCGTCTGGCGGTCACCCATCTATCTTCCTGTACCTTGGGTGTGATCACATCTCTCTAGCTATTATCCATAACAATTTCAGCTAATTGTGTGCTCCTCAGTGCTTCCAGCTGCTGCTCTAACCGATTTGTGCATTCGGTGAGCTTTTGCAACTCAATGCACATTCTACAGATGTAGTCTTCAGGGACACTTAAAGTGTTCATGATGCCCCACATTGTGCAGGAGTAGCACACAACCCCGCCAAATGACATCTCTCTCGTCCCCTTTTGGTTGTTAGATTTAAAAAATTAAATATTAGTTAGGCCCTTAATAAAAATTTACTGCTGCCGCTTTCACGAATAGGCCCCCCAAAATTTAATGTGCCTTCTGGTTACTACAGGTTGGTATTCAATATTAAATCTAACGTACTACCCTCAAGTAAGTGTGAGAAGAAAAAAAAACCTCTTACCTTACAAAACGTAGCTCAGACTCTACTCCGGTGAGCCGAGGAATGAAAGGGATAAGGACACATTGTTAGACCTCAGCTGGAGTCTTGTGCACAGTTCTGGGCGCCACACTATAGAACATAGAACATAGAACAATACAGCGCAGTACAGGCCCTTCGGCCCACGATGTTGCACCGAACCAAAAGCCATCTAACCTACACTATGCCATTATCATCCATATGTTTATCCAATAAACTTTTAAATGCCCTCAATGTTGGCGAGTTCACTACTGTAGCAGGTAGGGCATTCCACGGCCTCACTACTCTTTGCGTAAAGAACCTACCTATGACCTCTGTCCTATATCTATTACCCCTCAGTTTAAAGTTATGTCCCCTCGTGCCAGCCATATCCATCCGCGGGAGAAGGCTCTCACTGTCCACCCTATCCAACCCCCTGATCATTTTGTATGCCTCTATTAAGTCTCCTCTTAACCTTCTTCTCTCCAACGAAAACAACCTCAAGTCCATCAGCCTTTCCTCATAAGATTTTCCCTCCATACCAGGCAACATCCTGGTAAATCTCCTCTGCACCCGCTCCAAAGCGTCCACGTCCTTCCTATAATGCGGTGACCAGAACTGTACGCAATACTCCAAATGCGGCCGTACCAGAGTTCTGTACAGCTGCAACATGACCTCCCGACTTCGGAACTCAATCCCTCTACCAATAAAGGCCAACACTCCATAGGCCTTCTTCACAACCCTATCAACCTGGGTGGCAACTTTCAGGGATCTATGTACATGGACACCTAGATCCCTCTGCTCATCCACACTTTCAAGAACTTTACCATTAGCCAAATATTCCGCATTCCTGTTATTCCTTCCAAAGTGAATCACCTCACACTTCTCTACATTAAACTCCATTTGCCACCTCTCAGCCCAGCTCTGCAGCTTATCTATATCCCTCTGTAACCTGCTACATCCTTCCACACTATCGACAACACCACCGACTTTAGTATCGTCTGCAAATTTACTCACCCACCCTTCTGCGCCTTCCTCTAGGTCATTGATAAAAATGACAAACAGCAACGGCCCCAGAACAGATCCTTGTGGTACTCCACTTGTGACTGTACTCCATTCTGAACATTTCCCATCAACCACCACCCTCTGTCTTCTTTCAGCTAGCCAATTTCTGATCCACATCTCTAAATCACCCTCAATCCCCAGCCTCCGTATTTTTTACAAAAGCCTACCGTGGGGAACCTTATCAAACGCTTTGCTGAAATCCATATACACCACATCAACTGCTCTACCCTCGTCTACCTGTTCAGTCACCTTCTCAAAGAACTCAATAAGGTTTGTGAGGCATGACCTACCCTTCACAAAGCCATGCTGACTATCCCTGATCATATTATTCCTATCTAGATGATTATAAATCTTGTCTCTTATAATCCCCTCCAAGACTTTACCCACTACAGACGTGAGGCTCACCGGTCTATAGTTGCCGGGGTTGTCTCTGCTCCCCTTTTTGAACAAAGGGACCACATTTGCTGTCCTCCAGTCCTCTGGCACTATTCCTGTAGCCAATGATGACATAAAAATCAAAGCCAAAGGTCCAGCAATCTCTTCCCTGGCCTCCCAGAGAATCCTAGGATAAATCCCATCAGGTCCCGGGGACTTATCTATTTTCAGCCTGTCCAGAATTGCCAACACCTCTTCCCTACGTACCTCAATGCCATCTATTCTATTAGCCTGGGGCTCAGCATTCTCCTCCACAACATTATCTTTTTCCTGAGTGAATACTGACGAAAAATATTCATTTAGTATCTCGCCTATCTCTTCAGACTCCACACACAATTTCCCATACCTGTCCTTGACTGGTCCTACTCTTTCCCTAGTCATTCGCTTATTCCTGACATACCTATAGAAAGCTTTTGGGTTTTCCTTGATCCTTCCTGCCAAATACTTCTCATGTCCCCTCCTTGCTCGTCTTAGCTCTCTCTTTAGATCCTTCCTCGCTACCTTGTAACTATCCATCGCCCCAACCGAAACTTCACACCTCATCTTCACATAGGCCTCCTTTTTCCTCTTAACAAGAGATTCCACTTCCTTGGTAAACCACGGTTCCCTCGCTCGACGCCTTCCTCCCTGTCTGACCGGTACATACTTATCAAGAACACGCAGTAGCTGATCCTTGAACAAGCCCCACTTATCCAGTGTGCCCAACACTTACAGCCTACTTCTCCACCTTATCCCCCCCAAGTCACGTCTAATGGCATCATAATTGCCCTTCCCCCAGCTATAACTCTTGCCCTGCGGTGTATACTTATCCCTTAGGCAGGATGTGAATGCATTGGAGAGGGTGCAGAAGAAATTTCAGTTATGAGGATAGATTGGAGAGGTTGGGATTGTTCTCCTTGGAGAGAAGGCAGCTAAGAGGAGGTTTGATAGAGATAATAATAATAATCTTTATTGTCACAGGTAGGCATACGTTAACACCGCAATGAAGTTACTGTGAAAAGCCCCTAGTCGCCACATTCCGGCGCCTGTTCGGGTAACTGAGGGAGAATTCAGAATGTCCAAATGACCTAACAGCACGTCTTTTGGGACTTGTGGGAGGAAACCGGAGCACCCGGAGGAAACCCACGCAGACACGGGGAGAATGTGCCGACTCCGCACAGACAGTGACCCAAACCGGGAATCGAACCTGGAACCCTGGCACTGTGAAGCCATAGTGCTAACCGCTATGCAACCATGCTGTTCAAAATCATGAGGGGACTGGACAGAGTAGATAGGGAGAAACTGTTCCCGCTCGTAAAAGGGCACAGATTTAAAGTGATTTACGAAAGGAACAAATGTGATGTGAGAAAAAACTTTTTCACATAGTGAGTGGTTCGGGTCTGGAATGCACTGCCTGGAAATGTGGCAGAGACATTCAAGAGGCATTAGATGATTATCGGAATAGAAACAATTTGCAGGAGTACGGGGAAAAGACGGTGGAGTAGCACTAAGTTATCGATGGTCTTTTGGGAGCCGGTGCAGACATGATGGGCCAAATGGCCTCCTTCCACACCATAACTATTCTTAAATTTTGTGAACCCTTTGGGGGCATATTGTGGCTGGGATAAGGTACTGTGTCACTGCAAAGGTGTTTATTGCACTCACTGCTAGAAGGATTTAATTTAACCATCAATTATTACACTTCAAACTATAAGATGGTGAGGCCTAATTTGTATCCAAATGTTGAGGAAATTTGCAAATCATTACCACTTAGGAAATAATATTTGAGGTTTATTAATGAACAGGTAAAGATTAGAGCCTCTTCCAGGAATAACATTCGAAGGAAACACAAAATTAAAACCTCTCAATAGGTCAATAGTTAATGTTAACTCAGTCAACTCGAAGACCTCCTGAATTGACTTGGCATACAGTACATAACTGGACTGGATGTAATTACAAACAGGCACATTGGAACACTGAATGCTTCAGCTCATGCCTTTAGCACATTGAACTGTATGTCTTGTTAGAACATGAGCTCATGAGATTATTAAGGAATGAATGAAGGTCAAATAGCCTAACATGCTCATGTTATTTTCCGGAGATCAAAACCAAATCCCCACGGACAGTTTTTTATTCATTTTGCAGGATGTGGGCATCACTGGCTAGGCCAGCATTTTTTGCCCATTCCCTGGTTGCCATTTTGAACTGCTGCAGTCCCCAAGGTGTAGATACACCCACAGTGCTGTGAGCAAGGGAATTGCCAGGATTTCGACCCAGCAATAGTGAAGGAATGCCGAAATATTTTCAAGCCAGGATGGTGAGTGACTCGGGGGGGGAGCCTCCAGGTGGTGGGATTCCCAGCTATCTGCTGCTCTTGTCCTTCTGGATGGTAGTGGTCGTGGGTTTGGAAGATGCGGTTTAAAAAACCTTGTTGAGTTCCTGTAGTGCATCTTGTAAATGGTGCACATGGCTGCACCGGTTCGTCATTGGTGGAGGGACTGAATATTTGTGGAAGGGGTAGCAATCAAGCGGCTACTCTGTCCTGGATGGTGTCAGGTTTCTTGAGTCTTGTTGGAGCTGCACTCATCCAGGCAAGTGGAGAGCATTCCATTACACTCCTGACTTGTGCCTTTAGATGGAGGATCAGCTTTCCGAATCTCTCAGAATTTGTTCTCTTTCTAGAAAAGTAGGAAGATATTTGTATTTATGAAGGAATTAATCACCCCTCCCAAGAGCCAAAACATTTCACATCGAGTTAATTACTTTTAAATTTCATGGGCGGGATTCCCCAGTTGCCGACACCGAAACCGTGAATCGCAATTGGGCGGTGTAGTGCCCTCAATAACGACGCGAGAGTAGAACGGTAAATAGGGCTTTAATAAGCTGAGAACTAGCCTGATGCCGAGACGGGTGCTGACTGGGTGTCGCCTTATATACGACTCCCTGGTGGGCGGAGCCAGAGGCGGAGTCCCCTAGGGTTCCAAGCCTGGCCTTAAAGGAGACATCACCTTACATGATGCTAAGGGTACAGTAACACAGTAACCATTCATCACAAGCGGAGAATAGGTTCTGACGTCAAAATCGCAACGGGCACCGATTTGATACCAAATCACAATTCTCCGTCACCTCGACAGCAGCGTCAATGCGTTCCAGAATGCACGTCCAATAAACACCGTTTGCGTATCATTAGCGGGACTGACCTGGTATTCTCCGGTGCCTCCGTGATTCTTTTTCTCCGGTGGGCTGGGTTCCCGATGGCGCGGTTCACTTGTGCTTTTAAAAACCGTGAAACCGTTGTGGTGGCTGATGAGGGAGAGAGAGAGAGCAGGTAGGACACAGAGAGGAGTGACTGTGGGCTGCCGGGATGGACACTGGCTGGGCTGACTGGGGTGTGGGGGCAATTCCAGGGTCAGGGGAGGGGTTTGGAGTGATGGTGGAACAGGCCGAGCGGCCGGGGTGACCGCCCATGGGGCTGGGGCACTGGCCAGGCACGGACTGCCATTACTGTGGCCATCTTGCCATGCACCCACGAACCATCCAACCTAGGCCCCTAGTTCTGCAGCGTGGCACCGGCTGTATGGGTGCCCCCAAACCCCCCATCCCCGCACCCCACCCTCCGCTTGCCCCCTTCTGCCACACCCCTGCCCCCCCCCCCCCAAACCCGGCTGCCACCACCTGGCGGCCCACCCAGGGCAATGCTCACAGTAGCCCCCACTGGGCCTGTGGTGCCTACCCGTGGTGGGGGCAGTGCCAGCCAACAATACCCCTGGCATCAGGGATGGGCACCAGAGCCAGAGGCTCCCATGGTGCAGGCCACCGACGCGCGGGGTGCCGGATTTGGGGGTGGGGGGCAGAACCCGCAGTGCCAACCGGGGCCACCATGTAGCCCATTGGACATGGTTGGGCACAGGGGTACGCACCATGCTAACATGTCGACCTTTAACCCCCTGCAGACAATGGATATTGGAATACAACCAGCAATGGTGGCCTTCCTGCTGGCTGATGCAGCCCTGGGGGGTGTCCTGCGGCTGTATGAGCGGGCGCTGCGCGAGGAGGAGGAGGAAGCTGCAGCAGTGGAGCGTGCAGCAGTGGAAAGGGCAGCAGCAGAGCAAGGCACAGTGGGGTAGATGGCAGCCAGCCAGGATGGAGAGCGAGCCGCGCAACAGGCTAAGGAGGAAGAGGTGCCAAGGAGGTGCCGCATGAGGCCTCGTGTGTACCGGCACTGCCTGTCATTCGAGGACCTGCTGGACCGGGCATACCATCATAGACTCCGGCTGAGCAGAAAGACAATGCGACATATCTGCCAGATGATGGTACGCCTGGCACCACGGGGGTATGGGGGAGGACACCCACTCCTGGAGGTGATGCCACAGGGTCCTTCCAGGCGCCAAGTGGGGACCAATCCGGGGTCTCACAGAGCTCGGTGCACAGGTGCATCCGCGCTGTCATGGAGACCCTATATGCCTAGGCGGCTCAATACATCTACTTCGATGTGGACCGAGGCACCAGGATGCCTGGACAGTGGGGTTCGCCATCATTGCCAACATGCTCCGGGTCCAGGGGGTGATCAATGGGATGCATGTTCCCCGACGAGCACCTGCAGCTGACAGGCCGCTCTACACAAACTGAAAGTGGTTCCACCCGATGAACATGTTGCTGATATGTGACCATCAGCTGCGCATCCTGCACGTCTGTGCCCGATATCCGGGCAGTTTGCATGACGCCTTCACCATGGCACACTCGACGATTCCTGACATGTTCGAGGCACCCCTGCCTGGCTGGGGGGCTGGTTCCTGGGTGACAGGGGTTATCCACTGTGGTCGTGGCTGATGACGCCTATTGGAGGCCACAGGCCAATGTGGAGACCCGCTACAACGCTGCCCATGTAGTGACCAGGAGCGTCATTGCGTGGTGCTGCTGCCTCCGCACTTCAGGGGCTTGGTACCAAACTGAGAGGGTCGCCTGCATTGTGGCGGCCGGCTGTGTTCTCCACAATATCGCGAGAAGAGGGGTGACATGCTGGAGGAGGAGGAGGGTGAACACCAGGCTTCGTCCGACGAGGAGGATGCAGAGGAGGGGGAGGGTGGGCAGGACATGGGGCCTAGGCATACACGGGAGGCCGCACCGTGTGCGCGTCAGGGCCAAGCGCACGGGACGCACTGATTGCCTCCAGGTTCATCAACTGAGGAGGGGTGGGGTGTGCAGTGGTGGTGGTGGGGGAGGGTAGGGGGGGGCTTGCCAGGGACATGGACACCTCATTCCACACACCCTCACTCCACCCCCCTGAAACCCCCTCTGTGATGCATATCTGTTGCACTATGGGGTGGGGGCCCTGGGTTGGCAGTAACAGACTGATCCATGGGTGGAGGGTGATGACATCCCGCTCTGTGATGGGCTCTGGTGCTCCACATCGTTTGGCAACATCTGACTTCTGCCCATGGGGGGGGGGGTCTGAGGTGCTGCGGCATTCCAGCACAACCCCTGCGGGAGTCACTGGCACGGGCCCCATCACATCCTCCTCCCTCGGGGTGCCCGATGGCCCCCGGGCTACTCCATGGGATGGGGTTGCAAGCAGAGCTATCCGCTGAGGCTCCCCCACCACCTGGTACTGCCAGTCCTGGAGGCCCGCTCTGGTCTTGACCAGGGTCTGCATGCTCGCAGCCATGGAGCACAGGGAGTGGACCATCTTCATCTGGGATTGCGCCACATCATACTGTGACTGTGCCACCCCCTCCTGGGTTTGTGTCACATCAGTCAGTGACTGCGCCATCTCCCTCTGGGACTGGCCCACATCCCTCTGTGCCTGCGCCATGTTGGCCAGCACCTGGGCAATGCCACCGATGTTCCCAGCCACGGCCTGTTGTGGCTGGTCCATGCTCAGAATCGCCGCTGCAATTTCCCGGTGGCCCTAGCACATGGCCGCCTGTGAGAGGGCAGCCCTGTCCTGGGCCTCGGCTAGCGCCTGCATAGAATGCCCTAGGCCTTGGACATGCTGATCCGTAGCCAAAACCGTCGCCCCAAAGGCCTCCACCACGGATGCCACCCATGCACTGTTGGCCTGGGTGGCATGCATGGCTGGCACCACCTTCTGCTGCTGCACGCGGTTGGACTCCTCCAACTGCACCTGCAGATACTGGATGCTCAACGACAACCCCGCGTGTAGCCCCTGGTTCTGCGACTGCATCGCCACAATCGGTGGGACTGTCTGTTCCAGAAGCCGAGACTCGTTCCTGGGGTCAGCCAGCCCTCCGGCCCCTTGGGTGTTACTACCTCCGCCTGCTGTACCGGATCAGCTGTGCGGTACGCACCAGATAGTATCCCAGGGGCCACTTCACGAATGTATCCAACCGAGGTGAGTGTCTCTGGGATGGTGGAGGGTGTTGGAGACAGCTGGAACGGGAAGTCAGTGTCATCCTCCGACTCGAGCTCCAGGATCTCCTGAGTTTGGGCTGGTGGCCGAGCTGCTCCCGCTCATGGTGGGGCTACGGCTGAGGCACTGGCTGGGGGATACCGGATTGACTCGCCCCATCCCCAACAGCTCCTGCAAGACGCAAGATCAGACGCATGATTAGACCGCGGGCCGGGTGGGAAGGGGGTGGACGTGTGGGTGGGAGTGGGGGGTGGTGATGTGGGAGTGGTGTGGTGGAGTGGGCGGTGTACAGCGAGGGTGGTTTTAGGGTGGGGTTGACACACGTGTCATGGGGAATCGCGGCGTCTCACTTCCTCACCCACGGCCTCCCTTTCCTGTTAGCTGCCGAGCACATCCTGCACAGCCATGGTGAGGGTGACAGTCCCCCTCCTGTCTTCTCCCGCTCCCGGCGCCCGTGCACCGCCTTCTCCTGGCACCCGGCCATGGCAGCCAGTATGGGTACCGGCATGTGGTGCAGGGTTGGGGTTCAGTCTGCCCTTCGGGGGGGCTGGGTTACGGGTGTGTGGGACGGGCATTTGTGCCGGGGGCACAGTGCTGCCTACTCACCCTAACTGCCCTGAGGAGGTGGTGCAGTTTTTTTCCGGCACTGTTGGGGGATCTGGACTACGATGCCCACGACACTGGTGGCCTCTGCCACCTGTACCCAGGCACGATGAACGGTGGTAGCTGGCAGCCTCCCCTTGTGCCATATGATTATAATATTTATTATTGTCACAAGTAGGTTTACATTAACACTGCAATGAAGTTACTGTGAAAAGCCCCTAGTCCCCACACTCCAGCTCCTGTTCGGGTACACAGAGGGAGAATTCAGAATGTCCAATTCACCTGACAGCACGTCTTTCAGGACTTGTGGGAGGAAACCGGAGCGCCTGGAGGAAACCCACGCAAACACGAGGAGAACGTGCAAACTCTGCACAGGCAGTGACCCAAGCCGGGAATTGAACCCTAGTCCCTGGTGAAGCCACAGTGCTAACCACTGTGCGACCATGCCGTCTTCGTCATGGGGCTTGCTATAGTTTTTAAGACATTGTTTCTGTCCCTAGGTTAGAAGGTCAGACGTAACTCATGTTACCTGCTGCCAAAAATGGGGATGAAGGCAGGCATCTGCCAAATGCATCAGTGAAAAGCTGCTCGAAAGCATCTGAAAGTCTTTCCTGAGGCCGTACCTTAATGCACAATCGCAGCGATAGCCACGGTCCTGTGAAGGAGGGTGAGCAAGGGAATCACACCTGTAATTTATTTGGCATCTCAGCATATTGTAGTCCTCCTCATGTAATGAACTGTTTGAAAGCACTGTGATTGTTTTTAGAAAGGCAAATCTGGCAGCCATCAGGTTTGAACAAGCTGGGATTCCTTCCTCTAGAGAAGGTTGAGAGGTTGAGAATAAAATTAGGAAGTATATTTGATAGAGCAGACACAGAGATGGTGTTTCTACTTGTGTGTGTGTGTGGGGGGGGGCAAAACTAGAGGCCATAAATATAAGATAGTCACAAATAAATTCAGCAGGGAATTCTGAAGAAAGCAAATTTAGGAGGGAAGGAAATCTGCCGCCCTTACCTGGCCTGGCCTAGGTATGCTTCCAGACCCACAGCAATCTGGTTGACTCTCAGCCATCTTCTGAAATGGCCGAATGAGACACTCAGTTCTATCAAACTGCGACACACAATAACTGCAAGGAAGAGCCCCACCACCTTCTCAAAGATGACCAGCGATAAAATCACCTCACCAATGTAAAGTTTTAGAACGTCTAAAACAGCAATCAGTCAGAATGCAGCTCAGTCACAGGAAGATTGGCAATTGTCAAAACATCGATTAGCAGTAGAACTGTACAGGCCGGGTCGCTAAGTGTGTTCAAGGCTGAGATGGTCAGATTTTTAATCAGTGAGGGAATCAAGGGTTATGGCGATAAGGCAAGAACGTGGAGTTGAGGATTATCATTTCAGGCCAGCCATGATCCCATTGAATGGTGGAACAGACTCAATGGGCCCAATGACTCAATGCTTCTATGACTAATGGTCTAATAATTGACAATAACATGAAATGGAGACCAGCACTGACCTCAATTTACTGCTCAACTCTCAATGAATATGTGAACAGTGCAGAATTATCACTCCACATGACTGTGTCTCGGGATAATACAGATAGAGAAACACTTTCAAGTGGTGACTTAAATAAGGACATCTATTCTGGAGTGGGCTTTGTTTGCCTCTGGTGAATAGATTTAGATAAGGCTCAGACTCATTCGCTGTTGGTTGTGAGGGTCTTTGTGAAATGAGGCTGACAAGTGACATGATTAACAGTCTTTGATAATGGACAAAAGTAACACTGGGTCCCTTTGTAATAGAAGATACACTTCAAAGATAATCTGTCGACTGGAAAGGGCTTCAAGATGTCTTGAGGATGTGATAGGTGCTAAATAAAGTCAAACTCCTTTCATGCAGAAGGAGTAAAAAGAGACTTTCTGTGCTGGACTTAAAATGGTAGAGGGATTTGTTCTGTCTGGCTCTGTGAATTGTTCCGAAATTCTTGGTAAATTCTTTGAAGAGGAATTGCTATAGAATAACGGAACGTGCCAGCACTGAAAAAGGCTTGCAGCCCATCTGTGTTGTGTTTATTTCCAAATGAGCCACTTAGTCTAATCCGATTCTTTGACCCACACCCTTTAATATCCTAATCAGTTTGATCCCACTCTTCTCTCACTCCCTGCACCCTTAAATCTATAGAATCCTCACAGGAGGCCATTTGTCCACCCAGTCTGCATTGAGCCTCTGAAAGAGCACCGCTCAGTCCACTCCCCCACTCTCTCTCTGTAATCCCACCTAACCTGCACAGCTTTGGACACTAAGGGCAATTTAGCGCGGTCAATTCACCTAACCTGTACATCTTTGATGCACGATCAATTGCACAGAGACGAGAGTTGAATACAACTGAGGCTTTATTACTCTAAGATGTGTGGCCTCCTACAGCAGCTGGCGAAATGACTGCTGTATAGGGAGCACACATAATCATACTCCGCCTACTGGGCGGAGCCAGCAGGCAGGGACTACCCCCGTACCTGTAGTACAGGGCCTTACCACACATCTCCTAATATATACAACAGTGGTGATTACCATATTCACCCCCTGTTAAAATTGAGTCCGGCGGGGGTGGTGGAGAACTATATAGAGAGCAAGTTTAATATACAGAAGCGAAAAAAGTATTTCTTTCTGAAGTCCAGTACAAGGTGGTTTGATAGTCCCGAACTAATAGATTTAGCCGGTCCGGGGCCTTGATGTGGCGTTGGGAGCGACGCAGTGGTGGCGGCGATTCCGGTGTTGGTCTGGTCCTCGGTGACTCCAGGAGCATGCCGAAATCCTCTTCATCCTCGGGCGTGGGCAGGGGGTGGACAGATGGTCCTGGGGAGGTTGCTGCTGGGTGCGCCGGGGGAGGGCAGGGTGGAGCCGGGCCGGAGGGGTGTGTGTGTGTGGAACCTGCTGGTGCCAGGTCCTTGAGGGAGACAGAATCCTGGCGGCCGTCGGGGTACGCTACGTAGGCATACTGTGGGTTAGCGCGGAGTAACTGCACCCTTTCAACCAACGGGTCCGCCTTGTGGAGTCGGACGTGCCTACGGAGGAGTACGGGTCCTGGAGCTGCGAGCCAAGTCTGGAGCGACACCCCAGATGTGGACTTCCTGGGGAAGGCAAAGAGACGTTCATGCGGTGTGTCGTTAGTGGCGGTGCATCGTAGCGACCGAATGGAGTGCAGTGCATCGGGGAGGACCTCCTGCCAGTGGGAGGCTGGGAGATGTCTGGACTGTAGGGCCAGTTGGACGGCCCTCCAGACCGTCCCGTTCTCCCTCTCCGCCTGCCCATTTCCCCGGGGGTTATAGCTGGTCGTCCTACTGGAGGCGATACCCCTGCTGAGCAGGAACTGACGCAGCTCATCATTCATGAATGAGGATCCCCTGTCACTGTGGATGTAGGCGGGGAAGCCAAACAGCACGAAGATTGTGTTGAGGGCTTTGATGGCGGTGGCAGACGTCATATCGGGACATAGGATGGCGAAGGGGAATCTGGAGTACTCATCGACCACACTGAGAAAATACGTGTCACGGTCGGTGGAGGGGAGGGGCCCTTTGAAATCCACGCTGAGGCGTTCAAAGGGGCGGGAGGCCTTCACCAGGCGCGTGCGGTCCAGCTGGTAGAAGTGCGGTTTGCACTCCGCACAGACCTGGCAGTCCCTGGTGATTGCCCTGACTTCCTCGACGGAGTAGGGCAGATTGCGGGCCTTTATGAAATGGTACAACCGTAGTACTCCCAGGTGACAAAGGTTATCGTGCAGGATCCGGAGTCGGGCCACCTGTGCGCTGGCACATGTACCTCGGGATAGGGCATCTGGGGACTCGTTGAGCTTGCTGGGGCGATACAAAATCTCGTAGTTGTAGGTGGAGAGCTCAATCCTCCACCTCAAGATTTTATCATTTTTGATCTTACCCCGCTGTGTGTTATTGAACATTAAGGCTACCGACCTTTGGTCAGTGAGAGAGTGAATCTCTGCCAGCCAGGTAATGCCTCCAATGCCGCACAGCTTCCACGATGACTTGGGCCTCTTTTTCGACGGAGGAGTGCCGAACTTTGGAGGCATGAAGGGTGCGGGAAAAGAATGCCACGGGCCTGCCTGCCTGATTAAGCGTGGCGGCTAGGACGACGTCTGATGCGTCGCTCTCCACTTGAAAGGGCAGCGTCTCATCTACTGCGTGCATTGCGGCCTTGGCGATATCGACTCTAGTACGGTTAAAGGCATGTTGAGCCTCGGCCGTCAGGGGGAAAAGGGTGGAGTGGCTCAGTGGGCGGGCCTTGTCCGCGTAGTTTGGGACCCATTGGGCGTAGTTGGAAAAGAACCCCAGGTAGCGTTTGAGGGCTTTGGAGCAGTGGGGGAGGGGGAGTTCCATGAGGGGGTGCATGCGGTCGGAATCGGGCCCAAGAACTCCGTTCTGGACCACATAGCCGAGGATGGCTAAGCGGTTTGTGCTGAATACGCACTTCTCCTTGTTATAGGTGAGATTTAGGAATGAAATTAAATGAAAATCGCTTATTATCACAAGTAGGCTTCAAATGAAGTGACTGTGAAAAACCCCTAGTCGCCACATTCCAGCGCCTGTTCGGGGAGGCTGGTACGGGAATTGTACCGTGCTGCTGGCCTGCCTTGGTTTGCTTTCAAAGCCAGCGATTTAGCCCTGTGTTAAACCAGAGTGGCGGTGTGGAGAAATTTGGCAAGGTTGGCATCGTGGTCCTGCTGATCGTGGCCGCAGATGGTGACATTGTCTAGGTACGGGAAGGTGGCCCGCAACCTGTACCGGTCGACCATTCGGTCCATCTCCCTTTGGAAGACCGAGACCCCATTTGTGAAGCCAAAGGGAACCCTGAGAAAATGGTAGAGGCAGCCATCTGCCTCGAAGGCAGTGTATGGGCGGTCCGCCTTACTGATGGGGAGCTGATTTGAGGTCTACAGTTGAGAAGACCCGGTACTGTGCAATCTGATTGGCCATATCAGATATGCGTGGGAGGGGGTACGTGTCGAGCTGTGTACCTATTGGTGGTCTGGGTCTGAGGTTACACTGGAAGTCCAGGCCGAGTAGCAGAGGTTGGGGAGGACATAGAGGCGGAAGCCGCTGAATTCTACGCCCTGGACCGTGAGTGTGACGATACAGTACCCCCGGATCGCCACGGAGTGGGATCCGGAGGCGAGGGAGATTCTTTGATTGGCGGGGTGTACCGCAAGGGAGCAGCGCCTTACCATATCTGGATGGATGAAGCGTTTGAAGAGGTCTCCTGCGCATCGATCTTCACGCTTGTCGAGGCGGTGGCTAGATTGTGCGGGCGAGACTGGTCGATCGTGACCTAGGCGAGTCGTGGCTGGTCATCGCTGGTGTCGAACGATGGGGTGCCCGGGGGGCACGGGTCCTGGAACAATGGTGGTGCCCATGTGCCGTGGGGAAGACAAGGTGGCGGTGCCCACGGGCCGCACGTAGCGGGGGGTTGAAAAAGATGGCGGCGCCCATGGGCCACACGTGGTCCGAGAAAGGGAAGATGGCGGCGCCCACTGGCCGCACGTGGTCTGAGCGGGAGAAGATGGCGGCGCCCACTGGCCGCGCGTGGTCCGGGGAGGTGAAGATGGCGGCGCCCATTGTCCGTACGCGAGGGGGGTTGGGCAATAGCGCGACTGAGCGGGCCTGGCACACCGCAGCGAAGTGCCCCTTCTTGCCGCAGGCCTTGCAAAGGGCGGTGTGGGCCGGGCAGCGTTGGCGGGGGTGTTTCTGTTGCCCGCAGAAGTAACATCGGGGGCCCCCGGGGTTGGCTGGCTGGCGGGTGGCACAGGCGTATTGACTGGATGAGGCCCCCGGTGGGGCGGCCGTCTGCGGAGCCCACGATGTGTAGGAGGGGTGGGCCGCGCAGCTGGGGTTGTAGGCCTGAACATTGCGCGAGGCGACCGCCATTGCAGCTGGCGAAATGGCTGCTGTATAGGGAGCACACATATTTATACTCCGCCTACTGGGCGGAGCCAGCAGGCAGGGACTACCCCCGTACCTGTAGTACAGGGCCTTACCACACTTCTCCTAATATATACAACAGTGGTGATTACCACAATCTTTAGACTGTGGGAGGAAACCAGAGCATCCTGGGGGAAATCCACACAGACACGGGAAGAAAGTGCAAACTCCACACAGACAGTCACCCACGGCTGGAATTGAACCTGGGACCCTGGCCCCGTGAGGCAGCAGTGCTAACCACTGTGCCACTGTGCTGGCCCATATACCAATCAATCTGACCCACCCTCCTCTCCCCAGTGGTGTGGCGGGAAATTCTGAGGTGCAGGAGCTCTAAGAAAATGTGTTGATCGCATCATTTCTAAATCCACTATTACGTGGTTTTCCTTTGTCTTTTTAGTCAACAAAACTGTTTTTTAAGTGAGAATTATTAGTGCCAGTATCTTACTGTAAACCATGTGGTATTTTGAATCATTAATCTTAGCACAGCAAGAATGTCATTTTGCAACATTTTAATTACTTAACTCAATCCTATTAAAACCATAAATTACAGAAAATTTACTTTTTTCTGACTGGGGGATGCTATATGGAGGGATCACTGCTTTTCTTGATCTACATTTATAACTTTGACATGAGTGCACATGGGGACAATTTCAAAATTTGATGATGATGCAAGACTTGGAAGTATTGTGAAGTGTGAGGAGGATAGTGATAGCCTCCAAGGGGATATAGACAGGCTGGTGGAATGGGCAAGTCACAAGGCAGATAAAATTAGATGTGAAGTGATGCATTTTGTTCAGAAGAACGAGGGAATCATAGAATCATAGAAATTACAGTGCAGAAGGAAGCCATTCGGCCCATCGAGTCTACACCAGCTCTTGGAAAGAGCACCCTACTTAAGCCCACGCCTCCACCCTATCCCCGTAACCCAGTAACCCCACCTAACCTCATTTAGACACGAAGGGCAATTTATCATGGCCAATCCGCCTAACCTGCACATCTTTGGACTGTGGGAGGAAACCGGAGCACCCGGAAGAAACCCACGCAGACACGGGGAGAACGTGCAGACTCCGCACAGACAGTGACCCAAGCCGGGAATCGAACCTGGGACCCTGGAGCTGTGAAGCAACTGTGCTAACCACTGTGCTACCGTGCTGCCCGAGAGGTGATAGAAAATAAAGGTACAATTTTAACGGAAATGCAGGAGCAGAGGGACCTGGGCATAAATCATTGATGGTGGCTGGACAGGTTGAGAAAGTAATTCATAAATTACACTGAATCCTGTGTTTAATAAATAGGGGCACAGCGTACAAATACAAGTGAGTTACGAACCTTCATAAAACACTGGTTCAGCCAAAACGAGAAGGATGTGAAAGTTTTCGAAAAGGTGCAGAAAATGGTCTCGAGGATGGGCACCTTCAGTCATGTGGATAGATTGGCGAAGCTGGAACTGTTCTCCTTGGAGAGGAGAGGGGTGAGAGGAGACTTGTTAGAGCCGTTCAAAATCCCGCAGGGATCAATGGAGAGAAACTGTTCCCGTTGGCAGAAGGCCGAGACCCTAAGGTGGTTAACAAAAGAACCTGAGGTATCATCAGGAAAACCCTCTTTCAGTGGTTCGGATATGGAATGCACTGCCTGAGGATGTGTTTGGAGACAGGTTTATTGTGGTTTTCAAAAGGGAACTAAATAATTTTCTGAAGGGAAATGATTTTACTGGGCTACAGGGGAAAGGGGCAGGAGTGGGACTAGCTGAGTTGCTGTTGCAGAGAACTGACACAGAGACAATGTGCTGAATGGCCTATTTCAGTATCACAGTATTTGTTACAGTGCAGAAGCTGGCCAATTGGCCCACCATGTCTGCACTAGCTCTCTGGTTGAGCATTATGACTTTTTATTCTTTCATGGGATGTGGGCCAGTATTTATTGCCCATACCTGATTGTCTTTGAGGGGCCACTTAAAAGTCAACCACATTGTTGTGGATCTGGAGACACATGTAGGCCAGACCAGGTAAGGGTGGCAGACCTCCTCCTCTAAATGGGAATTTGCTCTGGGTGCCCTGCTCGGGCCTTGTTGCTCTGGGTGCCCTGCCAGGGCCTCATTGCTCTGGGTATCCTGCTAGGGCCTCGTTGCTCTGAGCATCCTGCTCGGGCCTCGTTGCTCTGGTGCACTGCCAGGGCCTCGTTGCTCTGGGTATCCTGCTAGGGCCTCGTTGCTCTGAGCATCCTGCTCGGGCCTCGTTGCTCTGGGTGCCCTGCCAGGGCCTCATTGCCCTGGGTGCCCTGCTTGGGCCTTGTTGCTCTGGGTGCCCTGCTCAGGCCTTGTTGCTCTGGGTGCCCTGCCAGGGCCTCATCGCTCTGGGTGCCCTGCTCGGACCTTGTTGCTCTGGGTGCCCTGCTCGGACCTTGTTGCTCTGGGTGCCCTGCTTGGGCCTTGTTGCTCTGGGTGCCCTGCTTGGGCCTTGTTGCTCTGGGTGCCCTGCTTGGACCTTGTTGCTCTGGGTGCACTGCTCAGGCCTTGTTGCTCTGGGTGCCCTGCCAGGGCCTCATCGCTCTGGGTGCCCTGCTCGGACCTTGTTGCTCTGGGTGCCCTGCTCAGGCCTTGTTGCTCTGGGTGTCCTGCTCGGGCCTCGTTGCTCTGGGTGTCCTGCCCGGGCCTCGTTGATCTAGGTGCCCTTTCCAGGCCTCGTTGCTCTGGGTGCCCTGCCCGGGCCTCGTTGCTCTGGTTGCCCTGCCCGGGCCTCGTTGCTCTAGGTGCCCTGTGTAGCACAATCAATTACTCACGAGTCGAGAAGTGATGAAGTCAATCGAGGCTTTATTAAGCAAGACTTGTTCCCCAGCACTCATTTACAGAATGCGGCTGCTGGGAGAACCCGGGCTCTTATACTCCGCCTTACTGGGTGGAGCCAGCAGGCGGCAGATCCAACCAGGACCCAGTTTCTGTCTACCAATAGCCTCTCGGTATCACAGGTACCGTACTACCCCTAATACATACCACCATATTTACCCCTTGTTAAAAAGGAACCCGGCGGGGTGGTGGGTCGCATGGTGGTAGGGGCTTACAAAGCTGGTCCTGGAATTATTTTCGTACAGTGGCTATGCATTGAACTCAACAGTTAACTATTTACAGGTTTTGTCAGAATTATTTGCAGATTTTTGTTTTGTCATACGGTTTCCACGAGTCGAGCGGGTGCCCTGGTTGTCCTCATCGATTGCCTCAGCCCCGGTGGTGATGCTGGCTCGGGCACTGTCATCTCTGGGAGCGTTGCGCTGTTTGACCCTGTTTCCTTACTCCTGGGCGGGCACGGGGGGAGGACCAATCCACCCGGGAAGGGAACGGTCGTGGGGTGCGCCGGTGGGAGAGAGGGGGTGATTGGTGTTGGGGGGCTGTGTGTGGTTCCGGCGGGCGCCTGGTCCCGCAGGGAGACCGTGTCCTGTCGGCCGTCGGGGTACGCCACGTAGGCATACTGAGGGTTTGCGTGGACAAGGTGAACCCTCTCGACCAACGGGTCCGATTTGTGCGCCCGCACATGTTTTCGGAGCAAGGTGGGTCTAAGGGCTGCCAGCCAGGTTGGCAGCGACGTTCCGGAGGAGGACTTCCTAGGGAAGACAAGGAGGTGCTCGTGAGGCGTTTGATTAGTGGTGGTACACAGCAGCGACCGGATGGAGTGGAGGGCATCCGGGAGGACTTCCTGCCAACGGGAAACTGGGAGATTTCTGGACCGTAGGGCCAGTAGGACGGTCTTCCGGACCGTACCGTTCTCCCTCTCTACCCGACCGTTCCCCCGGGGGTTGTAACTGGTCGTCCTGCTCGAGGCAATGCCCTTGCTGAGCAGAAACTGACGCAGTTCATCGCTCATGAAGGAGGACCCCCTGTCGCTATGGATGTACGCGGGGAAACCGAACAGTGTAAAGAGAGTGCCGAGAGCTTTAATAACTGTGGCCGCGGTCATGTCGGGGCAGCGGATGGCGAAAGGGAAACGGGAGTATTCGTCCACCACGTTTAAGAAGTACGCGTTGCTGTCGGTGGAGGGGAGGGGGCCTTTGAAATCCAAACTGAGGCGTTCAAAGGGACGGGCAGCCTTTATCAGGTGCGCGCTATCTGGCCTGAAAAAATGCGGTTTGCACTCTGCGCAGATTTGGCAGTTCCTGGTGGCTGTTCGGACCTCCTCAACAGAGTAGGGGAGGTTGCGGGACTTCACAAAATGGTAGAATCGAGTGACCCCCGGGTGGCAGATGTCCTCGTGGAGGGCTTGGAGGCGGTCTACTTGTGCGTTGGCACATGTGCCGCGGGATAGGGCATCGGACGGCTCGTTCAGCTTTCCGGGACGATACAAGATCTCATAATTATAGGTGGAGAGCTCAATCCTCCACCTCAAGATCTTGTCATTCTTGATTTTGCCCCGCTGTGCATTATCGAACATAAAGGCTACCGACCGTTGGTCAGTGAGGAGAGTGAATCTCCTGCCGGCTAGGTAATGCCTCCAATGTCGCACAGCTTCCACTATGGCTTGGACTTCCTTTTCCACTGAGGAGTGGCGGATTTCTGAGGCGTGGAGGGTCCGGGAGAAAAAGGTCACAGGTCTGCCCGCTTGGTTGAGAGAGCTACATCGGATTCGTCGCTCTCGACTTGGAAGGGGAGGGACTCGTCGATTGCATGCATCGTGGCCTTTGCGATATCTGCTTTGATGCGGCTGAAGGCCTGGCGGGCCTCTGTCGACAGGGGGAAGGTAGTGGACTGGATTAACGGGCGGACCTTGTCTGCGTATTGGGGAACCCACTGGGCGTAGTACGAGAAGAAGCCCAGGCAGCGTTTCAGGGCTTTGGAGCAGTGGGGGAGGGGAAATTCCATAAGGGGGCGCATGCGTTCAGGGTCGGGGCCTATCACTCCATTACACACTACGTATCACAGGATGGCCAGGCGGTTGGTGCTAAACATGCATTTCTCCTCGTTATAGGTGAGGTTCAGGGCGTTAGCAGTCTGGAGGAATTTGCGGAGGTTGGCGTCGTGGTCCTGCTGGTCATGGCCACTGATGGTTACATTGTCGATGTATGGGAACGTGGCTCGCAGACCGTGCTGGTCAACCATTCGATCCATCTCCCGTTGGAAGACCGAGACTCCGTTCGTGACGCCAAATGGGACCCTTAAAAAATGGTAGAGCCGCCCGTCTGCCTCGAAGGCCGTGTACTTGTGGTCACTCGGGCGGATGGGGAGCTGGTGGTATGCGGACTTGAGGTCCACGGTGGAAAAGACTTTGTACTGTGCAATCCGATTGACCATGTCGGATATGCGGTGGAGAGGGTACGCATCTAGCTGTGTGTACCTATTGATGGTCTGACTATAGTCTACGACCATCCTCTGCTTCTCCCCAGTCTTCAATACTACCACCTGGGCTCTCCAGGGTCTATTGCTGGCCTGGATTATGCCTTCCTTCAGCAGCCGCAGGACTTCAGACTGGATAAACTTTCGATCCTGGGCGCTGTATCATCTGCTCCTAGTGGCGACGGGTTTGCAATCCGGGGTGAGGTTCGCAAACAAGGAAGGCTGTTCAACCTTGAGGGTCGCGAGGCTGCAGATAGTGAGTGGGGGTATTGGGCCGCCGAATTGGAACGTTAGGCTCTGGAGGTTACATTGGAAATCTAACCCTAAGAGAGTGGGAGCGCAGAGTTGGGGAAGGACATAAAGCCGATAATTCTTAAACTCCCTCCCTTGCACCGTTAGGTTCGCGATGCAGAACCCTTTGATCTCTAGGGAATGGATCCCGCTGCCAGGAAAATCTTTTGGGCGCTCGAATGGAAAGAAAACAGCGTCTTACCGTATCTGGATGGATAAAACTTTCCGTGCTCCCAGAGTCGATCAGGCATGGCATCTCGTACCCGTTGACCAGCACCGTTGTTGTTGCCGTTTGGAGCGTCCGGGGCCGCGACTGGTCCAGGGTCACCGAAGCCAGTCGTGGTTGTTGCATCGCGGCGCTTTCTTCAGACCCCGTGGAGCCGTCTATGCTGGGGACCTTGGCTATCAGCCAAGATGGCGGCGTCCATGGATCGCACCGTCGGGGGCGGACAAAATGGCCACCCCCATGGATCACACGTGGCCGGGGGGTCACAAGATGGTGGCGCCCATCCTCCCCGCGTGGTGTCCGGGACCCAAAATGGCGGCGCCCGCGGGCCGCACATGGATCGTTGGGGGGGTTGAGTCTGCTGTCCCCGTTCTCCCCCGGAGATAGCAGCGACCCCCTGGGACTGGCACACCGCTGAGTAGTGCCCCTTTTTGCCGCAGCTTTTACAGATGGCTGAGCGGGCCGGGCAGAGCTGCCGGGGGTGTTTTGCTTGGCCGCAAAAATAGCAGCGGGGCCCACCCGGATGGTCTGGTGCTCTGGCCGCGCAGGCTTGCGGGGGTGGGGGGTACCGGGGAGTCGGTCATAACGGGGGTCCACGGAGCCCAAGGGGCTGCCGCGCGTTCGGGGCTGTAGGCGCGGGCATTTTGTGAGGCCACGTCGAGGGAGGCCGCAAGGGCCCGTGCCTCTGTGAGTTCTAATGAGTCTCTCTCTAGCAGTCTCTGGCGAATTTGAGAAGTCGTACCTGCCACAAAAGCATCCCTGATTAGGAGCTCCATATGTTTGTTTGCGCTCACCGACGGGCAGTTACAGTTCCTTCCCAATATCAACAGCGCGCTGTAGAACTCGTCCAGTGATTCTCCGGGGATTTGATGTCTCGTCGCGAGTTGGTGGCGTGCGTAGACTTGGTTTATGGGCCGAATGTAGACCCCTTTCAGCATGGTGAGCGCCGTCGGGAAATCCTCCGCGCCTTCGATGAGCGAGTAGATCTCCGGGCTCACCCTGGAATGCAGGACCTGCATTTTCTGGTCTTCCGTGGTCCGGCCGGGGGCCGTTCGAAGGTAACCTTCGAAGCATGCTAGCCAGCGTTTAAACACGGCCGCCGAGTTTGCTGCATGGGGGCTGATTCGCAGACACTCCGGGCCAATCCGGAGCTCCATAGTCTTTTTAAGTCTGCTTAATAAATTGCAGCACAATCAATTACTCATGAGTCGAGAAGTGATGAAGTCAATCGAGGCTTTATTAAGCAAGACTTGTTCCCCAGCAGCTCAGTTACAGAATGCGGCTGCTGGGAGAACCCGGGCTCTTATACTCCGCCTTACTGGGTGGAGCCAGCAGGCGGCAGATCCAACCAGGACCCAGTGTCTGTCTACCAATAGCCTCTCGGCATCACAGGTACCGTACTACCCTTAATACATACCACCACACCCTGCCCGGGCCTTATTGCTCTGGGTGCCCTGCTCGGGCCTTGTTGCTCTGGGTGCCCTGCTCGGGCCTTGTTGTTCTGGGTGCCTGGCATTCCGGATCCTGAAACGTACTTTGAACATGTATCTTTCCACTCTTTGCTGCTTGTTCAATCACAGGCTGGTTTCTCTCTGATTGGCTGATGGTAGGCTCACGAGTGGTGCAAGGATGAATCTGCCTGTGATTGGATCTGAGCAGCTTTTTACAGCATTTTCCATGTCCAGGTTTGGTGGGCCGCATTTATATAACAAGTCTCTTTGAATACGCCATCATCCCCGCACTCTTTAATATTTCTCTTTTTCAAACCACTCTCTAATCCCCTTCAAAAAGAATTTGCAGATCTGGTTGTAAGCCAGTCATTTGCGAAGCATTCCACATTGACCCCCCCACCCCTCCAACCTGGCTCTGGGTAAACAACTGTTGTTCTAATCTCAACTTGGCTCTCGCTTCTGCCTTATGGAAACAGCCCTGCATTAGTTTGAAGGCTTCAGTCAGGTCAAGAATCAGGTGCAAAATGCCCAAAGCTTCTCAATTCAAGCCTTTAATCCCCAATCCCCTTGCTACGATTAATTCATTACTTCGACTCAGGGGCTCCTGGTCAGAGGCTAGTTTAGCAGAATGTGGACCACCTGCCTTCTCTCAGAAGGAGCTGGTACAGAGAGCAGAGCGTTCAACGGGATGTGGCTGATACCCAGATATCCACACTTTATTCAGCCCTTTAGAAAAATAGAAACAGGAGGAGGTCATTCAGCACTTTGAAACTGTTCCTATTTTTCTAAAGATCATGGCTGGTTAATATTTTTTTAATGTGTTCACGGAATGTGGGCATCGCTAGCTGGACCTGCATCTATTGCCCACCTGTGAGGGCATTTAATAGTCAACCATATGGCTGTTGATCTGGAGTCACATGTAGGCCAGACCAGGCAAGGACGACAGATTTCCTTCCCTAAAGGACATTAATGAACCTCGTGGGTTGTTACGACAATCGACAATGGTCACCTTTAGATTTTTAATTCCAGATTTCTATTGAATTCAAATTTCGCTATCTGCCATGGCGGGATTCAAACCTCGGTCCCCAGAATCTGGGTCTCTGGATTACTAGTTCAGTGACCCTACCACTACGCCACTCTTTGCTTGCATAACCCTTAATCTCTTTACAGGACAAACATTTCTCGATCTCCGTTTTAAAATTTTCAGTTAATTACCAACCTCAACAACTTTTTGCAGGGAGGGAGTTCTAGATTTACACTCGCCCCTCTATGAAGAAGCGCTTCCTCACATCGTCCCCGAACAGCCTGGCTCAAATTTTAAGTCTTTGTTCTGTACCCTCCCTCCTCCACCAGAGGAAGTAGATTCTCTCTATCAATCCTATCAAATTGTTTACTTATCTGAACGCCATGATTAGATCGCCCCCAACCTTCTCAACTCAGGGGAGTGCAAAACCCGTCTCTGCCACCTGATCTCCATATATTCCGTTTGCAACAAGTTTCAGATATGCAACCTGTCCTCATAACTGATACCATTTAACTTTTAAATGAGGTGTTGTGAGGAACGTACAGCAAGGAAGTTTTATAAATGAGTGAAACACATTCCGATTCTGTACTCGAGTGTCAGAAAGTCACCGCACCACTATTTTGAATGTTATAATGAGGCTCCCCTTTATTTTCTGGCACAGTGGCGCAGTGGTTAGCACTGCTGCCTCATGGTGCCGAGGACCCGGGTTTGATCCCGGCCCGGGTCACTGTCCGTGTGCAGTTTGCATGTTTTCCCCGTGTCTGCGTGGGTCTCACCCCCACAACCCAAAGATGTGCAGGTTAGGTGGATTGGCCACGCTAAATTGCTCCTTTATTGGAAAAAACATAATTGGGTGTTCTAAAACAGTTTAGATACTGTCACACCTTTAGACTAGTTCACGTGATACCAATTACTGCCAAATGTCTTGCTTCATTACACTTCATGCTCCCTGGTTCATGGGACATTGTACCATAAGGACCCTCCGTCCAACCAGCCACTTATATCAGCCCAAGCCCCAGAAACAAAACAGCGAGTAGAGCACAATCATCCTTACACACTGTAACCAGGACACACAGGGAAACAATATCTTTCTGCCGGCCTTGCCTCGTATCTGCAAGTTACTAAGGCTAACAGTTACATTTTAACTGAAACGCTCCAATGGATTAATGAATAAATGGACCGTGTAGTGATCTGGACAGCGCAGTTTCAGACCTTTTACTGTGTGGAGTTCCCTAGTGCCTGGGGTGGGGAAAACAGCCAGGATTCCTCCTTGTGAAATTTGCTGCAAGCTGAATATGGATTGGATTGGATTTGTTTATTGTCACATGTACCGAGGTACAGTGAAAAGTATTTTTCTGCGAGCAGCTCAACAGATCATTAAGTACATGGGAAGAAAAGGGAAGAAAAGAAAATACATAATAGGGCAACACAAGGTATACAATGTAACTGCATAAGCACCGGGATCGGATGAAGCATACAGGGGTGTAGTGTTAATGACGTCAGTCCATATGAGGGTCATTTAGGAGTCTGGTAACAGTGGGGAAGAAGCTGTTTTTGAGTCTGTTCATGCATGTTCTCAGACTTCTGTATCTCCTGCCCGATGGAAGAAGTTGGAAGAGTGAGTAAGCCGGGTGGGAGGGGTCTTTGATTATGCTGCCCGCTTTCCCTAGGCAGCGTGAGGTGTAGATGGAGTCAATAAATGGGTGGCAGGTTTATGTGATGGACTGGGCGGTGTTCACGACTCTCTGAAGTTTCTTGCGGTCCTGGGCCGAGCAGTTGCCATACCAGGCTGTGATGCAGCCAGATAGGATGCTTTCTATGGTGCATCTGTAAAAGTTGGTAAGGGTTAATGTGGACATGCTGAATTTTCTTAGTTTCCTGAGGAAGTATAGGCGCTGTTGTCGACGTGGGTGGTCCAGGAGAGATTTTTGGAGATGCGCACCCCTAGGAATTTGAAACTGCGAACCATCTCCACCTCGGCCCCGTTGATGCTGACAGGGTATGTACAGCACTTTGCTTCCTGAAGTCAATGACCAGCTCTTTAGTTTTGCTGGCATTGAGGGAGAGATTGTTGTCGCTGCAACACTCCACTAGGTTCTCTATCTCCCTCCTGTATCCTGACTCGTCGTTATTCGAGATCCGGCCCACTATGGTCGTATCGTCAGCAAACTTGAGTTGGAACCAAATTTTGCAACGCAGTCATGTGTGTACACGGAGTAGAGTAGGGGGCTAAGTACGCAGCGT
This sequence comes from Scyliorhinus torazame, assembly GCF_047496885.1. Taxonomy (NCBI): domain Eukaryota; kingdom Metazoa; phylum Chordata; class Chondrichthyes; order Carcharhiniformes; family Scyliorhinidae; genus Scyliorhinus; species Scyliorhinus torazame. Next base: position 26,306,470 of record NC_092723.1, on the reverse strand, counting down.
TGCGGGGGCCCCGGTACTGAGGACTATTGTGGAGGAGGTGGTGTTGTTCATTCTTACTGATTGTGGTCTGTTGGTCAGAAAATCGAGGATCCAGTTGCAGAGTGGGGAGCCAAGTCCTAGGTTTTGGAGCTTTGAAACGAGCTTGGCTGGGATTATGGTGTTGAAGGCAGAGCTGAAGTCAATAAATAGGAGTCTAATGTAGGAGTCCTTGTTTTCGAGATGCTCTAGGGATGAATGTAGAGGCAGGGAAATGGCGTCTGCTGTGGACCGGTTGCGACGGTATGCGAATTGCAGTGGACCAAGGCTTCTGGGAGTATGGAGGTGATGCGCTTCATGATCAACCTCTCGAAGCACTTCATTACGACTGAAGTCAGGGCCACCGGACGGTAGTCACTGAGGCACGTTGCCTGGTTCTTCTTTGGCACCGGTATAATGGTAGTCTTCTTGAAGCAGGTGGGGACCTCAGAGTGGAGTAGGGACAGGTTAAAGATGTCCGCGAATACCTCTGCCAGCTGGTCTGCGCAGGCTGTGAGTGCACGACCAGGGATCCCGTCTGGGCCCGTCGCCTTCCGAGGGTTCACTTTCAGGAAGGCTGATCTAACTTCGGAAGCTCTGATGGTGGGTATGGGTGAGTTATGGGCTGCTGGGGCACTTGACAGCGGATTGTTGGTTACCTGCTCGACCCGAGCATAGAATGCATTGAGTTCATCGGGGAGGGGTGCGCTGCTGCCAGAGATGCTGCTCGGCTTCGCTTTGTAGCCCGTTATGTTGTTTAGTCCTTGCCACAATCGCCGAGAGTCTGTCTGTGACTCTAGCTTAGTTTGATATTCTCTCTTGGCATCTCGGATGGCTTTGCGGAGGTCGTACCTGGATTTCTTGTACAGGTCGGGGTCGTCTGACATGAACGCCTCAGACCTGTCTTTCAGTAGGGAGTCAATCTCGTGATTGAGCATCGTGATTGATGTGGAGATGTGGTGATGACAATTCAGGGTTGGCTATGATGCATCGTGCAGTCAGATAGCTTCATAAACATTGTTTCCCGACTCAGGACAGGTCGGTGCCTTTTGTCAGTCACAGCTTGGTGCCACATCGCATGGGACATTTACACTGAGGAGCTGCACTTACCACTTGATCACAGTACATGGATAAAGCACTTACCACAACCTCAGAACATATTACAGTGTTTGAAAACAATGATATCGCATAAATCACAGAGTTAATCCAATGGTGCTGCTGGGTGAGGGGTGTTGTTGGCCCATCACACACCCGCTATCCTTCTAAGAGTATCATGACTTATTTGCAAGGATTACCTCAGGACTGCTTGGGAGTTTGTTTCACAATTTGTTCTTCGGGAGTGACAAGACCAGGAAGTTATTGCCCATTACTAATTACTCTTGAAGAGGTGATGATGAGGTGCCTACAACTAAGTGGCTTGCTAGACCATTTTAGAGGACAGTCAAGAGTAATCTACATTGCTCTTGGTCAGACGAGCGTATGAACAAGGAGCAGGAGAAGGCCACTCGGCCCCTTAAACCTGCTCCGCCATTCAATGAGTTCACGGCTGATCTGATCTTAACCTCGGCCTCACATTCCTGCCTACCCCCGATAGCCTAAGAGACACGCGAGGCTCTGAGAGAAGAAATTCTCCTCATCCCTGTTTTAAATTGGCGACCCCTTATTTCTAAACAGTGACCCCCAGTTCTAGATTCTTTCCACGTTGACCCTGTCAAGGCCCCTCAGGATCTCATATGTTTCAATCAAGTTCTTTCTTGCTTTTCTAAACTCAAGCGGCTACAAGCCCAGCCTGCCTGTCCTTTCCTCATAACCCACCCCTTCCAGGTATTAGTCTAGTAAACCTTCTCTGAACTGCTTCCAACACATTACATCCTTCCTTCAATAAGAAGACGAATATTGTGCAGATGTGGTTTCATCAATCAAAACACCGCGGATGAGTCATAGATGTTTGCAGCATGAAAACAGGCCCTTTGGCCCAGCTTGTCCTTCCTGCCCAGTTTCTATCACTAAGCTAGTCCCACCTGCCCGCATTTGGCCCATATCCCTCTATAACCCCTGCTCATGTAACTGCTTTTTGAAAGACAAAATCGTACCCGCCTCTACCACTGCCTCTGGCAGCACATTCCTGCGCTCACCACCCTCTGTGTGAAGAAATTTCCCCTCTGGTCTCTTTTGTATCTCTCCCCTCTCACCTTAAACCTATGCCCTCTAGTTCTAGACTCCTCTACCTTTGGGAAAAGATGTCGACTATCTACCTTATCTATGCGCCTCATTATTTTATAGACCTCTATAAGATCACCCCTAAGCCTCCTATGCTCCAGGGAAAAAAGTCCCAGCCTATCCAGCCTCTCCTTATAACTCAGACCATCAAGTCCTGGTAGCATCCTCATAAATCTCTTCTGCACTCTTTCTAGTTTAACAATATCCTTTCTATAACAGGGTGACCAGAACTGAACACAGTATTCCATGTGTGGTCTTACCAGTGCCTTGTCCAACTTCAACATGATGTTCCAACTCCTGTATTCAATACTCTGATCAATAAAACCTAGCATGCTGAATGCCTTCTTCACCACCCTGTCCACCTGCGACTCCACCTTCAAGGAGCTATGAACCTGTACTCCTAGATCTCTTTGTTCTGTAACTCTCAGCAACTCCCTACCATTAACTGAATAGGTCCTGCCCTGATTTGATCTACCAAAATGCATCACCTGACATTTATCCAAATTAAACTCCATCTGCCATTCATTGGCCCACTGGCCCAATTGGTCAAGATCCTGTTGCAATCTTATATAACCTTCTTCACTATCCACTATGCCACCAATCTTGATGTCATCTGCAACTTTACTGGCTGGAATCTGAAACATGAACAGAGGAGTCTGAAAGAACTCAGCAGGCCTGGCAGCATCTGTAAGGAGATTATCATAGAATTTACAGTGCAGAAGGAGGCCATTCAGCCCATCGAGTCTGCACCAGCTCTTGGAAAGAGCACCCTACCCAAGGTCAACACCTCCACCCTATTCCCATAACCCAGTAACCCCACCCAACACTAAGGGCAATTTTGGAGACTAAGGGCAATTTACCATGGCCAATCCACCTAACCTGCACATCTTTGGACTGTGGGAGGAAACCGGAGCACCCGGAGGAAACCCACGCACACACGGGGAGGATGTGCAGACTCCGCACAGACAGTGACCCAAGCCGGAATCGAACCTGGGACCCTGGAGCTGTGAAGCAATTGTGCTATCCACAATGCTACTGTGCTGTTAACTTTTTGAGTCCTTTGGCTCTTCATCAGAAGTTCTGACAAAGGGCCAAAATGAACCAAAGGGACTCGAAAAGTTCCAGTTGTCACTGGATACGAGGCGCTTTCATTTGTCAACAACACTAATCTTACTAAGTATCTAACCACCATGTCACCATGGGTGGATGAGAGAATAACAACTGGGAAAATCAAAATGATATTATATAACGTCCCAATGGTTATCAACGAGGTGATCGACAATTTGACCAACCTCATCCTAATCTTTATTAGACGATTGTGGCAACCATGCCGTGTCCGCCAATTGGACAAAACAGAAGTTACAGTGCTTGACCCCAGGATTATCAGTCTTGTATAGCCCCTGGGATCCAGAAAGTGAGGAAGAAACATCACTGGTTGTTGCGTAGCCTTTAATGTGATTGGATACCAGATCAGATCCCGCCTTTGGTTAGGATACCAGGTGAAAACCCCAAACTATTTTTCAATTTGTAAAACTGTGGGGAAAAGATACTTTACCCCAGGAGTGATGACTCTGACCAATAGGTATCTTTTCTGTTAAAACAAACTTTAATTTAAATACAGAATTAACCACATTAACATCAAAGAAGAAGCTTTACAATTAACAGTTAAACAGTTCTTAAATTAAATGAAAAAGTGTGAATGTACTATCTACCCCTGCCACTAATTCCAATTAAGCAACCCAATACAGTTTAAATGTCACTTACAAATAAAGTTAACACATCAGGTTACATGCTGAGCTGTGCAGAGACTTTTGGTGAGAGATCCTTTCAAGAGCAGGTCTAGTACACTGCTCCTCAACCTAACAGCATTTGGCAAAACTGCGGTCCAACAGACTGAAAAACTACAGACAGACCTGGCTCTTCCCATTAATTACATCATATGTTTCCCACTAAATTCCATGACCAGCTTAGCTGGGACTAAACACCGCTCCCTCATAAATTATCTGCACTCCAGGCAACCTCTAGCAATCAAAACACGATTATCGATAACCAAGTAAGCGGTTGGAATGAATGATTACCTCACCTTTCCGACTCTTTAATCACAGCTTTAGTAGATACACTAGGTTGTATTCACTAGAGTTTAGAAAGATGAGAGAAGATCTGATTGAAACTAATAAACGTATTTTAAACCAGGGTTTTTTAATAACATTACTGCAATAGAATGTAGGATATAATATCTAACAATTTCTACAGTCATCACAAATGGGGCGGAGTGGAATAAACATAGAAACTAGGTGCAGCAGTATACTATTCTGCCCTTTGAGTCTGTTCCTCCATTCAATGTGATCATGGTTGATAATATATCTCAATGCCTTATTCCCTCTTTCTCCCCATACCCCTTGATGCCATTAAAATCTAAAACATTATCTATCTCTTTCTTGAATACATTCAGTGTTTCGGCCTTGACAACCTTCTTTGGTAGAGAATTCCACAGGTTTGCTGCCCTTTGAGTGAAGAACTCTTTCCTCATCTCAGTCCTAAATAGTCTACCACATAACCTGAGACTGTGTCCCCAGTTTCTAGATTCCCTAACCAGGGAAAACATCCTCCCTACATCTAGTCTGTCCAGCCCTGTTAGAATTTTATTAGTTTCAATCAGATCTTCTCTCATCCTTCTAAACTCTAGCGAATACAGGCATAGTCAAGGTATTAGATGGTCTAGCGGGGTTAAGGTGCATATTAGGGTGGCATGATGGCACAGTGTTTAGCACTGCTGCCTCACAGCATCAGGAATCTGTGTTCAATTCCAACCTTAGGTGACTGAGTGGAGTTTGCACGCTCTCCCCGTGTCTCTGGGTGCTCCGGTTTTCTCCCTCAGTCCAAAGATGTGCAGGTTAGGTGGATTAGCCATGTCAAATTGTCCCTTAGTGTCCAAGGATGTGCAGGTTGGGTTACGGGGATAGGGCAGTGTGGCTGGGGGAGTGGACCTTTCGGAGGGTCAGTAGAGACTCAATGGCCCAATGGCCTCCTTCTTCATTGTTGGGATTTTAAGAAATTCCCAGGGACTGATTAGATGTACCCCAGGGAAGCAAGAGAGGAGATTTCTGGGGCCTCCAGCCTCAAGCCTCCTTGTATCCTCCTCAAAACTCAGAATTCCACCCAATTATGTTGTCAACAAACTTGGAAATGAACTTTTCCATGACAAATGTCAGGTTAACTTCTCTGCAATTTTCCCTTTTTTCTGTCTCTCCCTTTTTAAATAGTGGGGCTATATCTGCCACCTTCCAATCTGTAGGAACTGCCTCAGAGTCTATAGAATTTTGGTAGATGATCACCAATGCATCCAATATTTCCCGGGCCACTTCTTTTAGTACTCTGAGTGTAGGTTATCAGGCCCTGGTGATTTGTCAGCATTTAACCCATTAATGTCCCCAGCACCATTTTCTTACTAATTCCCTTCAATTCCGCCTTCTCATTAGACCCTTGGTTCCCTAACATTTCTGGGAGGTTATTTGTGTCCTTTTATGTGAAGTCAGAACCAAGTATGTGTTCAATACTTCTGCCATCTCTTTGTTCCTTACTATCATTTCCTCCGCTTCTGACTGTAAGGGACATTTGTATTCACTATGTAATCTTTTTCCCTTCACCTATTTATACAAGCTTTTCTGCTCAGTTTCTACCTTCCCTGCAATTTTGCTCTCATATTCCATTGTGCTTCTCTTGATCTAAGTTTTTGTCCTCTTTTCCTGACTTTGAAAATGTTCCCAATCTTCATGCTTGCTGCTTTTTCTGGTAATTTTATATGTCTCGTCTTTGGATGTAATATAATCGTAAATTTTTGTTGCAAGCCATGGTTGAGCCACCTTTCCTCAGTTGTGTAGCAGGAAATCTACCCAAACACTGACACTGGACCAGGTGTGTATCAGACCCCCCCCCTCCCATCCCCAACACCACCAAAACAGGGAACTCCCAAACGCAGGTACAGTACAGGGTTGTACCAGGAAACTCCTAAACACATGTACAGGACAGGGTCGTATCAGGGAACTTCTAAACACTTGTATAGAGCAGGGTTGTAGCAGTGAACTCCCCAAAACATGTAAGGGACAGGGTTGTAGCAGTGAACTCCCCAAAACATGTAAGGAACAGGGTTGTAGCAGGGAACTCCCCAAAACATGTAAGGGACAGGGTTGTAGCAGGGAACTCCCCAAAACATGTAAGGGACAGGGTTGTAGCAGGGAACTCACCAAAACATGTAAGGGACAGGGTTGTAGCAGGGAACTCACCAAAACATGTAAGGGACAGGGTTGTAGCAGTGAACTCACCAAAACATGTAAGGAACAGGGTTGTAGCAGGGAACTCACCAAAACATGTAAGGGACAGGGTTGTAGCAGTGAACGCCCCAAAACATGTAAGGGACAGGGTTGTAGCAGAGAACTCCCCAAAACATGTAAGGGACAGGGTTGTAGCAGGGAACACACAGACACTTGTACAGGACAGGGTTGTAGCAGGGAACTCCCAGACATTTGTACAGGACAGGGTTGCAGCAGGGAACTCCCAGACACTTGTATAGGACAGGGTTGTAGCAGGGAACTCCCAAACACATGTCCAGGACAGGGCTGTAGCAGGGAACTCCTAAACTCATGTCCAGGACAGGGTTGTAGCAGGGAACTCTCAGACATTTGTAAAGGACAGGGTTGTAGCAGGGAACTCCCAAACACATGTACAGGACAGGGTTGTAGCAGGGAACTCCCAAACACATGTACAGGACAGGGTTGTAGCAGGGAACTCCCAAACACATGTACAGGACAGGGCTGTAGCAGGGAACTCCCAAACACATGTCCAGGACAGGGTTGTAGCAGGGAACTCCCAGACATTTGTACAGGACAGGGTTGTAACAGGGAACACCCAGACACTGTATAGGACAGGGTTGTAGCAGGGAACTCCTAAACTCATGTACAGGACAGGGTTGTAGCAGGGAACTCCCAAACACATGTCCAGGACAGGGTTGTAGCAGGGAACTCCTAAACTCATGTACAGGACAGGGTTGTAGCAGGGAACTCCCAAACACATGTACAGGACAGGGTTGTAGCAGGGAGCTCCCAAACACATGTACAGGACAAGGTTGTAGCAGGGAACTCCCAAACACATGTCCAGGACAGGGTTGTAGCAGGGAACTCCCAAACACATGTACAGGACAGGGTTGTAGCAGGGAATTCCCAAACACATGTACAGGACAGGGTTGTAGCAGGGAACTCCCAAACACACGTACAGGACAGGGTTGTAGCAGGGAACTCCCAAACACATGTACAGGACAGGGTTGTAGCAGGGAACTCCCAAACACATGTACAGGACAGGGTTGTAGCAGGGAACTCCCAGACATTTATACAGGACAGGGTTGTAGCAGGGAACTCCCAGACATCTGTACAGGACAGGGTTGTAGCAGGGAACTCCCAAACACATGTACAGGACAGGGTTGTAGCAGGGAACTCCCAAACACATGTACAGGACAGGGTTGTAGCAGGGAACTCCCAGACATCTGTACAGGACAGGGTTGTAGCAGGGAACTCCCAAACACATGTACAGGACAGGGTTGTAGCAGGGAACTCCCAAACACATGTACAGGACAGGGTTGTAGCAGGGAACTCCCAGACATTTGTACAGGACAGGGTTGTAGCAGGGAACTCCCAAACACATGTACAGGACCCCTCCCAAACACATGTACAGGACCCCCCCCCCCCCCCCCCCACCACGCACACACACAAGACAGTGATACAGGACAAGGTGTACATCTGGGATTCTCAGCATCACATATATATCAGTATTTCCTGCATGTGTTAATTCTCAGATATCTCATGCAGACCTTGGGGTCGTAATTCAGGATTCGTCCAAAATCAGGAGTTAAAAATAGCCTTATCCAAACTCCTTGGTAAAGGAATTTCAACATGAAGCAACCAGGAAACAAGAAATATAAAGACTCAAGAGCTGAGGAACTGCATTTGAACTCTGATAGGAAAGGATCAGGTGTTTAATTCAGGTTAACCTAATCTGAGGTATCAAATGGGACACTTGCTCAATTAGATTAACCAGACTTTCTAAGTAACTTGTTAACCGTGCCTATCATCTGTTTCGCCAGCCCCTTGCTTTTCTGGCTATTTGCTTTGCATCTGGAATATTTTGAATTCCAACATTCTTGCAACTTCTTTCAGCTCTGGGCAATTGTTTTCAGCTGAATAGCAGTTAAGATTCAGGCCAGCATTTGACGTCTTTAGGAATGGGCGCATCATTTAACGAGTTAATCTCCAGTGAAGTTGCATAATCATTCCGCAGCAAGATAGCATTATCATTGCAGATGAAACCTTTTGACAAGGCCACTCGGAGGGTAAGTGGCCACTGGGACTGAAGATGTGTTGATCAAAGTTCTAATCATGCTTCGCATTTAGAACCAAAACAACAGTCTAGGGTAAAATTGCTGACTCGTGCTGTTTCCCAGCATATAAGGAGTAACCCTGGAAATCTGAAATAAAACATTTCTGATGGGCTACTGTGCTTTTCTGATGGTTATTATTTCAGCAAGTTTTGGCTGTTAACAGTAGCATTTCCCTTCCTGTTGATGTATATTATCCTCTGTCAAAATGAACTTAATGAACTCCAAGTATCTCTTGCTGCTTTTGACCATCAAACATGATTTTGTTCCCTTAAAATGAGACCATCAGATGCACCAAGTTCATGAGAAAGTTCCAGGAAGTGTAAAAGCCTCTTTTTGTCCCATTACGGATCAACGTTCTAATATTAAATTTATCCCCCTAATGTGGGAAATGCCAGAATTTACTGCCATTGAGTATCATGGGGAAACAGTTAGACTCTTTCTTTTCGAAAATACTCACTGCCTGACACTAATGTTACTTGCTGCTTTTTCAGCCCAAGTCTGAATGTCATCCGGGTCTTGCCCCATGTAAACATGGGCTGCTTCATAACTGAGGAGTCGATAATGGTGCTGAGAGACACATTTCTCATCGGCAGAGGAGACCAGAAGTCAATCTTTATTCTGTTTTCGACTTATCCACCAAACATTTCACTCCTAACTCTACAGCCCACTCCCAGTATCAATAAGTGCCTGCTTAAACCTCTTTTGAGGAACCTGTAAAAATTTGAAAAGGGTGCTACGAACCCATTGTGACAAAACCTTTAAAGGAAACTTAAATTAGAACATTCCTGGCACTGAGGATGCACTTCAGCCACCACAAAGGAAAAGAGGCAGGGCAGCACGGTGGCACAGTGGATAGCACTGCAGTCTCACAGCGCCGAGGTCCCAGGTTCGAAATCCAGCCCTGGGTCACTGTCCCATGTGGAGTTTGCACATTCTCCCCGTGTTTGCGTGGGTTTCACCCCCACAACCCAAAGATGTGCAGGCTAGGTGGATTGGCCACACTAAATTGTCCCTTAATTGGAAAAAATGAATTGGATAGTCTAAATTTATAATTTTTTAAAAAGGCAGAGAGGGAGGTCAAATGGGACCCATGGCCAGGACCTATTAATGGCTACCATGGCTAGGCCCAGGAGCAGACCAACATAGAGTGCTCTGTTCAATTTTATTCTTTATAATGGTTTGATAAAACCGAGCGACTTGCTTGGCCATTTCTTAATGCAGTGGTGTAGGTGTGAGACCAAAGACCAGGCCATGTGAGAATGGCAGTTTTCTTTCCGTAAAGCACATTCATGAACCAGTTTTTTTCCCAACAATAATCTCCAGCTTCACAGCCGCTTTTGCTGACACCAGCTTTTTAATCGCAGATTTATTTTTTGAACAGAAATCAAATTTACAAAATGCCTTGCTGGGATTTGAACTCTTGTTCGCTGGATGATTAGCCCAGTAACAGGACAGTACTGCAGTGCCAACAACATTGACAGCCGTCCCTCTAGGACACGAACAACCTTAGTTACATTTACTTCCAGTGGAGTCTGGTAGCCAAATGCAGTCAGGAATGGGGGGGGGGGGGCCGTAAGTGTGTGTGTGTGTGTGTTTGTTTGGAAAGAAAAGACACACACAGACCAGTCCCTTGATGGGCAGTGAATTTCACTCCAGCAAGATCACCTATTGAATGCTAAAGGTCAGCACGAGACTGGTCTGCAACTGTCCCAGGGAACCCACTTCCAGTACTATTCAGTACTAGTCTGTAGCTGGAGCTAAAGCAGGGCAGGTGACTAAAAAAGACTTGGTCAGAGGAATTTTCAGTGGGGGTGGGGGAGTGGGGGGGTCTTCAAGTTGCAGCTGCAGAGTGGTTTAGACAGAGAAGTCTATGGAATGGGATCTAGACGGTAGAAGGCACGTCACCAATGGGAGCTCGAGAGGGAGGGATTTACAAGAGGCCAGAGGAATGGACAAATCTTTTAGGAGCCGACCAGATTCAATTCCCCATTCACAAATGGCCTGGAAAATTTGAAAGACCTGTAAAAGGGGCAGCATCCGGTCTAGCTGGGTCAAGTTTCAATTCCCATTCCATCAACTCCCAACAATTCCAGAGGCCAATTACGGAAAAATTCCACAAATAATGACTTAAACAACCAATTAACTGGCAGTGTTATTTTGAGGAAGGAATGTTGGGCAGGAGACCAGAGAACTCTGTAATTCACTTGGAATCACGCCATGTCATATATGATCCCCACATGAACAAATGGTGATGGTCGCTGCTGCAACATAGTTATACTGGTTCTGATCACTGATTGTGCAATGACACAAGACAGCATGCAAAGATTAAAACACACTTATTGCATTATTAAGGACATTATAGTGGGGCATTTTGAAAATCTCAATGCAATCAGGCAAAGTCTACATGGTTTTGTGAAAGGCAAATCAGTTGGATTAATTTCTTGGAGCTCTTTGAAGAAGTAACAAGCAGCACGGATAAAGGATGTGGATGTGCTGCAGTTATAATTTCCAGAACGCTTTTGAGTGGGAAAAGAATTGGCAGATGGAATATGTGGAAAATCGTGAATTTGTCCACTTTGGCAAAAATAGAAAAGCAGCATATTTAAATGAGAAGGAGATTGCAGAACTCTGAAGTACAAAGGGACCTGGGTGTCACAAGTTAATCTGTCGGTGCAGCAAGTGATTATGAAGGTAAATGGAATATCCAAGTAGGGATGTTTAGACTTCCGGTTGCGGCTATGCGGAGCTACGCCGCACGATTCGGCAGCTCCCGCGAAAACGGACTTTCGGGCTTGATAGAAGAGCCCCAACTGAACTTTTTTCACAGCCAACCCATGGGGAAGAGAGGAGAGAGGTCACCTACTAACTTGTATGGACCGGACCCGCAGCGAAACGGCCAAAAAAGTGGCATTGGAGCAGCGGGGGAAGAGAGGGAAAACAAGCAAAATGGTGTCGCTATACGCGGATGATCTGCTGTTGTACGTGGTGGACACAATGGAGGGGATGGTGGAGGTCATGCAGACTCTGAGGGAGTTTGGGGAGTTCTCGGGCTATAAGCTCAATGTAGGGAAGAGTTAGCTTTTTGTATTACAGGCAGGGGACCAAGAAAGAGGGATAGGGGACCTACGCTGAGGAAGGCGATGGGGAGTTTTCATATCTGAGGATCCAGATAGCTAGGAGTTGGGGGCCCTACACAAATTGAATCTGACGAGGTTGGTGGACCAAATGGAGGTAGACTTCAAAAGATGGGACATGTTGCCGCTTTCGTTGGCGGGTAGAGTGCAGTCGGTCAAAATGGTGGTCCTTCCGAGGTTTTTGTTTGTGTTTCAGTGCCTTCCCATCGTGATTACCAAGGGCTTTTTTAAGAGAGTAAGTAGGAGTATTATGGGGTTTGTGTGGGCGAATAAGACCCCGAGGGTAAGGAGAGGGTTCCTGGAATGCAGTAGGGACCGAGGAAGGTTGGCGCTGCCAAACCTAGGGAGCTACTACTGGGCAGCAAATGTGGCGATGATCCATAAGTGGGTTATGGAGGGAGAGGGGGCGGCATGGAAGAGGATGGAGATGGCGTCCTGTAAAGGAACGAGCTTGGGGGCGTTGGTGACGGCACCGCTGCCGTTCTCGCCATCAAAGTATACCACGAGCCTGGTGGTGGCGGCAACGTTAAGGATCTGGGGCCAGTGGAGACGGCACAGGGGTGCAGTGGGAGCCTCGGTGTGGTCCCCGATCAGGGGTAACCACCGGTTTGTCCCGGGGAAGCTGGACGGGGGGTTCCAGGGCTGGCATCGGGCGGGGATTAGAAGAATGGGGGACCTGTTCATTGACGGGGCATTTGCGAGCCAAGGGGCACTGGAGAAGTTTGAGTTACCCCCGGGAAATGCATTTAGATATATGCAGGTGAGGGCTTTTGTGAGGCGACAGGTCAGGGAATTCCCGTTGCTCCCGGCACAAGAAATTCAAGACAGGGTGATCTCGGGTGTATGGGTCGGGGAGGGCAAGGTTTCGGCAATACACCAAGAGATGAAAGAAGAGGGGGAAGCCCTAGCAGAAGAGTTGAAGGGTAAATGGGAGGAGGAACTGGGGGAGGAGATCGAGGAAGGTTTGTGGGCTGATGCCCTAGGTAGGGTTAATTCCTCCTCCTCGTGTGCCAGGCTCAGCCTGATACAATTTAAGGTGGTTCACAGGGCGCACTTGACAGGGGCGTTGAGTAGGTTCTTTGGGGTAGAGGACAGATGTGGAAGGTGTTCAGGGAATCCGGCGAACCATGTCCACATGTTTTGGTCATGCCTGGCACTGGAGGGGTTCTGGAGAGGAGTGGCAGGAGCAATATCTCAGGTGGTGAAAGTCCGGGTCAACCCAAGCTGGGGGCTAGCAATATTCGGAGTAGTGGATGAGCCGCGAGTGCAGGAGGCGAAAGAGGCCGGAATTCTGGCCTTTGCGTCCCTAGTAGCCTGGCGAAGGATCTTGTTATTGTGGGAGGCGAAGCCCCCTAGCCTGGAGGCCTGGATAAATGACATGGCAGGGTTCATTAAGTTGGAGAGGATTAAGTTTGCCTTGAGAGTGTCTGCGCAGGGGTTCTACAGGCGGTAGCAACAGTTCCTAGACTACCTCACGGAGCGTTCGAGGAAGGCCAGTCAGCAGCAGCAGCAACCTTTTGGGGGGGGGGGGGGGCGGGGGGAAGGAGACTGTTTGAGGGGATGGATGAGCTGGAGATAACATGGAGGGTGGGGGAAACTGGCACGTGCAGGCGAGAGCCAGTGTATAAAGCTATGTAAATATACCATTTTGCCATGTATATATCTTGCTCAGTGCGATTTTGTTTATTTTGTTAGCGGGGGGGGGGGGGGGGGGGGGGTTATTGTTTGTACGGGGAAAAAATTGTGTTGTCCAATATATATTTTTTTAAAAAACAAGTAGGGGTGTTTCGCTACAGTTGTACACGGCATTGGCGAGACCACATATAGAGTGCGGTGTAGTTTTTCTCAACTTATTTAAGGATATAAATGCAGAAGTTCAGAAAAGGATCAATCAACTGATATCTGGGATCTTAGGAAAGGTTGGACTGGCTGGGCCTGTATCCACTTGAGTTCCGAAGAGTGAGATTTAATTGAAACGTACAAGAGGAAACCTTACAGGGCTGATGTTGAACGGATGTGGGAGAGACTAGAACTAGGGGCCATACTAAGGGGTCACCCATTTAAAACTGAGATGAGACATTTCTTCACAGAGGGTCTTTGGAACTCTCTTCCCCAGTGAGCATTGAATATTTCTAAGGCGAGGTAGATAGTTTCTTGACTAATAAGTGAGTCACAAAACAGGGGTAGACAGAAATGTAGAGTTGGAACAAAATCCGATTAGCCATGCGTGTGTGTCCAGCGAAACAGAAACCAATGCTAAACATTCACCCAATGTAGAATCCAAGGGATTTCAGACTGAGGCAATGTGTTAAGTTGGAACAATGATATAGACTTGCTCTGCCCTCTAGTGATGGAAACTCAGACCAAGATTAGTTTCGGAAACAAACAGGTTTTCTGAAATATTAACTGCGATTTATTTACAGCTTCTCAAGACTTTAATATTTTCCGAAGTTTCTATTTTTAAACAATCTTATTAACAGATTTACATTTCTAAATTAATCACTGCTTTAGATGAGTGCGATGTGTGTTATTATTTATATTCTACTGAGGGAGTTCCATTCACCTTCTGCACATTTTTTTTTCAGTCTTTCAATCCCAGTGTGGAAGAGCATTAATGCAATTACTGGGGATACCAGGCCCGTGCTTAGGAAAATGGAAGGGGGCGTGAGGGATGGACGAAGCAGTAACGCCTGTTTTTTGAGAGTGAATTGATTACCGAGTGGTCAGGTGCAATCTCCCTGCTCCCAACACATCCTGTAGTTGCTTTGCAATGCGCCCGTGTTGTGAATAAACTAAATGCACAGCAATGGGAAACTGTCTAAATCATTTCAATAAATATAGGGAAAGAGTGAATAGAGAGAGGGAACAGGAAGGAAGGGGGAAGTTGGTAACAGTTCATATCCAGTGAGCCAAAGATGGAGGAAATAGACAACTTCATGGGTTTTATCGTGATGCAAGGGTCCTTCCTGTTGATTCCTTTCTTTATTTTTGCTGTTACTATTTTGATCCATGGATATGTATCTTTAAGTCAAGCAGCAGAGAGGAGGAGGAATTCAAAAGTTGCAACAAACTCTATGGTGCTGCCAGCTTTGAACAAGACTCAGACTTCTCGGCACCAGAGACATGGGTGGGACTTGGTTCAAATGATTGGGCGGTGGCCAATGAATTGGCCAAAAGGCTGTATTCCGCCCAGTAACAGGTGGCGATTGGGTCCTACTCGAGTGGAATGGTTTTCAGAGACCCAAGGAGCTCAGTTTGAATCCTGGACACTCAGGGGAAGAACCTGTTCTTCTCACCCTTTCCAGAAAAACTGACTTGCTGTATTTCTAAAATTGCAGAGACCTACAGCGAAAACCATTACAGGCTGCAAACAGAGACTGGATCAGAAAGCTTACTTTGAAGGAAGGTGTACTTAAAGATAACCATCTGAAACACTCTTTTTCCTTTTATTTATTATTTATAATATATAGGAGGGTGAGGGCACGTTAATGTGGGGGATTAAGAATTCAATGATTGTAACCAGTTACATTTACTGCACATTTCATTATAGTTCCTGTTATAAATAAAAAGCAATTGTATTTAAATTTACAAACCTGATGCCTGTAATTATTGGGTCGCTAAGGGCCAGAGACTTTGGGTATTTTTCTAAGAATTATTGGTTAATTCAATTGTGTTGAGTCTCTGGGTCAAGTGTAGCTGGAATTGACCGCGTACTAGCCCAGGGGGTTGTAATAGTGAACTTAAACACTAGCCAAGTTCCCCCACACAATCCTAGTGTCAACAGTCTATTCTGTTGTTTTGAAATGTGAAATGTTCAAAGCAAATTCATATCGCATTCCATTAAAAAAGGTGACAACTTGGAACTACAGCACAAGAGAAATTCTCCAACCTTTTAATAAAGTTAACAACATAAGAAGAGCAAGGAGAAACATTCATTTTTACATTTCACTCATTATCAAGGATCTCTGAAGCTCCATCAGTCTGGAGATTAACCATCGACAGCCCCCCCCCTAAAATTCTCGAGAACTTGGCCTCCGCACAAATAAATGCCTGAAGAAAACTACCATGATTCACAGGTAGAAGAGGATAGGTTCAGGCAGTGGAACAGACGTGATACCTTCAAAAGAGTGAGACAATAACTGCAAGAGTGGAGATTCCATATCGCTCGCCCTCAAGGGTAATAGGAGATGAGATGAACCCAGCAACTCAAACACCACATTGCTCCTTGGGATTTTTCTGATACTATACGGAATGTCGTTCTCTCGCTACACATTCCTGTCCCCATTTCCACACCAGTCCTAATTAATCCAGTCTAAATCCACTTTAGACAGAGGTTGGTGCATCTGGAATCTAAATTCACTCCAGCCTTGTTAATGTTACTTCAAGGCAGGCAGGGAAAATCACAGTTGGGAGTGAGTGAGGAATGGGAAGATACTGAGAAGTCCTCACTTTTGCTAATTCAGTTTGTGCTTAATTTCACACATATACAAATAAAATAGTTTTACTTTCTCGCCCAGCCCCAAAATGTCAATGCCTCAGACATTGAACATGTCCAGAAGCTGCCTTTTGAAGGCCTGAAACACCCCCAGCAGTGGCCAACATTAATAACAGTGTGTCGCAAATCACAGCTCGGCTCCTCAACATCCGTTAGACTGTCATCTTATGCACCGCAATGGTGATGCCTCCATGCTTCTGGATCATGATATTCCTGCAGAGAGGGTAATACGACAGAATTAGCCATTATTGAAAAGGAGCTTTACCCACATGGTGGTCTCCTGTCTCAGATTGTCACCCGTACCTCACACCCTCACGTCTCACAGACATTCAGCATCCTACACATCAGTCTAGTCACTCGAGAGACTCAAGCCCATAATGCATGCTGATGCTCCCATTGCACTTCTGTGGCAGTGTTGCACTGTCAGATACCTCAGTTTTCAGAGGACGAATTGAGGTCTCATTTGCCCTCATAGGTCAATGTAAATGCGATGAGTCGGAGAGATCTCCAGGATGCCCTGGCGAATATTCACCCCTTAATCAACGTCACAGAAAAAGATTGCAGATCTGCATGTGGGATCTTGCTGTGCAGGTTGGCTGCAAAGCATGAAATTTTTTTTTTAAAAATAAAAATTTAGAGTACCCAATTCATTTTTTCCAATTAAGGCGCCGTGAGACAACAGTGCTAACCCACTGCACCACCGTGCTGCCCGGCTGCAAAGCATCTTGAGACATCCCCAGGATTATTTAAAAATTTTTTTAAAAATATATAAAGAGTACCCAATTATTTTTTTTGCCAATTAAGGGGCAATTTAGCGTGGCCAATCCACCTAACCTGCACATCTTTGGGTTGTGGAGGTGAAACCCACGCAGACATGGGGAGAGTGTGCAAACTCCACACGGACAGTGACCCAGGGCTGGGATTCG
Source organism: Scyliorhinus torazame (assembly GCF_047496885.1). Lineage (NCBI taxonomy): Eukaryota > Metazoa > Chordata > Chondrichthyes > Carcharhiniformes > Scyliorhinidae > Scyliorhinus > Scyliorhinus torazame. Next base: position 26,289,253 of record NC_092723.1, on the reverse strand, counting down.
AACCCGGGTCCTCAGCGCCGCAGTCCCAGTGCTATCCACTGCACCACATGCCGCCCTATCCCCAGGATTATAAAAGACATTAGCGAAACTCAAGCTCTTATTTTCTTCTTGGTATCAGAATCACCGATCACTCTTCCTACTCTACCCATCCATTCACCACGTTCTTGCCCTTGAGGCCCAACTTCCTCTTTCTCACCACAACCCCATCAAAAATCTCTCATTCCTGATTTTGTTTTATTCTCTCCCCTTTCAAGGCTCATTATAAAACATTTTACACCACATGGGATGCCATTACAGATAAATCTTTTAAAGAGAGCTTTCAACTCCTTTCTCCTGAATGCCCACTTAGGATAGGATTCTCCAATCCAGGAAGTAACAGGCAGTGCACAGAAGCAAAGCTCCAGGTCTCTCTGGGGCACAGGGACGGCACCACCTGAAGAAGCCACATGGTAGCCGAGCCCAGTCGAACAATTGCAACCCTCGGGACCAGCCCTGTGACTCTGATCTTGGGTCAACCAGCCTGACTTTATCAACCCACAGTCAGGCCCTGTAATCTCTTCCTTGGGTCCCAAGGCTCAGCGCTCAACGCTCTTAGATCAGGCACCAACTGAAGCTCTCCCTATTCCACAAACATAACTCGAACGTGGATTGAATCCTTACAACACCCGTCACCCGTGCTCCCAGCCTGTCCTTAATCTTGTCCATGTCTAAATGTGGATCGGATTCAATTCATGTGGACCAAACCATGGTGGAGGAGGAACACAGGTGGTAGGGAAGAAGGGAGGAGGCAATCTGATGCAGGGCCCTTTATTCGGCCAACTATTCACTATGGGCCTGAGCTTGACTGCAACATGAAGAGTCCAGCATTTCAGGACAATAACCATTGACCAAGGTCACAGGGCAGCAATTGGTCAGGCTTCCTATAGAGAAACACCAGGGAGGGCACAGGAAAGTGAGCACTGCTCCCTCTGTAACACACTCAGCATTGGATGCATATTCCCATCCTGCCTACTAGCCCACCACCTGAGCCTTGCTCCTGGGGAATGGCATATTGCATGGCGTTAAAAATTGGGGGAAGTTAAGATTGAAAACCCCCCCAAAGTAAAACAGGGTGTTGATTGGAGGTATTGACATCTAGAGAAATGATGAGATGCAAACTCACCCATAGTGAAAAACAAGTTTTACATATGTGATTCAAGAAAACAATGGGATTATAGAGGTGGTAATTTCAAAGTGAAGTGATCAGGAAATAGACACATATCTGCCAAAAGCCAAATCCATAGGGTGAATATCAAAGGAAAAGAAGTAGCATTACTGTAGAACACTAAGGGGGAGAGACACAGCTAACATCAGACCTGCAGTAGTTGCTGTATTGTCTCCCGAATGAAGCAGCCATTTTCTGCATTCATTTCCAGAAGTGGCCCCCTTAACCTGGGTGTGTGGTACTTCCGGTTGCGGCTCTGCTGAGCTAAGTCGCACGTTTGGCAGCTCCCGCCAGAAATGGACTTTTCGGCTCTTTTTAGGTGCCCCAGTGGCATTTGTTCGACGGTTCCCAGTGTGGGAAAGGTGACAGTATAATTTCCCCGGCACTGTATGGATTGGACAAGGAGTGGAGCGGTGAAAAAAGTGGTTCTGGTGCAGCGAAAAGTGCGAGGGAGAAAAACCAGATGGCGGCGGGTGGAGACCAGGCAGCGTGGGCGCAAGAGCAGCAGGAGTTTCTCAAGCGCTGCTTCACGGAATTGAAAGCAGAGCTGCTGGAGCCGATGAAGGCTTCGATCGACAAGCTGATCGAGACCCAGAAGGCCAAGGGGCGGCGATACGGGAGGTGTGGCTGAAGGCCTCGGTGAATGAGGATGAGATATTGGGCCTGGCGGTGAAGGTGGAGGCGCTGCATAAGAAATGGCAGAAGTTCGAGGACATGGAGAATCGGTCGAGGAGAACCTGCGGATTCGGGGTCTCCCGGAGGGAGTGGAGTGGTTGGATGCTGGAGCATACGTGGTCGCCATGCTGAACACGTTGATGGGCGCGGGTGCCTTCCCGAGGCCCCTGGAGCTGGATGGGGCCCACCGAATCCTGGCGAGGAGCCCCAAGTCTAACGAGCCGTTGCAGGCGGTATTGGTGCGGTTCCACCGCTTGGTGGACAGGGAGTGTGTCCTAAGATGGGCAAAAAAGGAGCGGATCGCAGGTGGGAGAATGCAGAGGTCCGTATATATCAGGACTGGAGTGCGGAGGTGGCCAAGAAGAGGGCCGGGTACAATCGGGCTAAGGCGGTTCTGCATCGGAAGGGGGTGAAATTTGGGATGCTGCAGCCTGCGCGACTGTGGGTCACATTTAAGGACCGGCACCATTACTTTGAGACACTGGAGGAGGCGTGGACCTTTATCCAGGCCGAAAAGTCGGACACGGACTGAGGGTCAGTTGTGAGGGGATATCGCGGGGGGGTTACTGTGCTTTGGGGGATGTTCTGCTCTGTTCTGTACTGTTTCCTTGGGTGCTGGGTGGGGTAGGGTGAAATGGTTCGAAGTGGGAGTTTTGTGAGAGTGTGGGCGTCAGTGGTTGGAAAGACTGGGCCCCGTTGGGGCGCGGGGGGGGGGGGGGGGGGGGGGGGTGACGGGAGGCCCAAGGTGGGGGAGCTGGGATTAGGCCGCAAAAGGGAGCTGCGCCAGAGAGAGCGGGGCCGGTTTGATGGAAAGCGCAGGCTTTTTCCCGCGCGAGGGAAGGGGGCGTGGGGGAAGGGCGGTGTTGGGAGGAGCGCCCGCTGATGGACGGGGGGGGGGGGGGGGGGGGGGGGGGGAAGAGGAGAGACTACCACACTGGGGGGTTGATGGAGTGGCCGGGGTCAGCAGGAGTCAGCTGACTTACGGGAGTGCTATGGGGGGAGCAACGCAGCTAGGGGGGGGAACTAGCTGGGGGGGGGGGGGGGATTGGGTTGCTGCTGCATTGGCCAAAGGGGAGCTGGAGCTCGAGAGTCGGGGTGGGGGGTCTGCCGCTGGGGGGGAATGGAGAGTGTGGGAGGCACGGGCAAGTGGCTGGCCTAGAAAAGGGGATGGCTAATCGGCAGGGGGGGGCAGCCCTGATAACTTGGAATGTGAGAGGCTTGAACGGGCCGGTCAAGAGGGCCAGTGTGTTCGCGCACCTGAAGGGACTGAAGGCAGATGTGGTTATGCTCCAGGAGACGCATTTGAGGGTGGCAGACCAGGTTAGGCTGAGAAAGGGGTGGGTAGGGAAGGTTTTCCACCCGGGGTTGGACGCAAAGTCTCGAGTGGTGGCGATTTTGGTGGGGAAGCGGGTGTCGTTTGAGGTGCTGAACATCGTGGCAGACAATGGAGGTAGGTATGTGATGGCGAGTGGTAAGCTGCAGGGGGTGCGGGTGGCATTAGTGAATGTATATGCCCCGAATTGGGATGATGCCGGATTTATGGGGCGCATGTTGGGCTGGATTCCGGACCCGGAGGCAGGGAGCTTGATAATGGGGGGGACTTTAACACGGTACTGGATCCAGCATTGGACCGCTCCAGGTCCAGGACGGGTAAGAGGCCGGCAGCGGCCAAGGTGCTGAGGGGGTTTATGGACCAGATAGGAAGAGTGGACCCATGGAAGTTTGTCAGGCCGGGGGCCAGGGAATTTTCTTTTTTTCCCACGTCCATAAAGCCTACTCCCGGATAGACTTCTTCGTTATGAGCAGGGCATTAATCCGGAGGGTGGAGGACACGGAATATTCGGCCATAGCCCTCTCAGACCGTGCCCCGCATTGGGTGGAGCTGGAGCTAAGGGAGGAGAGGGACCAGCGCCCGCTGTGGCGCCTGGATGTGGGCTTGCTGGCGGATGAGGTGGTGAGCGGGCGGATCCGGGGGTGCATTGAAAGCTATCTAGAGGCTAACGATAATGGGGAGGTGCAGGAGGGGGTGGTCTGGGAGGCGCTGAAAGCGGTGATTAGGGGACAGCTAATCTCCACTAGGACAGTTTGGGGACTTTTCCGGGTATAAGCTCAACGTGGGGAAGAGTGAGCTCTTCGTGGTACACCCAGGGGACTAGGGAAGGGGGATAGACAAGCTTCCATTGAAGAGGGCGGAAAGGTGTTTTCAGTACCTGGGGATCCAGGTGGCCAGGAGCTGGGGGGCCCTACACAAGCTCAACTGGATGCGACTCGTGGAGCAGATGGGGGAGGATAATTTAAAAGGTGGGATATGCTGCCACTCTCCCTGGTGGGTAGGGTGCAGTCGGTGCTCCTGAGGTTCCTTTTTGTATTCCAGTGCCTTCCCATCCTGATCCCCAAGGCCTTTTTTAAGCGGGTCAGCAGGAGCATCATGGGATTTGTGTGGGCGAAAAAGACCCCAAGGGTGAGAAGGGTGTTTCTGGAACAGAGTAGGGACAGAGGAGGGTTAGCGTTGCCTAATCTGTGTGGGTACAACTGGGCTGCCATTGTGGCGATGATACGCAAGTGGGTAATGGAGGGGGAGGGGGCGGCGTGGAAGAGGCTGGAGATGGCGTCCTATGTGGGCACGAGTCTGAGAGCGCTGGTGACAGCACCGCTGCCGCTCCCGCCGACTAGGTACACCACGAGTCCGGTGGTGGCGGCGACTTTGAAAATTTGGAGGCAGTGGAGACGCCACAGGGGTGAGGTAGAGGCTTCAGTTTGGTCCCCGATCCGAGAGAACCATTGGTTCGTCCCGGGGAGAATGGATGGAGGGTTCCGGAGCTGGCACAGGGCAGGAATTAGAAGGATGGGGGACCTGTTTATAGATGGGAGTTTGCGAGCCTTGCGGCGGAGGAAAAATTTGGGCTTACCCCCGGAAATGTCTTCAGGTACATGCAAGTAAGGGCGTTTGTAAGATGGCAGCTGAGGGAGTTCCTGCTGTTTCCAGCACGTAGGATCCAGGATAGGGTGCTCTCGGGGGTGTGGGTTGGAGAAGGCACGATCTCGGCGATCTACCAGGAGATTCAGGAGGAGACCTCGGTGGAGGAGCTAAAGGGTAAATGGGAGGAGGAGCTTGGGGAGGAGATAAACGAGGGTACGTGGGCGGATGCCCTGGGTAGGGTTAATTCTTCCTCTTCTTGCGCCAGGCTTAGCCAGACACAATTTAAGGTTCTTCACAGAGCGCATATGACAGGGGCGAGGCTGAGCAGGTTCTTTGGGGTGGAAGACAGGTGTGTGAGGTACTCGGGGAGCCCAGCAAATCACACCCATATGTTCTGGGTGTGCCCAGCGCTGGATGGGTTTTGGAGGGGCGTTGCGAGGACGGTGTCTAAGGTGGTGAACACCCGGGTTAAGCCGAGCTAGGAGTTAGCACTATTTGGCGTATCGCATGAGCCGGGAGTGCAGGAGGCGAAGGTGGCCGGTATTCTGGTCTTTGCGTCCCTGGTAGCCCGGCGGAGGATTTTGCTACAATGGAAAGATGCGAGGCCCCCAAGCGTGGAAGCCTGGGTCAGCAACATGGCAGGAATCATTAAATTGGAGGGGGTAAAATTTGCCTTGAGCGGGTCTGTGCAAGGGTTCTTCAGACGGTGGCAACCGTTCCTAGACTTTCTCGTGGAGCGTTAGGAGGTGGTCAGCAGCAGCAGCAACCCAGGGGTCGAGTGTACTTTGTGTTTACTACTGTGTTTATTATTGCTTAATGGGAGGGTTGTATATTGGGGGAATTTGTGATGTAGTTGTAAGAGGTTTATTTATGTGTTCTTTGTTTTTCTTTTTTCTGTAAGGGGGGGTTTTGTTGAAAATATGTAAAAATTTGAATTAAAATATTTTTTTTAAAAACCTGGGTGTGTGGTAATTATTGGCTGGATTTAGCTCATAGTTACTTAAATACAGGATGTTGTTTGGGGAAAAGGGGTGTCTCCGAGTTCAGGTAACTTGGGTTTGGGGGCCAAGGGATAGTTTCATGTAAAAGTGTGTGCGTATAGTCATCAGTACAAAGTGTCATGGTGTATTACAATCTTGATGTATTATAGTCCTTCTTGTTGTGTGTTTTTGTCTTTCTTTTAAGTTAATAAATATTCTTTATTAATTGTTCATACCAAGACTGGACTGTTCCTCACTGGGTTGTACATCGTTCCTCACATTATACCAAAACAAATACACCGCTACGAACCGGTGGTCCAAGTTACCCTTCTGGGTAATGGGATAGCCCAGCTTTTAACATCAGCGTGGTTCAGAACAATGGGGCAACATGCTGCAGGCACACCAGTTGTAAGGGACAAAGCACAGCTAGGCTCTCGGGGGGCGGGGGGGGGGGGGGGGGGGGGGGGGGGGGCAAGATTCAGTTGCTTCAGAAACCAGTGACAGTAAGGAACCCAGCACAAATCCCCAAAGACAACAGTTTAAATGCTCACCCGCTGTCTGACTCCAGGCAAATTACTGGCACATCTGTCGGGTCAGAGGTCAGCTTTGCTGCTTGCTGTGCGAGAACAGACACCACGCCAGCGTGCTCATCAATCAGTGACCCACGACCTAGAGAACATGACATCCTCTTTAAAAGAAAACGGACTAGCACTTCCATCAAACCACATTCTGGCCCACATCCTAGCAAGTGACAGGGCATCCAGGGTACAGTCGCCAGGGAAGGAGACTGCATCAAGAGACTGTGAGACAGGCACCAGCGGCCTGGGTGATCAACAGTATGATTCATTCTCAGCCTGTGGCAATCGCTGACCATCTCTGATTGCCCTTAACCAAGTGACTTGCTCAGGCAATTCTGAAAGCAGATTCTGTTGGGATGGATTTAAACTAAATTGGCAGGGAGCTGGGATCCCTGGGATCCTGACAAGTCGTGCAGAGGGGAGGGAAGCGGAGATGGAATTAGAAGTTAAAATGCCAGCAAGTGAGACCGAAAGGCAGCTAGATAAGAAATGAGAGAGTCTAGCCTGACTAAATGGAATATATTTTAATGCCAGGAGCCTAAGGAATACAACAGATGAGCTGAGGGCACAAATAAGACCGTGGGAGTATGCTACAATGGCTATGACCAAGACTTGGCTGAAAGATGGGCAGGATTGGCAGCTCAATATTCCTGGTTATAGGGTATTCAGACGAGAGAGGAGGATAAAAGGATTGGGACAGGGGAGGGGGGTTGCAATATTGATCAAGGAATCAATTATGGAAATGAGGAGGGATTTCCTGGGAAGATTATCAAATGAGGCCAAATAGGTAGAAGTAAAAATCCCAAAAGGGGCAAACGCGATGGGCGTAATATTCGCAAACGAGCCCGGCAGGGGGAAGGCGCATCAACATTTTGGAGATTGTGGCCGTAATTCAGCTAGATTTAGGATAGTTATGGAAAAGGAAAAGCCAGGAATAAAAGTTCTTAAGGAAAATAATAAACGATTTGTCCCAAGTGGACTGGAAGCAGCTACTTTCAGATAAAACTGCCAGAGCAGTGGGAGGGCGCCATGGGTCAGATCATAAGAGTGCAGGGCGAATATATTCCCGTAAAGACAAAGGGTGGCCAAGACCAGAGAACCCTGGATGTGAACGGATATGAAAGTCAGGATTATGAAAAAAAAAAGAGAAGCTTATGGCAGATACGGAGGGCTCAATACAGCAAAGTATCGAGGAGTATGAAAAGAGTGGGGGGGGAACTTAAAAAGGAAATTCGGAAAGCTTAGAGGATGCATGAAAGATTTTTGGTGGGTAGAATGAAGGAAAATCCAAAGGATTTTAAAAAACCATATAAAGAGCAAGAGAATATCTAGGGAATAGTGCCAATTAGGGACTATGTAGGTAATGTGTGGGGACCAGGAAGATACGGGTACAGTTCTCAATGTCGGTCTTCACAATGTAAAAAGACATCCCAGGTGTAGATATCAGGATGCAGGACTGTGAAGTATTAGAGGAAATTAACGTAGAGAAAGAGAGAGGAGGTATTAGCAGGTTTAGCAGCCTTAAAAGTGGATAAATCTGCAGGCCTGAATGAGATGCATCTCAGGTTGTTGAGGGAGGCAAGGGGGAGATGTCAGAGGCGGTGGCAGCAATTTTCAAATCCTCAGGCCACAGCTGAGGAAGACTGCTAACATTGTCCTATTATTGGGCAGCACGGTAGCACTGTGGCTTCACAGCGCCAGGGTCCCAGGTTCGATTCTCCGCTGGGTCACTGTCTGTGCGGAGTCTGCACGTTTTCCCCGTGTCTGCGTGGGTTTCCTCCAGGTGCTCCTGTTTCCTCCCACAAGCCCTGAAAGTTTGCTCGTTAGGTGGATTGGCCATGATAACTTGCCCTTAGTGTCCAAAAAGGTTAGGGGGGGGTTACTGGGTTACGGAGATAAAGGGGATAGGGGGAGGCGTGGAGCTTAAGTAGGGTGTTCTTTCCAAGGGCCAGTGCAGACTTGATGGGCTGAATGGCCTGCTTCTGCACTGTAAATTCTATGATCACAGTACCTTCATTGCAGTGTTAATGCAAGTCTACTTGTGACAATAAAGATTATATTATGTATATTATAGCCAGGTTATACTGCATCTGCCATGTGTTTGCCCACTCACTCAACTTGGCTAAATCACCTTGAATCTTCCTCAATTCTGCCTAGTTTTATGCCGTCAACAAACTTGGTAATGTTACATTTGGTTTCCTCACCCAGGTCATTTCTATATATTGTGAACAGCTGCTGCCCAAGCACTGCTCCTTACGCTATCTCACTAGGTACTGCCTGCCACTCTAAAAATGACCCATTTATTCCCGTCTATCAACCAATTCTTGATCCTTTCCAATATATTACCCCCTATGCCATGTGCTTTAATTTTGCCCACTAACCTCTTATGAGGGACCTTATCAAAAGCCTTCTGAAAGTCCAAATACACCACATCAACTGGTTCTCCCTCATCTATCTGACTGCTGACATCTTCTAAAAACTCCAGCAGATTAGAAGAATAGTCTCCAGCAACCCCCCCCGACCCCCTTCTGATGTCCCACCCTTTTTACATTTGCCACCCTCCAATCTTTAGGAATTGGTCCAGAGCTTGTACAATTTTGGAAGATGGCCAATGTATCCAATATTTCCAGGGCCACTTCATTAAATACTCTGGGATGTAGATTATCAGGCTCTGGTGATTTGCCAGCCTTTAACCCCATTAATTTCCCCAGCACCATTTAATACTGATTTCCTTCAATTCCACCTTCTCACTAAACCCTTAGTTCTCTGACATTTCTGGGAGGTTAACTGTGTCCTCTTTTGTGAAAACCGAACCAAAGCATGTGTTCAATTCTTCTGCCATTTCTTTGTCCCCCATTATAATTTCCCTGGCATCTGACCTACATTTTTCTTTACTAATAATTTTCTCTTCATATATTTATAGAAACTTTTATGGTCAGTTTCTATGTTCCCTGCAGTTTTATTTTCATATTCTATTTTCCACCTTTTGATCAAATTTTTTGCACTTTTGCTGAATTCTAAAATGCTCCCAATCCTCAGGCTTGCTGCTTTTTCTGGCATTTGTTTCCTCTTTGGATTTATTATCCCAAATTACTTTTGTAAGCCCTTTCCTTTACTTTTGCGCCAGACAGGAGTGAATAATTGCTGGAATTCATGCACGCATTCTTTAAATAGGAAGCATTGCCTATCCACCATCAACCCTCTTAGTAATGTTCCTCTGTCCATCATTGCCAATTCGCACCTCATACCCTCAGTTCCCTTCATTTAGATTCAAGAAAGTAGTTTCAGATTAGAATACTTCACTCTCCAAGTAATGAAGAATTCTAACATATTATGGTCGCTCTTTCCCAAGCACAACACTCGTTTATTCATCCTTTCTCATTGCACAGTATCCAGTTCCGAATAGCCTGTTCTCAGGTTGGCTCCTGTGTATTGGTTTAAAAAGCATTACGTACGCTCTCCAGGAACAACAACTCCACTCTGCCATTGCTAGTCTGGTTTGCTCAATCTATATGTAAATTACAGTCACCCATGATTATAGTTGTACCCTTATTGCATGCATCTGACTTCTTTTTTAATAGCTTCCCTCACATCTCCACTACTATTTGTGGGCCTTTGGACAACCACCAAAAATGATTTCTGCCCCTTGGTGTTTCTCATCTACACCCAAACAGATTCACATTAATATTTTCCCAAGCAACAACTTTCCTCATACATCGATTTTCACCTTTCCAATGCTACCCCACCTTCTCAAATAATAAATACCCCTGGATATTCACTTCCATGCTTGGTAAAGCCGCAGCCATGTCTCTGTAACTGCACTTTTGTCATAGCCATTTATATCTATTTGCGCTGTTAATTCATCTGCCTTATGGTGCTGGTGGTAATCCTGAGATTACTACCTTTCAGTTGTACTTTTTAAATTTGTGCGCTAACTCCTTACATTCTGCTTGTAAGATCCCATCCATTTTTCTCACATATATCCTTGCTCCCGATATGCACCACGACCACTAGCTGTTCACCCTCCCTTCAGAATTCCCTGTATCTGCTTCGAGACATCCTTGACCCTGGCACTCGGGAGGCAATACACCACCCTGGAGTCTCTTTTGCAGCTGCAAAAGCACCAGTCTGTTCCCCTTGCGATTGAATCCCCCATCACTATAGCCCTGCCGTTGATCTTCCTCTCTCGAGCAGCAATGCCACCCATTGAATCTTTTGAGGTAGTAACTGGGGGGGGGGGGGGTTGTTGAGGGCAATGCAATTGATGTGGTCGATATGGATATGAGCAAGCTGTTTGATAAGGTCCCTCATGATAGACTGGTCGAGAAATTAAGAGCTAATGGGATCCAAGGCAAAATTCCACAATGGATCCAAAATTGGCTGAGGGGCAGGAAGCAGGGGGAGGCTTGAGAGAAGTTTTTTCCCACTGAGGAGCTGGGCCCCTTCTATTTGTGGTGGACATTAATGATTTGGACTTATGATCAAAAAGTTTGTGGATGACATGGATAATGGTGGGGTGGTAAACAGTGAGGAAGATAGTCGCAGACTGCAGGAGGATATCAATGGACTGGTCAGGTGGGTGGAGCAGTGGAAAGTGGAATTCGACCTGGAAACATGCAAGGTAATGCACTTGAGGTGGGCTAACAAGGCACGATTACACCGTGAATGGTGGGATCCTGGAAAGTACTGAAAATCAAAGGGAGTTGGGGGGGTCTGAGCTATGAGGAAAGGTTGAATAGGCTGGGGCTGTTTTCCTTGGAGAAGCAAAGAATAAGAGGGGACCTGATAGAGGTGTAGAAGATTATGTGGGACATGAGAGGGTGGACCAGGAAGGCACTTTTTCCATTAGTAGAGGGGTCAATAACCAGGGGGGCAAGATTTAAGGTTAAGAAGTAGAAGGCTAAGAGGAGAAACTTCCTCATTCAAGGGGTGGTGGGAGTCTGGAACTCTGCCTGAAAGGATGGTTGAGTCAGAAACTCTCATAAGAGTTTGTTTTAGATAATCACTTATGAAATGAAATGAAAATCGCTTATTGTCACAAATAGGCTTCAAATGAAGTTACTGTGAAAAGCCCCTAGTCGCCACATTCCGGCGCCTGTTCGGGGAGGCTGTTACGGGAATCGAACCGTGCTGCTGGCCTGCCTTGGTCTGCTTTCAAAGCCAGCGATTTAGCCCTGTGCTGCCATAATCTCCAGGGCTATGGGCCAAGTGCTGCAAAATGGGATTAATATAGTCAGATCTTTGTTGACCAGCGTGGGCACGATGGGCCGAATGGCCTCTTTCAATGGTGTAAACATCTATGGAGGCATTTAAGATTCAACTGCATTGCTGTAGGAACGGAGTCAGATATTGGCCCAGACTGTGTAAAGATGGCCGGCTCTCTTTCCAAAGGGGCCATTAAGGACGACAATGGGATGGCGACACGGCCTTGACAACCTTCTCATTCCAGGAACCAATCTAGTGAACCCTCACTGCACTGCCCCCAATGCAAGTTTATCCTTTCTTAAATATGGAGAACCGAAACTGCCTGAAGTATTCCAGACATGTTCTCACTAAAGTCCTGTACAACTGTAGCAAGACTTTCCTATTTTCATCACTCTGTTACTCCTTTTCTCCACAATTATTGATAAACCGAAAAAGTAAAGTGAGCATTGGTCCCTTAGAGGGCGAGGCTGGGGAACTAATAATAGGAAACAAGAAAATGACAGAAGCCTTTTTGTGTTTTCTCAATGAGGACACAAAAAAACCACGAATACTTGAAAATTGATAGATAAAAGAAAGGAACTTAAAACAATCACTCAGGAAAAGGTACTGAGAAAACTACTCTGACTAAAAGCTGACATGTCCCCTGGACCTGATGGCCTGTGTCCTATGGTCTTAAAATAAGTGGCTGCAGAGAGAGTAGATCCATGGGTTAGAATCTTTCAAAATTCCGTAGATTCTGGAAGGAAAATCGCAAATTCAAGGGGGGGGCAGGGGAGACCCAAAAAGCAGGAAACTATAGGCTAGTTAAGTCTAAAGTCTATCATTGGGAAAATGCTAGACTTCATTATTGGGGTGGCAACAGAAGGACGTTTAGAAAATCACACCATAATCAGGCACCGTCAACATGGTTTTGTGAAAGGAAAATCGTGAAAGAGTTCATTGAGGAATAAGAAGGTGGATAAAGGGGAACCTGTTGGTGTGATAGACTCAGATTTCCAAAAGGCATTCGATAGGAAACCACATCAAACGTTACCGCACAAAATAGGAGCTCTTGGGGTAGGGCTAAGATATTAACGCAGAGCACTGGTTAGCCATTCGGAAGCAGAGAGTAGGGATAAGAGGGTCACTTTCAGGTTCACAAACTGTCACAAGCCGAGTGCCACACAGGTGGGTGGTGGGGACTCCGTAATTTACGATCTATATTAATGACTTGGATGACGGGACTGAATATGTAGGGCTGCTGCATTTGTTGATAAGAAAGTTGGTCAGAATGTGATGAGGATATAGAGTATATGATGGGATTTCGACAGGTTAAGCAAGTGGGCAGAAATTTGGCAGATGTTATATAATGTTGGAAAATATGAACTTGTCCACGCTGGCATGTAAAAGAGAAAAGCAGCAAATTATTTAAATGGTGAGGGATTGCACAGCTCTGAGGTACAGAGGGATCAGGGTGTCCTAGTGCATGAATCACAAGAGGTTAGTTTGCAGATACAGCAAATGTAATGTTGGTGCTTCTTGCAAGGGGAATGGAATATGTAGGGGTGTTTTCTTGCAGGTACAAGGTCTTAGTTAGATGGTATCTGGAATATTGTACAGTTTTGGTCTTAAGGTAGGATTGCTTTAGAAGCAGTTCAGGGAAGGTTCACTTGACCGATTCCTGGGATGTTACCTTATGAGGAAAGGTTGGGCAGGCTGGGCCTATGTACATTGGAGTTCAGAAGAATGAGAGATGATCTCATTGAAACATACAAGATCCTGAGGGGGCTTGACAGAGTGGATGCTGAGAGGATGTTTCACCCTGTGGGAGGGACTAGAATGAGGGGATATGGCAGGGGAGTAGGCCTAGATAGGCTGCTCTTTTGGAGGGCAGGTGCAGGCTCAATGGGCCGAATGGCCACCTTCTGCACTGTAGGGATTCTATGGACTACTCTCGCTCCTAAAACTTCTATTCTTGTGTTGGATGCTCCAATTCCCCTTGCTCTGAAGGCCAACAAGGCACAATACTTGTATGCTAACTTTGTTCCTTAACGGGTCCTGTCCTTCTGAACATCAGCATTTATTATGCCTCCAAAAAAAACATTTTTATTACTACCAAAGTGAATACCTCCCCCTTCCCCACATTACACTCCATGTGTCAACTTGACGCCCACTCACGTAACACATCTATATCTTTGCGTCCTGCATTCCCACTTAACGTTTTAAAATTAATTTACAGGATGTGGATGTCACTGGCTATTTGAGTGTTTATTGCCCTTCAGAAGGTGCTGGTGAGCTGCCTTCTTGAGCTGCGGCAGTCCTGAGGTGTAGGTACACCCAGTGTTGTTAGCGATGGAGTTTCAAGATTTTGACCCAGCGACAGTAAAGGAATGGCGATATATTTCCAAGTCAGGATGGTGAGTGCCTTGGAGGGGAACCTCCAGGTGTTGGTGTTCCTATGTGTCTGCTGCCTTTTTCCTTCAATATGGTAGCAGCTGTGGATATGGAAGGTGCTGCCTAAAGAACCCTGGTGAGTTTCTGGACTGCATTTGGGAAATGGTACACGCTGCTGTTATTGTGCATCGGTGGTGGAGGGATTGAATGTTTAAGTTGGTGGATGGAGTGTTGATCAAGCAGACTGTTTTATCCTGGATGGTGTTGAGTGTTGTTGGAGCTGCACTCATCCAGGCAAGTGCCGGATATTCCATTAACTCCTGATTTGTGTCTTGCAGACGGTGCACAGCCTTTGGGAAGTCAGGTGAGATACTTAGAGCAGGATTCCTAGTCTCGGACATGCTCGTGTAGCCACAGTTTTTATATGGCTAGTCCAGTTCAGGGGCGGAATTCTCCCCCCCCCCCCCCCCCACCAGGTGGGAGAATCGCCCGGGCGCCTTGTGAGTCCCGCAACGCCGTCCCGGCTGGAATGGCCTCCAATGCCGGAGTGAAACACTCCGATTTTCACTCCGGCGTCGGGACTTAGTCTCCCGATGGGAGAATTGCGCCCTAGTTTTTGATCAATGGTAACACCCCAAAGTGTTGACAGTGGGGTTTTTGGCAATGGTAATGGCATTGAATGTCAAAGGGAGATGGTTGGATTCTCTCATGTTGGAGATGGTCATTGCTTGGCACTTGTGTGGTGCGAATGTAACTTGCCACTTGTCAGCCTAAACCTGGTTATTGTCCAGGTCTTGCTGCATATGGACATGGACTGCTTCAGTATGAGGCGTCATGAATGGTGCTGAACATTAGCGAACATCCCCACTTTTGACATTATGATGGAAGGAAGATCATTGCTGAAGCAGCTGAAGACGCCACCGAGGAATTCCTGCAGTAATGTTTTGGAACTGAGGTGATTGACCTCCACCCACCACAACCATCCTCCTTTGCTCCCAGGACTCCCAACCAACATAGCGATTTCCTCCTGAGTTCCATAGACTCCAGTTTTGCAAGGGCTCCTTGATGCCACACTCGGTCTAATGCTGCCTTGATGTCAAGGACAGTCATTCTCACCTCTTTCATTCAGCTCTTATGTTTAATTGGCCAGGCTGAATTTGTCCTTTTTATGTACATAACACATTTGGGCAATTTTCCGCACTGTCAGATAGATGCCAGTGTTGTAGCTGTACTGGAACAGCTTGGCTAGGGGAGGAGAAAGTTCTGGAGTACAAGTCTTCAATTCTATTGTCGGAATATTGTTAGGACTCAGCCTTTGTCGTATCCAGTGCTTACAGCTGTTTCTCAATATCATGTAGAGTGAATCAAAGTGCCTGAGGACTGGCATCTGTGATGCTGGGCTCCTCCGGAGGAAGCCACGATGGTCAAAATTGTTGCGAATGTTTCAGTCTTATCCATAAATTCCCTGCAGTGCATCAACTCTGCACCAACTCTCTGAAAGAGCAGTCCACCCAGGCCCACTCCCCTACCCTAGCCTCGCAACCCCATGCACTGATCATGGCCAATCCATCCACCCTACACATCTTTGGACTGATCTATGGCACTGAGTACTCCCACATTATTGGGGATGGGGATATTTGTGAAGACTCATCCTCACCATTCATGATCCGTTGGCTGTGGGATCACTTAGCCCTGTCTATTACTTGCTGCTTCTGCTGTTTGGCACACAAGCAGCCCCGTATTGCAGCTTCACCAGTTTAACACCTCATCTTTAGGTGTTGCTCCTGGCATAACCTCCCACGAGGTGAGATTGTGGTTGAGTACAATTCTGCTGCTGCGGATGTCCCTCAATGCCTTGATGTTAATGAGTTAATAGATCTGTGCAAAGTCTATCCCTTCCAGCATGGTGGTGGTACCACACAACACAATGGAGGATGTCGTCAATGTGAGGACAGCACTTTGGATGCATCTGTGGCTGGCAGATCAGGTTTGGGAGGGGGAAAGACGTAATTCTGGGGCCGACGCTACGCGGTTCACACAATCATTGTGACGGCAGCAACTGGTCACAGCAGAATACTCACAGCCAAGGTTCAGGCCCTGTTCATCAGCACAGAGCACGCCAATAATGGCAGGATTCTTCATCCTGTGGGAACAAAGGAGACAGATCAACAATGACAACCGACACGGACAGGACTGTGGGAGGAGGGAGGAACACAAAGAGAATATGTCCCCCGAATTTCCCCTCTTTAACCCCAATGCTTCCCTCCTTCTGCACCAACAGCAGCCCAAGCGTTAACTCCCCCGTTTCTTCCTCTCTCCACCCCGCCAATGGTCTCCCTCCATCCTCCCCCTCACGCTTTCCTCTCCCCCCTCCTTCCCCCTCACGCTCTTTCCTCTCCCCGCCCCCTCTCCACCGCTCTCTCTCACTCCCCCCTCCCTCTCCCTCCCTCAACCCCTCTCCCCCATCTCCCTCCCCCATTCCACCCTCCCCCCCTTTCCCTCCCTCCCTCCCTCTCTCTCCCTCCCTCCCTCCCCCCTCTCCCTCCCTCCCTCCCCCCTCTCCCTCCCTCCCTCCCCCCTCTCCCTCCCTCCCTCCCCCCTCTCTCTCTCTCCCTCCCCCCTCTCTCTCTCTCCCTCCCCCCTCTCTCTCTCTCCCTCCCCCCCTCTCTCTCTCTCCCTCCCCCCTCTCTCTCTCTCCCTCCCTCCCCCCCTCTCTCTCTCTCCCTCCCCTCTCTCTCTCTCCCTCCCCCTCTCTCTCTCTCTCTCTCTCCCTCTCCCTCCCCCTCTCTCTCTCTCTCTCCCTCCCCCTCTCTCTCTCTCCCTCCCCCCTCTCTCTCTCTCCCCCTCTCTCTCTCTCTCCTCCCCCCTCTCTCTCTCTCCCTCCCCCCTCTCTCTCTCTCTCTCCCTCCCCCCTCTCTCACACACCCCACCCCCCTCACACTCCTCCCTCCCCCCTCTCTCTCTCTCCCCTCCCCCCCCCTCTCCTCCCCCCCCCCTCTCACTCTCCCCCACCCCTCTCTCTCTCCCCCTCCCCCTCTCCTCACCCCCTCCCCCCTCTCTCTCCCCCTCCCCCCTCTCTCTCCCCCTCCCCCCTCTCTCTCCCCCTCCCCTCTCTCTCCCCCTCCCCCCTCTCTCTCTCCCCCCCCCCCTCCCCCCTCCCCTCTCTCTCACCCCCCCCCCCTCTCCTCTCTCACTCCCCCCCCCCTCTCCTCTCTCTCTCCCCCCCCCTCTCCTCTCTCCCCCCTGCTCTCTCTCTCTCCACCCCCCCCTCTCCTCTCCTCTCTCCCCCCCTCTCCTCCTCTCTCCCCCCCTCTCCTCTCTCTCTCCCCCCCTCTCCTCTCTCTCTCCCCCCTCTCCTCTCTCCCTCCCCCCCACTCCTCACACCCACCCCCCACCCTCACCTCACCCCCCCCTCCCACTCACTCTCCCCCCCTCTCCACTCTCTCTCCCCCCCTCTCCTCTCTCTCCCCCCCCCTCTCCTCTCTCTCTCCCCCTCCTCTCCTCTCTCTCTCCCCCTCCTCTCTCTCTCCCCCCCTCTCCTCTCTCCCCCCCCTCTCCTCTCTCCCCCCCACCTCCTCTCTCCCCCCTCCTCCTCTCTCCCCCCTCTCCTCTCTCTCTCCCCCTCTCCTCTCTCTCTCTCCCCCTCCTCCTCTCTCCCCTCTCCTCTCTCTCTCCCCCCCTCTCCTCTCTCTCCCCCCCTCTCCTCTCTCTCCCCCTCTCCTCTCTCTCCCCCTCTCCTCTCTCTCCCCCTCTCCTCTCTCTCCCCCCTCTCCTCTCTCTCTCTCCCCCCCTCTCCTCTCTCTCTCTCCCCCCCTCTCCTCTCTCTCTCTCCCCCCCTCTCCTCTCTCTCTCCCTCCCCCCTCTCCTCTCTCTCTCCCCCCTCTCTCTCCCCCTCCCCCCCCTCTCTCTCTCCCTCCCCCCCTCCCCCCTGCCCTCTCTCTCTCCCCCCCCTCTCCTCTCTCTCTCCCCCCCCTCTCCTCTCTCCCCCCTGCTCTCTCTCTCCCCCCCTCTCCTCTCCTCTCTCCCCCCCCTCTCCTCTCTCTCTCCCCCCCTCTCCTCTCTCTCTCCCCCCCCTCTCCTCTCTCTCTCCCCCTCCTCCTCTCTCTCCCCCCTCCTCCTCTCTCCCCCCCTCCTCCTCTCTCCCCCCCTCTCCTCTCTCTCTCCCCCTCTCCTCTCTCTCTCTCCCCCCCCCTCCTCCTCTCTCCCCTCTCCTCTCTCTCTCCCCCCCTCTCCTCTCTCTCCCCCTCTCCTCTCTCTCCCCCTCTCCTCTCTCTCCCCCTCTCCTCTCTCTCTCTCCCCCCTCTCCTCTCTCTCCCCCTCTCCTCTCTCTCTCTCCCCCCTCTCCTCTCTCTCCCCCTCTCCTCTCTCTCCCCCCCCCTCTCCTCTCTCTCTCTCCCCCCCTCTCCTCTCTCTCTCTCCCCCCCTCTCCTCTCTCTCCCCCCTCTCCTCTCTCTCTCTCCCCCCCCCTCTCCTCTCTCTCCCCCCCCTCTCCTCTCTCTCTCTCCCCCCCCTCTCCTCTCTCTCCCCCCCCCTCTCCTCTCTCTCTCTCCCCCCCCTCTCCTCTCTCTCTCTCCCCCCCCCTCTCCTCTCTCCCCCCCCCTCTCCTCTCTCTCTCTCCCCCCCCCTCTCCTCTCTCTCTCCCCCCCCCCTCTCCTCTCTCTCTCTCTCCCCCCCCTCTCCTCTCTCTCTCCCCCCCCTCTCCTCTCTCTCTCCCCCCCTCTCCTCTCTCTCTCCCCCCCCCTCTCCTCTCTCTCTCCCCCCCCTCTCCTCTCTCTCTCCCCCCCCCCTCTCCTCTCTCTCTCCCCCCCCCTCTCCTCTCTCCCCCCCCCTCTCCTCTCTCCCCCCCCTCTCCTCTCTCTCTCTCCCCCCCCTCTCCTCTCTCTCTCTCCCCCCCCTCTCCTCTCTCTCTCTCCCCCCCCTCTCCTCTCTCTCTCCCCCCCCCTCTCCTCTCTCTCTCTCCCCCCCCCCTCTCCTCTCTCTCTCTCCCCCCCCCCTCTCCTCTCTCTCTCTCTCTCCCCCTCGCCTCTCTCTATCTCTCCCCTCCTCTTTTTCTTTCTTTCTTTCTTTTTCTCTCTCTCCCCCTCTCCTCTCCTCTCCTCTCCTCTCTCTTTCTCTCACGTTTCCCTCAGTTGAGTTTCCAAAACCGCCTCCATTCTCTGCTCAACATCCGGGCTCTCGCGACTTCTGATCACATGATTCACGGCTCCTTGTCACATGACGAGACAGTGACCAATCGGAGCGGGGGACTGACGGCGCAAATACAGAAGCTGCTCCGTCTTCCTCCACCCTCTCTACCCCCCCCCTCCCGCTCTATCCACACCTCCCCCTCCCTATCCCTCCTCCCAACCTCCCCATTCCCTCCCTATCACCCTCCAACCTATTCCCTCCCTATCCCCTCATGCCTATTCCCCTGTCCTAACCCCACCCTATCCCCTCTGCACTCATTATTCCCCATCCCTCTCCCCATTCCCTCCTTCCCATTCGCTCCTCCCCATTCCCTTCCTATGCACCACCTGCCTATCCCCCTCTTCCTATTACCCCTCCTCCCTACACCCTCCCTATTCCCCTTCCCAATTTCCTGATTATGTCCCTCCTTATCACTCTCCTCCCCCTATGCTATTCCCTAACTACCCCCTCCCCATTTCATCTCCCTATCCCCCTCCTCCCCTTCCCCATTCCTTAATCCCCTCCTCCTCCCACCCACATTCCCCTCCCTATCTCTTGCCCTCTGCCCTCCCCTGCCCTGTCCTTCCCTATCCCCCTCCTCCGCCCTTCCCGCTCCCTATCCCTCTCCTCCCCCTCTCCTATTAATCCTCCTCCCCCTCCCCTTCCCCTATTCCCCTTCTCCCCTTACCCATTCCCTCCCTATCCCCCTGCTTCCCCCCATTTGCCTCCCCATCCCTCCCTAGTCCCCTCTGGAACACTCAGCATTTTACCAAGCTCAGCACATTCCCAATCTCTCTCTGACATCAGAGTCTGGCCCCGAGGCTCCTCAATCCAATTTCAGCCCTGAGTTCCTGCAGGCCTCCACTCTCAGACTGCACTCAGGGGTATTTGAAAGTAAGGGACAGCACAGCAGAGGCTACTGTTGTCCCCAGACCTGTTACTTGTCTCCTACCACATGGTTCTGTGGACAGGGAGAATTTTTTTTCAATCTGAGAATTATTTTTCAATCTGAGACAATCGGATATTGGGTCGCACAGACTGCTGGTTCACAGGCAAATGCTGGATTTTCACTGAAAATACTCAGACCCAATAAAACAAACATTACCTTCAAATCTGCGCTGGAGTCACCTCCCTTTACAATGCAGAAATTACTCCGCAGTAATTTGCTTTAATTCGCTGCCACATCTTTTCCAGGAAGCCTATCCTATTGAAATCCTGCTCATCTCTCCGACAGGATTTCCATTCATCAGTTTCACTTTGTTCACCTTCATTGCTTTCCATTTCCCTCGTGGTGTTCGACAAGGTGTTTACCAAAACTCGCTTTGAATCTCCACCTATGGCTGACCCTCTATCCAGGCCTACTGTTCCACCCCCCACAACAGTATAAATCTGATCCTATTTCTGCAGCTTCGACAAAGAGTTGTGGTGATATGCCTAAGGGCTATATCATAGATGGATGGTGCGTGACCTCCAACCAGCAGGCGGCGGTACAGACACACCATGCGGTCTCGAGACCAAAGTCATGAGACCAGTGACTCGGAAATAGATTACAGCATCCGCAAGTAATTTGCTTTTATCCCCCTTACAGCAAGGTCCATCATTATGTAAACTTTGCTCTGGATGAGGACAGCCAGGCTCAGAGGCTCACGGCCTTCTCGGCTATCTCTGGGTGCCCAAGAGTGCAGGGTGCAATAATCTGCACCAATGTGTCTATACAGATTCCCTGACATCAACCTTGATGTTCATCAATCACAAGGGTTTCCCTTCCATCAACGTGCAGTTGGTGTGTGACCATCGAAAGCACATCCGGCACCTGTGTGCGTCATTCCCTGGGAGTTGCCATGACTCCTACAATCTCAATTGTTCCCAGGTGCCTGGGATCGTCAAGCGGCCAGAACGTCTGGAGGGGTGATTGCTGGGGGATAAGGGCTACCCACTTAAACAGTAGCTCTTGACTCCAGTGCGTCACCTTCGACTCCAGCCGAGAAAGGTACAAAGCCACTCCCAGCACCACATGCTCACTCCTAGAGGAGTGTGGGCTTCCATAGGACTTCTGAAGATGCGATCTGGACAGCCCAGTCCCCTCTGCAATACCCAATGGAGAGGGTTAGCCACATGATCGCAGTTTGCTGTTGTTCTTTGTTATAGCTGCAAAGAGAAAGAATCAGAGATGGCACACGTCAAGTTTGTATAACGTTGTGTAAGGGGTTTATTTACAGATGCTGCTCAAACAGGGTACAATAATACCCTCCACAAAACCCCACAAAACGCTCTGATTACATAATTGCATAACACCTGGCATTGCACCAGTCAATATTGGTACGCTGACACACAAAACCTCTCCCTCTTTACTCCTTTAGTGTCTCAGCACTTTTACTTAATCAAACACTAACACAGATCCAATACATTATGCCATAGCTAACATTATTATGTTATGGATGCATATGTACATTGGTAAGATAGTCTCTTGGGTGGACGTCTGTCTTGCTTTGGCAGATCATGACATTCGGGAACTTGACTCTTAGGGGTACTAGGAGTGCCTTCCTGTACACTGGTTTGTGTTAAATCTGGTGAAACCAACTCAGGAACTGTCTCTGGTTGTGTGGATGATTATGTCGTAACAGATTCTGTAATTTTGGCAGTTGTAGTTCTCAAGTCAGGCATGTCACTGGCCATACACTCTGCGGTGAAAACATCTGGTACAGATTTGTATTCTCACTATGTGCAGCCAATAATTGGCCAGGGTGCCAATGCCAAACCCGTTCATCGTCTTTTTGCACAGTATATGAAATTGGACCGATTTTTGCAAATAACAATCGCTGGAATCCATTCTCGCCTAAGGTGTAATTTCTCGTAAGAACAAAGACTCTGCTTTCGGAATGTTTTCCCTCCTAGCCACTTGTGTCTGATGTTGTTGCCTGGCGATCTCTGAAGTTGAAGGGGGAGTCAAAGGTATGAACTGTGTGCGTAGTTTCCTTTTGAACATTGTGGTAGTACCAGGTATTGCAGTACCTGAGAGGCTGATGACCATTGGTTAGACCCAGGAGTCTACCATTGGCTGTAGAATGTAGCTCTGCCCTGAAGGTGGGGTATAAGAGATGGTGCTGTCCCAGCAGCCTTCACTTTCTGTATCAAAGCTGCTGGGGAAAAGGTTCTAGTAGATTAAAGCCTTCTGTTATGAAATCACTTCGTCTTGAATGTAATTGATTGTGCATCAATTGAATCTACTACAACTTAAGTTGGAAGGGTGGATCTCCGAATCAAACTGGAGTGCCTCCAGCTCAGCCCCCACGCGGAGAACTCTGCTGCTATTTTTAAACATTGGCTGGCGTGCTTTAAGGGCAACCTCGTCACAGCCATAGGCACCCCCATGGAAGGACAGAAGATGCATCTCCTGCGCTCCCGGGTCAGCCCTGGGATCTACCCCCTTATCGAGGAGGCGGAGAACTATGCTGCCGCTATCGACCTGCTAGAAGGACATTATATCCGCCCTGTAAACCAGGTCTATGCTCGTCACCTGCTTGCGACTAGGCGGCAAAGCCCCAAGGAAATGTTGGAAGATTTCTACCGGGCGCTACTGGTGCTGGGCCAAAACTGTGGCTGCCCGCAAGTTTCGGGGAGCGAGCACACGGAACTTTTAATCAGGGATGCTTTCGTAGCAGGTATGAGCTCCCCCGATATCCGCGGAAGACTCCTAGAAAGGGACACTCTGGGGCTTAGAGAGGCACGGGCCCTGGCAGGGTCCATGGACGTTGCCTCCAAAAACGCGCAGTCCTTTGCACCCGATCGCGCGGCGGCCCCCTGGGCTGCGTGGTACCCCGCGGCAGCAGCCCCTCAGACCTTCCCCCTGACCCTGCAGGCCTGCGCGGCGAGACGGCCCGCTAACGCCGCCGGGCCCCGTTGTTTCTACTGCGGGCAGGCGAACCATCCCCGCCCGTGCTGCCCGGCCCGCACCGCCGCCTGCAAAGGGTGCGGCAAGAAGGGCCACTTTGTGGGGGTCTGCCTTGCCCGCGCCGTGGTCGCGTTCTCCAGCGACTATGGACTGCCGTGGCAACCCCCCCTTCAGGCCCCGACCGGCCAGCGCTCACTGCCACCCCCATATCCTAGGGCCACGTGCAACCCACGGGCACGGCCATCTTGCCCCCCGGACTCCACGCTGGACGGATGGGCGCCGCCATTTTGTCCATCGCCGCCGCCATCTTGTTCATCCCCGAACACCATGTGCGACCCATGGGTGACGCCATCTTGGATGGGGCCCCAGGCCCCCAGCACGGCCGACTCCACGCTGCCCGACCAGAACTCGTAATTGCTTCATCTGGCTTCGGTGACACTGGACCAAAGTCGACCCCGGACACTCGCAACGGCTACAACGATGGTCCTCATCAACGGCCACGAGATGTCTTGCCTGATTGACTCTGGGAGCACGGAAAGCTTTGTTCACCCCGACATGGTAAGGCGCTGTTCACTTGTAACCCACCCTGTAAATCAAAGGATCTCCCTGGCCACCGGGTCACACTCGGTGGAGATACAGGGGTTATGCCTAGCGAACCTCACTGTCCAAGGCAGGAAATTCAACAATTTCCACCTGTACGTCCTGCCACACCTATGCCCGGCTACCCTCCTGGGGCTGGACTTCCAATGCCATTTGCAAAGCCTGACTTTTAAATTCGGCGGCCCTATACCTCCCCTTACTGTCTGCGGCCTCGCGACCCTTAAGGTCGACCCGCCTTCCCTGTTTGCGAACCTCACCCCGGATTGCAAACCCGTCACCACCAGGAGCAGACGGTACAGTGCCCAGGACCGGACCTTCATCAGGTCAGAGGTCCAAAGGCTGCTGGGGTAAGGGGTCATCGAAGCGAGCAACAGTCCCTGGAGAGCTCAAGTAGTGGTGGTAAAGACCGGGGAGAAGCATAGGATGGTCATAGACTACAGCCAGACCATCAACAGGTTTACGCAGCTGGATGCGTACCCTCTCCCCCGTATAGCCGACCTGGTAAACAGGATCGCACAATACAAGGTCTTCTCCACGGTGGACCTCAAGTCCGCCTACCACCAGCTACCCCTCCACACTAGTGACCGCAAGTACACTGCCTTCGAAGCAGATGGGCGTCTCTATCAATTTTTAAGAGTCCCCTTTGGTGTCACTAATGGGGTCTCGGTCTTCCAGCGAGAGATGGACCAAATGGTTGACCGGTACGGCTTACGCGCAACGTTCCTGTATCTGGATTACGTCACCATCTGCGGCCATGACCAGCAGGACCACGACACCAACCTCCGCAAATTCCTCCAGACCGCGAAAATCCTTAATCTGACATACAATAAGGATAAATGCGTGTTTAGCACCGACCGTCTAGCCATTCTAGGCTACGTAGTGCGAAGTGGAGTCATAGGCCCCGACCCTGAGCGCATGCGCCCCCTTATGGAGTTTCCCCTCCCTCACTGCCCCAAGGCCCTGAAGCGCTGCCTCGGGTTCTTCAGCTATTATGCACAGTGGGTCCCTAATTGTGCAGACAAAGCCCAACCCCTGATCCAGTCCTCAACCTTCCCCCTGTCGACGGAGGCCCGCCAGACCTTCAGCCGCATCAAAGCAGACATTGCAAAGGCCACGATGTGCGCCATCGACCATTCCCTCCCCTCCCAGGTCGAGTGCGATGCGTCCGACGTCGCTCTGGCGGCCACCCTCAACCAAGCGGGCAGGCCCGTGGCTTTCTTCTCCCGTACTCTCCATGCTTCCGAAATTCGCCATTCCTCGGTCGAAAAAGAGGCACAAGCCATAGTTGAAGCTGTGAGACATTGGAGGCATTACCTGGCCGGCAGGAGATTCACTCTCCTCACGGACCAACGGTCGGTTGCCTTCATGTTCGATAACGCACAGCGGGGCAAGATTAAAAACGACAAGATCTTGCGGTGGAGGATAGAACTCTCCACCTTCAACTACGAGATCTTGTAACCGTCCAGGGAAGCTAAACGAGCCTCCTGATGCCCTGTCCCGTGGCACTTGTGCAGTGCCGCCTCCGATCCCTCCACGAGGACCTCTGCCACCCGGGGGTCACTCGTTTTTTCCATTTTGTCAAGACCCGCATTCTGCCCTACTCCATCGAGGAATGACGAAGCTGCCAGGGAGGCCGACACCACGCTCCCGGAGTCGCAACCGCCGGGACCCTCGTCTGAATCACCGCCGAAGCCAAGATGCTCCAGAAGGACGACCAGGCCACCCGATCGACTGATTGCTGCGCTATGAACACTTTGTACATATCCTCGACATCACGGTACCTCCATACCTGGTCATACCATGCTAAAGGCGACTATTAATGCTGGCCACCACCCCCGCCGGGCTCTTTTTTAACAGGGGGTGAATGTGGTAGTACCAGGTATTGCGGGACCTGAGAGGCTGATGACCATTGGTTAGACCCAGGAGTCTACCATTGGCTGTATCATGTAGCTCCGCCCTGACGGCGGGGTATAAGAGATGGTGCCATCCCAGCAGCCTTCACTTTCTGTATCGAAGCTGCTGGGGAAAAGGTTCCAGTAGATTAAAGCCTTCAGTTATGAAATCACTTTGTCTTGAGTGTAATTGATTGCGCATCAAACATCAGTGTAGCCGGTGAGCTTTGTGTTATTGAATGCACAGTGCTTCTGTGCATTATTAGAAAGCTATTGGCATGTTAAGGTAGAGAGCCTTTATCCCTCAAAACCCTCACTGCACGCTTGAACGATTCTATGAAACGTTCAGCTAAGTCGTTGGTAGCAGGATGGTAGGGGGCAGATCTGATATGGTGGATACCACACCCCTTCAGGTAGTCCTTGAATTTGGCTAATGTGAGCTGAGTACCGTTATCTCTCACGAGTTGTTCAGGTCGCCCGAACCTTGCAAATACCTCGTCAAACCATTCTGTGGTCTGTTCTGTAATTGTTGATTTCATGATCGTACCTCCAGCCACTTCAAATGCGCGTCAACCGTGACCAAAAGCATGTGTCCTTTAACTGGTCCCGCATAATCATAGAATCCCTACAGTGTAGAAGGAGGCTATTTGGCCCATCGTGTCTGCACCAACCCATCAAAAGAGCACCCTACCTATGCCCACACCCCCGACCTGTCCCCGCAATCCAATCTACACATCTTTGGACACTGAGTGGAATTTAGCATGGACAGTCCACCTAACCTGCACACCTTTGAATGGTGGAAAAGACCGGAGCACCCAAAGGAAACCCACTCAAAGAAGGGGAGAATGTACAAACTCCACACAGACAGTCACCCAAGGTTGGAATCGAATCCAGGTCCCTGGCACAGTGAAGCAGCAGTGCCAACCACTGTGCCACCATGCAGCCCTCCACTGTGTAATTGTGCGGACATGGATTCTTTGCCATGGCCTGGCAGACTATTCCTTTGAATGTAAAGGGTGTAGTGGAGGTACATTTCTCAACGCAGTGCAGGGTTGGCGTAACCTCACCTTCTCCTCTATTTGGGCATCCCTGTCCTGGTCTGCAGTCGTTCCTGATTCTTGTGCACAAATTTGGCCTGTACGGAGACAAAAGAAAGAGGTGTGATGAGAGGGGATGGAGCAGAGGTTGGGTTAAATGCATGTCCCATGTCCATGGTGTGCCTTCTCCAGAACAGACAGCGAATGGAGTTTGAGCAACAAGACAGGCAGCAGTCCCTATTGATTCTTAAGCTACGCAAATTCCAGTAATATCACCACAAGATGTCTATTTTTGTTAAGGCAAGGTGTTTCATAGAAAAGAAACATCGAAAAAAATAGGAGCAGAAGGAGGCTATTCGGCCTTCAAGCCTGCTCCGCCGTTCACTATGATCAAGGCTGCTCATCCAACTTAATAGTCTGATCCCGCTTTCACCCATATTCTTTCATTCCCTTCGTCCCAAGTGCTAAATCTAACTGCTTCTTGAAACCATACAATGTTTTGGACTCAACTACTTCCTGTGGTAACAAATTCCACAGGCCAACCACTCTCTGGGTGAAGAAACATCTCCTCATATCTGTCCTAAATGGTCTACCCCCTATCCTCAAACTGTGACCCCTGGTTTTGAACACATCCACCATCGGGAACATCCTTCCTGCATCTACCCTGTCTAGTCCTGTTAGGACTTATAGGTTTCGATGAGATCTCCCCTTGTTCTTCTGAACTCCAGCGAATACAATCCTAACCGATTCAATCTCTCCTCGTACGTCAGTCCTGCCATCCCAGGAATCAGTCTGGTAAACCTTCGCTGCACTCCTTCGACAGCTAGAACTATATAAGGAGACCAAAACTGCACCCAATATTCCAGGTGTGGCCTCACCAAGGCCCTGTGTAATTGCAACAACATATCCCTGCTCCTGTACTAGAATCCTCTCGCAATGAAGGCCAGCGTACCATTTGCCTTCTTTACTGCCTACGACTGATGTACGAGGAAACCCAGATCTTGTTGCATGTTCCACTCTCCTAATTTATGACCATTCAGATTATAATCTGCCTTCTTGTTTTTGCTACCAAAATGATAACCTTACATTTATCCAAATTACTGAATCATTTGCCCACTCACTCAACTTGTCCAAATCACACTGAAGGATCTCTGCATCCTCCTCACAGCTCACCCTCCCACCCAACTTGGTGTCATCTGCAAATTTGGAGATATGACATTTTGTTCCCTCATCTAAATCATATATATATATTGTGAATAGCTGGGGTCCCAGCAACGATCCCTGTGGTACTCCACTAGTCACTGCCTACCAAATTGAAAAAGGCCCGTTAATTCCTACTCTTTGTTTCCTGTCTGCCAACCAGTTTTCTATCCATCTCAATCCACTACCCCCAATCCCGTGCACTTTAATTGTACACACAATCTTTTGTGGAGGACTTTGTCAAAAGCCTTCTGAAAGCCCAAATACATCACATCCATGGCTCCCCTTCATCAATTCTACTACTTACATCCTCGAAGAATTCCAGGAGATTTGTCAAGCATGATTTCGCCTTCATAAATCCATGCTGACTCTGTCCGATCATGCCACTGTTTTCTAAGCGCTCTGCCATAAAATCTTTGAGAATGGATTCTAGAATTTTCCCCACTACTGGCGTCAGGCTTACTGGTCAATAATTCCCTGCTTTCTCTCGACCTCCCTTTTTAAATAGTGGAGTTACATTGGCTACCCTCTAATCTGCAGGAACTGCGCCGCATTCTACAGAATCCTGGAAGATGACCACCAATGCATGCACTATTTCGAGAGCCACCTCCTTCAGTACCCTAGGATGTATATTATCAGGCCCTTGGGATTTATCAGCCTTCAATCCTATCAATTTTGCCAACACAATTCCTCTACTGATATTGATCACCTTCAGTTCTTCCTTCTCACTAACCCCTGCATTCCCCAACATTTCTGATATCGTAGTTGTGTCCTCATTTGCGAAGACAGAACCAAAGTATGTATTTAGTTGCTCAGCCATTTCTTTGTCCCCTATTATACGTTCCTCTGTTTCTGACTGTAAGGGACCTACATTCGTCTTCACCAATCTTTCTCTCTTCATGTACCTATCAAAACGTGACAGTCAGTTTCTGTATTGCACAGGGCTAAATAGCTGGCTTGCAATGCAGAACAATGCCAGCAGCATGGGTTCAATTCCCGTACCGGCCTCCCCGAACAGGTGCTGGAATGTGGAGACTAGGGGCTTTTCACAGTAACTTCATTGAAGCCTACTTGTGACAATAAGCGATTATTATGATTATTATTATGTTCCCTGCAAGCTTACTTTCATACTGTATTTTCCCCTTCTTCATCAATTCCTTGGTCCTTCTTTGCTGAATTCTAAACAGATTCCAATCCTCACACCTGTTGTTTTTCTTGGCCAACTTAAATATTACTTCCTTGGATTGAATACTATCCCTAATTTCCCTTGTAAACCACGGATTGGCCACATTTCCTGTTTTACTTTTGTGCCAGACAGGAATATACAATTGTTGCAGTTTCTCCATGCATTCTTTGAATGTTTGCCTTTGCTTATCCACTGTCATCCCTTTAAGTAACATTCCCCAATCGATCATAGCCAACTCGCGCCTCATTTTATCGTAGTTTCCTTTGTTAAGATTCAGGACCCGAGTCTCGGAATCAACTACTTCACTCTCCATTTTGATGACTAATTTTACATATTATGGTCGCTCATCCCCAAGAGTGATGTGCTGGGTGTTGTGGATCACAAACAGGTCACCAACACTGGAAGTGGTGCAACTCTATTTTATTATAAGGTTAACTATATTAACATACTTGAACTGTGGGTAAATGCAATACCAGCTTTAACTGTTGACCCTTGCCTGGTCCTAACCAGGTGATGCACTCAGCACATGGTGAATGTCTGTGTTGCAGGCTGTGAGTTCTGTGCTCCGAGCTGGCCGCTACTAGAATGAGCGGGAACTCTCCTGTCCCCTGTCTTTATAGTGCGTGTGAGGATTCTCTTGCAGCCAGTCCGGATGAAATGATCAGTCGAACACCTTGTTACTTTAACATATTTATTTCTCGGCGCCGGAGCTATGACCACTGTGTCTCTCCAGAGTCACAATAGCAAGCCCAAGTCAATACATCTAACAGCAGTTCTTATACAGAGTTTGGTTCATTTCTGAGGGCAGCTCCCTCGCATTCCTATCTGCGCTCTCAGCTCAATTATAATTCAGCCCCCCTCAATCATAATTGTTTTTAAGCCTAGTGCACCCATTCCCAAGGCCGTTATTGCACTTTTGTCTGGTTCAAAACAACCTTGTTATCAGAAGCCTTTGACAGCCTATCTTGACATTCCTCCGCTTGCCATCAGAAGCCTGTAAGGGCCTGTCTTGACATTTCTTCACACAAAGCTTTACCTAACATTTTGTTTTTCCCATAAAGTTCCAATCCCATCTTGAGCCAAACTCTCATTTATCGATCATCAGCCAAACTCTCACGTGTGCTCTCACTGGTGATTGGTTGCAGTGTTATGTATGCTGATTGGTTCCACTGCATGTCCATCAGTGTGTGTGTGTGTGTGTCTGCACCATAATATACTGGTGTATATTATGACATCCCCCCTTTTAAAGAAAGAACATGTGCCTGCGTGACAATATATATTGTGTAGTGACTGTACCTGACTATGTGTGTGCATGTTATTTACATGACTATGTACATGAGGCTAATCTATTTACACGGGAAGGTGCCTGGTGCAGAGATATAGGGTGTCACACCAACAACGAAATGAACATTATATACAAACTACTGGAACGATGAAACAGAATAACAGAACAGATCAAAGAGTCCAACATTGTAAAACTCATAAGTCAAGTCTCTGAGGTGGGCGACGAATTCTGGTTGACCGCCTCAAGGGTGGGTCAGGAGCCACTGGCTGAGGAATGGGCTGGGCCACGGCAGAGTGAGGAGGATGCAGAGTATTTGGAATCTCCACATAGTCCAGGTTGGGGCCAAAGGAGGGCGTGGCACCGGTGGAGGATCACGTAGCGAGCGTGGAACGAGACGAAGGGCACGCCGATTGCGGCGGCGAATGGAACAATCTGGCAGACGAACCAGGAACGAGCGGGGAGACACCTGCCGAAGAACCACAGCAGTTGCAGACCAGCCACCCAACGGAAGATGGATGCGGACGTTGTCATCTGGCACCAGAGCAGGGAGATCAGTCGCCCGAGCGTCATGCGCCGCCTTGTGTTGTGCACGAGACTGTTGCATCCGCTGAAGGACCGGAACGTAGTCGAGGTCTGGGACGTGAATGGACGGCACCGTGGTCCTGAGGGTGCGACCCATGAGCAGCTGGGCTGGCGACAGGCCCGTGGAGAGTGGGGCCGAACGATAGGCCAGCAAAGCGAGGTAGAAGTCGGATCTTGCATCGGCAGCCTTGCAGAGGAGCCGTTTGACGATGTGGACGCCATTTTCTGCTTTGCCATTGGATTGGGGGTGCAGGGGACTGGATGTCACATGCACAAAGTTGTACCTGCTGGCAAAGTTGGACCATTCCTGGTTCGCGAAGCAGGGGCCATTGTCCGACATCACAGTGAGTGGGATGCCGTGACGAGCAAAGGTCTCCTTGCAGGCACGGATGACCGCCGATGATGTGATGTCGTGCAGGCGTACGACCCCCGGGTAGTTCGAAAAATAGTCTACAATCAGAATATAGTCCCTGCCGAGCACATGCAACAGGTCAAAGCCTACCTTAGACCAAGGAGACGTGACCAACTCATGGGGCTGTAGGGTCTCACGTGTTTGGGCTGGCTGGAACCGCTGACAGGTGGGGCAGTTGAGCACTGTGTTGGCGATGTCCTCATTGATGCCGGGCCAGTACACAGCCTCTCAGGCTCTCTGTCAGCACTTCTCCACGCCAAGATGGCCCACGTGTAGCTGTTCCAAAATGAGCTGGCGCATGCTGTGCGGGACCACGATGCGGTCCAGCTTCAGGAGGACACCATCGACTACTGCCAGATCGTCTCTGACATTGTAGAACTGCGGGCATTGGACCTTGAGCCATCTGTCCGTCATGTGGCGCATGACACGCTGTAGTAGGAGGTCAGCCGCAGTCTTGCGGCGAATGTGGATAAGGCGTTCATCCGTGGCCGGCAGATTGGAGGCCGTGAAGGCCACATGGGCGTGCACCTGGCAGACGAACCCCTCTGCCCTGGACAGAGTGTCGGCTATGATCAGGTCCTTGTCCGTGGTGTATAGGAGCTGGAAATCGTATCGCTGGAGATTAAGCAGAATGCACTGGAGGCGAGGGGGCATATCATTCAGGTCTTTTTGTATAATGTTGACCAGCGGGCGATGGTTGGTCTCGACAGTGAATTGGGGGAGGCCGTACACGTAATTATGAAATTTGCCGACCCCAGTCAACAGGCCCAGGCACTCCTTTTCGATCTGCGCATAGCGCTGTTCCGTGGGGGTCATGGCATGTGATGCATATGCAACAGGGGCCCATGATGAGGCCTCATCACGTTGCAGGAGCACAGCCCCAATGCCGGATTGGCTGGCATCCGTTGAAATTTTTGTTTCCTTCTTGGGATCAAAAAATGACAATACCGGGGCCGTGGTAAGCTTGGTCTTAAGCTCCTCCCATTCGCACTCGTGGGAGTGATGCCACTGGAAGTCTGTCGTCTTCCTGACCAGGTTCCGGAGAGCTGTGGTATGGGAGGCGCGGTTGGGGATGAACTTCCCCAAGGAAGTTGACCATGCCCAAAAATCCGAGGACCGCCTTCTTATCCGTTGGCTTCTGCATGGCCTGGATGGCAGCCACCTTGTCCGCATCCGGCCACACACCCAACCGGGAGATGTGGTCCCCTAGGAACTTGAGTTCCGTCTGGCCGAAGGAACATTTGGCTCTGTTGAGGCGAAGGCCTTGACCCATATTCTTTTGAAAACGCACTGGAGGCGACTGATGTGCTCCTGCGAGGATTGTGTCATCAACATAGACACGCACACCCTCAATGCCCTCCATCATTTGCTTCATGATCCGGTGGAATACTTCTGATGCCGATATAATCCCAAACGGCATCCTGTTCTAGCAGTATCTGCCAAACGGGGTATTAAAGGTACACAGCTTTCTGCTGGACCTGTGTAATTGAATTTGCCAGAATCTTTTTGAGGTGCCAAGTTTGGTGAAGATGTTGGCCCGAGCCATCTCGCACATGATCTCCTCGCGCTTGGGGATTGGGTAATGCTCCCTCATTATGTTGCAATTCAGATCCTTTGGGTCAATGCTGATCCGGAGCGCGCCGGAAGGCTTCTTTACGCACACCATGGAACTGACCCAGTCGGTTGGTTCCGTCACTCTGCAGAGCACTCCTTGGTCCTGGAGGTCCTGCAGCTGCTGCTTAAGGCGGCCCTTGAGGGATGCTGGGACTCTGAGAGGTGCATGAACCACAGGCGTGGCGTCTTGTTTGAGCAGGATTTTGTAAGTGTATGGAAGCGTGCCCATGCCTTCGAAAACCTTGCGGTGCTGGTCGATGATGGCATTGAGTTGCGCCCTGAAGTCCGCATCCTGGAAGGCAGACGTGTCCTCTGGAGAGAGAGAGTGTACCCGTTGAATGAGGTTTAGGAGTTTTCACGCCTTTGCGCCTAGCAGAGAGTCCTTCGAGGAGCCCACGATCTCGAAGGGAAGGATGGCTTTTCGCGAGTTGTGCGTCACTTCGAGTTGGCATGAACCGGTAGCAGGAATGACGTTGCCGTTGTAGTCCACTAGTTGGCAGGTCGACGGAAGAATGGTTGGTTTAACCCCAATGGTCTGAAAGGCTGACCACGCTAGGAGATTAGCGGAAGCACCAGTGTCCAGGCGGAATCGTATCTGGGATCGGTTGACCGTCAGGGTGGCACACCACTCGTCGTCTGGATCAATGCTGTGCACCAACAGCGGCTGGTGGTTTTGATTTGGGGACAGCCTGTTCTTTGTTATAACAGCGACTCAAAAAGGCTCCCTCGGGTCCTCTGTGTCACTGATCTACGGGAAGTCGGAATCGGAGTCAGTGAACGTGGGTTGAATTGCCCGAACTTTCCTGCGAGGCTGGCTGAAGCGATGCGAATTGGCAGGCTGAGCTGCTCGACAGCAGGCAGCATAGTGGCCAAGTCTGCCACGTCGTAGGCATTGTCGCGATTTTGCAGGACATTGCTGCTTTAAATGGGCGGAGCCACAGTTGCCGCACGGCGTGACGTCAGTACGCTCGTTGCGCCACCGCTCTTGCGCGGTGCGGTCCTGCGTGGTGCATTAATAAGCTAGATGTTTCCCCCAGCAGCTCAGGTACAGAAAGAAGGCTGCTGGGGTGGCACGGGCTCTTATACCCCACCTTTCAGGGCGGAGCTACCATACAGCTTGACCAATAGGAAACATACAATATCTACCAATGGTGTTCCAGCATTATCAGGTACCATAATACCTCTACACAGACTACCACATTCACCTCCTGTTCAAAAAGAGTCCAGCGGGGGTGGTGGCTTGATATTACAACATGGTAATGTGGTAGAAATTATAGTTATGGAGGTACCGTAATACCTCCGTACAGCGTTTTGTAACTATTTACAGATTCACAATTAACTATATACACTTTAAAATGAAGCAATCAGTCGATCGGGGGCTCTGGTCGTCCTCTGTGATCGTCGAAGCTTTGGTGGTGATACCGATGGAGGCTCGGGCGTCTGTGACTCCGGGAGCATGGCCTCGATCTCTGTGGCAGCTTCAACACCCCTAGACGGCGCTGGTGGGGAAAACAGTTGACCTGGGAAGGGAGCATCTGCGGGGTGCGTCGATGGGTGGGGGGGCCTAGCCGGGGCCGGCGGAAGGACCGATCCTCCTGTAAGGTGCACCGGCGGGAGGGAGGGTGGGACCGGTGGCTGGGGTATGCGTGGGGATCCGGCGGGCGCCAGGTCTCGTAGAGAGACTGTATCTTGTCGGCCGTTGAGGTACGCCACGTTGGCGTACTGGGGGTTAGCGTGGAGAAGATGGACCCTCTCGACCAACGGGTCCGACTTGTGCGCCTGCACGTGTTTTCGGAGCAGGAATGGTCCGGGAGCTGCCAGTCAGGCCGGGAGCGAGGTCCCAGAGGAGGACTTCCTGGGGAAGACATGGAGACGTTCGTGAGGTGTTTGGTTGGTCGTGGTACAGAGCAGTGACCGGATGCAGTGGAGGGCACCCGGGAGGACTTCCTGCCAGTGGGAGACTGGGAGGTTCGTGGACCGTAGGGCCAGTAGGACGGTCTTCCAGACCGTTCCGTTCTCCCTTTCTACCTGTCCGTTACCCCGGGGGTTGTAACTGGTCGTCCTGCTCGAGGCGATGCCCTTGCTGAGCAGGAATTGACGCAGTTCGTCGCTCATAAAGGAGGACCCCCTATCACTGTGTATGTAAGCGAGGAACCCGAACAGTGCAAAGATGCTATGGAGGGCCTTGATGACGGTGGTTGCGGTAATGTCGGGGCATGGGATGGCGAATGAGAACCGGGAGTACTCGTCAATCACATTCAGGAAGTATGTGTTGCGGTCGGTGGAGGGGAGGGGCCCTTTGATGTCTATACTGAGGCGTTCAAAGGGACGGGAAGCCTTTACCAGGTGCGCTTTCTCTGGTCGGTAGAAGTGCGGTTTGCACTCCGTGCAGATTTGGCAGTTCCTGGTGGCTGTCCTGACCTCCTCGATGGAGTAGGGCAGGTTGCGAGTCTTCATAAAGTGGAAAATGCGAGTGACCCCCGGGTGGCAGAGGTCCTCGTGGAGGGCTCAGAGGCGGTCCACTTGTGCAGTGGCACATGTGCCGCGGGACAGGGCATCAGGAGGCTTGTTTAGCTTCCCAGGACGATACAAGATCTCGTAGTTCTAGGTGGAGAGTTCGATCCTCCACCTCAAGATCGTATCGTTTTCAATCTTGCCCCGCTGTGCATTATCGAACATGAAAGCAACCGACCATTGGTCAGTGAGGAAAGTGAATCACCTGCTGGTCAGGTAATGCCTCCAATGTCGCACAGCTTCTACTATGGCCTGGGCCTCCTTTTCGACTGATGAGTGGCGGATTTCGGAAGCGTGGAGGGTGCGTGAGAAGAAGAGAAGAAGGCCACGGGTCTGCCCGCTTGGTTGAGGGTGGCCGCCAGAGCTACGTCAGACGCCAGAGCATCGCTCTCGACCTGGAAGGGGAGGGACTCCTCGATGGCGTGCATCGTGGCCTTTGTAATGTTTGCTTTGATGTGGCTGAAGGCCTGGCGGGCCTCTATCGACAGGGAAAAAACTGTGGATTGGATCAGGGGACGGGCCTTGTCCGCATAGTTGGGGACCCACTGGGCGTAGTAACTGAAAAACCCTGGCAGCTCTTCTGGGCCTTGGAGCAGTGAGGGAGGGGGAACTCCATAAGGGGGCGCATGCGTTCAGGGTCTTGGCCTATAACTCCATTTCGCACTACGTAGCTGAGGATGGCTAGGCGGTCGGTGCTAAGCACGCATTTATCCTTGTGATACGTAAGGTTAAGGATCTTTGCAGTCTGGAGGAATTTTCGGAGGTTGGTGTCGTGGTCCTGCTGGTTGTGGCCGCAGGTGGTGACATTATCGAGATACGGGAATGTTGCCCGTAAACCGTACCGGTCAACCATTCGGTCCATCTCACGCTGGAAGACCGAGACCCCGTTAGTGACACCGAAGGGAACCCTTAAGAACTGGTAGACCGCCCATCTGCCTCGAAGGCAGTGTATTTGCGGTCACTAGTGCGAATGGGGAGCTAGTGGTAGGCGGACTTAAGATCCACCATGGAGAAGACCTTGTAATGCGTGATCCTGTTTACCAGGTCGGATATGCGGGGGAGAGGGTACGCATCCAGCTGCGTAAACCTGTTGATGGTCTGACTGTAGTCGATGACCATCCTATGCTTCTCCCCGGTCTTTACCACCACTACTTGACCTTCAATGACTCCTTCCCTCAATAGCCTTTGGACCTCTGACCTAATAAAGATCTGACCCTGGGCACTGTACTGTCTGCTCCTGGTGGCGACGGGTTTGCAATCTGGGGTGAGGTTCGCAAACAGGGAAGGTGGATCGACCTTGAGGGTCGTGAGGCCGCAGACAGTGAGGGGGGGGCGGGGGTAGAGGGCCGCCGAATTTGAAAGTTAGACTTTGGAGATTACACTGGAAGTCTAAACCTAGGAGTGTGGCCGCGCAGCGGTGGGGAAGGATGTAGAGTCGGTAATTTTTACACTCCCTTCCCTGGATCTTGAGGTTTGCTGCACAAAACCCCTTTATCTCTACTGAGTGGGAACCGGAGGCCAGGGAGATTTTTTGATTAACGGGGTGGACGAGGCGAGAACAGCGCCTTACCGTGTCGGGGTGTATGAAGCTCTCCGTGCTCCCAGAGTCGATTAAGCAGGACGTCTCGTGCCCGTTGATTAGTACTGTTGTCGTAGCAGTTGAGAGTGTTCGAGTCCGGGACTGGTCCAGGGTCACCGAGGCTAATCGCAGCAGTTGAGTGTTCTCTTCGGGCGGTGTGTGGTCAGCCGAGCTGCAGTCCTGGGAGTCCATCCAAGATGGCGGCTCCCATTGGTCGCACATGGCTGGGGGTGCACAAAATGGCGGCGCCTATCCATCGAACGTGGTGTCTGCGGGACAAGATGGCGGCACCCGGGGGCTGCACGTGGCCCTGGAGGAGGAAGAAGGCAGGGCCCGCTGGCCGCACGGGAACCGTGGAGAGGCTTGTGGTGGCGGTCTGCATTCGCCACCGGAGACCGCGGCGACCGCACGGGCCTGGCATACCACCACTAAGTTGCCTTTTTTACCGCATCCCTTCCAGGTGGATTCGCGGGCCGGGCAGCGCTGCCGGGGGTGCTTGGCCTGGCCGCAAAAGTAGCAGCGGGGCCCCCCGGGGTTGCCAGGCCGCCTTGCAGCACAAGCATGTGGGGGGATGGGAGATGTCTCGGGGTCGGCTGCGGAGGGGTTCCACGATGCCCAGGGGGCTGCCGCGCGGTCGGGAACGTAAGCGCGGCCGTTTTGGGAGGCCACATCCAGGGATCCTGCAAGGTCCTGTGCCTCCTTGAGGCCTAGGGTGTCTTTTTCCAGCAATCGCTGGCAGATTTGGGAGGACAGCATACCTGCCACAAAAGCGTCCCAGTTCAAGAGTTCTGTGTGGTCGCTCGCCGAAACGTGCGGGCAGCTGCAGTTTCTCCCCAACACCAGGAGCGCACGATAGAAATCTTCCAGCGATTCCCCAGGGATTTGTCGCCTCGTTGCTGGCAGATGTCGGGCGTAGACCTGGTTTACCGGGCGAATATAATGTCCTTTTAGCAGCTCCATTGTTGCATCAAAGTCGTCTGCGTCCTCGATGAGTGTGTACATTTACGGGCTCACCCTCGAGTGCAGGACTTGCAATTTCTGTTCTCCCGTGGGTGTGTTTTCGGCCGTTCCGAGATATCCTTTAAAACACGCCAGCCAGTGCTTGATGTTGCCGCTGAGTTCGCCGCGTGGGGGCTGAGTTGCAGACACTCCGGCTTGATTCGGAGCTCCATCCTTTTAAATCTAGCTCATTAAATTGATGCACGATCAATGGCCACTAAAGCGAGGTTGTAGTCCAACTGAAGGCTTTAATAAGCTAGATGTTTCCCCCAGCAGCTAAGGTACAGAAAGAAGGCTGCTGGGGCGTCACGGGCTCTTATACCCCGCCTTGCAGGGCAGAGCTACCATACAGCTTGACCAATAGGAAACATACAATATCTACCAATGGTGTTCCTGCATTACCAGGTACCATAATACCTCTACACAGACTGCCACAGCTCCTCAGAATATTGATCCAGAAAACCATTCTCAATCGAGATGCAGATTAAATTCATCCATAATTAAAGTTGTTCCTTTATCACATGAGTCTCTAATTTCCTGTTTAATGCCATTCCCAACAATATCACTACAGTTTGGGGGTCTATATATGACGGCCACTAATGTTTTTTGCCCCTTGCTGTTTCTCAGCTCTACCCATACAGATTCCGCATTGTCAGAGCTAATATCCTCCCTCACTATTGTGTTAATTTCCTCTTTAACCAGCACTGCAACTACACCGCCTTTTCCTTTTTGTCTGTCTTTCCTAAATACTGTGTACCCCATGACATTCAGTTCCCATCCTTGGTCACCTTGCAGCCATGTCTCTGTAATCTCGACTATATCATACCTGTTCACGTCTATTTGTGCGATTAGATCATCCACTTTATTGCGAATGCTCCGTGCGTTAAAGCACAAAGCCTTGAAGCTAGTCTTTTTTTTTGAAAATCTTTTTTATTGGCTTTTCTCATATTTATAAACAGTTGTTACTTATATACATTACATTTTTCTTGCCCGCACTAATTTGCTTTATTTTACAGAGAGGTTTGTTTTGTCCTTCATTTGTCTAACTGTACGTACATTTTGCTGCCCTCTGGATCGGTTTATGATATCCCCCCTTCCCCCTCCCTCCTCCCCTCCCCACTGGTTTCAGCACCCTTCCTCTTCTCTTGTGGTTTCCCCATTCACCCGCCCTGGGGTTCTGCAGTCCTTTGGTTCTTCATCTTTTTTTTTCCCTGGCTTATTCCTCGTTGCTGGCCTCGAACAGGTTTTGGAACAGGCCGACAAACTGCCCCCAAGTATCCAGGAAGCCTTCCTCTGACCCTCGGATGGCGTACTTAATCTTCTCCAGGTGGGGAAATTCCGAGAGGTCAGCGAGCCAGTCTGCAGCTGTGGGTGGTGCTGCCGATCGTCAGCCGAGCAGGATTCTCCGGCGTGCGATTAGGGAAGCGAAAGCAAGGGCGTTGGCCCCCTTCCCCATGTGTAGCTCTGGCTGCTCCAATACCCCGAAGATTGCCACTATTGGGCATGGCTTCACCCTCACCCCCACAACCTTGGACATTGCCTCGGAGAAGGCTGTCCAGAACCCAGCAAGCTTGGGGCAAGCCCAAAACATGAGGGTGTGGTTGGCCGGGCCCCTCTGGCACCACTCACCTTTGTCCTCCACCTCCGGGAAGAACCTGCTCATTCGGGTTCTGGTCAGGTGCGCTCTGTGCACCACTTTGAGCTGCATTAGGCTTAGCCTTGCGCAGGAGGAGGTGGAGCTCACCCTGCTCAGTGCTTCGCTCCAGAGTCCCCATCCTACCTCTGTCCCCAGTTCGTCCTCCCATTTTTGACTGATCTCGTCCAGTGGAGTCCGGGCTCTGTCCAGTAGCTGTCCGTATATTTCCCCACATAGCCACCCCTTCTCGCTCCTTGTGCTACCAGGTCCTCTAGTAATGTGCTTTCTGGGGCCCCGGGGTACCCTACTGTCTCTTTGCGGAGGAAGTGCTTTATTTGGAGGTGTCTCAATTCCTGTCTTTTTGCTAGTTTCCACTTCCTTGTCAGTTCGTCCAGTGTCGCCAGTCTGCGCCCTACGTAGAGATCCCCGACCATCAGTGTGCCCCCGTCCCGCCTCCATCTTTTGAAGGTGGTATCTAGCGTGGCTGGGGGAAATCTGTGATTGCCGCAGATGGGGGCCATGGGGGACATTTTGGTTATCCCGAAGTGCTGTCTCAACTGGGTCCACGTTCTCAGCATGGCCACTACCACTGGGCTTGTTGTGTATCTTGTTGCGGAAGATGGGAGTGCAGCTGTGGCCAGGGCCTGGAGGGTTGTTCCTTTACAGGATGCCTCCTCCATTTGTACCCAATCTGTGTCGGGTTCTTGTACCCATCCCCTCACTTTTTCTGCCGTTGCTGCCCAGTCGTAGTTTTGTAGGTTCGGTAGAGCCAGGCCCCCTCTGACTTTCCCTCTTTGCAGTGTCGGTTTGGGAATTCTCGGGTTCTTGCCCCCCCCACACAAATGCCATAATTAGCCTAGCTATGTTTTGGAAAAAAGCCTTCGGGATGAAGATTGGGATGGATCTAAACAGGAAGAGGAACCTTGGCAGTACGTTCATCTTGATCGTCTGCACTCTTCCCACCAGGGAGAGTGGGAGTGAGCTCTACGTTGAAAGTCTTTTCTTACTTCCTCCACCAGGCTGGTCAGGTTCCATTTGTGGATCTGTGTCCAGTGTCTGGCTATTTGGATCCCCAGGTAACGGAATCTGTTCTGGGCCGTTTTGAACGGGAGCCCCTCCAGCTCTGTCCCTCCCCCTTTTGGGTTCACTGGGAATGTCTTGCTTTTGCCCAGGTTAAGTTTGTAGCCCGAAAAGGTTCCAATCTCTTTCAGCATTTGCAGTTTTGCCTTCAGTCCCTCCTGTGGGTTCGAGACATAGAGGAGCAGGTCATCTGCATAGAGTGAGACTCTGCTCTCTGTCTCCTCTCCGGATTTCCTTCCAGCTTTTTGCGTCCCGCAGGGCTATCACCAGGGGTTCGATCGCGAGCGCGATCAAGAGTGGGGACAGGGGGCAGTCCTGTCTTGTTCCCCTCTGTAGCTGGAAGTATTCAGAGCTGGTGCTGTTAGTTCGGAGGCTCGCTTTGGGAGCGTTGTACAAGAGCCTCACCCAGGCGGTGAATCCCGCTCCTAGCCCAAACCATTCCAGTATCAGGGGAAAACAGCAGCAGCCAGAGCAGTGGCACCACGGCTGGCTCTGATGTTCAGAAGGGAGGGTCAAAGCGCAGAAGAGCAATAGTAATAGGGTCTCTATAGTCAGGGGCACAGATAGGCGCTTCTGTGGATGTGAAAGAGACTCCAGGATGGTATGTTGCCTCCCTGGTGCCAGGGTCCAGGATGTCTCCGAACGGGTAGAGGGCACCCTGAAGGGCAAACAGGCAGAGGTCGTTGTACACATTGGTACTAACGACATAGGCAGGAAGGGGCATGAGGTCCTGCAGCAGGATTTCAGGGAGCGAGGCAGAAAGTTAAAAGACAGGACCTCTAGGGTTGTAATCTCGGGATTACTCCCTGTGCCACGTGCCAGTGAGGCTAGAAACAGGAAGATAGAGCAGCTAAACACGTGGCTAAACACCTGGTGTAGGAGGGAGGGTTTCCGTTATCTGGACCACTGGGAGCTCTTCCGGGGCAGGTGTGACCTACATAAGAAGGACGGGTTGCATCTAAACTGGAGAGGCATAAATATCCTGGCCGCGAGGTTTGATAGTGTCACACGGGAGGGTTTAAACTAGTATGGCAGGGGGGTGGGCACGGGAGCAATAGGTCAGAAGGTGAGAGCTTTGAGGGAGAACTAGGGAATAGGGACAGTGTGGCTCTGAGGCAGAGCAGACTGGGAGAAGTTGCTGAACACAGCGGGTCTGGTGGCCTGAAGTGCATATGTTTTAATGCAAGAAGTATTACGGGTAAGGCAGATGAACTGAGAGCTTGGATTAGTACTTGGAACTATGATGTTGTTGCCATTACAGAGACCTGGTTGAGGGAAGGGCAGGATTGGCAGCTAAACATTCCAGGATTTAGATGTTTCAGGCGGATTGGGGGGGATGTAAAAGGGGTGGCGGATTGCGCTACTGGTTAGGGAGAATATCACAGCTGTACTGCGGGAGGACATATCAGAGGGCAGTGTGCCTATATGGGTAGAGATCAGGAATAAGAAGGGTGCAGTCACAATGTTGGGGGTTTACTACAGGCCTCCCAACAGCCAGCGGGAGATAGAGGAGCAGATAGGTAGACAGATTTTGGAAAA
This sequence comes from Scyliorhinus torazame, assembly GCF_047496885.1. NCBI lineage: Eukaryota > Metazoa > Chordata > Chondrichthyes > Carcharhiniformes > Scyliorhinidae > Scyliorhinus > Scyliorhinus torazame. The sequence goes on along the minus strand of NC_092723.1, from coordinate 26,247,105 downwards.
GAGTAAAAACAACAGGGTTGTGGCGATGGGAGACTTCAACTTCCCCAATATTGACTGGGACTCACTTAGTGCCAGGGGCTTAGACGGGGCGGAGTTTGTAAGGAGCATCCAGGTGGGCTTCTTAAAACAATATGTAGACAGTCCAACTAGGGAAGGGGCGGTACTGGACCTGGTATTGGGGAATGAGCCCGGCCAGGTGGTAGAAGTTTCAGTAGGGGAGCATTTCGGGAACAGTGACCACAATTCAGTAAGTTTTAAAGTGCTGGTGGACAAGGATAAGAGTGGTCCTAGGATGAATGTGCTAAATTGGGGGAAGGCTAATTATAACAATATTAGGCGGGAACTGAAGAACATAGATTGGGGGCGGATGTTTGAGGGCAAATCAACATCTGACATGTGGGAGGCTTTCAAGTGTCAGTTGAAAGGAATTCAGGACCGGCATGTTCCTGTGAGGAAGAAGAATAAATACGGCAATTTTCGGGAACCTTGGAAAACAAGAGATATTGTAGGCCTCGTCAAAAAGAAAAAGGAGGCATTTGTCAGGGCTAAAAGGCTGGGAACAGACAAAGCCTGTGTGGAATATAAGGAAATTAGGACGGAACTTAAGCAAGGAGTCAGGAGGGCTAGAGGGGGTCACGAAAAGTCATTGGCAAATAGGGTTAAGGAAAATCCCAAGGCTTTTTACACATACATAAAAAGCAAGAGGGTAGCCAGGGAAAGGGTTGGCCCACTGAAGGATAGGCAAGGGAATCTATGTGTGGAGCCAGAGGAAATGGGCGAGGTACTAAATGAATACTTTGCATCAGTATTCACCAAAGAGAAGGAATTGGTAGATGTTGAGTCTGGAGAAGGGTGTGTAGATAGCCTGGGTCACATTGAGATCCAAAAAGACGAGGTGTTGGGTGTCTTAAAAAATATTAAGGTAGATAAGTCCCCAGGGCCTGATGGGATCTACCCCAGAATACTGAAGGAGGCTGGAGAGGAAATTGCTGAGGCCTTGACAGAAATCTTTGGATCCTCACTGTCTTCAGATGATGTCCCGGAGGACTGGAGAATAGCCAATGTTGTTCCCCTGTTTAAGAAGGGTAGCAAGGATAATCCAGGGAACTACAGGCCGGTGAGCCTTACTTCAGTGGTAGGGATATTACTGGAAAGAATTCTTCGAGACAGGATCTACTCCCATTTGGAAGCAAATGGACGTATTAGTGAGAGGCAGCATGGTTTTGTGAAGGGGAGGTCGTGTCTCACTAACTTGATAGAGTTTTTCGAGGAGGTCACAAAGATGATTGATGCAGGTAGGGCAATGGATGTTGTCTATATGGACTTCAGTAAGGCCTTTGACAAGGTCCCTCATGGTAGACTAGTACAAAAGGTGAAGTCACATGGGATCAGGGTGGCAAGGTGGATATAGAACTGGCTAAGTCATAGAAGGCAGAGAGTAGCAATGGAAGGATGCTTTTCTAATTGGAGGGCTGTGACCAGTGGTGTTCCACAGGGATCAGTGCTGGGACCTTTGCTGTTTGTAGTATATATAAATGATTTGGAGGAAAATGTAACTGGCCTGATTAGTAAGTTTGCAGACGACACAAAGGTTGGTGGAATTGCGGATAGCGATGAGGACTGTCAGAGGATACAGCAGGATTTAGATTGTTTGGAGACTTGGGCGGAGAGATGGCAGATGGAGTTTAATCCGGACAAATGTGAGGTAATGCATTTTGGAAGGTCTAATGCAGGTAGGGAAATGGTAGAACCCTCAAGAGTATTGAAAGTCAGAGAGATCTAGGAGTACAGGTCCACAGGTCACTGAAAGGGGCAACACAGGTGGAGAAGGTAGTCAAGAAGGCATACGGCATGCTTGCCTTCATTGGCCGGGGCATTGAGTATAAGAATTGGCAAGTCATGTTGCAGCTGTATAGAACCTTAGTTAGGCCACACTTGGAGTATAGAGTTCAATTCTGGTCGCCCCACTACCAGAAGGATGTGGAGGCTTTAGAGAGGGTGCAGAAGAGATTTACCAGAATGTTGCCTGGTATGGAGGGCATAAGCTATGAGGAGCGGTTGAATAAACTCGGTTTGTTCTCACAGGAACGAAGGAGGTTGAGGGGCGACCTGATAGAGGTCTACAAAATTATGAGGGGCATAGACAGAGTGGATAGTCAGAGGCTTTTCCCCAGGGTAGAGGGGTCAATTACTAGGGGGCATAGGTTTAAGGTGAGAGGGGCAAGGTTTAGAGTAGATGTACGAGGCAAGTTTTTTTACACAGAGGGTAGTGGGTGCCTGGAACTTGCGACCAGGGGAGGTGGTGGAAGCAGGGACGATAGTGACATTTAAGGGGCATCTTGACAAATGCATGAATAGGATGGGAATAGAGGGATACGGACCCAGGAAGTGTAGAAGATTGTAGTTTAGTCGGGCAGCATGGTCGGCACGGGCTTGGAGGGCCGAAGGGCCTGTTCCTGTGCTGTACATTTCTTTGTTCTGTGTTCTACCTCGAGGAGGCATTTCCATTTGACTCTGTCGAAGGCCTTTTCTGCATCCAGGGCGATGATCACCTCTGGTGTTCTCTCCCCAGAGGGGGTCATTATTACGTTCATGCCTACCCTTGACAAAGCTGGTTTGGTCCTCTGCGACCATCTCTGGTACACAGCCCTCCAGCCTTTTGGCCAGGACCTTTGCGAGTATTTTCGCATCCACGTTCAGCAGTGAAATGGGTCTGTATGATCCACATTCCGTCAGGTCTTTATCATTTTTGGGTATCAGTGAAATTGTGGCCTGCGCTAGCGTTGGGGGCAGGGTGCCCCTTGCCAGTGAGTCCACGAACATGTCCCTTAGGTGTGGGGCCAGGACTGGTGCAAATTCTTTGTAGTCGTCTGCCGGAAACCCATCGGGTCCCGGTGCCTTCCCCGCCTGCATGGAGCTGATGCTCTCCATGATTTCTCCCAGGTCTATTGGTGCTTCCAGCTCCCCCTGTCTGTCTTCCCCCACCACTGGTAGTTCCAGTCTGTCTAGGAACTGTTTCATTCCCGCATCCCCGTCGGGGTCTCGGTGGTGTACAGTCTCCGTTAGATGGACTCGAATGCCCGATTGACCTCCTTTGGCTCTGTTACCAGTCTGTCTTTGCTGTTCTTTACCTGCGCTATTTCCCTCGTGGCTGCCTGCTTTCTCAGCTGGTGAGCCAATAGGTGACCCGCCTTGTCTCCGTCTTCGTAAAAGGTCCCCGTGTCTGGCGGAATTGGTACACTGCTTTCCTAGTGGATAACAGGATTGATGCACTATCAATTTCGACGAGACGAAAGTAGAGAGTAATCGAGGTTTTATTACACAGAGATGTGTGGCCTCCTACAGCTGCTGCCGAAAAGGCTGCAGTTCGGAGAGCACACATATTTATACTCCGCCTACTGGGCGGAGCCAGCAGGCAAGGATCTACCCCCTTACCTGTATTTCAGGGGCCTTACTGTAATACCCTCGTATGCAGTGCAGTATATACAATATAATACAACAGTGGTGACTACCACATTCACCCCCTGTTAAAAATGAGTCCAGTGGGGATGGTGGAAAACTATTTACATACAGGTTGCCATTATAATTTCAGAGAAGGTTACAAATTTAGACGGTCGGGCGCCTTGATCCGTCGTTGAGAGCACCGCAGTGCTGGTGGTGACATCCTCTTCATCCCCAGGTGGGAACAAGGGGTTGACGGATTGTCCTGGGCTGTGGTGGGGTGCGCTGGGGGAAGGGAGGGTGGTGCCGGTGCAGAGGGGGTGTGTGTGGGGACCCAGCTGGTGCCAGGTCCCTGAGGGAGACTGTGTCTTGGCAGCCGTCAGGATACGCTACGTAGGCGTACTGCGGGTTTGCGTGGAGTAGCTGTACCCTCTCAACCAACGGGTCCACCTTGTGGAGCTGCACGTGCTTGCGGAGGAGAACGGGTCTTGGAGCTGCCAGCCATGCTGGGAGCGAACCCCGGAGGTGGACTTCCTGGGGAAGGCAAAGAAACGTTCATGGGGGGTTTCGTTAGTCGTCGTGCACAGGAGCGACCGAATGGAGTGAAGTGCGTCGGGGAGGACCTCCTGCCAGTGAGGGGTCGGGAGATTTCTGGACCGTAGGGCCAGCTGGAAGGCCTTCCAGACCGTCCCATTCGCCCGTTCCGCCTGCCTGTTTCCCCGGAGGTTGTAGCTGGTCGTCCTGCTCGAGGCAATGCCCCTGTTGAGCAGGTACTGGCACAACTCATCGCTCAGAAATGAGGATCCCCGGTCGCTATGGACGTATGCGGGGAAACCAAACAGAGCGAAGATGGTGTTGAGGGCTTTGATGACGGTGGCAGGCGTCATATCGGGGCATGGGATGGTGAAGGGGAATCTGGAATATTCGTCGACCACATTGAGAAAATAAGTGTTGCGGTCGGTGGAGGGGAGGGGCCCTTTGAAGTCCACGCTGAGGCGTTCAAACGGGCGGGAGGCCTTCACCAGGCGCGTAAGGTCTGGCCGGTAGAAGTGCGGTTTACACTCCGCGCAGACCTGGCAGTCTCTGGTGACAGCCCTGACTTCCTGGATGGAGTAGGGCAGATTGCGGGCCTTAATGAAGTGATAAAAGCATGTGACCCCTGGGTGACAGAAATCGTCGTGCAGGGTCCGGAGTCGGTCCACTTGTGCGCTGACACATGTACCTCGGGATAGAGCATCGGGGGGCTCGTTGAGCTTACCGGGGCAATACAAAATCTCGTAATTAAAGGTGGAGAGCTCGATCCTCCACTGCAAGATCTTATCATTTTTGATCTTACCCCGCTGTGTGTTGTTAAACATGAAGGCAACCGACCATTGGTCAGTGAGGAGAGTGAATCTCCTGCCGGCCAGGTAATGCCTCCAATGCTGCACAGCTTCAACGATAGCTTGGGCCTCCTTTTCGACGGAGGAGTGCCGAGTTTTGGAGGCATGGAGGTTGTGGGAAAAGAATGTCACGGGCCTGCCTGCCTGGTTGAGGGTGACGGCCTGAGCGACGTCTGATGCATCGCTCTCGACTTGGAAGGGGAGCGTCTCGTCGACCGCGTGCATCGCGGCCTTGGCGATGTCGGCCTTGATATGGTTGAAGGCCTGGTGAGCCTCGGCCATCAGTGAGAAACCGGTGGAGTGGATGAGTGGGCGGGCCTTGTCTGCATAGTTAGGGATGCACTGGGCGTAGTACGAAAAGAACCCCAGGCATCGTTTGAGGTCCTTGGGGAAGGGGGAGATCCATGAGGGGGCGCATGCGATCGGGGTCAGGCCCCAGAACTCTGTTCTGAACCACATAGCCGAGGATGGCTAATCGGTTTGTGCTGAACATACACTTCTCCTTGTCGTAGGTTAGGTTGAGGAGTTTGGCGGTGTGGAGAAATTTGGAAAGGTTAGTGACGTGGTCCTGCTGGTCGTGGCCGCAGATGGTGACGTTATCCAGGTACGGGAAAGTGGCCCACAGTCCGTATCGGTCAACCATTCGGTCCATCTCCCATTGGAAGACCGAGACCCCGTTAGTGATGCCGAAGGGAACCGTAAGGAAATGGTAAAGGCGGCCGTCCGCTTCAAACGCGGTGTACGGGCCTTGCGAATGGGGAGCTGGTGGTAGGCAGATTTCAGGTCCACTGTCGAGAAGACCTGGTACTGTGCAACCTGATTGACCATATCAGATATGCATGGGAGGGGGTACGCGTCGAGCTGCGTGTACCGATTGATGGTCTAATTGTAGTCAAGGACCATCCTGTTTTTCTCCCCTGTTTTCACCACTACCACTTGGGCTCTCCAGGGCCTGTTGCTAGCCTCGATGATACCTTCCCACAGCAGCCGCTGGACCTCAGACCTGATGAAGGTCCTGTCCTGGGCGCTGTACCGTCTGCTCCTGCTGGCGACGGGTTTGCAATCCGGGGTGAGGTTTACAAACAGAGAAGGCGGGTCGACCTTAAGGGTCGTGAGGGGTCGTACAGTAAGGGGTGGTAGGGGCCCGCTAAATTTCAGGGTTAGGCTCTGGAGGTTGCACTGGAAGTCCAGGACGAGTAGCAAGGCAGCGCAGAGGTTGGGGAGGACGTAGAGCCGGATGTCGCTGAACTCTACGCCCTGGATGATGAGGATGGCGGTGCAGTACCCCCGGATTGCCATGGAGTGGGATCCGGAGGCCAGGGAGATTCTTTGGTTAATGGGGTGTACCGCGAGGGAGCAGCGCCTTACCGTATCGGGGTGGATGAAGCTCTCAGTGCTCCCAGAGTCCAGAAGGCAGGATATCTCATGCCCGTCGACCTTCACCTTTGTCGACGCGGTCGCAAGGTTGTGCGGTCGGGACTGGTCGATCGTGACGGAGGCGAGACGTGGCTGGTCGTCGGCGATTGCAGGTGATGAGCTGCCCGATGAGGTGCCCGACTGGCAGGGGTCCTGAGGCGGGGAAGATGGCGGCGCCCACAGGCCGCACGTGTCCTGAGGCAGGGACGATGGCGGCGCACTTGGGCCGCACGTGTCCTGGGGCAGGCAAGATGACTCTGCCCATTGGTTGTGAGGCAAGCAAGATGGCGGCACCGACAGGCCGCATGTGTTGTGAGGGGAGCAAGATGGCAGCGCCCATGGGCCGCACGTGGTCTGAGGCGAGGAAGATGGCGGCGCTCACTGGCCGCACATGGTGGGTGCCAGGACAATAGCGGCGATTGAGCGGGCCTGGCACACTGCAGCGAAATGTCCTTTCTTGCCGCTGGCCTTGCAGAGTGTGCTCCGCACCGGGCAGTGCTGCCTGGGGTGTTTTGTCTGTCCGCAGAAGTAGCACTTGGGTCCCCCGGGGTTGGTTGGCTGCCGCGTGGTGCAGGCGTGGGGTTGGCTGGGGACGGTCGCTGATGGGGTCCACGATGGGGTGGCCGCTGGCGGGGTCCACGATGCACAGGAGGGGTGAGCTGTGCGGTCGGCGGTATACGCCTGTATGTTGCGTGAGGCGACTGTGAGCTAGTTTCTTGGTCACCGCGAGGTCAAGCGTAACCCCTTCTAAGAGGCGCTGGCGAATGTAGGCCGACCCTATGCCCGTAATGAACGTGTCTCTCATTAGCAGGTTAGAATGTTCAGCGGCCGAAACGGCCTGGCAATCACAGTCTCTCACCAGGGCGAGCAGGGCACGCCAGAAATCTTCCACAGACTCACCGGGAAGTTGGTGCCACGTGGACAGGAGGTACCTGGCATAGATCTTGTTGGTCTGCTGAGCGTAGTCCTCCTTCAGTAGCCCCATGGCCTCTGCGTAGGTAGGCGCGTCCTGGATGAGGGGAAGACATCGGAGCTCAGCCACGTGTACAGAATCTGGAGCTTCTGCGCTTCTGGGATTGGGTCTGTCGCAGATCCGATGTATGCTTCAAAGCAAGCTCGCCAATGTGCGAAGTCCTTTTTGGTGTTGTCTGCTTGAGGATGCAGCTGCAGGTGATCCGGCTTGATGCAGAGATCCATCTTTGTAAAATCTCTGTGCAATAAATTGATGCACTATCAATTACGATGAGACGAGAGTAGAGAGTAATCAAGGCTTTAGTACAGAGATGTGTGGCCTCCCATAGCTGCTGCTGAAATGGCTGCAGTTCGGAGAGCACACACATTTATACTCCGCCTACTGGGTGGAGCCAGCAGGCAGGGATCTACCCCCGTACCTGTAGTACAGGGGCCTTACCATAATATCCCCGTATGCAGTGCAGTATATACAATATAATACAACAGTGGTGACTACCACAATGTTAAAGTCCATTTGCAGCCTTTTCCTCTCCGCCAGCAGCTCTACAGTCGGGGCCTCGGAGTACTTTCTGTGGTGATATGCATCACTGTAAAGACACAAGGGATTAATGTAAATACATGTAGACTAGCTAGACAGTAGAGGGAGCACCAGAGACATGACACACAGACACTCAACCAATAGAACAGTTACATAGGACACGACCAATGGGCATTCACGATACACACAGAGGTGACACGACCACAGGAGGGCATTACACCAACCCATATATAAAGGGCACCACCCACATGATCTTCCTCTTTCCAGTGGAGACAGTCAGTGAGTAGAGACACAGGGCTGATTCAATATTACACCCACCACGTGGATTGTAGCAGCCTGGTTAGTCAGTCTGAGTAGCTATAGAAGGATTAACAGTAGTGTTGAACCCGAGTAGGAGAAGTGTAAATAGTTTAATAAACGTGTTGAAGTTATTTCCACGTCTGAACCTTCCTTTGTCCCAAGGAAGCCGCTTATGCTACGCCTAGAGCATAACAAGACATGGTACCAGAGTGACCTGTTTCAATCCATATAGCCATACCTCAGCGTACATTGACAACCAGCAATGATACCCAGGCAAGATGTTCGAGATCCGGGTCCCGCAGCAGCTCCCGTGCCACGGCGATCTCCACGAAAACTGGCGGGCATTCTGGCAAAGGTTTGAAATCTTCCTGGTAGCAGCCGACCTACAAGACATGGCCGGTGCTGAAAAGACAGAGCTTCTGCTCACCGTCGCCGGTGCCAGAGCAGAAGAAATCTTTTAAAAATTCAAGTTCTCCAAAGGGCAAAACAGGAGCGACTTCCAGGCAGTCCTAGCCAATTTCGGTAAATACTGTGAGGAAAACACAGTCCAACCAGCTGAAAACGGTAAGAGAAGCACTAGTACTCACCACGAGGCCGAGATCCCGGAGCAGAGAACAATTCTGATCGGCGGCCATCTTTGTAAAGGTACCGCACATGCGCAGTTGTGCGAGAAGAGCACAGACAGGGAAGGTCCGTGTGCGCATGCGTAATTGCAAAAACGGCCCAGTACAGAAACAGCATGCGCAAACGCTTCCTACATCTGACGTCATAGGCGTCATGACGCCAGAGGCCCCCGGACCACGCCCATTTAAAGGGGAGATGTCCCAAATCACGGAAAAAAATCTCTTATAGCCGTAAAACAAGCTTCTTTCACCTGGAATGACAGCACAATGCCTCAAATTCAACCAGAAACTGAAAGTAACCTCCGCAAATCCCTGCAACAAGCAGTTAGCACCGCCCAAAGTGATGACACAGACCTTGAATACTACGACACCGACCTTTGTTTTTTCTCTGGACATCGCAAGCCCCATGCCAGCTCCGACACAAACAGTGATGATATGGTCCTAGAGGACTACGACTCGGACAAAGGTTTTTTCACAAGAAATGGCGACCCCCGTAGTAAATCCGACGCAGACGCGGACTCGTTCTTTGGATTTGAGGATCTTCAGCCCAGCATATATGACATCCCGACTCGTGAGTGCAGGATTATGCTGCGGCCTGACACCAAGAGACAGAGAGCGGTACAAGCCCACAGAGAGCGGCCTGCTGCCACACAGAGAGTGGTCCACGCACTGCTGAGGGTTCCCGACTCCACAATAGAAGACACGCAAGACTCCAGAGCGCAGTCCTTGCATGAACAAGAAGTGACTCCAGTATCACAAGCCTCCACAGCGGGCTCGTGTACAGCCTCCACGATTGAAGCAACGCGAGACTCCAAAGTGCAGTCCTTGCAGGAACAAGACCATGAAGGTCTAGCAACCTCCTCTGACCAACTAGCAGCAGACGATGCAAGTCTGCCATGCTCAAGTACACAGCAAGAAGACTATGACAGTCTACCATGCTCCAGTGCACAGCAGGACGACCATGACGGTCTATCATGCTCCAGTGAAGAACACAGCGACTATGACGGTCCACCCACATTGTCGGAGTCACAAGAAGAAGACTCTGACAGTATACCCAAGTGAACAAGAAGCTACTGAGGCTCTATCCACTGTATGTGAGATTAGTGACGACAGCATCTCACTTCCCATGCAAGATGTGCAATGTGACAGACCTCAGCTTGTGTGTACAGAGGCACTCGACGATCACTGTGAGACCACTGGTGACTCCGGTGACACCACGTTACTTCCAACCTCATTCGCTCGAACCTCTCCACAAGTCAATGCATTCCTGCATGTTCTGACTCCAGATGTGGAGCTTCAAGAAATCTCAGCTGACTCCAGTGAACCTGCTAAGACTCCGGACGGGGAGCACCAACAAACCAACACTGACTCAGGTGAAACAGTCCAGACTCCAGGTGGAGAGCAACCAAACGCCAACTCTGATTCACGTAAGCCGGACTTTACTCCAGACAGGGAGTGCCACAAACTCAGTGACGGCACGCTCAGGGTGACGACGATGACAGGAGATGGATCACTTGACAATTACACTGGTTCAGTAATAACAAGTACATAGAACATAGAACATAGAAAATACAGCACAGAACAGGCCCTTCGGCCCACGATGTTGTGCCGAACCTTTGTCCTAGATTAATCATAGTTTATCATTGAATTTACAGTGCAGAAGGAGGCCATTTGGCCCCCCGAGTCTGCACCGGCTCTTGGAAAGAGCACCCCACCCAAACTCAACACCTCCACCCAACACCAAGGGCAATTTTGGACACTAAGGGCAATTTATCATGGCCAATCCACCTACCCTGCACATCTTTGGACTGTGGGAAGAAACCGGAGCACCCGGAGGAAACCCACGCAGACACGGGGAGGACGTGCAGACTCCGCACAGACAGTGACCCAAGCCGGAATCGAACCTGGGACCCTGGAGCTGTGAAGCAATTGTGCTATCCACAATGCTACCGTGCTGCCCTTAAGAGCAAATAAATCTACACTATATCATTTTACCGTAATCCATGTACCTATCCAATAGCTGCTTGAAGGTCCCTAATATTTCCGACTCAACTACTTCCACAGGCAGTGCATTCCATGCCCCCACTACTCTCTGGGTAAAGAACCTACCTCTGATATCCCTCCTATATCTTCCACCTTTCACCTTAAATTTATGTCCCCTTGTAATGGTTTGTTCCACCCGGGGAAAAAGTCTCTGACTGTCTACTCTATCTATTCCCCTGATCATCTTATAAACCTCTATCAAGTCGCCCCTCATCCTTCTCCGTTCTAATGAGAAAAGGCCTAGCACCCTCAACCTTTCCTCGTAAGACCTACTCTCCATTCCAGGTAACATCCTGGTAAATCTTCTTTGCACCTTTTCCAAAGCTTCCACATCCTTCCTAAAATGAGGTGACCAGAACTGTACACAGTACTCCAAATGTGGCCTTACCAAAGTTTTGTACAGCTGCATCATCACCTCACGGCTCTTAAATTCAATCCCTCTGTTAATGAACGCGAGCACACCATAGGCCTTCTTCACAGCTCTATCCACTTGAGTGGCAACTTTCAAAGATGTATGAACATAGACCCCAAGATCTCTCTGCTCCTCCACATTGCCAAGAACTCTACCGTTAACCCTGTATTCCGCATTCATATTTGTCCTTCCAAAATGGACAACCTCACACTTTTCAGGGTTAAACTCCATCTGCCACTTCTCAGCCCAGCTCTGCATCCTATCTATGTCTCTTTACAGCCGACAACAGCCCTCCTTACTATCCACAACTCCACCAATCTTCGTATCGTCTGCAAATTTACTGACCCACCCTTCAATTCCCTCATCCAAATCATTAATGAAAATCACAAACAGCAGAGGACCCAGAACTGATCCCTGCGGTACGCCACTGGTAACTGGGATCCAGGCTGAATATTTGCCATCCACCACCACTCTCTGACTTCTATCGGTTAGCCAGTTCGTTATCCAACTGGCCAAATTTCCCACTATCCCATGCCTCCTTACTTTCTGCAGAAGCCTACCATGGGGAACCTTATCAAATGCCTTACTAAAATCCATGTACACTACATCCACTGCTTTACCTTCATCCACATGCTTGGTCACCTCCTCAAAGAATTCAATAAGACTTGTAAGGCAAGACCTACCCCTCACAAATCCGTGCTGACTATCCCTAATCAAGCAGTGTCTTTCCAGATGCTCAGAAATCCTATCCTTCAGTACCCTTTCCATTACTTTGCCTACCACCGAAGTAAGACTAACTGGCCTGTAATTCCCAGGGTTATCCCTAGTCCCTTTTTTGAACAGGGGCACGACATTCGCCACTCTCCAATCCCCTGGTACCACCCCTGTTGACAGTGAGGACGAAAAGATCATTGCCAATGGCTCTGCAATTTCATCTCTTGCTTCCCATAGAATCCTTGGATATATCCCGTCAGGCCCGGGGGACTTGTCTATCCTCAAGTTTTTCAAAATGCCCAACACATCTTCCTTCCTAACAAGTATTTCCTCGAGCTTACCAGTCTGTTTCACACTGTCCTCTCCAACAATATCGCCCCTCTCATTTGTAAATACAGAAGAAAAGTACTTATTCAAGACCTCTCCTATCTCTTCAGATTCAATACACAATCTCCCGCTACAGTCCTTGATCGGACCTACCCTCGCTCTAGTCATTCTCATATTTCTCACATATGTGTAAAAGGCCTTGGGGTTTTCCTTGATCCTACCCGCCAAAGATTGTTCATGCCCTCTCTTAGCTCTCCTAATCCCTTTCTTCAGTTCCCTCCTGGCTATCTTGTATCCCTCCAATGCCCTGTCTGAACCTTGTTTCCTCAGCCTTACATAAGTCTCCTTTTTCCTCTTAACAAGACATTCAACCTCTCTTGTCAACCATGGTTCCCTCACTCGACCATCTCTTCCCTGCCTGACAGGGACATACATATCAAGGACACGTAGTACCTGTTCCTTGAACAAGTTCCACATTTCACTTGTGTCCTTCCCTGACAGCCTATGTTCCCAACTTATGCACTTCAATTCTTGTCTGACAACATCGTATTTACCCTTCCCCTAATTGTAAACCTTGCCCTGTTGCACGCACCTATCCCTCTCCATTACTAAAGTGAAAGTCACAGAATTGTGGTCACTATCTCCAAAATGCTCCCCCACTAACAAATCTATCACTTGCCCTGGTTCATTACCAAGTACTAAATCTAATATTGCCCCTCCTCTGGTCGGACAATCTACATACTGTGTTAGAACAGCTTCCTGGACACACTGCACAAACACCACCCCATCCAAATTATTTGATCTAAAGAGTTTCCACTCAATATTTGGGAAGTTAAAGTCACCCATGACTACTACCCTGTGACTTCTGCACCTTTCCAAAATCTGTTTCCCAATCTGTTCCTCCACATCTCTGCTACTATTGGGGGGCCTATAGAAAACTCCTAACAAGGTGACTGCTCCTTTCCTATTTTTGACTTCAACCCATACTACCTCATTAGGGTGATACTCCTCGAACTGCCTTTCTGCAGCTGTTATACTATCTCTAATTAACAATGCCACGCCCCCACCTCTTTTACCACCCTCCCTAATCTTATTGAAACATCTATAACCAGGGACCTCCAACAACCATTTCTGCCCCTCTTCTATCCAAGATGGCCACCACATCGTAGTCCGAAGTACCGATCCATGCCTTAAGTTCACCCACCTTATTCCTGATGCTTCTTGCGTTGAAGTATACACACTTCAACCCATCTCCGTGCCTGCAAGTACTCTCCTTTGTCAGTGTTCCCTTCCCCACTGCCTCATTACACGCTTTGGCGTCCTGAATATCGGCTACCTTAGTTGCTGGACTACAAATCCGGTTCCCATTCCCCTGCCAAATTAGTTTAAACCCTCCCGAAGAGTACTAGAAAACCTCCCTCCCAGGATATTGGTGCCCCTCTGGTTCAGATGCAACCCGTCCTGCTTGTACAGGTCCCACCTTCCCCAGAATGCGCTCCAATTATCCAAATACCTGAAGACCTCCCTCCTACACCATTCCTGCAGCCACGTGTTCAACTGCACTCTCTCCCTATTCCTAGCCTCGCTATCACGTGGCACCGGCAACAAACCAGAGATGACAACTCTGTCTGTCCTGGCTTTTAACTTCCAGCCTAACTCCCTAAACTTGTTTATTACCTCCACACCCCTTTTCCTACCTATGTCGTTGGTACCAATGTGCACCACGACTTCTGGCTGCTCGCCCTCCCCCTTAAGGATCCTGACGACACGATCCGAGACATCTCTGACCTTGGCACCCGGGAGGCAACATACCTTCCGAGAGTCTCGCTCGCGACCACAGAATCTCCTATCTATTCCCCTAACCATTGAATCTCCTACAACTATTGCTTTTCTATTCTCCCCCCTTCCCTTCTGAGCCCCAGAGCCAGACTCAGTGCCAGAGACCTGGCCGCTAGGGCCTTCCCCCGGTAGGTCATCCTCCCCCAACAGCATCCAAAACGGTATACTTGTTTTGAAGGGGAACGGCCACTAGGGATCCCTGCACTGTCTGCCTGTTTGTTTTTTTCCCCCTGACTGTAACCCAGCTATTCTTGTCCTGTGCCTTGGGTGTGGTTACCTCCCTGTAACTCTTCTCAATCACCCCCTCTGCCTCCCGGATGATCCGAAGTTCATCCACCTTCAGCTCCAGTTCCCTAACACGGTCTTTGAGGAGCTGAAGTTGGGTGCACTTCCCGCAGGTATAGTCAGCGGGGACATCGGTGGTATCCCTCACCACCCACATCCTACAGGAGGAGCATGCAACTGGCCTAGCCTCCATCCCTTCTTACCTGACAGAATATAGCTGCCCTGTGGACTAACTAGATCTCCGCCCTCCGACTCTGCTCCCAGTCAGCTACACTTTCTGTAAACTCCTGGCTCTCTTCTCACTCTTTGCGGAAATGTCGGAAACAAAATGAAAGCAGCACCTTACTCCCTCCTCACCTAACTCCCTCGGTCACCAAACTCTTACTATAGCACTCAAAATGCACCAGATTCAGCACTCCCTCGGTCACCAAACTCTTACTATAGCACTCAAAAAGCACCAAATTCAGCACTCAGTGCAAACCTGTAATGGCTACAGTCCAAGAGGAATACATCAATATTCACCACAGCTATATCCTTCCAAGCCATACCCACACATTATTTCCACACCAGTAGTGCAGCCAATGACAGCTCATCCTGGACAAACCCCGTATTCAGCCATGCAGCAGCCAGCAGTCTATGCAGCATATTCTCAAACAGGCCAGCACTACGGATCGCCCACTTATGGAATCAAGACCGAAGGAGGACTACCGCAAGCACAATCGGCACTGCAGACTGGATGCCTTACTTACAGCTCAGGATTTGCTGCACCCCAGCCTGGCCAGATGGCATATTCCTATCAGATGCAAGGTTCTAGTTTCACACCATCACCAGGTATTTATGCGAGCAGCAATTCTGTTTCCAATTCGACAAGCTTCAACAGTTCTCATCAGGATTACCCTTCCTACACTGCATTTGGCCAAAACCAGGATGCACAGTATTATCCAACTTCCACATATGGCACATACATGCCCTCGAATGATACTGTTGATGGTACCTCTTCAACGTCAACGACTTATCAGCTACAAGATGCCATCCGACAGCACCACCACAAACATTTAAAAAAAAAGACTCCAAATCAGACAGTGAAGTGATTTGACCACTTCTTGGTTCCTGATACACAGGGACACCGATAGCGTTCACAAGTTATCTCCACGTCTGAACCTTCCTTTGTCAAGTACACCACAAGGAAGCCGCTTATGCTACCCCTAGAGCATAACAAGACACTTTCTATCGACTTCCAGAATGGAGTCCACTAGCTGTTGCCTAGCCACCCTCTCTTCCCTATCTCTGCTTGCCTTGTAGGCTATGATCTCTCCTCTGATCACGGCCTTCAATGGCTCCGAAAACGTGGAGGGTGAGACCTCCCCGTTTTGGTTGTTACTAACGTAATCGCCTATGGCCTGCAATATGTTTTGGCAGAAAGCCTTGTCGGCCAGGAGGTCCGTGTCCAGCCTCCATGTGGGGCACTGGGCCCAGCCTGTCTCCAACCTCACATCCATATAGTGTGGAGCGTGGTCAGAGATAACAATCACGGAGTAGTCCGTTCCCGTGATCCCTGGAAGCACCGATTTCCCCACTGCAAAGGAGTCGATACAGGTGTATACCTTGTGGACCTGCGAAAAGAACGAGAACTCCTTTTCTCCCGGGTGCAGGAACCTCCATGGGTCCACCGCCCCCGTCTGTTCCATGAAGGCCCCTAGCTCCCTAGACATGCCAGACATTTTCCCCATTCTGGGGTTTGATCGGTCGGTCAGTGGGTCCTGTACACAGTTGAAGTCGCTCCCCCACGATCAGTCAGTGTGTGTCAAGGTCGGGGATTTCCGCCATGGTCTTCTTTATCAATTCTGAGTCATCCCAGTTGGGAGCGAACACATTTACCAGTACGACCAGTGCCCCTTCCAGGACACCGCTGACCATGACGTACCGTCTCCCTGGGTCCGTAACTGTCTTGGTTTCCGTAAACCTCGTCCTTTTGCTAATTAATATCGCTACCCCCTGAGCCCTCGTCCCGTAGCAGTAATGGTAGGTCTGTCCCACCCGGCCCTTCCTTACCAGCAGTAGGTCCTTCTTCCTCAGGTGCATCTCTTGTAGGTAGATTATGTCTGCTTTTAGGCTTCTTAGGTGGGCGAACACTCTGGATCTTTTCACTGGGCCGTTGAATCCCTTTACATTCCAGGTAACAATCCTGGTGGGGTCCTGTGGGATCACCCATACTTACCTGGTGGATGCGCTCCTGCACTCCGGGGTTTCACTTTGCTAGGGGGCCGTCCAAAATGGCCAGGGTCACTGCTCTCACCATGGGGTCGGGCCCCAGCGCTCTGCTTTTGCCCAGGGGGCACCCAATGTGGCCACCATGGGTATACGCCACACGGGTACGCCCCTGTGCTCTGGGGTCTCCCTTCGCCCTGATGCCCTCTCGAGTGGCTGTTTGCGGCGCCCTCTTGGTTCCTCGCCCTGCTCCATGCCCGCCGAGGCCTATATCTGTCCTGCTTCACTATCTCACCCTTCTCTTTGTTTCTCCTTTGTTCTGCATTCTCCCCCAGACTCCTCTCCCCCTATCCCCTGTCCCTTTGTACCCCCTTGCGTTCTCCCCCCCTTCTGCCCCTCCCTCCCCTCCTTGTGCCAGGCGCCCCCCCCCCCCCCCGCCCCCGAGAGGAGCGCCACGGCCCTCCTTCCTTCCTGCCCTCCCGTGCTGGCCCTCCTCGCTAGTACGGTGGCCCTTCTCCCAGCATTTGCCCAGTTCTGGCCTGTTTAACCTTTCTCCCGGTCCTTGTCTCGCCCTCCTGTTTGCTTTTCTCACCCTCATTTCCCTCGCTCCACTCCTCCGCCATTGCATTGAGAGAGGAGACAAGCTCTGAAACAAGACAGCACAGTCTCGCGCAAGGCATAACGCACATGTACACAGTTCATGAGTCCATTGTCCTTGTTTGCGGTCTGTCCTCTGCCCTTTGTTCTGGTTTTCCCTTCCTTTTCCATCCCCATGTCTTTCTTTGCGGTTGCGAGTGCTCCTCCCCCAGCTTGTTCGCTCTAATGAACTCACCACCCGCCGCTGGGGTGTTAAAATGCAGCTCTTTCCCCTCAAATATTACCCAGAGTTTGGCCGGGAATAACATCCCAAATTTTTCCTTGCTTTTGTGCAGTGCTGATTTCGCTTGTTGAATTCAGCCCTTCTTTTGGCCAGGACCACCCCAATGTCCTGATACACCCTTATGGTCTTCCCTTCCCACGTGCTCTGTTTTGTTTGCCGGGCCCACTTTAGGATTCTCTCCGGGTCTTGGAACCGGTGCAGCTTCGCAATAATTGCTCTTGACTGGTCCCCGGCTTTGGGCTTGGGTCGGAGCAATCTGTATGCCCTGTCTATTTCTGGTGGGTTTGGGAATACTCCTTTCCCACTAGCTTGCCCATCATTTGGGTGATGTAGCCTGTTGGGTCTCTGCCCTCTATCCCCACTTGCAGACCCACTATTTTAACGTTCTGCTGTCTGGACCTATTTTCCTGGTCCTCCACTTTCCCTCTTAGGCTCCCCTGGGCCGTTACTAACCTTTTGACCTCGGCTTCTAGGGTTAGCACCTAGAATGCCCGCCAAGGCCTATATCTGTCCTGCTTCACTATCTCACCCTTCTCTTTGTTTCTCCTTTGTTCTGCGTTCTCCCCCAGACTCCTCTCCCCCTATCCCCTGTCCCTTTGTACCCCCTTGCGTTCTCCACCCCCTTCTGGTCTTAGGCAGGCCTCTCCAACTCCAGAATCGTTTTTTTCTGCTCATTCACTTCCCTTTCCAGGCCTTCGATGGTCTGCTGCATTTTGTGCGTCGTCTCCTTCATCATTCCTTGGAGCTCTGACCAGAGTGCCTCCTTTATGTTGGTCGCTGCGTCCTGCTCACGCTCCGCTGCTTGGTCCGCCATCGTTTTCCCTTTCAGGCTCGCCTGTACCTCCGTCTCATCTTGTGGGGCCTGCCTGTGCGTCGGCCACTCATGCGCCTTACCCTCGCTGCGGCTGCTTGCGTCTCGCTGTCCTTCGCTTTGGTGTTTTTCTTTCCTCCTGTCTGTCTCTCTTTCTTTCCCCACTGCTGTTCCTTACCCTGGGGTTGCTCTCGCTTCCCCCGCTCCTCTGCTCTCGCTGGGTCTGTCTCGGGCTTAGGGTTTCCCTTTTGTTTTGTTGGGGAGGGTGGAGGTTGTGGCTGGTTAGTTTGCTCCCTTCCTTCCTTCCTCTCTTTCCTTGTCCCTCTATTTATGCATTTACTTGTATTTTTCCCCCTTCTCCGTCTCTTTTCTTCCCCCCTTCCTTCTCACTGGGTCAGGAGGGTTTGGGAGAGACGTTTCCTGGTGCGGACCGGAGTCCCTCTTTGTCTCGCCGCTCACCAGGTGGTCGCTGCCGGTCCGTTGCGAGGGGGGGGGGGGTGTCTCTCTCTCTGTCTCTCTTGCTCTTTGGCCCGAAGGCTCCGCTCCCAAGCGCTTGAGTCTCTGGCTTCGCGGTCCGGGCTGCCGCTTCTCTTCTGCCACCCACGTTCTGCTGTGCAGGGGGGGGGTGGCTCAGTCGGGCAGGCTCGCAGGATTGCGCTGTTAGGCACTAGTTCTGTTCGGGGACTCTCCTCGGCCACTTCTGAGCCTCCGGCTCCGGTTCCTCCCGCACCTTTTTAAAAATATTCTCCGGCTCTTCTCGCACACTTATTTCTCCCAAGGGCCTCAGCTTACTGTCGGTCCAGTCCCTTGCGGCTTTTTTCCTCCTGTTCGTACCTTCGGAGGAGTGCTGCGTGGGTTCTTTCTTTTTTTTTATATAAAAAAACAAGAATAAAAATACCCCCGGGTCTAAAAAACAAAACAAAAAGAAAAAAATCCTGAAAGTTTAGTCCTTTGGCGGGAGCACGTCTTCCCCCTACAGAGCTCCACTGGAAGTCCCGAAGCTTGTCTTTTGAACATTACTCGTCCCGCTCCCAATATTTTTCACTGAGGCCTTGTTTGAATCTGGCTCTTGGTTTATCTGCCTATCACTTTTCTTATTCCCCTTTCTGTCTTTTGTTTTTGCCCTTATTTCCTCCTCCTCTGACTACTTGCACATGGCTTTTTCCTCTCTTGCTTGATGCAGAAATCCAAAGCTTGTAACAAAACTTTGCTTTCTGGAACAGACTAACACTTTTCTCTGGGGGTAATTAGAGTTCACTTTGCTTCTTTCACTCGCTCGTTCTAAGCACAGAACATTAATGGCGGGGTTTGAGTATTGTTGAGAGGTTTGAGAATTGTTGGGGGAGTTTTGAGTATTGTTGGAGGCTTTGAGTATTGTCGGGGGGGTGGTTTTGAACATTATCGGGGGGGGGTGAGTACTGTTGGTGGGGTCAATGAGGTTGCCCTTCTTTTATCTAGATATTGATATGATATGCTTTCAGAGTGGCCAGGTAACAAGTGATACCGCCACAAGGTTCAACCGGGTATCGATCAAAGAGCCGAACAACCAGTTAGAAGATCAACGATACTTTATTTACACACAAGATTAACTTTACACATGCAACATAAACACTACGAGCTAAATTACACCTAACACTATGACAACCTATACTTAACTTCAGACACCCGGCTTAGGTCAGAGGAACAGTGGCCTTTGTTCGAATCTGGATCGGCTGGATCTGGAGAAGTAACTGTGGCTCGGCTAGGATCATCCGTCTGGTAGCGAGCGTTGAACTTGAACTTGCTTCTGGTCGTGGTGCTGCAGTTGGAATTGGACGTTGCCGGAGCATCAGGTTCAAAAGAGATCGAGAACATGGCAGTGTCTCTCTTTATCCTTGGGGGTTTCGCGCTCTTTTGGGCGGTCCTTAGGTTTGGACCCAATTAATTGGGCAGTTCTCGATCACTGCCTTCGATCTGAGCCAATAAAGGGGCGGGTGCCTTGATGGCTGGGCGTGTCCTAAGCGGTCATTGACCCTGCTGCTTATGCTTCCTGAGTAAAGGGAGTGGCGCCGAAATGTCTGCGATTGTATCGGTTACCTGAGTATCAATCCTTTGTCTTACGGAAGTGGGCCATCAAATGCTAATTGGTTGGGGGTTTTGATGCTGTCTGGATTTTCTGCTCACGAATATACATGCAGGCTCTGTGCCTGCCTGAATCTTATATTGTCCATATTTCCCTTTAGGATTTGTGAACGTCCATGTTTCTTGTTGTAAGTGGCCATCCCAGATGGCTACAGTCCGTCCTCTTGATCCTAAACGTGAAGCATGATGGATCACATTACTGAATCTTCTTCTGTTCTCTGGTATACTGGGTACCCTTAATCAAGGACACGTTCTATCCTACTCTGTCCCATAGATCGGAACATTTCCCTAAGTTTTCTTTTAATACATCACACATCGATAAAAATTCTAAGGGGGCACTATCACATTCACTCCCACCCTAACAGCACGGTGTGTATACCTACACCACAGGAACTGCAGCAGTTGAAGAAGGCAGGTCATCACCACCTTTACAGGGCAATTAGGGATGGGTAATAAATGCGGGGCTAGCCAGCGATACCCACATCCTGTGAATGAATGAAAAAAAAAGCAACAGTGAACATCTGGACATTCGCCACAGTTGCCATCATCAGATCTAAGCCAATGAAATGCTGTTCCCATGAGTTGATAGGAAAAGAACTCAGGACACAAATTTAAGGTTTTGAACTAAAGATACAGTGAGGAAAAACACTTTATTGGCAGCAAATGGTAATGATCTGTAATTCAATACCCATGAGGGTGGTGGATGCGGAGATGATCAATGATTTCAAAAAGAGGTTGGATGGGTGCTTGAGGGAAATAAACTTCCAGCGCAAAGGGGATATAGCGGGGAATGTGACTGACAAGATTACTCTGCAGGGAGCTGGGTATATGCTCAATGGGCCGTAAGTCTCCCTGTGCTGTAATAACTAGAGATCATAGATCATAGAATTTACAGTGCAGAAGGAGGCCATTCGGCCCATCGAGTCTGCACTGGCTCTTGGAAAGAGCACCCTACCCAAGGTTGACACCCCCACCCTATCCCCATTAACCCCACCCAACACTAAGGGCAATTTTGGACATTAAGGGCAATTTATCATGGCCAATCCACCTAACCTGCACACTTTGGACTGTGGGGGGAAACCGGAGCACCCGGAGGAAACCCACGCACACATGGGGAGGATGTGCAGACTCCGCACAGACAGTGACCCAAGCTGGAATCGAACCTGGGACCCTGGAGCTGTGAAGCAATTGTGCTATCCACAATGCTACCATGCTGCCCCGAACTTGTCTATATCAGCTACTGTCTGGGAGTAAAGTTTGTGTTCTGAAATGGTTGAATTCGATGTTGGATTGGAAACTTGTAAGTTTTTAAGTGAAAGTCGAGGTAATCTTCCTAGGGCTTATTCTGAGCATCACTGAAGTGGAATAAGAGGCTACGTGTAGAAAGATCAGAATGGGAGAGAGGGGAAGGGAGAAGATATTCACTGATACAGTGTTAAGCTGGGGGCTCGAACGGAGATGTTCCGCAAAATAATCACCCATTCTGCCTTTGAACACCCCAGTGTAGAGCAGACCATATTGTGAGCAGCGAATGCGGTGTGCCAAATTGAAAGATGTATACGTAGTTCACTGTTTCATCTGGCAGGAGTGTTTAGGGCCTTGGGAGGTGAGGAGACAGAGGCCCGGATTCTCCAATCCCGCAGCCAAGTTCTGACGCCGGCGTGAAAAGCTGAGTCAACCACTCCAGCGTCAATGGTTCACGATATTGAGGAATGCTCCTTTTCCTAGGGGGCGAGTTCGGCGCCGGAGTGGTCCCCGCAGCTCCAGCCGGGCAGAACGGCCGGCGCGCGTTTGTGTAGGCGCGTTACGGCCGGCGTGATTGCGCGCATGCGCGTGGGTTCCCGTCTCAGCGCCGTCCCCCGGGCAATATGGCGGAGCCCTACAGGGGCCCGGCATGGAGGGACATAAGCCCCCACGGAACCAGCCCACCCGCCGATCGGTAGGCCCCGATCGCGGGCCAGGCTACTGCGCCCCCCCCCCAAACCCGAGTCAGATCCCCCTCCCCGCGCCCCCCGCCCTCCCCCCCCCCCCCCCTCCAGGACGGTCCCCGCAGACACACCTTCCAGGTCCGCCATGTGGGACCTGAGTAACTCACACTGGCGGGACTCGGCCGAACTCAGCGGCCACTCAGCTCGTCCGGGCCCGGAGAATCGCCGGGGAAGTGCTTTCAACGGCCCGCGACTGGCGAGGCGGCGATCCCGCGGGCGCCCGAGAATCGGCACCTGAGAATAGGTAAGCCGACGTCGGGGCGCGATTCTCGCGTCCCCCCAGGGATTCTCCGATCCGGCGCGGGGTCGGAGAATCCCGGCCAGAGTGTTTGATAGGGCAGATGTTGCATTTTCTGCACATCTGTGATGCACACATGGCTTTTAATATATAAATCCATGCACACATTTTTATCTGGATGTGAGCTGTCTTGTAAAACACTTTCTCTGCTTCACTGCTCTCTAATATACTTTAACTGCTCCTTTAATCTGCACCATTTAGTTTAGAACAGGAACACTTTGTCTACATTTAACATTTTATTTTTCACCTTTGTAGAAAGTGGTGTGAGCTTGCTATCAGATTCGATTGAGAGTAATCATGGCGGAGACATAAAAAGGATAGTATGTCAGAACTCTCCTACTTATCTTCCCGGACAAAATACCCTTTATCAGAATTGTGAATACCTCAAAGAAAATAATAATTTCTGGTGAACTTTGAAACGTCAATACATGCCATCATTCGCAATTTTAAGAGAGCACGATTATCAGAAACAGACCCAGGATTGTGTGATGAGGAATCTGCCTCCTCACCTCAGCTATTGATAACGATGACTGTTCTCTCTTATTGATCAAACCATTCTCTTGTGTGGCGAATGGCTTATCTCAGCTCTACGTTGGGTAAGATTAAAGAGACAGTTTTCTATCAATCACAACTATTTCCAGCTCAGAGAGTACATCAATCATCCAATTCATTTTAATTCTGAGCTTTTTTTTTTGGATAGGTTCAGATGCATAGAAAGGGTTTGTGTCGAAGCTGAGTTATCAGATACATTTTTTAATCTCACCCTTTCAAACTGTAGAAATATCCACCTGCCTGTCACTCAGTATGTTACGGGGCTTGGTTTAGCACAGGGCTAAATAGCTGGCTTTTAAAGCAGACCAATTCAGGCCAGCAGCGCGGGTTCAATTCCTGTACCAGCCTCCCCGAACAGGTGCCGGAATGTGGTGACTAGGGGCTTTTCACAGTAACTTCATTTGAAGCCTACTTGTGACAATAAGCGATTTTCATTTCATTTTTTTTTCATGTCCAAGGATGTTTTTACAATGTGGCTTAAAGTTTAGGATTAGTTATTGGATAAATATTATCCAGGGATATCTAGGTATCAGCTTTTGAGTATATTTGTTCTAGGGTTTTCCCACATTTGACATTGTTAATGTTTCCGAAACATCCCCAGTTTCAGGATTCCAGGAAAAATAAGTGAACTGTCCTCTCGTTGGGATAATCACCAATGTTCACTCAGACAATAGCATCAAATAAAGCCATAAAGTGCACTGCATTTCTCCATGGGAAGCGAGTCCTGTGGAAAGATTGGAACTTCGAATTTGACGTTTGATACAACTCATTTTCCCGACACAGCCCAAAAAACTAAAAGGATGCCAGGTGAGAACTTAAACTATGTTATAGTCCCCATTGAGCCCAATAACGTTGAAAAAGAGGAGTTTGAATATACAGTTAAAAACAGGAAAGATGACATGACAAGATCTCACATTTTAAGATGTTTACTGTAAGAAACAGACTAAAAACACTTTTGACTAAACATTATTTTTATGGGCAACTTATACTTTAAGTGGCAGAACAGAAAAAAAAATACTATCCGGTATAAGTTGCACTATCCTTTAAGTAGACATTCAATTCCCCCAGAATCAGCCCAAAATTATTCTTATCTCCAAGGGTTTACTTCTGATGCTTTTCTTTCCCAATCTGGAATATTTTAATTCCAGAAGTGCCTTTCACAGCATGACTTTTCTCCCTTTACCTAAAGCTAGGAAAATCTTCCAACCTCATTTTAACCCTTCATGAAGTTGGTCTTTTCAACCCAATAGTACATTTCCAACCACATTCCTGCATGGTGAACCATAGAGATTTCAACCTCTAATTGCTCTCTCTTATGGATTCTGACGTGGGATGTGGCCATTGCTGGCAATGCCAGCATTTGTTGTCCATCCCTAATTGCCCTTGAAATGAGTGGTTTGCCAGGATCTTTTCAGGGGGCAGCTGGGAGTCAACCACACTGCTGTCTGTGGGTTTCCAGCGAAGCCTGTCCTCTCTCAAAGTTCATTTTCATGGCAACATGACTCACATAGGCCTTGTATCCAGGTAGAAATGCTGATTAGCTATCCTTCAGATCACAACTCTCTACTTTGGAAGTAAATGGACAGTCTAAAGCACAATTATTGACAACCTGACATTTTCAGCACTTTTCAAGGACGTTGGAGAATCACAATCTATCCACTGTTAACACAATCTGTTGCCATTGTCTCAAAGAATAAGCACCTTGTATCTTCTTTCCAGTAAAACAATCTGGATCCCCTTTAATCTCTAATAATCAAATCACCCAGGTTAGTTGTCAGGCAGACTTCAGAACAGGTCACATGATCCCCTTAATTTCATCTTAAATTAAAGACACAATACCAAAACATAATGGGTGTGATTTACCGGCCACATCCCACCGTATTCAGGATGGAACGTGGCCGGTAGATACCAGGAAAGGCCTCCCGAAATCTTCCGAGATGTTGCGATCTGGATCCCGCCCACAATAGGGTCAGATGCATCGAAAGAGTTTGTTGGTGGGACCCAGACTCGCATAACTAAAAGAGCTTAAAAGCCCACTTAGCCAAACTGCTGCTTTATTGAATGGCCATGCGGCACCTAACGGCTTTGCCAAGGAGACCCCAGCTGGGTGTGTTCAACACTGGTCCCCACAAGTGGGGACCAGACAGAATGCCACTGGGGAGGAGGGGGGGGGGTCTCCCAGGCGCTCGGTGGCCCCCGGGTGGTCGGCCTCTGGATAGGCTGGCACCCTGCCACCTCTGGTGCCACCTGGGCACCTTGGCACTGCCAGTCTGGCAATCTGGAATTGCCACCTGGGCACCCTGGCAGTGCAACCTGGGTGCCACCCTCCCAGGTAGTACTACCAGGCTGGCAGGGGCACTGCCATGGTGACAGGCCAGCGGTTCCAAGGTGCCAGGCTGGCTTTCTGCCCATGCCAGGGATCGGGTCCAGGCGTGCTCTGCTGGTATATGGTGGGTGCAGGCGGGGGAGGGGGGGGGGCCTCGATGATCCATCTGCTCGTCGGAGTTCCTCAGTGCAGGAAATGCGACTGAGTGTGGCCTCCGTGAGGTGTTCCCTGTAAGGGATCCCAAAAAACAGAGTGCCATTAGATAGCGCGACAAGTGCTGGGAACGATCCTCGACACCCGCCCTGAACGGACTCAGCATTTTAAAAATTAAACCACGCCCAACAATCTTATAAACCTCAAAACCATAACACTTGTCACAAGAACAGAGCCGAGTCACTAATCCAGAAAAAGATTTCCCCAGTGAACTCTGCTTTCTTACAGCTCTTTAACACACTCATGCTGTGCCACTCTGAGCATTAGCCAGGGCTGGTTCAAAAAGTGCACAGAGATCTAATTTTGAGCTGCAATGCTTTAGCACAGAGGGAATCTGCCCTTTGGGATGTGAACAGATTCATAATGACAGAACCCACAGTCCTATGTGAACCATGTTAGGTTCAGTTGGAATGAAACCAGTTTCCAGAGACAGATTTTACTCCTTCACAGTAATAGTTTAATGAATGAAATGAAAATCGCTTATTGTCACAAGTAGACTTCAAATTAAGTTACTGTGAAAAGCCCCTAGTCGCCACATTCCGGTGCCTGTTCGGGGAGGCTGGTACAGGAATTGAACCGTGCTGCTGACCTGCCTTGGTCTGCTTTCAAAGCCAGCGATTTAGCCCTGTGCTAAACCAGCCCCTATGTGTGTTTAAACTCACAATCCGATGTTTCTTCAGGGAGTGTAACACGGGCTCCTGTCTCTGCTTATCAG
The DNA here is from genome assembly GCF_047496885.1 of Scyliorhinus torazame. Taxonomy (NCBI): domain Eukaryota; kingdom Metazoa; phylum Chordata; class Chondrichthyes; order Carcharhiniformes; family Scyliorhinidae; genus Scyliorhinus; species Scyliorhinus torazame. Next base: position 26,220,701 of record NC_092723.1, on the reverse strand, counting down.
CTGCCCTTTACTGAGAGCAGTGATTAGTGCAAATACAGCACAGTGCTGAATGAAATTGGTTTGGACCAGTGCAAAACCCGATCCTTAAAATACCAGGTAAATAATGAGTGAAGGGGGAGAAGGGGAAGAGGGATGAGATATAAAGGAGGTGTAAATACAAAACGGTGCACCAGCCAAGGCTTATGGCAGCAAATGATTATTGTGCTGCTGCGAGGGAAATAGGAATATATTTTCCAGGAATTCCCAGATCTCCTCTGCCCATCTGTAAAAGTGCCATTAATGTGAACAATGCAGAATGTGTATGGGCCATCTGCTAGAAATCGCCTCTCGAAAGCAGGAGGATCTTATTGAAGCTATAAAGTACAGCAACATGGGAGATGTAAACTGGACCAAACATTATCAATCTGAGAGACAAGTTGTTCCACTTCTCTGTCCTTGCTCCAGTGAATATTATTTCATTTTTTAAATTTAAAGGGTGCAATTTTAGAGAGAAAAGTAGTTCCCTGTTAATAGCTGAATGTTGGATTTGCTGAGATCTTTCACGTGCTCCAATCTCCTCTGAGTTTCTGTAAAGTTGATGATGGTCACTGGGAGGCAACCAGCATCCAATTACTCACCCAGCTGGCCATGCGACAGCCTGGGCATTGAGTCTGGCTAGGCTATTTGAATGTGGGAGCATCACATTGTCAAACGAACACAGTTAGCTGACCTCCAGAGCTAAGGCGACGTCCAGGGTTTGCAAGTAAAATGAAAAGAAATCACCAGCTCAGGTGCCGAAAGTGCTTTAGGTAGCTTTTGCAATGTAGTCACTGTGGTAAGGTGAGGAAGGAGGGAGTTACTTGGTGTTCAGCAAGATCCACAAACAACAATACTCTGTTTTAGTGAATTTGATTGAGGGATAGATGGTGCCAAAAATCATTTACATTTACCTGAGAGAGGCAGGTGGAGCACAGGGTTTATGTCTCATCTGAAACACAGCACTTCTGATAGTGCAGCACTCCCTCAGTGCTGAAGGTGTGAGTGCAACACTTCCTCAGCATAGCCATTACGACACTGCAGCACTCCCTCAGTACTGAAGGTGTGACAGTGCAACACTTCCTCAGCATAGTCATTGCGACACTGCAGCATTCCCTCAGTACTGAAGGTGTGACAGTGCAACACTTCCTCAGCATTGTCATTCCGACGCGGCAACACTCCCTCAGTACTGAAGGTGTGACAGTGCAATACTTCCTCAGCATAGTCATTCCGACACTGCAGCACTCCCTCAGTACTGAAGGTGTGAGTGCAACACTTCCTCAGCATTGTCATTCCGACGCGGCAACACTCCCTCAGTACTGAAGGTGTGACAGTGCAATACTTCCTCAGCATAGTCATTCCAACACTGCAGCACTCCCTCAGTACTGAAGGTGTGAGTGCAACACGTCCTCAGCATAGTCATTCCGACGCTGCAACACTCCATCAGTACTGAAGGTGTGACAGTGCAACACTTCCTCAGCATAGCCATTACGACACTGCAGCACTCCCTCAGTACTGAAGGTGTGACAGTGCAACACTTCCTCAGCATTGTCATTCCGACACTGCAGCACTCCCTCAGTACTGAAGGTGTGACAGTGCAACACTTCCTCAGCATAGTCATTCCGACACTGCAGCACTCCCTCAGTACTGAAGGTGTGACAGTGCAACACTTCCTCAGCATAGTCATTCCGACACTGCAGCACTCCCTCAGTACTGAAGGTGTGACAGTGCAACACGTCCTCAGCATAGTCATTCCGACACTGCAGCACTCCCTCCGTACTGAAGGTGTGACAGTGCAACACTTTCTCAGCATAGTCATTCCGACACTGCAGCATTCCCTCAGTACTGAAGGTGTGACAGTGCAACACTTTCTCACATAGTCATTCCGACACTGCAGCACTCCCTCCGTACTGAAGGTGTGACAGTGCAACACGTCCTCAGCATAGTCATTCCGACACTGCAGCACTCCCTCAGTACTGAAGGTGTGACAGTGCAACACTTCCTCAGCATAGTCATTCCGACGCTGCAACACTCCATCAGTACTGAAGGTGTGACAGTGCAACACGTCCTCAGCATAGTCATTCCGACCCTGCAGCACTCCCTCAGTACTGAAGGTGTGAGTGCAACACGTCCTCAGCATTGTCATTCCGACACTGCAGCACTCCCTCAGCACTGAAGGTGTGAGTGTAACACGTCCTCAGCATAGTCATTCCGACACTGCAGCACTCCCTCAGTACTGAAGGTGTGACAGTGCAACACTTCCTCAGCATTGTCATTCCGACACTGCAGCACTCCCTCAGTACTGAAGGTGTGACAGTGCAACACTTTCTCAGCATAGTCATTCCGACACTGCAGCACTCCCTCAGTACTGAAGGTGTGACAGTGCAACACGTCCTCAGCATAGTCATTCCGACACTGCAGCACTCCCTCAGTACTGAAGGTGTGAGTGCAACACGTCCTCAGCATAGTCATTCCGACACTGCAGCACTCCCTCAGTACTGAAGGTGTGACAGTGCAATACTTGCTCAGCAAAGTCATTCCGACACTGCAGCACTCCCTCAGTACTGAAGGTGTGACAGTGCATAACTTTCTCAGCATAGTCATTCCGACACTGCAGCACTCCCTCCGTACTGAAGGTGTGAGTGCAACACGTCCTCAGCATAGTCATTCCGACACTGCAGCACTCCCTCAGTCCTGAAGGTGTGACAGTGCATAACTTTCTCAGCATAGTCATTCCGACACTGCAGCACTCCCCCAGTACTGAAGGTGTGAGTGCAACACGTCCTCAGCATAGTCATTCCGACGCTGCAGCACTCCATCACTACTGAAGGTGTGACAGTGCAACACTTCCTCAGCATTGTCATTCCAACACTGCAGCACTCCCTCAGTACTGAAGGTGTGACAATGCAATACGTCCTCAGCACTGTCATTCCGACACTGCAGCACTCCCTCAGTACTGAAGGTCTGACAGTGCAACACTTCCTCAGCATTGTCATTCCAACACTGCAGCACTCCCTCAGTACTGAAGGTGTGACAATGCAATACGTCCTCAGCACTGTCATTCCGACACTGCAGCACTCCCTCAGTACTGAAGGTGTGACAATGCAATACGTCCTCAGCACTGTCATTCCAACACAGCAGCACTCCCTCAGTACTGAAGGTGTTAGTGCAACACTTCCTCAGCATAGCCATTACGACACTGCAGCACTCCCTCAGTACTGAAGGTGTGACAGTGCAATAGTTCCTCAGCATTGTCATTCCGACACTGCAGCACTCCCTCGGTACTGTAGGTGTGACAGTGCAATACTTCCTCAGCATCGTCATTCCGACACTGCAGCACTCCCTCAGTACTGAAGGTGTGAGTGTAACACGTCCTCAGCATAGTCATTCCGACACTGCAGCACTCCCTCAGTACTGAAGGTGTGACAGTGCAACACGTCCTCAGCATAGTCATTCCGACACTGCAACACTCCCTCAGTACTGAAGGTGTGAGTGTAACACGTCCTCAGCATAGTCATTCCGACACTGCAGCACTCCCTCCGTACTGAAGGTGTGACAGTGCAACACGTCCTCAGCATAGTCATTCCGACACTGCAACACTCCCTCAGTACTGAAGGTGTGAGTGTAACACGTCCTCAGCATAGTCATTCCGACACTGCAGCACTCCCTCAGTACTGAAGGTGTGACAGTGCAACACGTCCTCAGCATAGTCATTCCGACATGCAGCACTCCCTCAGTACTGAAGGTGTGACAGTGCAACACTTCCTCAGCCTAGTCATTCCGACACTGCAGCACTCCCTCAGTACTGAAGGTGTGAGTGTAACACGTCCTCAGCATAGTCATTCCGACATGCAGCACTCCCTCAGTACTGAAGGTGTGACAGTGCAACACTTCCTCAGCCTAGTCATTCCGACACTGCAGCACTCCCTCAGTACTGAAGGTGTGAGTGTAACACGTCCTCAGCATAGTCATTCCGACACTGCAGCACTCCCTCAGTACTGAAGGTGTGACAGTGCAACACGTCCTCAGCATAGTCATTCCGACATGCAGCACTCCCTCAGTACTGAATGTGTGACAGTGCAACACTTCCTCAGCATTGTCATTCCGACACTGCAGCACTCCCTCAGTACTGAAGGTGTGAGTGCAACACGTCCTCAGCATAGTCATTCCGACACTGCAGCACTCCCTCAGTACTGAAGGTGTGACAGTGCAACACTTCCTCAGCATAGTCATTCCGACACTGCAGCATTCCCTCAGTACTGAAGGTGTGACAGTGCAACACGTCCTCAGCATAGTCATTCCGACGCTGCAGCACTCCCTCAGTACTGAAGGTGTGAGTGCAACACTTCCTCAGCATAGCCATTACGACACTGCAGCACTCCCTCCGTACTGAAGGTGTGACAGTGCAACACTTCCTCAGCATAGTCATTCCGACACTGCAGCACTCCCTCAGTACTGAAGGTGTGACAGTGCAACACTTCCTCAGCATAGTCATTCCGACGCTGCAGCACTCCCTCAGTACTGAAGGTGTGACAGTGCAACACGTCCTCAGCATAGTCATTCCGACAGTGCAGCACTCCCTCAGTACTGAAGGTGTGACAGTGCAACACGTCCTCAGCATTGTCATTCCGACACTGCAGCACTCCCTCAGCACTGGCCCTCCTGCAACTTCCCAGAATCAGCTTCAGAAAGTTGGAAAGATTGTATCGATGTGATCCAGTCATAGAAGAGCAAGTGGGCTGGGCAATTACCTTTACTCCCTGTCCTTTCCAACCTTAGCACGACACTGGAGGGTGGCAGAAATAACCCAGAGACATTGTAAATATCAGTATCGCGAGGCTAACAGCCTGCTAAAGACATCATTAAACGGGTCAACCAGCTATCCAATTCAGTACAAGAATGATTTCTCAGTGGTCATTGAAATCCCAATATGAGATCCCAAGCTGGCCCAGTCACCTTTCGAGAAAAATTCAATCTCACTAATAGAATCTCCTCTAATACCTGAAAATTGGGCAGCACGGTAACACATAGAACATAGAACATACAGTGCAGAAGGAGGCCATTCGGCCCATTGAGTCTGCACCGACCCACTTAAGCCCTCACTTCCACCCTATCCCCGTTACCCAATACCCCATTTAACCTTTTTGGTTGCTATGGGCAATTTATCATGGCCAATCCACCTAACCTGCATGTCTTCGGACTGTGGGAGGAAACCGGAGCACCCGGAGGAAACCCACGCAGTCACGGGGAGAACATGCAGACTCCGCACAGACAGTGACCCAGGGGGGAATTGAACCTGGGGCCCTGGCGCTGCGAAGTCACAGTGCATTGGACATTCTGAATTCTCCCTCTGTGTACCCGAACAGGCGCCGGAGTGTGGCAATCAGGGGGTTTTCACAGTAACTTCTTTGCAGTGTTAATGTATGCCTACTTGTGATACTAATAATGATTATTATTGATTGAGCAGTCCTGCAGGACCTCGCAGTGCTCCCTGAAACCAAAAAGCCAGTCACCTACTGCCCCCTTGAATTTCATCATCCGAGCTTCAATGGCAGCTCATACAATATGCGGTAAACCTGGCGGAGAACATGGGAGTGAAACCAAGGAGATGGAACAAAGCCTCAGAGTCATCCTATGCAATAAGGTTCAGAGAAACAACCCAAACTTATTATAAAAAAGACTACACTCCACACCAGCTTCATATACTTCATGTCATCCTTAGCGGAGGAATGCTAAAGGTGACCAGCCAGCATGAATCTCACTGGTGAGCAGATTTAGAACGAGGTGCATTTCTGCCGCGGCAACGTCACCTCACATCATAAAACAACTGTGTAATAGATATGCTTCATTCACAACCGACAAGAACAGAGTCTGGAATCCATTGTCCAGGCTTCAGATAACCAGGCACATCCTCAGCAATCTCAGCACACACTCTAGCAATCAATGTAAGAATACAAACACGGGAAATTGAAGCAGGGTTAGACCATTCCACCCATCCAGCCTGCCCTGTCAATACAATCATGCCGACCTTGGACTTCACCTCCAGTATCTCGGCCACTCAGCATAACCCTTAATTCCTTCAGAAACAAAATGCCTGCCTGTCCCAACCTTAATTGTATTCAATGATGGAACATCCACAGCACTCAGGGGTAGGGAATTCCAAACATTCACAATCTTTGTAAGAGTCCTTCCTATTTCTTCCCTTATTTTCCCTTTGTGGTTTGTTATCAAACAGTTAAAATTGACTTCCTATCACCCACAAAGCCAGGGAGCTTTGGAGAGATCTCATCAGACTCCCAAGACCATAATTGGGGCCTGTTGTCACGAATATCCAAGAGATATTCCCGTACCAGCCTCCCTGAACAGGCGCCGGAATGTGGCGACTAGGGGCTTTTCACAGTAACTTCATTGAAGCCTACTCGTGACAATAAGCGATTTTCATTTCATTTCATTTCAGATTGGGACAAAGGATTGGATTTTTTTACTCTTTGCCTCCAGAGATTTTCCGAACACATCTGCTGGGTTTAACCCATTTGAGTTGGTTTATGGCCATGAAATACAGGGGGCGGGATTCTCCGTCCCTCCAGCCCTATTTTCCGGTGCGGCTTGCCCCCACTGGCAGCGGGCTCCTCCGTTCCAGCAGCTGGCCAATGGAATTTCGAATTGTGGCTGTCCCACGCTGTTGGGAAACCTGTGAGCGTGGGTGCGTTGCCAGCGAAGTGGAGGATTCCACCTGTAGTGATAACATGGTTGTGTTGTAATTCACCGACTGACCAGTAGAAGTCTCATTCGTATATAAATTAATGTTAGAGTCAGGTGACCTCAGACTGACTAGGGAAATGGAAGAGAGAGGTTGCTTGTGCATGTTAATACTATTATTCATCTGTTGTTTTGTATATATTTGCCCCACAGTTAATGTTAATAAATCATTCATAGCTTTAGCTACAAGTGTTCTTGTAATATAAATCAGGCCACCTGACAAGAACATTACACTGCCAGTTTGTTAAAATTGAAGAAGGAGAAATTTCTAAAACCAGAGGACAATTCCTCAATGTTGGATTATATGTCTACATTTCTGGGAAGACGCACAGGAGCCTGTCTGGTAGCTCAGGAGCATTTAAAGATTTCTGGAGCCAGAATTAAACTGTAGGTGGACAGACAAGCTAGGTTCCAAATCTTCCAGGTTAGGGATGAGGTATTAGTATTGTTACCATTGCATGGTGAACCTCTGAAGGTGAAATTCAGTGGACCCTATAAGGTGCTTGGAAGAGTGAGTAAGGTAACTTATTTAATCAATACTCCATGCCATAGGAAGAAGGACCGGTGGTGCCATATAAACATGTTAACAAAATAATATTGTAGGTAGGAGGAGGGAAAGGGACAAGAATTTCAGGTCGTGAAAGAAAACAGTAATGGGAAGAGTGAGTTCGGAGAAGAGGTAGACAGTACACAGAATGACCCTCCGGCAGTACGATTGACAAATACAGACATCTTAGGTCAACTAGAGGCTCAATTTGCGTATTTAGAAGAAGGACAGTGGAAAGTTCTAATAAAGACATTTGGAAAATATCGACAGGTTTGTAGGGACACCCCAGGGTGCACTCTGTTGATTGATCATGATGTAGACCTAGGAAACTCCGAACCGATAAAGCAAACACCCTTCCTGGCTGAATCCACACAAACTGGCTCAGTTGAGACAGAGATCCAATATATATTGGAAAATGACTTAATTGAGCCCAATGGGAGTAATTGGAGTACGCTGGCAGCATTAGTGCCTAAGTCGGATGGAACCATGTGGTTCTGCAAAGATTACTTGAAAATAAATGCCATCACCAAAACATATTTGTACCCAATTCCAAGCATGGAGGACTGCATTGATAGACTAGGTAGTGCCTCCTTCCTGTTAAAGATTGACCTGTTGAAAGGTCATTGGCAGGTCCCGTTAGCACCCAGGGCAAGGGAAATATCTGCTTTTGTAATGCCCCGGGGGTTGATTCAATGATGGGCAATGCCTTTTGGACTCAAAAACGCACCAGCAACATTCCAACGACTTATGTCCCAAGTAGTAGCTGGAGTGCCTAACTGTGTGATCTATATGGATGATGTGTAGTGACACATCAAAAGAACATATAGAGCAATTGGAGGGGCTATTCAGACAACTGGAGTTGGCCAGGCTAGTAATCAATTTGGCTAAAAGTGAGTTTTCCAAGGCCAAAGTCACCTACTTAGGTCATGTGGTGTGACAGGGGCAAGGGGTGCCCCGAACGGCCAAAGTAAGGGCATTATTGGACGTTCCCGACCCAAAATTAATGGGAAATTATGATGTTCCCGGATATGTGCGGATTCTGTAGGAAATTCATGCAGAACTTCAGTCCTTTAACCAGTTGGAGAAACAAGCAAAAATGATGTGATTCGCAGGCTACCAAGTTGGAATTTAAACTATTTGCCACCAGAGATTCTCCAAACGAAACTACTGGCTTTAGCCATTTGAGTTGGTTTATTTATTTTTTTAGTTTAGAGTACCCAATTCTTTCTTTTTCTAATTAAGAGACAATGTAGTGTGGCCAATCCACCTACCCTGCTCATCTTTGGGCTGTGGGGATGAGACCCATTCAGACACGGGGAGAATGTGAAAACTCCCCACGGACAGTGACCCGGGATCGGGATCGAACCTGGGTCTTCGGCGCCGTAAGGCAGAAGTGCTAACCACTGTGCCACCGTGCTGTACCTTGAGTTGGTTCATGGCCACAAAATATGGGATCTGTTAAAATTGATGAAGAAGTTTCTAAGATCAGAGGATGTTGGATTACATGTCTACATTTCTGGGAAGACTCACAAGAGAGCTTAGGCCATCTTAATGAGCGAATCAGTTCTGGCCGCCCCGGACTTTTCCAGACCATTTAAAATGGCCACAGGTGCCAGTGACCTGAGGGAAGGGGCAGTACTTCTGCAAGACGTCAATGCAGGAATGGAGAGGTCAGGAGGATATTTTTTTTAAAAACTAAGTCTGTGCCAAAGAAAGTATTCCACTATTGAAGAGGAAGCCTTAGAATTGCTACTAGCCCTTCAGCATTTTGAAGAACATGCCCAAAATGACAATCAACAAGTCTTTGTTTATTCAGACTTGCGTTTATGGAGACGTTTTAAATCCAGAATGCAGGTTTATCCCATTGGAGTTTATTATCACAACAGTTCAATGTTAAAATTGTACACATTCCCAGTGTTACGATACCCTGGGTGAGAGTGCGATCAGTTCCGGCCCCACAAACCCCGGAGTCCCAACATAAGTGATTTAACCAATAATTTGTGTTTTCATGAGATCTTTAACCACTGACTGCCCTCATGGGTTACAATCATCAGGGGCTGGTTTCTCCAATCCCCGCCGCTGAAATCACGTTCGGCGACGGGGCGGAGAATCCCTGAATACGCCGAAAAGCGGCGCACTCGCAGAGTACGCCACACGCCGTATCCACGGCCTCCGTACGTTGCCTGAAGCCCGCCCCACAATGCTGCATCCAAACACACCCAAGACAGGCACACGGTAAGGGGAGCAGAAGAATTAAAACAATGGTTTGAGCTGAATCTTCACTGCTGAGGTTGTGGTCCCTGTAGGCGCTGGCCCTCTCTGAATGCGACCCTTTGGGGAATGGATTTATATGAGTTTCAAGTCAGTGCAATTCTGTCCTTTGACCACCAGATGGAGCTTTACACAGGCGATTCAGATCGGTGCTATTCTGACCTCCAAACACCAGATGCAGCCTGAGACAGGAGATTCAGGTCGGTGCAATTCTGACCTCTGGCCACCAAATGGAGTCCCCGTCTCTCTGAGATATTGCTGGTAATTTAAGCCTGAGAATTGTACAGGCTTTTCCCCTTGCCTAATCTCTGTGCAAAAACAATGGCTGTATTATAAACAGAGTTCTTAGTTTGGGTTCTTCCCAGCCATTCAGACAGAGGATTAAAGAATCACAGACTTGGTGGGAAACTGCTTGCAATCTCTCACTCCAGAAGTTTCCCTTCACAGTTCAGACTGCTATCTGTCTTTTAAATAGGAGTGCCTTCACAGATCAGACTGCAGCCTTTTAAATCACCTGGCAGAGAGAGATAGCCTTTCAGCTGCTTCCTGCCTGAAGCTCTTCTCACAGAACTCAGGACAAAATGGAGGTCTTCACAAGACCCACCTTTCTTCCCGAAGAATCTGAATGGCTCCACTAATTGCAAGCAATAGCAAGAGATGGCTTTAAATTCCAGCCTCACTGATTGTCTGCTTGCCGAGTCTATCAAACTGGCAGCATGGGCTCTGCCACAGAACCTAAAAGGAAAGTCCTGGGCTAGTCCATTAGTCCAGTGGTGTTTTCAGTTTGCAGCAGCTAGCAAGAAGATTGTAGATTAAAGGCAGCTAGGTCAGGAATTAAAAAAGGAAACACAGAGCAGATAAAGGTTTTCCAACAGTATCCTCACACCGGAAGGAATAATGTGATTGCGGATGCTTTGTCATGTGTTTAAGCGTTGACTAGTTACCAATGAGACTGGGAGGGAACTTATACAATAGGGATGGATTGGATGGATATGTGTTTGTGATTTATGCCTTCCATAACTCATAATGAAACGTCCATACCATGACATTTCATTCTTTTAGGGAGGGAGGATTATAAGGGCCCTTTCTGTTTATTCCCTTTCTTTTATTTTGGCATTATCATTTTTGATCCGTGGGTGATGAATGGACATGTATCCTTAAGTCAAGCAGCGGAGAGAATGAGAAATTCAGAATTTACGGAGAGAATACCCGACTAGACTCGGCTGGCTTGAAAAGGAGCTTTAGACTTTCCGGCACCAGAGAGAGATGGGGTGGGACTCGGTTTGATTGATTGGCTAGGGGCTAATGAATTGGCCCAAAAGACCACACTCTACCCAGTAGCAGGTGGTGGTTGGATCCTGTCCCAATGGAATGATTTTCAGAGTTCCAAGGAGCTACGTTTGAATCCTGGACACCTGGGCAAAGGACCTTCTCTCTCTCTCTCTCTCTCTCTCTCTCCGGAAAGGCTGTGAGTTGCTGTATTTCTGAACCTCTGTGAGAAGCTTAATGAATTACTCAACAGTGAAAACCACTATAGGATGCAAATAGTGACCTGGATTTGAAGCTTACTTTGAAGGAAGGTCTGATTAAGGACAACCATCTAACACCAAGACTATTTTTACTTTTACTTATCATTTTTTTACACCACTCTCCTCCGCTGTGTTTCTGTCTGTCTTGTATGTGTGTAGAGGGTGGGGGCAAGTTAAAGTGGGGGGTTAGGAATTGTTAACCAGTTGTCTTTGCTACATATTTCATTATAGTTCTTGTTATAAATAAACAGTAATTGAGTTTACATTTACAAACCTGGTGACTGTAATTTATGGGCAGCCAAGGGCCAAAGATTTTGGGTATTTTTCTCAGAATTATTTGTTAATTTAATTGTATTGCGCCTCTGCATCAAAGGGGGCTGGAATTGACGATGTCCTAGCCTAGGGTGTTTGGGCAGCATGGTAGCATTGTGGATAGCACAATTGCTTCACAGCTCCAGGGTCCCAGGTTCGATTCCGGCTTGGGTCACTGTCTGTGCGGAGTCTGCACATCCTCCCCATGTCTGCGTGGGTTTCCTCCGGGTGCTCCGGTTTCCTCCCACAGTCCAAAGATGTGCAGGTTAGGTGGATTGGCCATGATAAAGTGCCCTTAGTGTCCAAAATTGCCCTTAGTGTTGGGTGGGGTTGCTGGGTCATGGGGATAGGGTGGAAGTGTTGACCTTGGGTAGGGTGCTCTTTCCAAGAGCCGGTGCAGACTCGACGGGCTGAATGGCCTCCTTCTGCACTGTAAATGCTATGATAATGATACACCTTTAAGTGAAGAAATTTCTCCTCATCTCAATCCTAAAGGATCGGCTCCTTATCTGAGACTGTGCCCCCCGTGTTTTAGATTCACCAGCCAATGTGGAACGTGGAAAGCAGTAACCAATCTGGAACCTAGTAACCAACATTTGTAACCAGCATGGAAACTTACAATCAATGTATAATCTACTGATCAACCTGGTAACTAACAGTAAATTCAAAATTCAATACCAAAACCAATCCAGTAACTAATATGGGATCCAGTGATGAACAAAAAAAGTAGTCACAAATTTGGAATTCAATATTCAGCTCAGAATTAGAAACCAGTATACAATGTGGAATTTGCTAACCAACACTAGTGACCATTGTGGAAGTCAGTGACCGTGCATCCATTAACCGATCTGAATTTCTTGAGCTCAATACATCCTGGGACAGTTGTTGGAGTGGTGGAGGTGGGGAGGAGCGGATGGGACCTGTACAGACCGAATGTAATAGAGACGGGACCAATGTCCTTGCAGGGTGATTTGCGCTTGTTATCATAGATCATTGAATTTACAGTGCAGAAGGAGGCCATTCGGCCCATCGAGTCTGCACCGGCTCTTGGAAAGAGCACCCTACCCAAGCCCACACCTCCACCCTATCCTCATAACCCAGTAACCCCGCCCAACACTAAGGGCAATTTTGGACACTAAGGGCAATTTAGCATGGCCAATCCACCTAACCTGCACATCTTTGGACTGTGGGAGGAAACCGGAGCACCCGGAGGAAACCCACGCAGACACGGGGAGAACGTGAAGACTCCGCACAGACAGTGACCCAAGCCGGGAATCGAACCTGGGACCCTGGAGCTGTGAAGCAATTGTGCTATCCACAATGCTACCGTGCTGCCCAAATTAGGGAGGGTTGTTATTAAGGGGGGTTTAAATGAATTTGGCAGGGATTGAGAACCAGGAGATGACATTTCAGGGGAAGTGAATGGTTCGGGTCTGGAATGCACCACCTGAGAATGTCGTGGGGGCAGCTTTAGCCATAGCTACCAGAGGGAAGTGGACAATTATCTGAAGGGAAGAGATTTTCAGGGTTACTGAGAAAAAGCAGGGGATTGGGACTGTCAAGTTGCTCTTGTAGAGAGCTGGCATGAACATGACAGATGCAATGACCTCTTTCTGTGTTACAATCATTCTATAATTCCAGTTAACACTGTTACTTAGGAAGACTCTCCAACTAACCCCAACAAAATTCTGTTTCCCGCATAAGTCACCCTGTGGCCTGAATCCGAGATAATTCAGTGACCATGAGTGCCAAATTTTCAGTGGTTCAGTCCCAAGGACAGAATGGGATATGGTTGTCCAAAATTGTTTGTCCTTTGTGCTTGCGATGACTAAAGAGCAACAGGCAATCCTATCAGTGGGAGACGGTTTGTGTGAAATTCTCAAAGTCCAGGGTGCATTGGGTGCTCTGTGCTACCGTAAGTGACTGTGACATTGCTAGAGGGGGTCGGAGATGCTTCATCAAACTAAGAGTGAAAAAGAGTCAGTCAGGAAACTTTGGCACACCCTTACCCAGCATTCCCCCCATCCCATGGCAGCCATTTCCTGTTAAATTCAACTAGTGAAAGAGGTTTGATGGGCTGAATGGTCTTCTCCTTTCACTTACACTTAACACCATGAAGAACCCATAATTCTCAGCACAGTAACCACCACATTTCCCGGTCACCTCAGTTGATCATTAGAGCAGCTGGTGGAATTTAAATTCAATTATTTCAAAAAAAATTGGAATTGTAAGCTAGACCATGAAACCGGCATTGATTATAGTGAAAACAAATCTGGTTTACTAATGTCCTTAAGGGAAGGAAATCCGCCATCCTTACCTGGTCTGGCCTCCAGATCCACAGCAATGTGGTTGACTTGTAACTGCCTCTGAAATGACCTCGCGAGTCACTCAGTTCAAGGGTAGGTTAGTCATGAAGGCCCTGCCTTCTCAATCTCGCCCCTCCCCTGAGGAGTGGCGATCCTCAGGTTAAATCATCACCAGCGAGCTCTCCCCCTCAAAGAGGAAAGCAGCCTATGGTCATCTGGGACTATGGTGACTTTACATTCACAGTTAGGGATGGACGACAAATGCTGACCTGTGCGTTACGCCCACATCCCATGAAAACCTAAAGAAAAAAATCCTTTGCCTATTGATGAATGAGCTGTAGACAGCACTAAATAGGTTATTGACACAGCTGGCATTCAATGAACTCATGCACCATTCCTCCTCCATTGATTCTTCCTAGTTTCCAGTTAATATACCCCTGCATTAATATGTATGGAAATTAACTTGGTCATTTAGTGGCCAGAGACACAAATTGAGCGAGACATCATTGGGTTCCGATAGTTAAAAATCTTGCAGAATCTGAAGAATCATAAAGTAATCCTCCCAATCCTCAGGTCTGCTGCTATTTCTGGCCAATTTGTATGGCTGTTCCTTGGATCTAAAACTATCTCTAATTTTCCTTGTAAACCATGGCTTAGCCACCTTTCCTTTTTCATTTTTGCACCAGTCAGGAATGAACAGTTGTTGCAGTTCACACATGCGCTCTTTGGATGTTTGCCATTGCCTATCCACCATTATCCCTTTAAGTAGCGTTCCCAATCAATCATAGCCAACTCACGCCTCATACCATCACAATTACCTTTATTTAGATTCAGGACCCTAATCTCGGAATTAGTTACATCGCTCTCCACCTTGATGAAGAATTTTATCCTATTATGGTTGTTCATCCCCAAGGGGCCTTGCCAATTATTATTTTATCATTACACAACACGCAGTCTAGGATGGCCTATTCTCTGGGTGATTCCTCAACACATTGCTCCAGTAAACTATCCCGTACACACTCCAGGAATTCCTCCTCTACGATATTGTTACTAATTTGATTTGTCCAATCTATAATGCAGATAAATGTCGTCCATAATTACAGATGTGTCCCTCATTGCACATGTCTCTAATGCGTTTAATGCCATTCCAAAAATCGCCACTATAATTTGGGGGTCTATATACAACACCGATTAATATTTTTTTGCCCCTTGCTGTTTCTCAGCTCCACCCATACAGATTCCACATTGTCGGAGCTAATATCCTTCCCCACTATTGCATTATTTTCCTCTTCAATCAGCAATGCAGCCCCCCCTCCCCACCCCGCCTTTTCCCTTTTGTCTTTGCTTCCTAAATGTTGAATACCTCTGGATGTCCAGGTCTCATCTCTGGTCACTCTGCAGCCATCCTCCATAATTCCAAGTGTATCATACGTGTTTACATCTATTTCTGTGATTAATTCATCCATCTTATTTTGAATTGACCGCGCATTAAGGCACAGCCTTAAGGCTTGTCTTTTTAACATTCCTTTTCCCGTCACCATTCTTTTTCACTGTGACCCTGTTTGGTCTGGCCCCTGATTTCTCTGCCCATCATTTTTCTTATTCCCCTTTCTGTCTTTTGCTCTTGCCTCTGCTTTCTCCCCCTCTGACTCCTTGCATAGGTTCCTATCCCCCTGTCATTTTAGTTCCCCCAAACCTTCTAGCAAATACTCCCCTCGGACATCAGTCCCAGTCCTGACCAGGTGTGACCACGTATAACCTGTCCAGTTTGTGCTGGGCTCTCCTCTCCCAGAACCGGTCCCAATTGTCATAATATACACCAGTATATCATGGTGCAGACACACACACAGTGATGGACACACAGTGGGACCAATCAACACACACAACACCGCAGCCAATCACCAGTTAGAGCACATGCACTCTAAAGACAGGGGGCATCAGAGTTCCCGCTCATTCGAGCTGCAGCTAGCTAGTAGGACAGAGCTCACAGCCTGCAGCATAGACATTCACCATGTGCTGAGTGCATCGACTGGTTAGGATAAGGCAAAGGTCTTTAGTTAAAGCTAGTATCATGTTAACCCACAGTGAGAGTATGTTAAACAGTTAATGATTCAATAAAATAGTGTTGCACTATTTCAAGTGTTGGTGACCTGTATGTGTTCCACGGATCCAGAGCGCCCAACACAACACCAATGACCCAGGAATTTGAAATCCTCACCCTCGCACCATCTCTTCAGCTACAAATTCATCCACTATCCACTTATATTTCTGTTTTGACTAGCACGTAGCACTGGTGGTAATCCTGAGATTGCTACCTTTGAGGTCCTACTTTTCAACTTACTTCCCAACTCCCGTATTCTGCTTTTAGGACCTCGTCCCTTTTTTTATTTATGTAGTTTAGACCAAAGTGTAGTAAAACCACCAGCTGTTCACCCTCCCCATCCAGAATGTCTTGTAGCCACTCTGAGGCACCTTTGACCCTAGAACCAGGGAGGCAACATGCCATCCTGGAGTCTCGTTTGCAGCCACAGAAATACCTATCTATTCCGTTTACAATTAATTCCCTTACAACTATACCATTCACACACTTTTTACTCCTCCCCTATGCAGCAGAGCCAACCATGGTGCAACAAATTTGGTTGTAGTTGCTTCCCCGTGAAAGAGCATTCCCCCGCCACCCCCCCCCCCCCCCCCCCCCCCACCAACAGTATCCAGAGTGGTGTATCTTCTTTGAAGGGGATTGGCCACAAGAGATTCCTACACTGACTGCCTCACTCTCTTGCTCTATATGCTGGTCATCCATTCCCTTCCTGCCTGTGAAGTCTTAGCCTGTGGTGTGACCACCTCTCTATACGTGCTATCCACGATACTCTCTACCTGCAGATGCTCCAAAGTTTTCCCAGCCACTGTAGCAGCTCCAAAGCCCAGGCTTCCAGGAGCTGCAGCTGGAGACATAATAATAATATTTTTATTGTCACAAGTAGGCTTACATTAACTGAAATTAAGTTACTGTGAAGTTACATGTTGGTTCTGTGCACTGGAAATGTTCCCAGCTTCCCACATAGTACAGGAAGAGCATATTACAGCTCCTGCCATGACTTACCCCATTAAATTAAATCTTTTGGAAGCTACTTGAAATCATATAGTATCAATTACTTTAGGGCTCCGTTTCTTGTGGTCGTATTCTAGGCCCCCTGGTCTCAATATCCGGCATTTTCCAGCCTCCCCTCCTTTTTCCTTGCCCCCCCTCCACCCTCCCTTCCCTGTCTGTTATCCATGGTCCAGTTGGCTCCCATGCATCCCCCATCTCCCGGCGTATTGGCTGTTGGCCTCAAACAGGTCCTGGAACAAGTTGGTGAATGACCTCCACGCCTTGTGGAAGTCTTTCCCTGACCCTCGGATAGTGAACGTGATCTTTTCCAGGTGGAGAAATTACGACAGGTCTGCCAGCCAGTCTCCAGCTGTGGGTGGTGCTGTTGATCGCCAGCCGAGCAAGATTCTCCGGTGGGTGATTAGGGGAGCAAAGGCAAGGGCGTCGGCCCGCTTCCCCATGAATAGTTCTGACTGGTCCGATGCCTCTCTTGAGCACGGCTCCACCCTCATCCCTACCACCTTGGACATTGCCTCGAAGAAGTCTGTCCAAAACCCGACAAGTCTGGGGCAAGCCCAGTACATCTGGACGTGGTTGGCCGGGCCTCCCTGGCACCGTTCACAATTGTCCTCCAACTCCGGGAACAACCTGCTCATTCGGGTTCTTGTCAGTTGTGCTCTGTGCACCACTTTCAGCTGCATGAGGCTTGGCCTTGCACATGAAGAGATGGAATTGGCCCTGCTCAGTACTTTGCTCCAGAGTCCCCACACTATTTCTGACCCTGGCTCTTCCTCCCAGTTTCCCCATGTTTCGTCCAGTGGGGAGTACGTCCTTTCTAATAGTCACCTGTACAGGTCCCCACAGTTCCCCTTCCCAGACTGTCCATGTCCAGTCGCTCCTCCAGCCTTCTGCTTCTCGTGTTTGGTGGGTAAGCTGCCGTCTCCTTGCGGAATGAGTTCTTGACCTGTAGATGTTGGAGTCTGTTTCCGTTTGGTAGTTTCATTTCTTCTTCAGTTCCTCTAGGGCTGCTAGTCTGTCACCCATGTAAAAGTCTCTAACTGTCAGTGTCCTCCCATCCTGTCTCCACCTCTTAAATGTGGCGCCAAGCATGGCTGGTGCGAATCTATGGTTGCCGCAGATGGGGACCATGATGGAAATTTCGGTCAGACCAAGTGTTGCTTCATCTTGTTCCAGGTTCTAAGGGCAGCTACCACCACTGGGTATTGTTGAGTGTTTTGTTGGCGGGGATGGGAGCTCTGCTGTGGCGAGGGCCCACAGGGTTGTCCCTGTACAGGAGCTCTCCTCCTTCCTCACCCATTCCGTGTCTTCACTCATTCCCTCACCCTTTCCACTGTGCCTGCCCGATGCTAGTACTGTAGGTTCGGAAGGGCAAGGCCCCTCATGTTTCTTCTTCTTTGTACGACTTTTCTGGGGATCCTTGGACTCTTCCCCCCCCCCCCCCACACACACACAAATGCCATAATCGTCTTGACTACCGAGTTGAAAAATGCAACAGGGATGTGGATCGGTACGGACCTGAACAGGAAGAGGAACCTGGGCAGTACGTTCATGTTGATCGTCTGTACCCTCCCTGCCAGGGAGAACGGGATCGTACCCCATCTCTGTAGGTCCTTTTTTTTTACTTCAGCCGCCAGACTGGTCAGCCCCACTTGTGGATCCGTGCCCAGCCATGGGCAATCTGGATCCACAGGTAGCGGAATTTATTTTTGGCCTAGTTCAAATGGTAGTCGCTCCAGCTCTGCCCCTCCCACTCTTGGGTTCAGAGGTAATATTTCACTCTTGCTCAGGTTGACTTTGTAGCCTGAGAAGATCTCAAACGCTCTCTGGAGCTTCATGATGACCTTCAGGCCGTTTTGCGGGTCCGACCTGTAGAGGAGCAGGTCATCTGCGTAGAGCGAGACTCTGTGCTCTCTGTCTCCTCTTCGGATTCACTTCCAGCTTCTCGCCGTTCTCAGGGCGATTGCCAGCGGTTCGATTGCCAGTGTGAATAAGAGTGGGGACTGCATGCATCCCCGCCTCGTGCCTCTGTGCAGCTAGAAGTATTCAGAGCTGGTGGTCTGTACAATTGCCATGGGGGCGTTGTACAGGAGCTTCATGAGATGAGCCCTGTCCCTAGCCCAAACTGCTCTTGTGCCTCAATGAGGTATTTCCACTTGACTCTGTTGAAGGTCTTTTCTGCGTCCAGGCAGATGATCAACTCTGGTATTCTACCCCCCAGATGGGGTCTTTATCACATTTAGCAGTCTGATATTTGCAGTTAGCTGTCTACCCTTAACAAAGCCTGTCTGGTCCTCTGATACGCAGTTTTGTGAGTATTTTCACATCTACGTTGAGCAGCGAAATGGGTCTGTACGATTCGCATTCTGTTGGGTCTTTGTTCTTTTTGGGTATCAGCGATATGTTAGCGTTGGAGGCAGGGTGAACCTCGCTAGCAAGTCTTCGAACATCTCCCGCAAGTGCGGTGCCAGTGCCGTCACATATATTTTGTAGATGTCCGTTGGGAACCCGTCAGGCCCCGGCACCTTTCCCGCACGCATGGAGTTCCATGAATAGGATGGGAATAGAGGGATACGGACCCCGGAAGTGTAGAAGATTTTAGTTTAGACGGGCAGCATGGTCGGCACAGGCTTGGAGGGCCAAAGGGCCTGTTCCTGTGCTGTAATTTTCTTTGTGCTTTGATACTTCCTCAGGAAACTAAGGAAATTCGGCATGTCCACATTGACTCTTACCAATTTTTACAGATGCACCATAGAAAGCATCCTATCTGTCTGCATCACAGCCTGGTATGGCAAGTGCTCGGCCCAAGACCAGAAGGAACTACAGAGAATCATGAACACAGCCCAGTTCATCACACAAACCCGCCTCCCATCCATTAACTCTGGCTACACCTCCCACTGCCTTGGGAAAGTGGGCAACATAATCATAGACACTCCCACCAGGGTTATTCACTCTTCCAACTTTTTCCATCGGGTAGGAGACACAAAAGTCTGAGAACACGCATGAACAGGTTCAAAAACAGCTTCTTCCTGCTGTTACCAGTCTCTGAATGTCCCTCTTATGGACTGAACTGATCTCTTCACGCATCTTCTCTACTGTGTAGTACTGCACTCCAAATGCTCACCTGATGCCTATGTATTAACTTTGTGTATTTATTTATATCCTATGTTTTTTTCATGTATGGAATGATCTGTCAGGACTGTATGCAGAACAATACCTTTCACTGTACCTCGGTACACATGACAATAAATCAAATCCAATCCAATCTCACCATGAGGCCGCGCCCTGGTGCTCCGGGGTTCCCCTTTGTCCAGGGACCACCCAACATGTCTGCCAACTATGTGCAAGCTAAGTGGTTGAGCCCCAGAACTCCGGGGTTTCCCTTTTTTTAGGGACCCTCCAAAGTGGCTGCTTCTCGTGACATCTTGTTCGCGTTACTGAGAGTAACCTGCTGAAGCCAGCTTAGAGCACTCCCCCCACTTGTCCTTTTGTTCCCCACGTGGCTTTGTTCCCCTCCCTCCCCTCACGATGCCCCCCCCACCCCCCCCCCCCCGGCGCTCCACCCCCCCACCGCAAAACCAGAAAAAAAGTCATCATCAACTGTTCCAGACATGTCGGGTTTCTATCGATTCTATGAATAACTCGACACGGGCCGTGAATTGGGGTTTTCTGCTTTATTTGATTCAGCCGCAGCTCTGTCACATCCCTCAGGCTACCGAGGGTGACTGGCTGGGTAACTACCAACTGATAACCTGCAGTTATCTTCGAACCATTGAGGATCTTGATCTGGGAAGTGAGGAAATGCAGACTATTACAGTTGGATTTGAGTTTTAATCATGGTGGACTCTTTGCCATTGATTGCAATCTTTCACTGTACACGAGTTGCCAGCACTACTTTTCAACTGAATGTTTTTTATTGCAGTTGTGTGCCTTCATCCCCCAGATACCGATAACTCACACTGTATTCCATCCTCTTCGACTCTGCTGCAAACAAATCCACTGTTTTATTTCTTTAATTTGTCTAAAACCCAGTGAGACTCAGACCAGGCGTGATAGAAAACAATTCACATTCATCACTTTAACCCTTGTGTGTCGCAGAGCAAGTTCACATGAAAGAAGAGTCAGCTTCAAGCTGCCCTGTGAAGAACGTAAGAACATCTTTCATATGGTGAAGGATGTGTTCTCAACAAACCCATTCCATCAGTGCAACCTGCTAGCCAACCCCTTTGAGTTTCATTCTGTCTTCACAATAACAGGAGGAGGCCCTTCAGTCCTCAAACCTTTTTCTGCCATTCTATTCAATTGTGTCTGATCTAAATCCATTGACCCGTGATACATTTTGCCCGACAAGAATCTATGAATAAAAAACAGAAAGTGCTGGAGAAACTCAGCAGGTCTGGCAGCGTCTGTGGAGAGAGAGAAAAACAGAGTTAAAGGGCGCGATTCACTGACCGCTTTGCGCTCTCGCATGAGCGCGGTGCGGCTGGTGAATGCTGGGAGAGCCCTCTCGCGGGCTTCCCGGTAGTCTTCACACCTCGTGGAACTTAGGTGAGTTAGGATCCTGCACAAGGGGCGGGCCCAAACGATGCACGCCGAAGCTGGTTTTAAATCAACTTCAGCGAACGTACCCGGATTCCACCGGCCTCCCCAGGGAGGCTGCAGCCGGGCGCCATTCAGCACTGGTCTACACAAACGTGAACCAGGTGCAATGGCACCCGGTGGGATTCCCGGACCAACGGAGGCCCCTAGGTGGCCAGGGTAAGTGCAGGGTGGCTCCCTAGCTCTGCCCTGGAATGTGGGCACCTTGGCACCCCTAGCACTGCCAAGGTGTTCGGATGGCACAGCCAAGCAGGAGCACTGCCTGGATGCCAAGGTGGCAGTGGAAGGGTGCCCAAGTGTCAGGGTGGCACTGCCAAGGGCTCAGGGTCGAGGGAGGTTGAGGGGAGGTGACGGGTGGGTTCCTGGAAGGGAGGGGTGCTGTAAGGGGGGCCTGAAGAGGGGGAGGGTGCCCAGGGACTTCATAGCGGGGTGTCGTCACTTGGGCGGTATGGGGTAGTGCCCATGTGTGTGGGGGGGTGACATTGCCCAAGGGTGGGGGGTGTGGGGGACCCACAAGCTCACTTAGAGATTGGGGCACCCTTTCAAAACGGCGGCCCGATCTCTGAGTTCAACTCCCCCGTGCTAAAAGAGATTCTAAGTGTGGATTAAACCGGTGAGAAACTCCCCTGGGCTCAAAAAAGTGGCTAAGTGTCATTGAATAGCGGTGGGGAGCTCACTGGCAGAGCCAGCGGAAAACTTCCTGAAAAACCCGCCACAAATGAACTTAGACATTTTTCCGAAGAATCGCGCCCCATGCTTTGAGTGCCATGTAAGTTCTTCCAGTACTTTCTGTTTTTATTTCAGATCTCTGGGGCCTGAATCTTGAGCCTGTTAGGTGCGGGCAATCGACTCCTGAACCTGATTTCACGCTGGCTGGCCAAGTAAGAAACACATGCTGAGAAAGGCTCAGCCCTGGGGTGGGGAAAAGCGGGCGGGTGTCGAGAAAGGCGAGGGCTCGGCGGGCGCTTAATGAGCTCCCTGAAGGAAGACATCTGTTGCGGAGCTACCTCAGGGAGCTGCAGACTGTAGAAATCAAATGAAATGTGAAAAGATACACAGTAAGCTATGTCTAAGCAGCTCATTCAAGGTCCTGACAGCAGCTCACAAAAAACTTCAGTCCGGTTGGGTCTGATGCAGCTGAAGGTGGTGTATAGAGCACACCTCACAAGGGCGAGGATAAGCCGGCTCTTTGAGGGGGTAGAAGATGTGTGTGAACGTTGCGGGTGGGGGGGTGGTCAACACATTCATATGTTTTGGACCTGTCCAAAGCTGGAGGATTACTGGAAGGAGGTTTTTAGGGTAATCTCTGAAGTGGTGCACGTGAAACTGGACCCAGGCCCTCGGGAGGCCATATTCGGGATGTCGGGCCAGCCGGGGTTGAAAACGGGCGCGGAGGCAAATGTTGTAGCCTTCGCCTTGTTGATCGCCCGAAGGCGGATCCTGTTGGGGTGGAGATCAACCTCTCCACCCTGTGCCCTGGCGTGGCGGGGGGACCTGCTGGAATTGTTGACGCTTGAAAAGGTCAAATTTGAACTGAGGGGAAGGATGGAGGGGTTCTACAATTCATGGGCATTATTCATTATGCACTTTCGAGAATTGGATTACATCGAACACTGGGGGGCGGGGAGTTGGAAGGGTTGGGGGGAGAGGGACTGTATGTGTTAATGGCGACTATGGGTGATTCCTGATTCCTTTTTGTTATTTGTTTATGTTAACATGCAGGCTAATGTCTGGGGCTTGGTGGAAGGATGGGATCGTTGTTATTGATATGGGGTTCGACATTGCATTTGTTACTGATTATTTTTTATTGTTGGGTATAAATTTGGGAGAAAATGTGAAAAAGGAGGAGAACAAAAATATATATTTTTAAAACTTCAGTCCCCCCACCTCCTCTGACCAGAGGAAATAGTTTCTCTCTGTCAACCCCCTCAAATCCTCTCATCATCTTCAGCTCGATGAAATGGAGCAAGACGGAGCTCAAGAAGTTTAAAATGATCAAATTGGGATGTTCAGATGAAGCACAGGGAGCTGACATCTCTTACCGCTGGTTGTTTACATTTTCACCCTCTGACCTTTACCTTTGGAAATTAATTATTTATTCGAAACATTGTGTGGGCAGTTTGTTTTCTCTCCCTGTGTTCAGAACCTGGCTTCACCAGAGGGGCGACACGGTAGCACAGTGGGTAGCATTATTGCTTCACAGCTCCAGGGTCCCAGGTTCGATTCCCGGCTTGGGTCACTGTCTGTGCGGAGTCTGCACATTCTTCCTGTGTCTGAGTGGGTTTCCTCCGGGTGCTCCGGTTTCCTCGCACAAGTCCCGAAAGACGTGCTGTTCGGTCAATTAGAAATTTAGAACATAGAACATTACAGCGCAGTTCAGACCCTTCGGCCCTCAATGTTGCGCCGACCCGTGAAACCACTCTAAAGCCCATCTACACTATTCCCTTATCGTCCATATGTCTATCCAATGACCATTTGAATGCCCTTAGTGTTGGCGAGTCCACTACAGTTGCAGGCAGTGCATTCCACACCCTTACTACTCTCTGAATAAAGAACCTACCTCTGACATCTGTCCTATATATATCTCCCCTCAATTTAAAGCTATGTCCCCTCGTGCTAGACATCACCATCTGAGGAAAAAGGCTCTCACTGTCCACCCTATCCAATCCTCTGATCATCTTGTATGCCTCAATTAAGTCACCTCTTAACCTTCTTCTCTCAAACGAAAACAGCCTCAAGTCCCTCAGCCTTTCCTCATAAGATCTTCCCTCTATACCAGGCAACATTCTGGTAAATCTCCTCTGCACCCTTTCCAATGCTTCCACATCCTTCCTATAATGCGGCGACCAGAATTGCACGCAATACTCCAAATGCGGCCGCACCAGAGTTTTGTACAGCTGCAACATGATCTCATGGCTCCGAAACTCAATCCCTCTACCAATAAAAGCTAACACACCGTACGCCTTCTTAACAACCCTCTCAACCTGGGTGGCAACTTTCAGGGATCTATATACATGGACACCGAGATCCCTCTGCTCATCCACACTGCCAAGAATCCTACCATTAGCCCAGTACTCTGTCTTCCTGTTATTCCTTCCAAAATGAATCACTTCACACTTTTCTGCATTAAACTCCATTTGCCACCTCTCAGCCCAGCGCTGCAGCTTATCTATGTCCCTCTGTAACTTGTAGCATCCTTCCGCACTGTCCACAACTCCAACGACTTTAGTGTCATCTGCAAATTTACTCACCCATCCTTCTACGCCCTCCTCCAGGTCATTTATAAAAATGACAAACAGCAGTGGCCCCAAAACAGATCTTTGTGGTACACCAGTCGGAACATTTCCCATCAACCACCACCCTTTGTGTTCTTCCAGCTAGCCATTTTCGGATCCAAACTGCTAAATCACCCTGAATCCCATGCCTCTAATTTTCTGCAGTAGCCTACCGTGGGGAACCTTATCAAATGCTTTACTGGAATCCATATACACATCAACTGCTTTACCCTCATCCACCTGTTTGGTCACCTTCTCAAAGAACTTAATAAGGTTTGTGAGGCACGACCTACTCTTCACAAAACCGTGTTGACTATCTCTAATCAAATTATTCCTTTCCAGATGATTATACATCCTATCTCTTATAAACCTTTCCAGGATTTTGCCCACAACAGAAGTAAGGCTCACTGGTCTATAGTTACCGGGGGTGTCTCTACTCCCCTTCTTGAACAAGGGGACAACATTTGGACATTCTGAATTCTGCCACTGTGTACCCGAACAGGCGCCGGAATGTGGCGACCCGGGGCTTTTCACAGTAACTTCATTGCAGTGTTAATTTAAGTCTACTTGTGACAATAAAGATGGTTATTATTATTATCTCCCAACCACCATCAGAAAGTCAGGACTGCCACTCCAGGCAGTGATCTTGACACTGGCTCAAGATCGAGCCCCTGATGAACAGATAGCAGCGATACTGATCTCAGGATCTTGCGGCATGGGCAATACCATTAACCCCAAAAAAACATGAGTCAAAGGAAAATGTACAACAGGCATGGCAGCTGTGCAGGAAAAGAAGGCCACCAAACAGAACCAACAATGCTGTGCTCAAGAATCCCCTTGCTACCAGGGCAGGGAATGGTCGAGAAAGCAGAGGGTAGGGGTCCCAGGTCAATACCTGATCAAAACAAGAGGGTTTAAAAAAAACATTAAACAGCAAGAGATTTACAATACATTTTGCACAGGATCCACTTGGTGAAGCCACGGTAGGAAAGGATGGATCCAGCATTGTTGGAATGTGAAGAGACAGCTCGACCAAGCATTGTTTACTCAGCAGAGTTATGACGAAAGGTGATAATGTTATGATCCTGTCCTCTGTGCGATCCGGTAAGGGACTAACAACCTATTGGTTGAAGTAGACAAAGTTTGAAATTCAAGAGACTAAGAGAATAAAGCTACAAGATTCCACTTATTTTGAAGAAACAAAAATAAATTTACCACACAAGGATAAAAAGGTAAAACAATTTACAACATTTATCTTTTACTCTAGCATTTGGAGTTAATGTGAGGCACATGTGAATTAACAGGCAAACTGTGGTCAAACACACCACATTGAACAATAAAGATCAAATACACCAGGACAGATACCATGGATTTCTCAGCATCCAACCCAGATGTCAGTTCTCTCGCAAGAGACTCCAAACTTTCGAAGACCAAGCCTCTGATGTCCCTTAAAGCTGCTCCAACTAAAACGTCCTCAATGACTGTACATTTCTCAGGATTTTAGTCTTATGTCCCAAGCCTCCTGGATTTTCAACTCTGCACACTCTAGTCTCAACTCACTGGCACAATTGCAGCTCTTTAATAGCAGGCTGGTTTCACTGGGCTGTTACTGCTGCTGGGCTTCACCAAGTTCCTACCTCACAAGCCACATCACCCAGGGCTTCCTCTGAGCCCTAACCCTTTCCAGCATGGAGCCAGTGATCTTCTGCCATTTTCTCAGCTCCCCAGGACATTTCCTGAGCCCGACCTGCATAGACCTATCAAAACAGCTCCTGGGTCTTCTCCTAAAGCCCAGCTACAGAGTTAGCTAACATCCGCACTCTTGCTGCCTGGAACCTAACAGCAGCCTTTTTTGGTATAACCTTTACCTCTTCTACAAAAAGGAGTTTAATCTGGACAAATGTGAGGTAATGTTTTGGAAGGTCTAATGCAGGTAGGGAATATACAGTGAATGGTAGAACCCTCAAGAGTATTGAAAGTCAGAGAGATCTAGGTGTACAGGTCCACAGGTCACTGAAAGGGGCAACACAGGTGGAGAAGGTAGTCAAGAAGGCATATGGCATGCTTGCCTTCATTGGCCGGGGCATTGAGTATAAGAATTGGCAAGTCATGTTGCAGCTGTATAGAACCTTAGTTAGGCCACACTTGGAGTATAGTGTTCAATTCTGGTCGCCACACTACCAGAAGGATGTGGAGGCTTTAGAGAGGGTGCAGAAGAGATTTACCAGAATGTTGCCTGGTATAGACGGCATTAGCTATGAGGAGCGGTTGAATAAACTCGGTTTGTTCTCACTGGAACGACGGAGGTTGAGGGGCGACCTGATAGATGTCTACAAAATTATGAGAGGTATAGACAGAGTGGATAGTCAGAGGCTTTTCCCTGGGGTAGAGGGGTCAATTACTAGGGGGCATAGGTTTAAGTTGCGAGGGGCAAGGTTTAGAGTAGATGTACGAGGCAAGTTTTTTACACAGAGGGTAGTGGGTGCCTGGAACTCACTACCGGAGGAGGTGGTGGAAGCAGGGACAATAGTGACATTTAAGGAGCATCTTGACAAATATATGAATAGGATGGGAATAGAGGGATACGGACCCAAGAAGTGTAGAAGATTGTAGTTTAGTCGGGCAGCATGGTCGGCACGGACTTGGAGGGCTGAAGGGCCTGTTCCTGTGCTGTACTTTTCTTTGTTCTTTGTTCTTTGTTCTAAACCACTCAGTCCTCCGCAAAAAACGCAGCAAATTGAAGCTCTGGAACTTTCTTAAGCTCCACCCCTTTCCATGACAATGCAGCTCTCCAGGGCTGACTTAATGCTTTTAGAATTCATGGTAGGTCTAACTCCCAACGCAAAAGGACTTTCTGAGCTTCATTGCTTTGCAGGCAGTGTAGATATCTCGGGTGGGATTCGACGGTTATTTGGCGGCGCGTTATTCGCTGATGGCGGGATTATCTGTTCCCACCCCTTGTCAATGGGATTTCGTGTTGAAGCCACTCCACGCTGCCGGGAATCCTACGGGCGGGGGTGCACTGCCGGCAGAACAGAGAATCCCAATTCTGGCCCTCATCTCCAATTCTCCAGCTATGTAAGCCCACCTGCTATTATTGTTAGAAAATTGAAATGTTACCTTTCTAGCTGCTAACCCCTTAAATCAACAAAGCCCCACCTTTTAAGTGTAATAGGCTATAGGCTGCTTTAGTTGCATTTATCCCACTTTCTACAGTTAGAATTTCATCTTTCTAGAATTAAAAATCACCTCTAAAATATTATTATGAGCCATGAGCCTGGTAGGTACAACACTAAGCATAGAGTCAATGGCACATTAATAGGACTCACAAATAAAGAGACAAATGAGTTATTACTTGAGCTATTGAGACAAATACGAGCTGTGTTTCAGGGCAGAATCGCTGTTAATTCTCTCATCGATCATCAGCTGTTCACTGCAAACAAAACAATTTAGGCAGCAAGGCTCATTTTTCATCTGGCTGACACTCTCTGGAAGGCATCCCATATGGTCTTCCGTGCAATAATTACTGTCTGATTTACCTTCTGTCCATGTGACACCCTCACAGGGAGAAACAACAAAGGTGGCTCTGGGAACAGGGTTTAAACTGAAAATGAAAGGGATAAGGAAAGTGGTATTTTTCTCTTTGGAAAACAGAAAGCTTTAAAGTGAAATAATTGAAGTTTTCAAATAATGAAGGGAAATAGAATCATAGAATTTACAGTGCAGAAGGAGGCCATTCGGCCCATCGAGTCTGCACCAGCTCTTTGAAAGAGAACCCTACCCAATCCTACATCTCCACTCTATCCCCATAACCCAGTCACCCCACCCAAGACTGAGGGCAATTTTGGACACTAAGGGCAATTTTAGCATGACCAACACCTAACCTGCACATCTTTGGACTGTGGGAGGAAGCCGGAGCACCCGGAGGAAACCCATGCACACACGGGGAGAAGGTGCGGACTCCGCACAGACAGTGAACCAAGCCGGGGATCGAACCTGGGACCCTGGAGCTGTGAAGCATTTGTGTTAACCACTGTGCTACCGTGCTGCCCCAAATGACGGATTTGATTCTGGGAAATTGTTCTTTCATAGAATCCCGGCAGTGCACAGGAGGCAATTCAGCCCATCAAGTGTGCACTGACTCTCTGAAAGTCCATCCTACCTGGGCCCACTTCCCCCGTCCTATCCCCGTAACCCCGCACATTGATCATGGCCAATCCACCTAACCAGAAAAAAAAAAGCGAAAACCAATTCACATTCCAGTGGATACAAATTCAAACTGAGCAAGTAGAGGTCAATCTTTCTCATCAAAGGGTGACTAAATTTAGAATGGAGAACACAGGAATAAATATTAATTGAGCGATAGGGTGGCAGTGGGTGGGGAGGATGAGGGTTGGTGTGGGGTGGGGTAAGGTTGGGTGGGTTAGGGTGAGGTGAGTTTGGTTGGGGGATTGGGGTGACGGTGGGCAGGTTAGATGAATGTGGGTGGGGTGGTGGGGTGAGTGTAGGTGGGAGGGTGAGGTAAGGATGGTGGAGGGGGGGGGGAGCCTAGGTTGAACATGGGTGGGTGGAATTGACAAACAAAATGAAAGATGCTATGTGGGTGAAAAGGACACCAATTTATCACAGCTTGGATCAGAGTTTGCAGGGGAGGTTAAAAGCTAAGCCAGGACCCAAATATATGAGCCGGGATTCTCCTTTCCGGGGACAAAGTCCCCACGCCGACTGGAAAACCGGCGCCAACCACTCTGGCGTCAACGGGCCCCCAAGGTGAGGAATTCTCCACTTACCTCCACTTTCTCAGGGGCTAGGTGGACAGCAGAGGGGTTGGCGGCACTCCAACCGGCGCCGAAGGGACTGCACAGGTTCGCGCCAAAGGGCTGGCGTGATCTCGCGTATGTGCGTGTTTTGGCGCATGCGTGGGGGTTCTCTTCATCGCGCCGGCCATGGTGGAGCCCTACAGGGGCCGGCGCGGAAAGCAAGGAGTGCCCCCACTTCACAGGCCCGCCCGCAGATCGGTGGGCCCCCGATCGTGGGCCAGGCCACCGTGCCCCCCCGGCGTAGGATCCCCCCACGTCCCCCGAGGACTGCCCCAGCCGACTTACCTGCCAGGTTCCGCCGGTATGTGAGCTGAGTGATTCACGCCGGCAGGACTGGCTAAATACGGACGGCCGCTCGGCCCATCGGGGCCCAGAGAATTTCCGGGGGGGGGCGCTGCCAACGGCCCCCGACCAGCGTGGCGTGAACCCCGCCCCTGCCCGAAAAACCTATTTCATCTCTAACCATTTGCAACCCCCTTTATGTCCTCTCCACAACTACTTTCCTGCCTATCTGTGTCATCAACACATTTAGAAACCAAACATTTTATCCCTTCATCCAAATCATTGTTACATATTGTAAATAGTTGAGGCTACAGCACTGATCCTTGTGACACTCCACTCATTACATCTTGCCAACATGACAGTGACCTATTTATACCTACTTTCAGTTTCCTGTTCGCCAGTCAAATTTCTATCCTGCGTCACCCCCCTACAATATCAACTCTTTCTTTGTGCAGTAACCTTTGGCGTATTGTCAAATACCTTCTAAAATCTAAGTACACCACATCCACAAGCTCCCCTTTATCCACGTTGTGGTTACTTCCTCAAAGAATAAATTAGTTAAACGTGACTTTCTATTCCCAAAACCATGTTGACTCTGTTTGACTCCATTGTGATTTTCTAAGTGCCCGGATCCCACCTCCTTCATAATAGGTTCCAGCATTTTCCCTCTGACAGATGTTAAACTAATTGTCCTGCTTTCTATCTCCCATCTCTCTTGAATAGATGAGTTATATTCAATATTTTCCAATCTGATGAGATCTTTCCAGAATCTAAGGAAGTTTGGAAAATTCAAACAAATGGATCGAGAATCCTCTTCTATTCAGACCCTAGGATGAAGCCCATTAAAGCCTGGGGACTTGTCAGCCTTTGTGTTCAATGATTTTCTCAGTATTCTTTCTCTAGTGATTGCAGTTGTCTGATGTTCCTCAATTCCCTTCACCTCTCAATTCACAATTATTTATGGGGTGTTATTTGACCCAGCCCAGCTGCCAGTGGCCTTTGAGGTTTCACCCACCTGTCCCTTTTAAAGGGACTTCCTCTCCTTTATAAAGGACACTTGGTGTCACAGCCTGGTATGGCAACTGCTTGGCCCAGGACCGCAAGAAACTTCAGAGAGTCGTGAACACCGCCCAGTCCATCACACCAACCTGCCTCCCATCCATTGACTCCATCTACACCTCCCGCTGCCTGGGGAAAGCAGGCAGCATAACCAAAGATCCCTCCCACCCGACTTACTCACTCTTCCAGCTTCTTCCATCGGGCAGGAGATACAGAAGTCTGAGAACACACACGAACAGACTCAAAAACAGCTTCTTCCCCACCGTCACCAGACTCCGAAATGACCCTCTTATGGACTGACCTCATTAACACTACACCCTGTATGCTTCATCCGATGCCAGTGCTTTTGTAGTTACATTGTATATGTTGTGTTGCCCTATTATGTATTTTCTTTTATTCTCTTTTCTTCCCATGTACTTAATGATCTGCTGAGCTGCTCGCAGAAAAACACTTTTCACTGTATCACGGTACACGTGACAATAAACAAATCCAATCCAAAATGAGCCCCCACAAGCTTCTCACCATTACTGGCTGCCTCACCGTTTGATTCGCCAGAGTCGTGCCTCAGCTTTTCGCTGCTAACAAGGGGGAGTTGCTTTTAAATGCCCTGCTCCGCACTTTGAGGTTGCTGACCTGGCCAGGCTTCTAGACATCATCGATGCAAGAAGGAACGTCCTGCTTCTCCGAGGGAGTCAGAGGACCAGCAGCAGGGTCACCAAAACCGCCTGGGAACAGTAGCAGCTGCTGTCAGTATGGGCAGCATGACCAGGAGGACCGTCATCCAAAGTAGGGAAAAGACAAGCGACCTCTACTGAGCTGCAAGGGTAAGTTACCATCTCTCTCCTGGCATCAGTTCCGCCTGTTATTCCCAACCCCGCCTCCCCCCACTGGCTGACACCTCGCACCGTCCTCACATCCAATCTTGGTGCTTGCTCATCATATCCCCCTGGAAACCCACCAGCACAACCCCGTCATGTCCAGGTGCGGTGCCCACACATGTCACCAGCTACAGACCCCCCTGATTCATCCAGCGTGAGGCTCACAAAGCCCGCTCTTTCACCTCACAGGAGACGATAGCCCATAATAAGCGGGAAAGGGCCAGGGAGGGGGTTCAGAGTACCAGAGATACGAGTCTTCACCACCTTTGAAGAACAGGCCCTGGAGATCGCGGGCTGACCAGGGGAGAGAGTGGTCACCGAGAGAGAAGTTGACCTGCTCGGCAGAGGTGAGGATCCACTGCCCCTTCACTCAGGTGACCTGTCTCAAGTGAGTTGTT
Organism: Scyliorhinus torazame; assembly: GCF_047496885.1. Lineage (NCBI taxonomy): Eukaryota > Metazoa > Chordata > Chondrichthyes > Carcharhiniformes > Scyliorhinidae > Scyliorhinus > Scyliorhinus torazame. Next base: position 26,188,542 of record NC_092723.1, on the reverse strand, counting down.
CATGTCAGACAAAATGATCCTTTCCTCTCACTGACCACACGTCTACTTTCTCGTAGGATTTCTGTCCGATGGGACGGGCCACCCGGAGTCGTTCCCCCCCCCCCCCCCCACCAACCACCCAAGAGACCACCTCGGAGGAGAGCTGCGAGGCGACCACCATTGAGGCGTCACAGCTATCACCCCCACCTTCCACCAGTGCAGAGACACACCTTGGTGGGCGATATTAGTGGACAGGCTTCTGGGAACAATCTGGTGAGCACAGTTGATGATGCTCATCAGGGCGAGGCAAGAACATTCAAGGGAGGCAGCGGTTTGAGGTCTGCTGGATCCCAGGGCCCTGCTGAATCCCAATCAGATGCCGAGCCTGAGGGCAAAGCTATCTCAGAGCTGATGCAGATGCTAAGATATGGCCCTGAGATTCAGGAGGGATGGCAGCAGCAACATTCTAGCAAGTGCAAAGCCAGTTGGAGGAGTCCCAAAAGCTACAGGTGCAGGAGATGATCCTGACAGTGTGTGGCACCGAGGCCAACACTGCTAGGGTGGCAACTGCAGTGGACAGCCTGCAGCACGAGGCCAGCATCTTGAGTGGGGGTGTCCAAGGCATGGCTCAGTCTGTGAAGACCATCGCTGAGGGCCTTGACATCATGCCCCAATCCCTGAAGAACATGTTCGATAGGTAGGTGGATATTGCAGAGCGTGGCCTGGTCACTGAGGCGCATCACTGAGGGTGTCAACACTGTGGTGCAGACAATGTGGAGCCGCCAGGACTGATAGAGCCAGAACACTCAGACTCAGACCTCTGGAGCTCACTCCGGCTACCCCTCCATCCCATGGAGAGCCCCAGAGCCCTACGGGCACCATTAGGGAGGAGGAACAGCTGGAGACCAACCCTGGCCCTGCCATCATGGAGATGACGGCAATCTCCAGTTATTCCGAATCCTCGCCTTCTGACCCTTGAGCGTCTCAAAGGCAGTGGGCAGAGCAGGGTTGCATGGCAAAACCAGTGTACCTGTATGGCGGCTGGGGTCCTCTGCCTCCAGACACTCCAGAAGACATCTGCCAAGGGCATCAAAGGCCATAGGGCGCGGGAAGCAGCAGGCTGCCACCACCTCTGATGTGCACCCTAGGGACACACCTAGACGTAGCAGTAGATCACAAAAGATCAAGAAGATTGCGGAGCCCTGAGTGGGCACTGGAAGGCACTGGGGGTGGATCACTCTGTGTAGCTAGGGGAAATGTTCAATGTTCAATGTTCACTATTAAAACAGGTTGCACCTGATACATGTGAAGCCCTCTGTCACATTAATCTTCACAGCGGGCCTGCCAACACCCCCCCGTTACCCTCTGCTCTCCTCACCCCCCCAACCACTCCCGGCCCAGGGGCCACCCCCGACCTGGAAAGCTTCAGCCCCTCGACCAAGCCCAACCCCCCTGAGGGATCCCCACCTCACCCCCCCCCCCCCCCCCCCCCCCGAGCACTGCGGCAGCAGCTCCAGTGGCCTTAAACATAGGAACATAGTGACATAGCAATAAGGAGCAGAAGTCGGCAATTCAGCCCTTCGATCCTGTCCCGCCATTCAGTCAGATCATGGCTGATCTCTTCCTGCTCTCAAAATCCACCTCCCTGCCCATATTCCTTTAACCCATTTATTATCAGAAATCTATTGGGCTGCATGCCCCAAAATGGAAATGGCTACTCACCTCCTCACTTCTCAGCGCCAGCTTCCCATTTTTAAAAGGAATACGAAACCACACCCGTGTGACTTCCCGATGGAGGCCAGTTAATTCCCAGGAATTGTTTGCATTCGACTTCAATCTCACTAATGAGATTGAAATGAAAGCAAACGAGGGGTAATGATATACTCGCCATATTTGGGCGTGATCCCGAACTCTCCGTTGGGAGGGGGACGGTTAGATGGCGAACTGTTCACGCCTGGCTGGAATCTTGATTTTGTCCTTCCCATTATTTAACCGGCATGTCCAGATCCGCGCCGGGCGCAAGACGGTGGTTAAAATGCGCCCAGAATCTTTGCCATCAAAGATTCTAAAGACAAGAAAGAGCTCCCATCAGTTATCCCACATCCTGGGTCTCTTTCAGGACCCAGGTGCCGGGACAGAATAGTTTTGTGCAATTTGTTGTGTTTCACTCTGTGAAGTGAGTGGATCGCTGCGACACTTTCAGCTCTTTGGCGATCTTACTGATACCTCCCAATTGGTCTCCAGAACAAGCAGAAAGATGTTCATGTTTCCAAGCTCCCTTCAGGCAACGTAACCTTGATATTTTCCTTCACACCCAGGGCCAGCAAGCCCTTTTAATTGGCGCTGTGCCTGGTGTTTCCGTTGGTCACTCTGCGAATGGGAAACAGATTGTGAATGTAGCTGCCACTCTCAGCTGCTGGGCCGCAGGAGCATTTACCAGGGGCTGGTTTAGCACAGCGGGCTAAATCGCTGGCTTGCAATGCAGAACAATGCCAGCAGCGCCGGTTCAATTCCCGAACAGGCGCTGGAATGTGGCGACTAGGGGCTTTTCACGGTAACATTATTGAAGCCTACTTGTGACAATAGGTGATTATTATTATTCTTACCCCAGAATCTGTTATTAACCATGCAACGAGATGGTACTTGAAGTGTAAGTTCTACTCTTCTGAATAACTTAGCTGTTTTTTTGGAGTGGGGTTGATCTTACTTCTGATAAGTAACCACTCCATTTTTTAAAATCAACTTTCACTGTGTAGCTCTGCCTATTTCGTTTACCGACTTGACCACGTGTGGATAGCTCTCCTGAACCCTGCACAGACTCAACACCACAGGCACGATTTAAAAGGGGGATTAAAGAGTGCCGTTTTGGACACGTTTAGCAAGGTGTTTCTCAGTATCTGCAGTGCAAAGAAACCACCCACCATTAAAGGGACTTTGGCTTTTTTGGGCCCAGGCGAGGAAAGCCCTGCGGAGGTCGCACTTACTTCGCTCGCCAGTGCTCAAAGGGATCCATTTGAAATGTCGTCCCAATCTCTCACCCCCACTGACCTGTTGGGGGTCCTCGAATCATCCCACCTCATAAGGGCAGGGCTGCCCCAGACCTGATCCCTAGTACAGCTAACCTGGCACCCGGGCATCTTGGCACTGCCAGCCCGGCACCCTGGCAGTTCTGCCACCAGCCCGCCCGGGCACCCTGCCATTGCCAGGATGGCACTGCAAGGGTGCCTGGGTGGCAACGGGAGTGCCAGGGTGCCACTATGCCCAGAGCCCAACTACCAAGGGGCCTCTAATGGCCTGGGAGAACTCCCCCCCCCCCCCCCTCCCCCTCCCCCCCCAGGTGCCGTTACGCCTGGCCCACGATTGTGTGGACTCGTGCTAAATGGCACCATGGCGAGGTCTCCCAGGTGCGGGCATTCGTTCCCGTGCATCGGGAGCATCGGGCGGCAACATATTTAAATGAGCCTAATTGCTCACTTAAATATGTAAATCTGATCACAACATCTCGCAACATCTCGCGAGGTGTAGCGGCCTTGTCTCATCACCGAGTTGGATGTAACAACGCCGTTCGATCACACCCCACATTTCATGACAGCCTGGGAAGTCAATTAGTCAGATTTCCCTTGCTGTGGAGAAGAGGGAAATTCCTCGAGAATTTCCAAAGCATCATTCATCACCATTCCTCAAGATTGGTTCGATCCCGGCTCTGGGTCACTGTCCGTGTGGAGTTTGCACATTCTCCCCGTGGTTGCATGGGTCTCACCCCCACAACCCAAAGGGCCGCATGGTAGCATTGCGGTTAGCACAATTGCTTCACAGCTCCAGGGTCCCAGGTTCGATTCCCGGCTTGGGTCACCGTCTGTGCAGAGTCTGCACATTCTCCCCGTGTGTGTATTGGTTTCCTCCGGGTGCTCCGGTTTCCTCCCACAGTCCAAAGATGTGCAGGTTAGGTGGATTGGCCATGCTAAATTGCCCGGAGTGTCCAAAACTGCCCTTAGTGTTGGGTGTGGTTACTGGGTTATGGGGATAGGGTGGAGGTATGGGCTTGGGTGGGGCGTTCTTTCCAAGACCCTGTGCAGACTCGATGGGCCGAATGGCCTCCTTCTGCACTGTAAATTCTATGATTCTATGTGCAGGGAAGGTGAATTGGCCACGCTAAATTGAAAAAATGAATTGGGTACTCTAAATTTTTTTTTTATGTTGTCGTATCCCTAAAGTCAGAGGGGAGAGTTTTTCTTCCTCGCAAATGTGTAGAATGAGCTCACAAAGTCTTGATGCGAGCAAAAGCCCACCAGCTTTGAAGACCTCAGCTACAATGCCATTGAGGCCAAGGCTTTGTTGTTTTCCATCCTTTTGATTGCTTGTTGCAGTTCGTCCATCGATGGTGGTACATCCATAGATTCTACCACAGGGTGCTGGAGGATAACATGGGGAGGATCGGCTGCCACTATGGATTCATGGTTGTGGAGTTGTTCAAAATGTTCTTGCCAGCACATTGTCATCATTAAGGAGAGAGTCACCACCCTGTGAGGGAAGATTTTCTCCATTTGTCCTTGGTCTATAGATGGCCCTGGTGGCTTCATGATGATCAGCATATTATTGGGCTTTCCCTTACCTTTACATGACCTTTATCTTGCAGATTTGTCTTTGTGCATCAGTCGTGGGTTGTTGGAATGTTGTTGGCTTGGCTTGTGAACTTGGGTTGTTCTACCAGACAATGAAGGCTGTTCTAGGAAGTCACAAACTTCAGCATCAAACCAGTCCTGATGGCACCAATGCCAACCTCAACGACCGTGGCATAACTCCTTACTTAGTACAGATTACTTTAGTTGATTCCACACTTCTGGAACTCGGTTTAATGTCTGGAGTTTCTAGATTGGCCATGATCTGCTCTTGGAATTCATCAATTTAATTTTGCTGCCTTCGCGCTAAGACAATGAACTTCTTCCTCTTGAACCTTTGGATCTTGCGATATCTTGGAACTAGGTGGCTGTTTATCACCGATCAAATAAGTCCATGATCTGTTGCGTGGATCAAGTGATATAGGCATCACTTATGTCACACACAGAAATTCTTTCTTTCTTAATGTCTTGGTCAATGTGATTGTTCCAATTTTAAGTAAGCCCAGTAGCAAGCTTTTTTTGTGAGGTTTAAAATAAAGAAGATTATTTATTGTCTCACACTTGCTCCAGAGATTAACAAACGCGACATCTTACTCACTTGACTCACGCACTCAAAGATTAGATGTAAATGGGGGATAAACAAGAAATAATACGATTGTCTCAGTCTATCTTTCATGTCAGGCCTGTAGTTTCTTGGAAGAGCTGATGCTTTAAGTTGTAGTGAAGGTCTTGTAAGCAACGGTTTCTCAGTAAGCGGTGACAATTATTGAACCGGCATGTCCAGATCCTCGCCGGGTGCAACGGAGTGTTTAAATTGCGCCCAAAATCTTTGTCATCAATGATTCGAAAGACAAAAATAGTTGAATTCGCAGGAGGTTGGTTTTCAGATGAACTTGAAGTCGGGACAGGCTGGGGAGAGTCCTTCAGTCAATTTTAAGATATTCCTATTTATTACCTTGGCTGTTTCGTTGGATGCAGCTAGTACAATGGATTTCTGGGGGTTTCTCTGTCTCTGCTGAGCTGTGACTTGGTGTTTTAAAAGAAGGCAACAAACGTGGCGAGCTCACCCATGTCACTGATTACAAGTCCAAGGTACTTTTTAAAATAAGTTTGGTCACCCTGGCCTGGATTCTCTAATGCGCGCCGCCTGTAGCGGGATCCCCAATGTGACAGAGAATCAAAAAATCAGGATCGGCGTGGCTTGGAAGGCGCTGATCCGATCACGATGCTCTGGCCCCCCCATTGGTGACGGGATGGGGGTTCGCGCCCGAGCGCCAGTGGGCGAATGTAAGTGAATGCAAATGGGTCTTTAATTCTCCATAACCAAGGACTGACAAATGGACCCTGGTTAAATTTAGTGAGTCTGGATCACTGTCATTACCCACATGGCCTTGACAGGTTGGTGGTCAAATTTCGGTGAAGTGTCAGCCGATGATGATTGAGATTACCTTGCCATTGCCGCCCTCTTCCACCTTTGCAGCCAGTGTGACACACGGGGATTCTCCGTTCCCGAGGCTAAGTGCCGGCACCAACAGAGGATCCGTGGTGTTTCACGACGTGAAGATCAGTGCAAGGCCCTCACCGATTTTGCTACCGGTGAAGGGCTAGCACCGGCGCCACGTGAAACCCCCGCGGAACATGCGTGGCTCTGCTGGACAGCATACCCACCCACCCTGGCCCCACAGTCCACCTCCTGGTTACCCCCCACCACTCCCCCCAGCCCTGGCGGAAGCCCCCCCGGTCAGCGGCACGGATCTCGGCCGAGTGTGGTGGCGCTGGACGCCGTCTGCGCGCCCTCTCTCTCTCCCCGCAGCCGGCATGCCAGTCTCCCGACCGCTGGGACCACGGGTGGCCCGCGCCATCGGGAACCCAGCCCATCAGAGGCGGAGCATCACGGGTGGGCCGGGCTAAGCACACACCAACGGGGTTGCGACTGTGCGCGGCGACGTCCCGATGACGCCGATTTGGAGGGGGCGGAGCATCGCGACCCGGCGTCACACCGCCGCCTGTCCCCATTCCTGCATCAGGAGCCATTCTCCGCCCAATCTGTAGCGTCGGGCTACAGCGAACCCCGCCCAATCTACCTTCGCCAGTTCTGTCGTTGAGGGCCTTTTGGACCACACTTTGCTGGTATTTTACCTTAAACCTGCCACCATGTGTGACCCTGCCAGGACAAAGGAGCTCCCAGCAAGAGAGAAGGAAAGATAATTAGAATTCCACTGATAAACCAAAGGAAATCGTGGTGAAAATAACGTTGAATGATGAGCAGCGCAGGTAAAATTGTTTAATTAAATTGGTCCCAAGAATGCAAACCCAAGTTATATTTGACATGTAAATTTACAAATGTTCTAGGTCTTTAAAGGACAACGATCTGTTGTACTAATAAAATATGATTTTATATTTATATTACAAAATGAACAGACAGTTCTCAGAGCTTGGTATTTAATGACACCTAATTGACAATTTATTGAGAAATTAGCTTTTACATTAATATCGAGGAGGTTAGCTGAAAGTTAATTACATATTTAAATTGGGTTTACCTCATATTGGAAAGCTGGAATCATCAGAAACATGAACTAGGAGAAGGAACTTGGTTCCTCGAACCGTACAATAAGATCGTGGTTGATCTATGTTAAATCCACTGTCACGCGTTATCCCCCATATCATTCCATTCTGCCATAAAATCCCTACAGTGCAGAAGGAGGTCAGTTGGCCCATCATGTCTGCAGCAGTCCTCCGAAAGGCCTACCTAGGCCCATTCCCCTGCCAGAGCCCAGTAACCCAACCTTCACATCTTTGGACACTAAGGGGCAGTTTAGCATGGCTAATCCACCTAACCCGCACATCTTTGGACTGTGGGAGGAAACCGGAGCACCCGGAGGAAACCCATGCAGACACGGCGAGAACGTGTAAACTCCACACAGTCATCCAAGGTTGGAATCGAACCCATGGCGCTGTGTGGCAGCAGTGATAACCACTGTGCCACTTGGTGTCTAAAAATCTATTGACCTCTGTCTTTGCGATACCCAATGGTTGGGGATCCATAAACCTCGTGGGGTGCGGTGGTCAGTGGGGTTGGGGGATGTTGGTGGAGGAAATTCATTCTGAAAATTCACATCTTATTGAATTAAGAAATGTCTCCTCCTCTCAGTTGGTGCCAACTGTGATTCGTTAGGTAGAGCTATTTATCTTTGAATTGCAAGATTGTGGGTTGAGGTCCTGCTCCAGGACTTGAGCACAAAAATCAAAGCTGAACATTCTGGTGTGGAGGGAGTGCTGCACGGCCAGCAATGTTATCTTTCAGCTGAGTGGTTTAACTGAGGTTAATATTTATCCTCATTTACCTTACAAAAACATTATCTAGTCATTCTTGCACTGATGATCATGAGAGCTTGCTGTGCACAAATTGGCTGTGACATTTCTGACAGTTTAACAATGGTGACACTTCAAAGCACTTCATTGGTTGCAAAGAGTTTTGGGACCGCTTGTCATGATATCCAGATCAGCATATCATGGCGCAATCACACACACACTGATGGACAGGCAGTTGGACCAACCAGCACACACATAACATCGCAGCCAATCACCAGTGAGAGCACACGCACTATAAAACAGGGAACACCACAGTTCCCGCTCATTCTACCAGGAGATAGCTCAGAGCACAGAGCTCACAGCGCACCACTCAGACATAGACCATGTGCTGAGTGCCTCACTAAGATAGTGATAGGGCTGGGTCCACAGGTTAGCTGGTGAAGCACGTACCCAAGCCAGTAGTTAGTTGTTACCGTTGATTAGACAATAAAACAGAGTTGTACCATCTACAGACGTGTTGGATCATTTGTGCATCAGAACACCCAACACGACATGATACCAGTAGTGGACGCAAACCAGTGACTGTGGGACCTACCTGCACCCTTTCAGAAATCTGCCATCCTGCTCCATGGAAAACATCAGCCCGCCGCAGCCGCTCCGAATCGCTGGTAATCTCGGCGTAAACTGGAAGCTGTTTAAACAGCGCTTCCAGCTCTTCCTCGCGGCCACAGACAGGGAGAACGCATCGGACACCAGGAAGATCGCCCTCCTCCTCTCCACGGCGGGGCAACAGGCCATCCACATCTTCAACTCCCTGGCATTTGCGGAAGGCGAGGACAAAACAAAATATAAGAGGGTGCTTCTGAAGTTCGATGAACACTTCAGCGTGGAAGTCAATGAGAGCTTCGAGAGATACCTATTCCAGCAGCGCCTGCAGGGTAAGGATGGGCCTTTCCAATCTTACTTAACACACCTCCGAATCCTCGCGCAGTCCTGCGGCTACGGGGCCACCTCCGACTCCATGATACGGGATCAGATAGATTTTGGGGTCATCTTGGACACTCTACGCCAGCAGCTCCTTAAAATAAAGCGTCTCACCCTAGCGACTGCCATCGAGACCTGCGTCCTCCATGAGAACGCGACCAGCCGGTACTCCCAAATCCAGGCGGCCAAAACGGCATAGCACGGGTCCCACGAGGCGGAGCGGGTCCAGTTGATCGAGTTCCTCCCGACCTGCGGCCTGGACGAGGGCGGCCATTTTGCGCGCTTTCCGAGGCTTTCCCGCGCTTGTACGCGCCAAAAGAGGGGACATCTGCGCAGGCGCGCTCTACGCAGTCTCTGCGTGATGCGCAGGCGCGCTCTACGCAGGACCGCACCGCACATGCGCGGTGGCGCAACAAACGCAACGAACGCCATGACGTCACGACGTGCGGCAACTGTGGCTCCACCTTCGATGTGGCAGGATGGGCCACTATGCTGCCTGACCACTCCCAACAATTCCGCCAGCCTTGAATGGTCGTACGGGTGATTCAGCCCCCCTACACTGAGTCATATCCAGATAGTATGCAGACTAGCGATACCGAAGACAGGGAGCCCTTCCGCGTTGCGGTAATCCACAAGAACCGGATGTCCCCAAGTCGGAACCACCAGCTGCTGCCAGTGCACAGCATTGATCCGGGTGATGAATGGTGTGCCACCCTAACGGTCAACCCATCCCAGATCACATTTCGCCTGGACACTGGTGCCTCCGCCAATCTCCTCGCATGGTCAGCCTTCCAGACCTTGAAGGTTAAACCACCGATTCTGCCATCCCACTGTCAGCTGGTTGACTACAATGGAAACGTCATCCCGGCCACGGGGTCCTGCCAGCTCGAAGTTACACACAACTCACACAAAGCCACATTATCATGTGAAATCGTAGGATCCTCGAAGGACTCTCTGTTAGGCGCACAGGCATGCAAGATCCTCCACCTCGTTCAGCGGGTACACACTCTGTCTCCAGAAGGCACGTCCGATTTCCCAGATGCAGACTTTAGGGCGCAGCTCCACTCACTCCTCGCGCACAACCAGGAGGTTTTCGAGGGCATGGGCACACTGCCCTACACGTACAAAATACGTCTCAAACCGGATGCCATCCCGGTCATTCACGCACCTTGTAGGGTCCCAGCACCACTCAAGGACCGCCTCAAGCAGCAGCTGCAGGACCTGCCGGACCAAGGAGTGCTTTCCCGGGTCATAGAGCCAACGCCATGGGTCAGCTCCATGGTGTGCGTCAAGAAGCCCTCCGGCGATCTCCGGATCTGTATCGACCCAAAAGATTTAAATACCAACATTATGAGGGAACACTACCCTATACCCAAACGAGAAGAAATCACGAGCGAGATGGCTCGGGCAAAAATATTCACCAAGCTTGATGCCTCAAAGGGCTTTTGGCAGATTCAATTGGATCAGTCCAGCAGGAAGCTGTGCACTTTCAACACTCCATTTGGCAGATACTGCGGCAATAGGATGCCATTCGGCATAATTTTGGCCTCCAAAGTGTTCCATCGCATCATTGAACAAATGATGGAGGGCATCGAAGGGGTACGTGTCTACGTAGACGACGTTATCATCTGGTCTACCACACCACAGGAGCACATCAGTCGTCTCCAGCGTCTCTTTGCACGGATACGGGATCAGGGCCTGCGCCTTAACCGAGCCAAATGCTCTTTTGGCCAGACTGAGCTAAAGATTTTGGGGGACCACATCTCCAGGTCGGGTGTGCGGCCGGATGCCGACAAAGTGGCAGCCATCGCAGTCATGCAGCAGCTGTCAGACAAAAAGGCAGTGCTGTGCTTTCTCGGGATGGTCAACTTCCTGGGGAAGTTCATTCCTAACCTTGCTTCGCACACGACTGCTCTTCGCCACCTGGTCAAAAAGACAACGGAATTCCAGTGGCTGCCCGCACACCAGAGTGAATGGGAGGAGCTTAAGGTCAGGCTCACCACCGCCCCGGTACTGGTGTTTTTCGATACAACACGGGAAACAAAGATCTCAACTGACGCCAGCCAGTCTGGCATTGGGGCGGTACTCCTCCAACGGGACAACACTGCATCATGGGCTCCGGTCGCCTATGCGTCGCGGGCCATGACCCCCACAGAACAGCGCTATGCGCAGATTGAGAAGGAGTGCCTAGGCCTGTTGACTGGCATCGACAAGTTTCACGACTATGTATATGGTCTTCCGCAGTTCACTGTGGAGACAGACCATCGCCCCCTGGTCGGCATCATTCAGAAGGACCTCAACGACATGACCCCTCGCATCCAGCGCATTCTGCTCAAGCTCCGGAGGTACGACTTCCAACTTGTCCACCCTGGGGAAGGATCTCATCATCGCAGATGCTCTGTTCAGGGCGGTCAACACACAGCCCGACTCGGAGGGGTTCATTTGTCAGGTCGACGCACAGGTAGCCTTCACATCGGCCAATCTGCCGGCCACTGATGCACGTCTGGCCCACATTCGCTGTGAGACTGCGGCTGACCCCCTTCTACAACGTGTGATGCGCCACATGATGGAAGGGTGGCTCAAGGGGCAGTGCCCACAATTTTACAATGTCCGGGATGACTTGGCCGTCATTGATGGTGTCCTCTTGAAGTTGGACCGGATCGTCATCCCACACAGTATGCACCGGCTTGTCATCGAACAACTGCACGAAGGCCATCTCGGAGTTGAAAAGTGCAGGCGGACGGCCCGAGAGGTTATGTACTGGCCGGGCATCAGCGACATAGACAATGTGCTGAGTGCCTCACTAAGATAGTGATAGGGCTGGGTCCACAGGTTAGCTGGTGAAGCACGTACCCAAGCCAGTAGTTAGTTGTTACCGTTGATTAGACCATAAAACAGAGTTGTACCATCTACAGCCGTGTTGGATGATTTGTGCATCAGAACACCCAACGCTTGTGGTTATGAAAGATGCTATATAAATGCAAGTCTTCTTTCTTCCTTTTCCTAAAAGGCCAACCCCTTTCTCTGAGTCACTGAGCCCTAGTTCTAAATTCTGCAGCCAGGGGAAGCAACTTATTAGCATCTACCCTGTCAAACCCTTTATGAATCTTATGTCTCATGTTTCAGTGATGTCACCTCTCCTTCTAAACTCTAGGGGGAAAGATGCATTCGGGAATCTACTTAACAGGAAGCTTCATCCAATACTTCCCATCTTCACACATGGCACTAAGGAATTAACTACATTTCAAAGTACTGTCAGAAGAAGCAGGGTTCCCTGTCCTTGGCTTCATAGATTGATTTAGCCCTGATCAGAAAACTGGAGGGTTTCAAGCCTTGATTCTGGGCCCATCCTCATTCAGCTGATCCTGGGCGGTGAAGGGAGACACAGCACAGGACGTTGCCATACTGGCAAACTTCAGCCAGAATGCTGGACGCCACTGGAAGGAACCGCTTCTGGGTGAGGTTAAGTTCAGGATTTGCTGATTCCATGGTGGGACGTATTCTGTGATTATCTAGAATCAGGGATTTATTCTCATAGACATGAAACCTGATGGCAAAACTACTCTTACAAACACCTATCATAACTTTCGAAAGGGAACTCACTCCCCTGCTTAAAATGGAAATGTTTGTGGAGCTATGGGGAAGAAGCTATGGGCAGCGGGATTAGTCAATAGCCCTCTCAAAGCGTCAGCACCGGGACACTGGTCTGAATGGCCTGTTTCTGTGCTGTACCATTATATAAACATACCGAAGTGCCAATGCTAGAAATGACCGGTGGGGAAAGGGGCATGAATCTAATGATGATTTTGAGAGTCAAATCTCTGGTACTCAGGCTGTATCTTCACTGTAGCTTTCAGACTTTCCCAAAGTACGTTCTCTTTTTTTTTTCCTTTTTTAAAAAGTTTTTTTTAAAGAGTATTCAATTCATTTCTTTCCAATTAAAGGGCAATTTAGCGTGGCCAATCCACCTAGCTTGCGCATCTTTGGGTTGTGGGGGCGAAACCCACGCAGACACGAGGAGAATGTGCAAACTCCACACGGACAGCGACCCAGAGCCGGGATCAAACCTGGGACCTCGGCACCTTGAGGCAGCAGTGCTAACCACTGCGCCAACGTGCTGCCCAAAGTGAGTTCTCTTTTGATTGCTGCTGTATTTATTGATCATGGGATCATCTTGACATGGTTTCTAAGGCAATCACTGATATTGCTCGCACCAACAAAAGCAGCAGCTTCATGCACAGCTGTCAAGTTACTCAAACAGAAGCATTCGGAATCCCTCCTGCAGTATAACTGCAGTCTGGTGTACAGTGAGCTTTGAGTGATTACATAGAATTTCCCGAATGTTTTTTACTTCCTCAGTTTCTCAGCTGTCGTGGTCTTTGGGTTGTCATAATCATAGAATTGGAGGATTTACAGTGCAGAAGGAGGCCACTCGGCCCATCGAGTCTGCACCGGCCCTTGGAAAGAGCACCCTACTTAAGCCCACACCTCCACCCTATCCACGTAACTCAGTAACCTCACCTACCCTTTTTGGGCACTAAGGGGCAATTTAGCGTGGCCAATCCACCTAACCTGCACATCTTTGGACAGGCCCTTCTGGTAAGCTCAATTGGCCAGACGGCCAGCCTTTGGACCCACTTGACACCAACAGCATGGAGTTCAATCTCTGTCCCAGCTGAGGAAGACTTGGGGCTAGCTTCCCTCCCTTACCCATCTTCAAAATCAAAGCACTTTACTGTGGTTCAGTAAATAATCGCCGAGGACCTGCTGTCATTCAGAGAATCGAAGAAGGAAATTGGCTCCAACATCTCCGAACCAGGGCTCCTGGTCCTCATCTCTTCCCGGTATAAATATGGAAACCCTGTTACACACGCAGTGTAGGTGAAGATGTGTTCTAGGGGCGCAATTCTCTGGCCTCGTTGCGCTCTCGCTCAAGTAAAACGAGGTTGGTGAATAACGAGAGCGGACGAGTGGCGAGAAACCAATTATCATCACTTAATTAACGGGAACCACCCCATATCCAACGGCCTCCCGTCGTTCATTGGTCACCCCAGCAAGTGGTCACGCTGGCGTCAATTAGTACTCCTTTTGAACCTGGCAGAAGGGTTGCTGCAGGGACTGCTCGGAGGTGAGTAGCCATCTTTTCTCACAGGCAATGAGCCCGGCGATGCTGGGCTTGCCACCCCAGTGCTCGGCGGAGGTGGGGGACCCACGGCTGGGTTGTGGGACCCTCCACATGGGTGGGCTACCATGGGAGGGTGAGGGGCAGGCACTGGGGGGGGCGGCAGTCATGGGGACAATCACGCGGCACCACAATGCCAACCCCTGGATCGTATGTACCCTCAGCCATGGCCGTCACCAACTGCAAGATGCATTGGACACTTTCACTAATGGTGCCAACGTCGTGCTCCAGGCTTTCCACTGCAGTCTCCGCCCTGGCAGTGTTGGCCTCCGTGCCACGCACTGCCGACGACATCTCCGCCCTTAGTCTCTGAGACTCTTCCAATCGGCTATGAATCTGCTGGAGTCACGCTGACATTTTCCTCTGAATGTCCCGGCCGCTCCCGATCATCTCCATCAGCACCAGGAATACCTCTTCCACAGGCCCAGCATCGGGCTGGGATCCAGTTGGGTCCTGACATCAAACAGATCTCTGACTGCTGTTTCACCTGGGTGTTCCTGCCTCCACCAGATGTGCATCTATGTGGTGCTCACCAGATTGTTCCCCAGAAGCCTGACCACTAACATTACCGCTAACATTTTCCACCGAGATGCGTGTACCTGCACTGGTGGAGGGGGAGGGTTGGGGGGGGGGGGGGTTGGATGACAGCTGTGACGCCTCAGTCGTGTCTTCCTCGGAGCTCCCCTCCGAGGTGTTCTCCTGGAAGGCTGGAGAAGGTGCCGCCCGGGATGCACCGGAGGTATCAGCTGGAGGACCTGCGGGAGAATGGACATGTGGGCAGTGGGAGGGATGGGTCAGTCAGTAAGGCAATAACAACTCAGATGAGGATTCTTATGTCCGGCACCCCACCGCCAGTCTGGGCCTTTTCCCGATGGTGGTGAGAGAGCTTTTCCTGAGGAAACATAGAGAGGGCATTGTTAGCCATACTCGTGGTTCACAGTCGTGGCAACAAGGGGTGTGAAGGCAAGATTGGGGGAGTTGAAGGGAGAAGGGAGGTGGAGAGAGGTTAGGGGTAGCATGGAAGGTTGGGGGGGGGGGTTTGCTTGTGTGGCGGTGGAAAGGTCTCGGTTGGGGGGGGTGGTGCCGGTAGCATTGGTGTCGACTCACCCATGTGCTGCCCGGTGTAGGTCATTGACCTTTTTCTGGCACTGGAGGCCAGTTCTCATGGTCACGCCCCCGGCGCTCACAGCCGCCGCCACCTCATCGCAGGCAGCACTGGCTGCCCTATGGCTGACACTCCGGGACCCCGGGGGAGGGGGGGGACAGGACATCTCTCCTGGCCTCCACTGTGTCTAGGAGCATAGCCAGATTTACATCCCCAAATCTTGGGTCCGGTCTCCTGGGCACCATTTTTGCGAGCTGGCTGGGTTTGGCTGTGCAAGAGTTGTTTAATTGCTGGTCGACCTTAGTGTGAATTGGCGAGCGCGGTGCCAGTGAATCCGCTGGCGAGTAGCCCGTGGCGCCTCGTTAAGTGGACCAATTAATGTTGAATAGCGTTGCCGGCCAAATGAGCAGGTTCCGCTCGCTACCACAATGAGAATTCTTTCTGGCGAATCCCGCACTAGGTGTGTAAAAGTCATTAACTCAACAGGATCAAAAATTATGAACAACAATATGTTAAGATAGCGGATGGAAAATACAAGTCCTGATAGAATTTACATTCACTTCAGCTACCTGAGTTGAACTGCAGTGTTAGCATTTAAAACTAAATTAGACCAAATGTTCATTATTGATTTAGTTTCAGAGCCAATGGCTGTTCCTGAATTATTGAGATAAACAAATCAGAGTGTCTGACCTTTGAATATGATTTAATTCTTTGAACAGTCGATCGCTTAAATGCTTCGGGATTCCTTTTCCAGCAATGGCTTAAAACAAAGATCAATGGAAGTATGAGTAGACTTTCCACCTTGTGTTAGTGAGCACACTCTCACAACGCTGATTCATAAAGATAGCTCAGGGATTTGAGAAGAAAGATAGAAAGAGAAAGAGGGCGAGAGAGTGGGGAAGAGACAGAGAAAGAAACAGAGAGAAAGAGGGAGAAAGGAAGAAAGCGATAAACTGAGGGAGACAGAAACAGAGAAAAAAGTGAAAGAGTTAAAGAACAAGACAGAGGGGGAGGAAAGGGCGATTGAGAGAGGGATAGAAAGAGAGGCAGAGAAAGAGAGATAATGAAGTCAGAAAGATTTACTGGCCTTGTTGCTTTGTGTCGTGACAAGGACGTTGAATCTCGCGAGAGACTTCACGCGCGATGCTGAAGGCGTCTCATGAGATTCAACGAACTTCGTGAGACATTGCGACCTGCGCCTCGCCTGCGCTGGGCAAGATCCAGATCAGTATGTCTCAATGATCCATTAGGCTCATTCAGATATGTTTGCTCTGGATTCTCCCGGAGCCTGGGAACTAATGGCCTCCCCAGCAGGACATTGACCGGGCGTCATTTAGTGCTGGTCCACACAAACTTGGACCAGTCATAACGGCCCCGGGGGCTCCCAGGCCATGAGAAACCCCTGGGTGGTTGGAGACAGGGCAGATGGTATCCTGGCACTCCTGCTGGCACCTGGACACCTTGGCACTGTGAGCCATCTGGGCACGTCCAGGCTGGCAGGGGCACTCTCAGGGTCTCAGGTTGATAGTGCCATGGTGCCCATGTGCCAGGTTGCCTGTGCCAGGTGTCGGGCCTGGGGGTGCCTTACCCATAAATGGTGGGGTGAGGTTGGGGGGGGGGTGGAGGCTCAAGGACTCCGGAAGACGTATGGTGGATGAAGTGGGGGTGGGTCTGGAGGGTGCAGTGAGGGGGACCGAAAGATTGGGGCTGCCTTTAGAAATGGTGCCCCGATCCATGCGTAGTCTTCCTGGCTGGCGAGCTGAGCTCATCAGTGCAGGAAATGACTGGTGTGGTGTCTCTGTGGGGCCCTGCCAAGGCCAAAGAAACCCAGCAAAGTGCCATTGAATAGTGGGATCTTTCTCAGCGCTGGGCACCGAAAAACACACGGCTGTACAGTCCCAATGTGCTCTGAAATGTTCACGTTGAATCGCTCCCTAATGAGGAAGGAATAGAGAGAGAGGTAGGGAAAGAGCCAGGCAGCCACAGAGGCAGAAAGGGAAAGTGGAACGAAAGAGACAGAAAGAGAGAGAGAGACAGAGGAAGGAAGACAGATTGAGAGAGACAGAGCCATAGAGATAAAAAGGAAGAGACTGAAAGAAGCAGAGGCATTGATAGATAAAGACAATGAGAGAGACTGATAGAGAGAAAGAAAGAGAAAAAGACAAATAGAAAGAGACAGCAAGAGAGAGAAAGAGGGAGACGCCTCACTATCAGATTACCACAGCTTCATGAAGAGCAGGATCTGAAGTGGGAGGGTACAGTTCTTGGAGATCCCTGCCTGATTCAGAGTGTATTATACAATCCAGCTCCACAGACTGAGACAGACGCCCAACACTGTTCAGACAAAGCTGGGATTGAATATGAAATCTCTGCTCTTTCTAACTTTCCTACTTTTATCAATACCAAGCCAAAGTGTTGTTATTACAGGGGTAAGTCTGCATATTTTATTTAAAAAATTATATCGGTAGATAAAGTATCGTCAGTGAATTTATTCATATATCTGAGATTTAGAGATTTGAAAATGTGTATTTTCTGAATCTAGTGACAAATTGTGTTGTTAATGTTTCTTGGTGTTATTGTTCAGCGCTGAAGTGAAATAATTTCAATCTGTTTAATTAATTAATACATTGAACAGGATAAATACCAGATACTATTCCCTTCGGTGGATTGTGCTTAATTTGTTCAAACACATTTTTTAAAAAGTTGTCTGGTGCTGCACGATGTTGTGTTCTGAACATTACGGATGCAAAGCATATTTTATACATAAAATAATTGTCGCGCAGAATCAGGTTGGAAGTGCAGTAAAACTAATGCATCTGGTTTGACAATGATCCACTGACGTGATAAAAAATTGGGGCAAAGCACCCCAGGAACATCAATCCAGCCATTTGTTCTTTTAGGCAAGCATATCGGTCGGTAGGAGATTTCCGGTGTTCAGTTATTTGCAGGTGAGTACTGGTTTTCTGTCATCGAATTTTATTTTTTCGAAAACGTGAAATGAGTGTTTATACCGGTGTTGGTGTGACGGCAATCCTGGCCGGAGTTAGAGGAGATCCTTTCGCTGCTGTGCCTGTCCTTGTCTTCTTCAAACCAAGAAATGTCAGGGGCCAGGAATGCAACAGTGAGATGCTGAAACCCGAGCTCAACTAGAACAACATTCAGAAACAGGTGGCAGGAACTGATCGGGGAAGGAAGCGATTTGCGAAAGCGGGGAAGATACACAGACCAATCCAGCAAGACGAGCAGTTTGAAATGAAAGCAGGCAGAGATTGGCGGTCAGTGTCTGAGAGGAAAAATACTTCAGGGTAAAGGAAGTAAAATCTGACAGTGCAACTCAATGGATTTAGCTTTAGTGCTTTGCCAAGGGTTAAGACGGTTTCATACGGGCATCAGGGGCAGTGCCAGGTTGGTGCTGTCCAGAACATAGGACATAGAACATACAGTGCAGAAGGAGGCCATTCGGCCCATCGAGTCTGCACCGACCCACATTAAGCCCTCACTTCCACCCTATCCCCGTAACCCAATAACCCCATCTAACCTTTTTTAAACACTAAGGGCAATTTAGCATGGCCCATCCACCTAACCTGCACGTCTTTGGACAAGGGGTGGGTCCTGAAAGGGAGAGGGTTTGAAAGGGGGTGTGGCCTGAAGGGGGGGCAGGGAAATGAAGAGGGGGGCATGAGAGGGGGGGCATGAGGGCGGGGATGTAATTTGGCGACCCTATAATGGGGTGTCGCTCACCTTGGGTTGTGGGGAAGGGGGAGAACGCTGGTGCCGGTGACTGGGGGAGGGGACCTGAAGGCAGTCTCATTGGCAGGGCCCCAAACTGTGGGGGGTGGGTGTGGGGGAGGACGGCGACATGTTTAGGCCCCGCCCCTCTCAGCGCCGGTGCAAAACTCACCCCCCCCCCACCCCTCCAAAAAACTTCCACGTGTGGGCAGATTACGATCTGGATTGCGCTGACCCACACAACGGAAGTTGCATCACGTTTACCTCTGGGTGCCATACTTAGAAATATTTTGCAGAATTCCATCCATAATCTGTGAGTCTGAGTGTCCATAGAATCCATACAGTGCAGAAGGAGGCTATTCGGCCCATCAAATCTGCACTAACCCTCTGAAAAAGCACCCTACCCAGGCCCACTCCCCCACCTATCTCTATAACTCTGTAACCCCCTCTAACCATTGGACACTAAGGGGCAATTTACCATGGCCAATTCACCTAACTTGCACATCTTTGGACTGTGGGAGGAAACCGGAGCACCCGGAGGAAACCCACGCAGACAGTGGAAGAACATACAGACTCCACACAGACAGTCACCCAAGGCTGAATTGAGCCCAGGTCCCTGGTGCTGTGAGGCAGTAGTGCTAACCACTGTGCACCGTGCCGCCTGTTGTGTTATGCTGCTTCGTGTAGCATAAGCTGCTTCCTTGATGTATGCTTTGACAAAGGAAGCTCCAGACTATGAAATGAGTTCAACATGTTTGTTGAACTATTAACCCAGTTCTTAAATGCATTCGATTCTCTGCTAATCTAGCTGTAGTAAGTCAGTCTATCTTTACCAGCCTGCTCTAAGCCACGTGTTGGGTGTGATGCTGTTGATCAACCCTGACGTACTCTCTAGATGTCTGTCTGTGGAAAGAGGCAAAGCATGTGTGCCCTGTCCTTTTATATGGATCGTGAAGTGCCCCCTTGTGGTAATGCCACCTCTGGGTTACCCATTGGTTGTGTCCTGTTGTAATGACCCATTGGCTGTATGTCTGCATGTCATGACATCCCTCTAGTGGTTACTTAGTTGTAGTGTATTTACATTGACCCCTTGTGTATATACAGTGATGCATATCACCACACTGCCCTGTCAGTATATGTCTGTGCATCTGTGTCATCTATCCCTGCATGTGTACGTCTTTCTGTCTATATACATGTGTCTGTCTATACGAGTATGGCTGTGAATCTGTATATTTGTGTGTCAGTGTGAGAGAGAAAGAGAAAATGGAAAGACAGAAAATCAGAGATCTGCAGCCAGAGTGGGAGAGTGTGTGTGTGTGCGAATGAGGGAGATAAATGAGACAGAAACATTCAGAGGCATTGCTATTCAGTTGCACTGGTTAGTGAGAATGGGATGGGAGTGGCCCAAAAACGCCTTTCCCTGTCCGAACACACAGTATACAGGACACTATAATACACTGTAACAGTATTTGTATACAGTATACTGTACAGGAGCTGGTGCTACATCTCTGCCTTTTGTCTGTAACCCTACAAGTTCCTCGTGCTCAAGTAGCATCCAATTCTTTCTTAAAATTATTGACACAATCAGCTTCCACCAGCCTTTCAGGTCGATCCCAATGCCCGTGTGGAAAAACAAACATTTCCCCTCACCTCATCTCTGGAACTTTGGCCAATGATTTTTAATCAATTGTCCTCCGGTTAATGGCTCACTCACCAAGAGGATCATTTTTCTCGATCTACTCGATCAATATCTGTCATCACTCTGAACTCTCTCTGAGGGTCAGCTCTTAACTCTTTCTGTTCCAGAGAGAACATTTCAAACTTTTCCAACCTCTCCTCATCACTGAAGGCTCCCATCATTGGCGATATTCTGGCAAAGCTCTTTTGGACCCTTTACTTCGTTCCTCAAGTGAAACGTCCAGAGTTATCCACTATGACCCAACTGAGACCTAACTGGTGTTTCAGGTGATTCTGTTGTATTTAAAAAAAAAAACATTCTAAAACGGCGCGTGAGAATCGTGCGCGAGCCGGAAAATGTGTCCGCCGGCGGGCTCCCGAAGAAATGACATGCTCCGGTGCCTTGACAGCAGCGTCAATGCATTTTAACTCCACACGTACAGTAAACGCCGTTGGCATATCATTAATGTGCCTGACTGGGGATTCTCCAGGGCTCATGTGATGCTCCCCCTCCATCAGGAGGAATTACCGACGTGAGGTCCACTTGCGGCTTTAAAACTCGGAAAACATGCGCCGTGGCTGCTGATGGAGAGAGAGGAGGTTGGTCATGTTCCCAGAGGCGCGAACGTGCGCTGCCGGTCCAGCCGCTGGCATGGCTGGCTGGGGGGCACAGCGTCCACCAGGGCCGGGGGGTGGGGAGTAGTGGGGGGCAACCAGGGGATTGGCTGGGAAGTCAGGGTGACCCTGCCTCCCCCCCCATGACCGCGGTGTCCAGGCACAGACCTCCATTCCCGCCGCCTGCAAGGCAGCCATCTTGTTGCGCACCCCACTGACCATACACGGCCCATGGTTGCACAGAGTGGCACCGCCGAATGGGTACCCCCACCTCACCACTCCCGCAATCCACCCCCCCCTCCACCCAATCAATCTCCTCCCCCACCCACAGCCTGGCACCACCCGCTGGCGGGGTATCACATGGCCCACTCAAGGTGGGCGCCCACAGTACCCCCGACAAGATGGCACTGGACAGGGCCACAGACCATACCTCTGGCATAGGTCGGGCCATCCACCGGTACCCCTGCTGCAGGGACGGGTGACGGGGCCAGAAGCCCCGCTGTGCCGGGTGCGGTGTGGAGGGCAGAGTGCTGGGGGAACGGCCAAGGGTGGGTGTGGGCATGGGAGAGGAGGGAGGGAGTCATGTGGAGGCAAGAACTGCAGTGCAGGCCAGGGCCACCGTGTAGCCCGTTGGACTTGGTTGGGCACGGGGTTACGCACCATGCTAACATGTTTGCCTTTAACCCCCTGCAGACAATGGACTTCGGAATCCAACCAGGAATGCTGCCCTTCATCTTAGCCGCAGATCTGAGGGATGCACTAAGGCTGTACGAGCAGGAGCTGCTCGAGGAGGACCCTGCAGCAGCAGCAGAGCCTGACCCAGAGGAACAGGATCCAGCCGGTGAGGATGGAGAGCAGGCCGCCCAACAGGCTAAAGCAGAGGTGGGAAGAAGGCCCCACATCAGGCCTTGTGTGTACTGGCAGTGCCTGTCATTCGAGGACCTGCCGGACTGGGCATGTTGCCGAAGACTCCGGCTGAGCAGGGGAACTGTGTGACCTACCTGCCAGATCATGGGGTGCACCTAGAACT
The DNA here is from genome assembly GCF_047496885.1 of Scyliorhinus torazame. Taxonomy (NCBI): domain Eukaryota; kingdom Metazoa; phylum Chordata; class Chondrichthyes; order Carcharhiniformes; family Scyliorhinidae; genus Scyliorhinus; species Scyliorhinus torazame. The sequence continues at coordinate 26,166,310 of NC_092723.1, read as the reverse complement.
GCTGGAAAATGGGGGAGGACACTTCTCCCGCTGGCCATCAAAGTGACGGCGGCATTGAACCTCTTTGCCACGGGGTACTCCAGGCAGGGACTTGTCTGGGATCTCGCAGACCTCGCTGCACAGGTGCATCTGTGCCATCATGGAGGTCCTATATGCCTGGCTGGAACATTATATCAGTATATCTGGTGCTCCAATGGGGGTGAGGTGGGGGTACCCATACGGCGGTGCCACTCTCTGCAACCATGGCCCGTGGACGGTCAGTGGGGTGTGCAGCAAGATGGCTGCCTTGCAGGCCGCGCGCGGGAATGGAGATCCGTGCCTGGACACCCCGATCATGGCGGGGGGGAGGACGGGGGGGGGGGGGGCATCCCCTGGTTGCCCCCCACTACTCCCCAAATCACGGCTGCATCTGCACTACCAGATGTGCCAATAGATCCCATTCTATTATTTCAAAGGACAGCAGGGGAATTCTCCCTGTGTCCTGGTCAATGGGCTGGATTCTCCGATTCTGGGGTTATGTCCCAACGGCGGGGTGGGAACGGTGCTGATTTACGCCAGACAAAATGGCGTAAAGCGGCCATTGATTCCCCATTTTGCTGGGGGCTAGCACGCCAGCAGCATAGCGTACCCGGCTCCAGCTGCCGATACGGCCTGGAGGATTGCCGGGTGCTTGGCCGCGCATGCGCACGGTGCCGGCCTGCAGCAGCCGGGCCGTGCTACACGGTGGAGGCCGCTTGCGGACCCGGCCCGCGGAATAGTGCCCCCCCTTTGGATGGCTCGCGCACCCTGGCCCCCCCCCCCCCCACAGTGCCCCCAGCCCCTAATAAAGTCCCCCCCCCTGCCCACGGATCAGCCCTGCTGGACTGAGTCCGCTGCCGCCACGCCGAGTTCCCGACGAATGAGACCACTCGCGACCAATGCCGTCGGGAACTCGGTCGGTCAGGCATCCTGAGGCTGTCGATACGTGGCGCGGCGTACTCTCTGAGCACGCTGCTTTGGAGGGTGCGGGGCATCGCGAAAGCGCCGCCCCATTTGGTTGGGAACTGTGATTCTCCAGACAATCGCTGAGCGATTTCGGCGTCGGCGACCAGAGAATCCAGCCCAATGTGCATCCCTCAATCAAAATCACTAAAACGGATTTAACATGTAGTTATTTGTGTGATCATGCTACGTAAATATTGTCTGTCTTGTTTCCTGTTGTACAATAGTGGCTACATTTCAAAAGTACTTTCTTGACAGCAAAGCACTTTGGGACATCTGAGGCCTTGAATGTTGCTCTGGAAATGCTACTTTCTCCTTTTCTAGCCACTGTTTAGAATCATATGACAAAGTCCCAACTATGGTACAGTTTCCATCCTCTCTCTTAACTCAACACATTTAGATTCATTCAAAGATCCATTTAATAAATCCTTTCTATCAGAAATTCATTTCACCCATACTAAATACTGCCAGTCCAACGTCTCCTGTTCCTTCTCTATTAGTCGGGAACACCAATTAACTATTAATATTAAAAACACATTCCTGTTATTGTTTGAGCCATTTCTCTGTTAATGCAACCTCGTCATAATCCCCATGTGACAATTAATGCCTGCAGCTCATGAAACGTATTAATCTCACGACAGATATTGACGTACATACATTTCGATTTCTTCTTCACCGTTTTTCCTATCTTCCCCAATCTGGTTCCAGCAATTTGGGGGATATTTCTAATTTTCCTTCTGTTTATATCTCTCTGTTCTTTGATCTCTCCGCTGCTACCTTCTGTGATCTTCTGACTTTCTCACCCTACCAAACTAGTTTAAATCCTCCCCAACAGTATTGGTTAACAGGTTAACCGCTGATATCCCGAAAGACGTGCTTGTTAGGTGAATTGGACATTCTGAATTCTCCCTCTGTGTACCCGAACAGGCTCCGGAATGTGGCGACTAGGGGATTTTCACAGTAACTTCATTGCAGTGTTAATGTAAGCCTACTTGTAACAATAAAGATTATTTTAAAAAGCTGGAAATCTGAAATAAAAATAGAAAATGCTGGAAAGAGCAGGTCAGGCAGCATTTGTGGAGAAACAGTTAATATTTCAGTCCTATGATCTAATGTCCATCTTGTATATGTGGACCTTTTGCCCAAAACAATACACAACGCTCCAAGAATTTGAACCCTCACTTCAACAATACTCCCATAGCCACACATTATCTTCCTGTTTCTATACTCACCAGCATGTAATACTCGGAGTAATCCTGCAACTTTGATCTTTGAAGTTCCGTTTTTTAAAATCTTTCTCCTAGATCTTGAATAATATACCATAGGTTGCAGTATACCCCACATCCTAATTCTTATTATTTGTTCATGGAATGTAGGCAGAACTGGAAAAGCCAGCATTATTGTCCAGCCCTAATTACCCTTAGAATGTGGTGATGAGCCGCTATTTTGGACTGTGCGGTCTGCCGGGTGTAGGTACACCTTGTGCGGGGAGGAGGAGAGTTCCAGGGTTTTAAAACAGTGGCAGTGATGTGGCTCCAAGTCAGGATGGTGTGTGATTGGGGAAGAGGTGTTTCCAAAGGATGGAGTGCCAACCAAGTGGGTTGCTTTGTCCTGGACGATGCCGAGCTTCTTGAGTGTTAAGGTAGACCTATGGGGTAAAAGGGCTGTTTGAAGGTCTTCATTCTTTTTAAGGAGTTTTTTTTTGTGTGTACCCCTCTTTCTGTCACCCTGTTTAACTGTGGCTATCTTGGGGAGCTGTTAGCTGGTGCCTGGACGTGATGGCAACTTGGGCAAAGTACTCATCTGAAAATTGTGGGCAGTTTTCCGGCATAATCTTGTCCTGGAGTCCGTGGCTCATGAACATCTCTTTCTGTGCTTTGACTACTGTCTCTATGGCTGTCATGTCCAGTTCCTTCACCTCAAAGGCATCTGGAAAGGTAATCCACCGTAAAAAGGAATGATTTGCTGTTGTAGTCAAATAACTCAAAGCCCAGTCTCTCCGATAACCTGGTGGGGAACTGTGTGAGAGCGAGGGGCACTCTTTGGTCCTTTTTGTGCAGGACACACAGCTGACAGTTCACTATCATGTCCTCATTTACCGGGAAATGCCTGGCCAGCAGACAGTGGATTGGGACCGTGCCCTGCACTTGGTGAGGTCCAGAAGGTCCTGGTGGAATTTGTTTTGGAGGATCGCTAGCCAAAAGGAAACTGGGGTGACCAGCCTCTCATTGCAGACCAGATGATCGTCAGTGAGAGTAAAGTGTTTTTGTTGTTTGAACCAAGCTTTCATGGTACCACTGTTTGGTCTCTGCGGCCACCCTTGTTGGCAGTCATGGCAGACGCGGACACACTCTCACATTGGATTTGCCCCTGGCGAATCTGTTGGGGGTTACTTGCAGTTACTGTCAATTGCCTCTTTGTCAATTGGGAGGAAGCTTCAAATCTCTCGACCGGATTGACATCCTGTTTTGTTGAAAGGTCCACTGTGACCTTAGAAAGTGTGTCTGCTATAGTTTGAGACCGTACACATTCAGGAAAAAAACCCAAAGGAAAACCTCATGAGGTGTAGGCGGAAACTCTGGATTCTGGTCGGCATTCACACGTAGAAACGTACACAGAAACGAGAAGCAGGAGGAGGCCATTCGGCCCCTTGAGCCTGCTCCGCCATTCATTATGATCATGGCTGATCATCAAGTTCAATATCCTGATCCCGCCTTCTCCCCCATATCCTTCGATCCCTTCAGCCCCTCGATCTATATCTAATTCCATCTTGCAATTACACAATGTTTTGGCCCCAACTACTTTCTGTGGCAGTGACTTCCACAGATTCACCACTCCCTGGGAGAAGAGATTTCTCCTCACCTCAGTCCAAAAAGGTTTACCCTTATCCTCAAACTATGACCCCTCGTTTTGGACTCCCCCACCGTAAGGAACATTCTTTCTGAATCTACCCTGTCTAATCCTGTTAGAATTTTGTGAGTTTCTATGAGATCCCCTCTCACTCTTCTAAACTCCAAGAATATAATCCTAACCGATTTAGTCTCTCGTCATTTGATAGTCCCGCCATCCCAGGAATCAGCCTGGAAAACCTTCGCTGCACTCCCTCCATAGCAAGAGCATCCTCCCTCAGATCAGGACACCAAAACTGCACACAATACTCCAGGTGTGACCTCACCAACGCCCTGTACAATTGCAGTAATACATCCCTATTCCTATACTCAAATCCTCTCGCTTTGAAGGCCAACATACCATTTGCCTTCTTTACTGCCTGCTGTACCTACGTTCTTACTTTCAGAGACTGATGCACAAGGATTCTAAGGTCTCGCTGAGTATCCGCCTCTCTCAATTTACACCCATTCAAATAATAATCTGATTTCCTATTTTTGCTACCGAAGCGGATAACCCCACATTTATCCACATTATACTGCATCTGCCATGCATATGCCCACTCACTCAGCCTGTCCAAATCCCGCTGAAGCATCTCTGCATCCTCCTTACAGCTCACCCTCCCACCCAACTTTGTATCATCTTTGCCAGCTCCTCCTCATCGAGCAATGACACCAGTGGCTTATGGCCTGGTTCAATGATGACCTTTGACCAATGATGTGGCCTGATAATTTCTCACATGCTAACATGGCTCTAATTCTAATGACAGCGTATCTCATCTATGTGTCTGACGATCTTCTGGCAGTGCAGTCCACGAGTCGGTAACTTCCATCTAGTTGCTCTTGATATAGGACCGCTCAGAGGCCTGTGGATGAAGCATCCGCTGCTATGGTGGGTGGCAGGGATGGACCATAGTGGCGAGCATTACTTTGATGTGAGTGAATCTTGCTCTTGACGTGTGTCCCAGCACCATGCCTGGCCTGTCTTAAGTAGATGTCTCAAAGGTTCTGTGACTTGTACCATATTTGGTATGGATTCTGCCAACTGCTTCACGGTCCCCAGGAATCTCTGGAGACCTGGAATCGAGGATGAGTTTGGAAACTGACTAATAGCTTTTGTTTTCTATGAGTCCGTCTTTCTTGCCCCTGGCAAGAGAGGGAAATAAAACTGTCGAGTTTTCCTGTTCTTAATCCAGTAGCCCCTGGTGCATTGAGTTTATGTCAGCGTTGTGTGAGGACAGGATAATTAAAGCTAACCAACCCCCAACGCAAACCTGAATTTAATACAGACATCACTGGAAATACTCAGCGGATCAGCCAGCACCTGATCGAAGGCCATCGACCTGAAATGTTCAGACATTTCTTTTTTAATCGTTGAACATGCTGCCTAGCTGGCTGAGTATTGACAGGGTTCTACGTCTGCATTATGAAACACATATTCCGAGATAGTATTTAGCCATTTTAATTACCGCTCGCAGAGTCACAGCTCACAACTAAAATGAAGAGTAAGGGAAAATAAAAGGCGTATTCCTTTTCAGACATCTCTCCCCTTTCTCAGCGACATGGTGCCTTCCATATCCCAAGTGTTGAAACCGCTGAGATTCACACTAACTGGATGAGTTGTGTGATTGACTACACGCGTGTTCACAGACACGTGAACTCAGCACAAGTGACAATCAAATGGAGAGAGAAGGGATGATCAGTTTTGTGGTTATTGATATGGAGGGGTGAAAAGCAAACATGTGTGAGTCACAAAACACTCTGAGTCCCATTTGCAGACCTTTCGAAACACTCCCAATGCTTAATTATATTTTGCAATTGGAACTGAATTTCGGATAGGGCCATATAAATTTGCTTCCGAGCCAATGTGCAATTTCACCTCGCTCATTTAATGAGTAGGTGAATCCCTGCCTTTGTCAATAGACAGATAAATCGATTAGCTACAATATTTATGATCTTGCCAATCCTACCCTTCAATAGAGAAGTTGCCCCGCTCACTCCGTGCTTTAACAATTTGGTAAGTTAATCAAGTGCTACCTTAATCACCCTTTACTCATCAGAGTCTGGCTTTATCAGATTTCTGGGCAGAAATGCTGAGCACAACTTAGGGAATGATTTTGAGATACGAAGCACGGTTCTGTTCTGACCTACAGTAGTGCAAACACGGTCATTTCCCCTGAGGTGCGTTCACTCTATTGTGATATTCCTGATAGATGTACATCCATCAGCTCCAATGCCTCCGTAACCAAATACAGTGCACTGAAATTACTTATCTAAGATAATTAAAGGACCGATATTGATAAACATGAATCTTGTGCAATAAACCAGAATTCCTAATTATCAAATCTGTCCCAATTGTCATCCATTATTTAAGGAGAGGGCTGAATTGGCATTTGCGGCAGGATTTTCCTTGCAAGTTTCTGAATGCTGCCATTGGGAAACTCTGTGTTAGTGGCTGATGTGTGCAAGCGAAAAGCAATTCTATCCCGCCTTTGCGACCTGTCTGACACCCACCGTGGGTGTCACCTGCACTTTCAAAAACTCTGGGCAGGCTTCTCCGTTAGCCAATGCCGAAATCGGGAAATGCGATTTGCCGGAAAATAGCTTCCGACGCCAAAGCCGTGGCAGGCGCTGATTTGACGCCAGATCGCAATTTCTCCGTCACCCCGAAAACGGCATCAATGCGTTTCACTCTGCACATACTGTAGGCACCGTTTGCATATCCTGAGTGTCATTCATGGACCTGGCGTATCCCGCACTATTTTCCGAGTGTGTTCCACGTGACACCGGTGCCAGCCCCTCAACGGTACTGGAGACGGTCCAGGTGCGGCACACGTTTTTCTGTCATAAAAGTCCACGGATTCTCCAATGGCATCAACACTTAGCCGCAGGAACGGAGAATCCAGTCCCGTGTCTCAGAGAACTCACAATTCTCATTCAGCATCATGCTTCCTGCAGGTGTCTCAGGACTGCAGTGTGTCATGTACCTCCACTTTTGGGCCTTGAACCAAAACATGGTGTATTTGGCAGACGACACACGAGAGGCCTTACAAAATGTGGTAACCCGGCATAGCGGCTGCGGACTGAGTCCAGCGCCGCCACAGTTGGGCGGGAGCCGTGCTGCTGGCCAGAGGGGCTGAGGCGAGGGCTGGGGGACTGGCGAGGGATGACCACGGGGTGGCAAGGGATGTCCAGGTGGGCACTGTCTGGCAGGTCGGGTCCGCACACGGCCGGCGCCATGTTCTACAACGCGACCGCTGTAGGTGGTCGCCATGCGCATGCTCAGCCATGGACCCGGCAATTCACCGCCCATTTATTTCATGGAGGCCGGATGTTTTACATGGCACGGCTGCTAGCCCCTCGCTGGTCGGGGGATCGGTGCTGGGGCGCCGCCGATTTTCCCCACATAAACCACCACGGATCCTTTGGACCTAGCCTCAAAATTGGAGAATTTAGCCCCATGTTCTTCAAGAGTTGAGTCAGGCTTTCACTGAACACATTTACTGCTGTGTCAATGGCTTTGTTGAACTTGGTCAAGTTACCCCCAATATGGATGGCTCCGTTCGGTTGTGGAACCTGGACCATCCGGAACATTATGTGTGCAGAACCCGAATGGGAGAGGCAACAGGTCAACACGGTAGGGTAGAAATGAATAACTGGTTTATTCCAGTGTACACAGAAATAGTGAAGCTACTACTCCTCTCTCCAAAGGGCCACTCTCCCTGACCTGCACCCAGATCGGGGTTCTTATACTGAGTAGTTTTGCCTTGTTAAGGGGAAACCCCACCCCAAATTACCGGGAGAGTTCATACTCAGCTGTGTGAGGGGGAAATCGAATGAAGCACAGTCCTTGGCCCCCAAGGGGGTCATAACAATACTGTTGATGGTGTAACTGGGGCGATAACTCCCATATTTGTCATTTTATCCAACTATTGTTGCACTGGTTTCAAGAGCGGGTGAGGAATCTTTCATAGATTTCATAGAATTTACAGTGCATAAGGAGGCCATTCGGCCTATCGAGTCTGCACCAGCCCTTGGAAAAGGCACCCTGTCCAAGCCCACACCTCCACCCTATCCCCATAACCCATTAACCCCACCGGGCAATTTAACATGGTCAATCCACCTAACCTGCAGATCTTTGGACTGTGGGAGGAAACTGGAGCACCCGGTGGGAACCCACGCAGACACGCGGCGAGCGTGCAGACTCTACACAGACAGTCACCCAATGCCAGAAAATAGAAATGGCTACTCATCTCCTCGCTTCCCGTCAGCAGCCATTGCTCCAGCTTCACGTTTTTTAAAAGGAGCACCCGCGTGGTTTCTTGCTGGGGTGTCGAGTAATTCCCAGGAGGATGCTGCATTCGACTTCAATCTTGCTAATGAGATCGAAATGAATGCGAATGAGGGTTGATGGTATGCTCGCCAGTTTTGGGCGCGATCCGGAACGCGCTATCGGGAGCGGGCAGAGTGAATTGCAAATTGGTTCGCACCCAACGCGAATCGTGATTTTGGCCTATCCCGATATTTATCCGTCGTGTCCAAATCCGCGCGTGTGCAACACGGTGGTTAAATCCCGACTGTAATTTTTGCCTTCAGCTTCCAAGCCGTTTCTTGGAGCTTTTCTCTGGAGTTTTCTCCTGGTGGCTTTGCTTCTTTAGCTTTTCATCAAGCCAGAATCTTTCCTTTTCCGTTTTCCAGGGCGATCAGTCAGAGAGGTAATTGCAGGTTTTAAACATTTCCATTGGTTTTATTTTGCACACCATTGTGCAGCGTCTATCTGAGATTTAAGTGCCTCTCATTAACTCCCTCCCTCTTTCTCTTGCCAGGCCTGTGATCGGGATGTGCAGTGCGGCCCAGGGTCCTGTTGTGCTATCAGTCTGTGGTTGCGGGGACTCCGAATGTGCACCCCACAAGGACAGGAAGGGGACAAGTGTCATCCGTTCAGTCACAAGGTTGGAATCTGCTATGCCTCTAGTACATTGTGTTGGAATTCACACAGTCCGGTCCCATCTGACGGGACTTGACAAGAGAGGGAGAATCTTCCCAGAATAACACTGAGCCACGCTGACCAGAGGGACCCCGCTTTAATCCCCAGTCTGCCTTGGGATGCACCAATTAACTGAATACTCCCTATTCAGGGTCCTCTCTGCTGGACTGTGCACCAGGTGTAAGGAAACGTTACACAAAGCTACAAAATCCACCTGGTGCCGTGACCCATTGCTACAGTAGTCCCAACACTTCCAACAATCACAATCAACATCCTGGTGGTTACCATTGACCAGAAACTGAACTAAACACTGTGGGTACAAGCGCAGGTCAGAGGCTGGGAATCCTGCAGCCAGTAACTCCCCAAAGCCTGTCCACAAGGCACAAGTCAGGAGTGTAATGGAATACTCTCCACTTGCCTGGATGAGTGCAGCTCCAACAACACTCAAAGAAGTTCGACACCATCCAAGACAAAGCATCCCACTTGATTGGCACCCCTTCCACAAACATTATCTCCCTCCACCACCGACACACAGTGGCAGCCGTGTGTACCATCTAAATGATGCACTTAAGGAACTCACTTAGGCTCCTTTGACAGCTCCTTCCAAACCCCTGACGACTACCATCTTGAAAGATCAGCAGGTGTAGGGGAACCCCACCACTTGGAAATTCTCCTCCAAATCACTCCCTATCCTGACTCAGAAATATATCGCCGTTCCTTCACTGTTGCTGGGTCAAGATCCTGGAACTCTCTCCCTTGCAGCACAGTGGATGTGCCTACACCACGTGGACTGCTGGGTTTAAGTAGGCGGCTCACCACCACCTTCTCAAGGGCAGTGAGGGACGGGCAATAAATGCTAGCCTGGCCAGTGGTACCCACATCCCCTGAATGAATATAAAAACATTGTTCCATAATTAGCCTACCCCAGCTACCTATTTCCAACAGTAGATGTTAACCACATCCCTATGGCAGTGTTTCATTGAAATGGCAGCTTTACAAGGTTTTGGGGCTCCAACATGGCCGATTGTTGGAGACGGAGGTGTGTTGTTGCCTCAGTGACATGGGTGGGAGCTCAGTCAGAGATCGTGGCTCACTCCCCACAATATCTCATCCGACAATATCAATGTAAGCTCAGACAGGTGGCTGGCTTGTATTCCCCACACACCGTCTTGGCATCTCACCTGCAAAATGGTGCTCCCTTTATGCAGATCTTGCTTCCAATTTGTTTTACAAACTCGCAAGAGAATTTCCACTCGGAAATGAAGTGTCCACCTTTCCTTGTGCAGAAAAGAAAGCTCCAAACTGGAGGATATCTGATGTATTAAGGCTTGTTGTTGATGTGTCTATCGAGCATGTTACGTGGGAGATACAGCAGGAGAGTGAAAGGAGCCTCTCCTCACTAATCTTAATCCTCTCGAGAAGATCCAGCTAATTAAAATGTCCCCAATTGGGGAGGAAATTAACAGAGCAGCGTTGGATTACAAGTGACTAGTTGATCTCACTGGCATCAGACAGGGACACGCACCATGCAAAATCTAGCACCCTTTCACTGATCCATAAAACACACAAGAACACAGAAGGGACATTTCGCAGGAGGTCTTTATTAACTGCCGCCATTGTCACATCAACAAATTAAAACTGATCAGGATTTCTGCAGCCCCAGTTAAGTCGCCTGTGCCTTGTGAAAGAAGCGTGGGTTACTCAGTCCCCGCTCTCCCCGACACCGGAGCTTTCCTCCAAAGGTCAGCGTATCTCTCAATAGTCTGTCACATTTTCCATCCAGCCCATGATCATTCCCACGGAGCACAGGACTTAAAAATTTATCCGCTGTCCCTTACATTTACCCCTAACTTTATCGCGCACCTTTCACAACCCGGGGTATCTGAATGTGCTTCACACTAAGTGGAGTGTAGTCACCATTATGTGAAGGAGACGGTAACAGCGCCGTCCTACAAACAGAACTGAGTTCAATGACTCATTCAGTTGTTTTTGGTGATGGTAATTGAGGAATAAATACTGAGCCACTGGAAGTGCAGCACTCCCTCAGTACTGACCCTCTGACAGTGCAGCACTCCCTCAGTACTGACCCTCTCACAGTGCAGCACTCCCTCAGTACTGACCCTCTGACAGTGCAGCACTCCCTCAGTACTGACACTCTGACAGTGCAACAGTCCCTCAGTACTGACCCCTCTGATAGTGTAGCACGCCCTCAGTGCTGACCCTCTGACAGTGCAGCGCTCCCTCAGTACTGACCCTCTGACAGTGCGGCACTCCCTCAGTGCTGAACCTCTGACAGTGCAGCACTCCCTCAGTACTGACCCTCTGACAGTGCGGCACTCCCTCAGTGCTGAACCTCTGACAGTGCGGCACTCCCTCAGTACTGACCCACTGACAGTACAGCACTCCCTCAGTACTGACCCTCTGACAGTGCAGCACTCCCTCAGTACTGACCCTCTGACATTGCAGCACTCCCTCAGTACTGATCCTCTGATAGTGTAGTACTCCCTCAGTGCTGATCCTCTGACAGTGGAGCACTCCCTCAGTACTGACACTCTGACAGTGCTGCACTCCCTCAGTACTGACCCCTCTGACAGTGCAGCACTCCCTCAGTGCTGACCCTCTGACAGTGCGGCACTCCCTCAGTACTGACACTCTGATAGTGTAGCACTCCCTCAGTGCTGACCCTCTGACAGTGCAGCACTCCCTCAGTACTGACCCTCTGACAGTGCAGCACTCCCTCAGTACTGACCCTCTGACATTGCAGCACTCCCTCAGTACTGATCCTCTGATAGTGTAGTACTCCCTCAGTGCTGATCCTCTGACAGTGGAGCACTCCCTCAGTACTGACACTCTGACAGTGCTGCACTCCCTCAGTACTGACCCCTCTGACAGTGCAGCACTCCCTCAGTGCTGACCCTCTGACAGTGCAGCACTCCCTCAGTACTGACACTCTGACAGTGCAGCACTCCCTCAGTACTGACCCTCTGACAGTGTAGCGCTCACTCAGTATTGATCTTCTGTCAGTGTATAACTCACTCAGTAGTGGCCCTCCGACAGTGCAGCAGTCCCTCAATAGTGGCCCTCTGACAGTGCAGAACTCCCTTATTACTGGGCCTCCGCCGATGCAGTTATTCAATCCACATTGTTTCCCACTGATAAAATCCCATGGATTGGAACTTGTGCTTCAGTGAATTTGCAAATTGACCTGTGGCAATGACCTCTCATTGTGTGAATATCCCCAGTCTGGCTCAGTGACCTGGTGTTGCTGTCCTTGAACTATATCCTGGATTTAGTGTCCTGGGGTCCGAATCTTGGGATATGAGACCTCTGGTCAACATCCCGGGCTCATGTGTCCTGACGTCATATGTCCTGAGATAATGGGCGCGAACCTCCGCTCCCGCGCCTGGCGCGCCATTTTTCCCCCCGACGCCGGTCCGACGCCCTCCCGTGTTTCACCCAAGCGGCGAGAACGGCCCCGTCGTGTTCTGCGCAGTGCAGGCCGGAGAATCGCCCGAGACACCCAAAATGGCGATTCTCCACTATCCCCGCTATTCTCCGGCCCGGATGGACCGAGTGCCCTGCCCAATATGACGGGTTCCCCCCGGTGCCATCCACACCTGGTCGCTGCCAGCGGGAACAGCGCGGGAACGCTGGGGGGACGACCTGTGTGTGTGGGGGGGTTCCTGCACCGGGGCGGGGGGGGGGGGGTGGGGGACCTCAAATGGGGTCTGGCGTGCGATCGGTGCCCACCGATCGGCGGGCCGGCCTCTCTGAAGGAGGACCTCCTTTCCTCCGCCGCCCCGCAAGATCCGTCAGACATCTTCTTGCAGGGCGGCCTCGGGGAGGACGGCAACCACGCATGAGCGGGTGACGGCAGTTACGCGGCGCTGCCTTTACGCGGCGCCAATGTCCGGCGCGCGCTGACGACGCTGCTTTCGCGACACGCCCCCCGAGTTCCTCGCGGCACCGCTCCTACCCCATTTTCGGGCCTTGAATCGATCGCGATTGGGGCCGTTTCACGCCGTCATGAAACTCGACGGCGTGGGAATTTAGGTGCGGGAGAGGAGAATCGCGCCCAATGTGTCCTGGGACAAGTCTCCTGTCGTCACTGTCCTGAGGTCAATATCCTGAACTCAATGTCCTGTGGTCAGAGTCTTGGGATCAAAACCCTTGGGTCAATTTCTTGGGGTCAGTATATTGTCATTAGTACATTGCGGCCAGTGTCCTGGGGTCTGTGCCCTAGGGTCAGTGTCTTGTGGTCAGTGTCCTGGGGTCAGTATCAGAACATTTTGGCCTTTTTCAGGTCCAGCTTGCTTTTCTGTGTCCTAAACGTTTCACTTTCCCCCCTCACGGTCAGATTACCTTCTGGTTATTGCTCCTGTGAAATTCCTCTTTTCATGACATAATTTGTTGACTTTGACTTCTCTTTCCTACTGCAGGTTCCATTTTTTGGGAAACGCCAGCACCACATCTGCCCCTGTTTACCGTATCTGCTCTGCTCCAGGTCCTTTGACACCAGCTTCCGATGTACTTCTGATTTTAAAAACATGGACTTCCATTGAGAATGCAGCCAGTTTGTGACCAGCACCATCTCGGAGACCAGACACAGACGGCCACGCTGGTCACCCATCTCAGCACCTGACTGCAGCATTCTCCATTCTGTAATGTGGGGGGCACTTAGTGGGCCTGTTACTTTAATATGGTCGGCAGTTGTGGGCAGCACCCAGTGTGCCTGTCCCTTTAATGTGGGTCACGCTCATTAGGCCTGTCCCTTTAAAATGGGCAGTTGCACTGGGCCTGTCTCTTTACTGTGAGTAGCACTAACTGGGCCTGTCTCTTTAATTTGGGCAGCATTCACTGGGCCTGTCCCTTTAACGTGGGCAGCGTTCACTGGGCCTGCCTCTTTACTGTGAGTAGCTCTCACTGGGCCTGTCTCTTTAATGTGGGCAGCATTCACTGGGCCTGTCCCTTTAACAGGGGCAGCGTTCACTGGGCCTGTCTCTTTAATGTGGGCAGCGTTAACTGGGCCTGTCTCTTTAATTTGGGCAGTGCTCACTGGATCTGTCTCTTTAATGTGGGAAGCACTCAGTAGGCTTGTCCCTTTAATGTGGGCAGCATTCAATGGGCCTGCCCCTTTAACATGGGCAGCATTCACTGGGCCTGTCTCTTTAATGTGGGCAGTGCTCACTGGGCCTGTCTCTTTAATGTGGGCAGTGCTCACTGGGCCTGTCTCTTTAATGTGGGCAGTGCTCACTGGGCCTGTCTCTTTAATGTGGGCAGTGCTCACTGGGCCTGTCTCTTTAATGTGGGCAGTGCTCACTGGGCCTGTCTCTTTAATGTGGGCAGTGCTCACTGGGCCTGTCTCTTTAATGTGGGCAGTGCTCACTGGGCCTGTCTCTTTAACATGGGCAGTGCTCACTGGGCCTGTCTCTTTAATGTGGGCAGTGCTCACTGGGCCTGTCTCTTTAATGTGGGCAGTGATCTCTGGGCCTGTCTCTTTAACATGGGCAGTGCTCACTGGGCCTGTCTCTTTAATGTGGGCAGTGCTCACTGGGCCTGTCTCTTTAATGTGGGCAGCGTTCACTGGGCCTGTCCCTTTAACATGGGCAGCGTTCACTGGGCCTGTCTCTTTAATGATGTTGGGTTTAATCTGCTAACTGCTTGATCCAGTTATACTGAGACTTCATTCCCTCACAGAATAACACCGTGTTCTTGTGTTAATTATACCATTTCCAGCAAGGAAATCTCATTTCTGATGTTGATCTTCTAAAGTGACAATAAACTCACAGCACCACACAAGTGAATTTTATCTATGTGATGATCACTCACACACATCCTTTACCATCCTCCCCTCCCTGCTAGGCCAGGCCCAGACTCTCAGCCAGCACCACTCATGGAGTTGAGCCATCAAGTTATTTCTCCTCCTTTCCCCTGCATTCCAACCAAGAGGGTATGAAAGGTTAATGTTACAGAGTGACTTAGCGTCAGCACCGGGACAGTGTCAGCCCCCTCGACCCTGCAAAGGTCTCACTAGGAGAGCTGTCCCATAGACGGGTAGAAGCAACGCCTTGCAGACAATGTCCCAGACATCACCTTCCTTGACAGGACAGACCCAGCAGGGGTGGCGACACAGTGGTATCCTGGGAGGGAGCTACCCTGGAAGCCCTCAACATTGATCCCGGATCCCAGGAAGTCTCATAGCACCAGGTCAAACGTGGGCAAGGAAATCTGCTGATTACCACTTACCGGCCATCATCAGCTGATGAATCAGTACTCCTCCATGTTGAACACCTCTTGGAGGAAGCACTGAGGGCGGCAAAGGCACAGATTGTACTCTGGGTAGGGGGCTTCAATGTACGTCACCAAGAGCAGCTCAGTAGCACCACTACTGACTGAGTTGCGAGACTGGGTCTGGAGTTGCTAGGGCTTTTCGAGCTCTATCCCATGTAGCCTGGTGGCAGTGCCACACAACATGATGGAGGGTATCCTCAATGTGAAGGCGGCACTTTGTCTCCACAGGGGCTGTGTGGTGGTCTCTCCGACTGACACTGTTATGGACAGATGCAACAAGTATCTTTTTCCCTCCTGTTGGTTCCATCACCACCTGCCGCAGACCCAGGATCTGAAGCACATAGCCTGGCAGTCCCAAAGGTGGGACAGCGCGCCAAGAGGACCATCACTGAATTAGCTCAGTCGGGAAAAGCGAGTGATCAGGTTGTGGGCTAATCGATAGTGAGCGAGGGAAAATCAAATAAAACTGAAAGTGAAAGTCAAGAACATTGGGCCAGAGAAAGTTGTGATTATAACAAGCTTTGGGTATTGCTGAACAACAAAATTGACTAAAATGCAAAGACTCCATCGTGTGTTCTCACCACAACTTGTCTTCGTGGGCGGAGATGCAAAAAGGCATGTGAAAACAATGACAGCGACACTCATCCCAGGAACCAGATGCGAAGGAAGATCAAAGGGAAGTTGTCAGAATATCTGCAAAATTCTCCAGTCTGAATTGGATAGCAGCTGACCTATAATCTGAATTCTAAAATGTTGACCATACCTCTGAACATACAAGTTAGGAGCAGGAGGAGGCCACTCGGCCCCTCAAGCCTGTTCAATAAGATTATGGCTGATCTGATTGTAACCTCAACCCCACATTCCTGCCGTTCCCCGATAACGTTTCACCCCTGGTTAATCAAGAATCTATCCAGCCCTGCCTTAAAATTATTCAAAGACTCTGGGCGGGATTCTTCGACCCCCGTCGGGTCGGAGAATCCCCGGGGGGCGGCGCAAATCCCACCTGCCGCCCCAACGCCGGCTGCGGTATTCTCTGGCGCCGGTTTTCAGGTGGGGCTCACGCCGCGCCGGTCGGGGGCCGTTGGCAGCAGCCCCCCCCCCGGCAATTCTCCGGGCCCCGATGGGCCGAGCGGCCGTTCGTTTTTGGCCAGTCCCGCCGGCGTGGGTCAGGTATAGTCCCAGGCGGCGGGACCTGGCAGGTAAGTTGGCTGGGACGGTCCTCGGGGAGGCGCGGGGGATTCTGACGCCGAGGGGGGGGCCCCCCACGGTGGCCTGGCCCGCGATCGGGGCCCACCAATCTGTGGGCGGGTCTGTGCCGTGGGGGCACTCCTTCCTTCTGCGCCGGCCCCTGTAGGGCTCCGCCATGGCTGGCGCGGAGAGGAGAACCCCCTGCGCATGCGGCAAAACACGTTGGCCGGTCTGCGCATGGGCGGAACCACGCCGGCCCTTCGGCGCATGCGCGAGATCACGCCAGCCCTTCGCCGCATGCGCAAACTCTCGCAGTCCCTTCGGCGTCGGCTGGAGCGGCGCCAACTACTCCGGCATCCAAGTGCGGCGAATTCCCCAATTTCGGGGGCTGTTGACGCCCAAGAGGTTGGTGCCGATTCTCCCACCGGCTTAGTCCACAGAAGGGAGAATCCCGCTGTCTGTTTCTGCTGTCTTTGGACAAAGATTGTTCCAGAGGCTACGGCCCTCTGACTGAAAAACAGTTCTCATCTCTGTCCTGAATGGTCGACCCCTTATTTTTTAACAGTTCTAGATCCTCCAACAAGAGGACACATCCTCCCCACATCCACCCCTCAGGTCACCTCTCACTCTTCTAAACTCCAGCAGATACAAGCCCAGCCTGCCCAACCTTTCCTCAAAAGACAACCCACCCATTCCTGGTATTAGCCTTGTAAACCTTCTCTGAACTGCTTCCAATACATTTACATCTTTCCCTAAATATGGAGACAGATACTGTACACAATGCTCCAGATGTGGCCTCACCAATGCCTTGTACAACTGAAGCATAATTTCCCGAATTTTATTTTTTAATAATCTTTCATTGTCACAAGTATGAAGTTACTGTGAAAAGCTCCTCGTCGCCACTTTCCGGCGCCTGTGTGATCGCCGCAGAGGTGGATCAGGAGCCGCCTACACATGGATAGGCGGGATCGCTGCCATCATGGTGATCGCATGGGTCGGCATAATTCCTGGTAGATCGGTGGCCTCGTGGCAGGGTACGTCGGAAGGAAGCATCGTAGGCGGCGGGACACTTTGGTCAGGTAGAGGGCGTGGAACTCTTCGCAGTGCCCGTCTGTTGTGCCGTAGCAGGGAGCCATCAGCCATGCGGACAAGGAACGATCTTGGGGCCACTTGTTTGATCACAATAGCTGTGGCTGACCAGCCGCCCTCAGGCAACTGGACACGAACATGATCAGTTGGGGCCAGTTCGGGTAGATCCGTGGCATGAGCATCGTATGTGGCCTTCTGTTGGGCCCGTGACTGCTGCATTTTCTGTAAGACTGTGAGGTGGTCAAGGTCGGGAACATGGATGGCTGGAACTGTGGTCCTCAGAATGCGATTCATGAGCATCTGCGTGGAGACAACCCAGTGGACAGTGGGGTTGACCTGTATGCCAGCATCGCCAGGTTGAAGTCGGAGCCTGAGTCTGCAGCTTTGCACAGCAACCGCTTTACAATATGGACCCCTTTCTCGGCCTTCCCGTTTGACTGCGGGTAGTGGGGACTGGAGGTAACGTGACGGAAGTTGTAGGACTGTGCAAAATCAGACCTTTCTTGGCTGTAAAAGCAAGGACCGTTGTCGCTCATTACCGTGAACGGAATCCCGTGCCTGGCGAACGTTTCTTTGCAGGCTTTGATTACCGCCTTCGACATGAGGTCGGACAGTGTCACCACTTCTGGGTAACTGGAGAAGTAGTCGACCAGGAGTACGCAGTCACACCCCTTGGCGTGGAAAAGGTCTACACCTACTTTGGACCACGGAGAGGCCACAATCTCGTGCTGTTGCAGTGTTTCCTTGGGTTGAGCTGGCTGAAACTTCTGACAGGTAGGGCAGTTGGGGTCCTGGCAGATGCCCGGCCAATAGACCGCCTCCCGAGCTCTGCGTCGGCATTTCTCGACCCCAAGGTGACCCTCATGGAGTTGGCCCAGCACCATAGCACGCATGCTCTGAGGAATTACGATCCTGTCGCGTTTCAGAAGGATTCCCTCCACCACTGTCAGGTCGTCTTTTATGTTATAGAACTGGGGACATTGTCCTTCTGCCAGCCATTGGTAAGAGGCTGCATCACACGCTGCAGCAGAGGTTCCTTGGCCGTCTCCTCACGAATTTGGACCACCCGTTCGTCAGAGGCTGGAAGGTGGGTGGCACACAACTGCACTTGAGCTTCTTTTTTTTAAATAAATGTTTTATTAAAGTTTTTCCAATCAGCGTTTTTACATAACAAAAATAGAAATACAGATGGTAATAAAAAATAACAATAAGCATAGCCCAAAGCTTACAATAAAACTAATTACAAAACAGAATTTTTGTTTTTTAAACAGAACAAGGTGGGTTTTGTCTCCATGCCCAACTCACCTTATATCAGCAGTACCCCCCCCCCACACACCTGAACCCCGACTCCACCCCCCTTCCCCCAGGATGCTGCTGCTGCTGACACTTACTGCTCCCCTAGAAAGTCAAGGAAAGGTTGCCACCGCCGGGAGAACCCCATCAAGGACCCTCTCAAGGCAAACTTTATTCGCTCCAGGCTGAGGAACCCCGCCATATCGCTAACCCAGGACTCCACGCTCGGGGGTTTCAAGTCCCTCCACATTAACAGAATCCGTCTCCAGGCTACCAGGGAGGCAAAGGTCAGGACCTCGGCCTCTTTCGCTTCCTGCACTCCCGGATCCTCCGCCACCCCAAATATCGCTACCGTTGGACTCGCCTTCACCCGAGCGTCCAAAACCCTAGACCCTTGCAAACCCTTGCAAACCCCTGCCAGAATCCTTTAAGCGCTGGGCATGCTCAAAACATATGGGCATGATTCGCCGGACTCCCTGCACACCTCGGGCACCTGTCCTCCACCCCAAAAAACCTACTCATTCTTGCCGCCGTTATATGCGCCCAATGCACCACCTTAAACTGGATTAAGCCGAGCCTGGCACATGATGAGGAGGTGTTCACCCTGCCCAGGGCATCGGCCCACAGGCCCTCATCCAGCTCCTCGCCCAGCTCCTCCTCCCACTTATCCTTCAACTCCCCCACTGAGGCTTCCTCTACCTCCTGCAGCTCCTGATATATGTCCGACACCTTCCCTTCCCCTACCCAGACGCCAGACACCACCCTATCCTGGATCCTACGTGGGGGCAGAAAAACAGGAGGTCCTGAACCTGAAGGTACCTGAACGCATTCCCCAGGGGCAGGCCGAACCTTTCCTCCAGCGCCTGCATGCTGGGGAAAGCCCTGTCTATAAACAGGTCCCTCATCCGCCTAATACCTGCCCTATACCAGCCTTGGTACCCCCCCATCCATCCTACCCGGAGCAAATCTGTGGTTATTCCGTATCGGGGTCCACACAGAGGCCACCCCCCCCCCCCCCCCACCCCCCACCACCCCCCCCCGCCGGCTACACTCCAAGAATACCCTATTGACTCGCGGGATTTTATTCGCCCACACAAATCCCGTAACAATCCTATTCACCCGCTTAAAGAAGGACTTGGAGATGAAAATGGGGAGGCACTGAAACACGAAGAGGAACCCGGAGAGAACCGTCATCGTCACAGTCTGTACCCGTCCCGCCAGGGAAAGCAGGAGCCTTTTAAACTCTCCCTCCATCTGCTCCACTAGCCGGGTTAAGTTGAGCCTGTGCAGGGCATCCCAGTTCCTGGCCACTTGTATCCCCAAGTACCAAAAGATCCTCTCCACTATCCTGAGCAGGAGCTCCCTCACTCTCTCCTCCTGGCCCCGAGCGTGGACCACGAACAGCTCACTTTTCCCCACGTTCAACTTATACCCCGAGAACCTTCCAAAGTCCCCCAGGATCCGCATGACCTCCCCCATCTCCTCTAACGGGAAGAAATATACAACAGCAGGTCATCCGCGTAGAGGGAGACCCGGTGTTCCTTCCCTCCGCGCACCAGCCCCCTCCAATCCCTCGAAGTCCTGAGCGCAATGGCCAACGGCTCAATTGCCAGGGCAAACAGCAACGGGGACAGGGGACACCCCTGTCTCGTCCCCCGGTGCAGCCTGAAATATTCCGACCTTAGCCGGTTTGTGGATACGCTCGCTACAGGGGCCTGGTACAGCAGCTTGACCCACCCTATAAATCCCTCCCCGAATCCAAACCTGCCTAGCGCCTCCCACAGGTACTCCCACTCCACCCTGTCAAAGGCCTTCTCCGCGTCTATCGCAGCCACCACCTCCGCCTCCCCCCCCTCCGAGGGCATCATGATGATATTCAGGAGCCTCCTCACGTTCGTGTTCAGCTGCCTGCCCTTAACAAAACCCGTCTGGTCCTCCCCAATCACTCCCGGGACACAGTCCTCTATTCTGGTGTCCAGAATATTCTGCCAACAGCTTGGCCTCTACGTTCAGGAGCTATATCGGCCTGTAGGACCCACACTGAAGCGGATCCTTCTCCTTCTTCAGGATGAGCGAGATCAATGCCTGCGACATTTTCGGAGGGAGGGTCCCTTTCTCCTTTGCCTCATTGAAGGTTCTCAGCAGGAGCGGGCTCAACAGCTCTGAGAACGTCTTGCACTTGCGCTTCTATGTGGCAGATGAAGTCACTTTGTTGACACGGTGTGGTAATGGACCTGGACAGGGCATCTGCAACGATCAGCTCTTTGCCTGGCGTGTAGACCAGTTCGAAGTCGTAGCGGCGTAGCTTAAGAAGAATTCGCTGTAACCGAGGTGTCATGTCGTTTAAATCCTTCTGGATTATGTGGGCTAGAGGCCTGTGGTCCGTTTCTACCTTGAATTTTGGCAGGCCGTAAATGTAGTCATGAAACTTGACTATCCCTGTCAGGAGGCCCAGACACTCCTTCTCAATCTGAGCGTACCCTTGCTCAGTGGACGTCATGGCCCTGGAGGCATACGCCACTGGAGCCCAGGACGCGGAGTCATCTCGCTGGAGGAGCACCACCTCAATGCCGTCCTGGCTTGCATCAGTTGATATCTTGATTTCCTTGGTTGGGTCGAAGAACACTAGAACCGGGGCTGTAGTGAGCTTTGCTTTCAGCTCGCGCCATTCCTCTTCATGCGTTGGCAGCCACTGGAATTCCGTCGGCTTCTTGATAAGGTGGCGGAGGGCCGTGGTGTGGGATGCCATATTGGGAATGAATTTCCCGAGGAAGTTGACAATCCCGAGAAAGCGGAGGAACGCCTTCTTGTCCTCCGGGGTCTTCATGGCGTTGATCGCCGAGACCTTGTTGGCATCTGGCCGCACGCCCTGCTGCGAGATGTGGTCACCCAGAAACTTAATATCCAATTGATCAAATGAGCACTTGGCCCTGTTGAGCTGGAGACCATGTTCATGAATTCTCTGGAATACCTTCTTGAGGCGAGCGATGTGTTCCTGGGGCGTTGTGGACCAGATAATTACGTCGTCAAAGTATACTCGCACCCCCTTGATGCCCTCCATCATCTGCCCCATGATGCGGTGAAATACTTCGGAGGCAGATATGAAATAAAATGAAATGAAATGAAATGAAAATCGCTTATTGTCACAAGTAGGCTTCAAATGAAGTTACTGTGAAAAGCCCCTAGTCGCCACATTCCGGCGCCTGTTCAGGGAGGCTGGTACGGGAAGCTGCTACAACCGGATCCCAAAAGGCACCCGGTTGTAGCAGTAGCGACCGAACGGGGTGTTGAACGTGCACAGCTTGCGACTGGATGCATCCAGCTGTATTTGCCAAAAACCCTTGGAGGCGTCCAGCTTAGTAAAGAATTTGGCATGAGCCATCTCACTGGTCAACTCTTCTCGTTTTGGTATCGGGTAATGTTCCCGCATGATGTTGCGGTTTAGATCCTTAGGGTCAATGCAAATGCGAAGCTCCCCTGACGGCTTCTTTACGCAGACCATGGAGCTGACCCAGCCTGTTGGCTCTGTAACTTCTGATATGATGCCCTGGTCTTGGAGGTCCTGTAATTGCTTCTTCAGACGATCCTTGAGGGGTGCCGGCACCCAGCGTGGTGCATGAATTACAGGGGTGGCGTTCGGCCTGAGCAGGATTTTATATCGGTATGGGAGCATGCCCATTCCATCGAATACGCTGTATGGGAGCATGCCCATTCCATCGAATACGCTGTGGTACTGCGTGATGATGTCATTAATGTCGGCTTGCAAGTTTCCATCGGGCGAGGCCGTCGCCGGTGACGATGACATGGTGTGGACTCGCTGAACCATGTCAGGAGCTTGCAGGCTCGAGCACCGAGCAGGGACGCTCTGTCAGGCCCGACGGTTTTAAATCGCAGTGTTGCCTTGATCGCCTTGTTGGATACCCCTAGTTGACATGAGCCACTGGCAGCTATGGCATTGCCATTGTAGTCAATGAGTTGGCAGGCCGGTGGAAGAATGCTTGGTCTGGCGCGGATGGTGTTGAAGTCGGATTTTGAGATGTGGTTCGCTGATGCGCCGGTGTCCAGTTTAAATCACATGCGAGCCTTGTTAACTGTGAGGACAGCACACCACTCGTCGTCGGGATCCACACTGAGGATCGAGAGGCGTTTCGCCGTTGTAGTGGAAGTGTAGTTATGATGCCCACCCGGTATGGGGACTTGAGGCACTCAGCATTATGGTCCGTTGGGCTGTCGGGATAGAAATCTGGCATGCCTTGTTGTATTGAGCGGACACTTCTGCGCCTCAGCTGGGATCGCTGGCTGCTGAGCGGTGGAGCAGATCTGCAAAGGACTGTGTAGTGGCCAAGCTTGCCACACTATAGACACTGGCGTCCTTTTGCCGGACATTGCCGCTTTAAATGGGCGGAGCCCCAATTCGGACACGTCATGACGCCGCGTCAGCGCGTTCCGTGCGCCATTGCACGTGCAAAGTGCGGTCAGTCGACGTACGCACCTGCGCAGGCGGGTTGTCGGGCTCGTCGTCCACTCGGTCGTGGCACGCATGTGCAGGGACCCGGGAAAAGCGCGCGGAATGGCCACTCTCCTCGATGCTCAGGCCCTGCATTTGTGCAATGGCCTGCACCCGTTCCGCCGCGTGGGAGTCCAGCTTTGCAGTTTCTGCCGCCCTGATGTGGGAGCAACAATTCTTAGCATGCTCATGGACAACGCAATTCTCGATAGCGACAGAGAGCGTCAACTATTTGACTTTCAGAAGCTGTTGCCGAAGGGAATTGGAGTGGACCCCGAAAACAATCT
The DNA here is from genome assembly GCF_047496885.1 of Scyliorhinus torazame. Classification (NCBI taxonomy): domain Eukaryota; kingdom Metazoa; phylum Chordata; class Chondrichthyes; order Carcharhiniformes; family Scyliorhinidae; genus Scyliorhinus; species Scyliorhinus torazame. The sequence goes on along the minus strand of NC_092723.1, from coordinate 26,142,802 downwards.
GATCCCGGATCATGGAATCAGCCGTCGAGTCATAGTTACATGACTGCGCGAGGATGTGGAGATGGGTGACGAAGGACTGAAAAGGTTCATCCTTACCCTGAAGCCACTGCTGGAAAACGTACCGTTCAAAGCTCTCATTCACCTCAATGTCGCAGTGACTGTCAAACTTCAGCAGGACTGTTTTGAATTTCGGTTTGTCTTCGCCGCCAGCGAACATAAGGGAGTTGTAGATGTAGATGGCGTGGTCCCCCGCAGTGGAGAGAAATAGCGCGATCTTCCTGGCATCCGATGCTGCTTCGAGGTCGGAGGCCTCGATGTACAAGAGGAACTTTTACTTGAAGATTTTCCAATTGGCGCCGAGGTTGCCGGAGATGCGGAGCTGCGGAGGAGGCTGGATATTTTCCATTTCACCGGATGGCTGCTTGCTGGTCAATGCTGATTCACTTGAGGTAGGTCTGTCAAGGTCAGTATCACTCCGTAGTACCATGATGTGTTAGGCAGGTAGGTTCGATGTGCACTGCACTCGATGCAGGGAAGCTAGATACAGACGTCTAACACTGGAGAAGGTCCACCACTGATTTATTCAACGATAGAACTGATATACATATTCAGCTGTGGGTCGACACTATACTGAACTGACTGGAGACCTTTTAGGAGCCTGACCAGACTTGCTAGCCACCGCATGGTGTTTGTACTTGCTAGCTCGTGGACTCTGACTGTCTCAGTGGCTGGGTCCCGAGAGAGCGGGAAACCTAGTGCCCTCTGGCTTTATAGTGGTAGTGTCCTGTCTGGTGATTGGCTGCACTGTGTTGTGGTGCTTACTGGTCATCCTGTGTGTCAATCACTGCCTGTCTGCATCTCAAAATATACATGAGTGGATATTATGACAATGGTGTCACAGACAGTAGTGAAAATTTGCAGTAGGGATCACAGGCGATAGTTAATGTCTAACATGGAGCCTCCTCCAGCCTCCCAGACTGTGATGTTATTGAGACGTCACTATGCAGCTTCTTAGTGGCAAAGGCCATTGTCTACATTGGCACACACACAATATCACAACAACTGAGGCACAGAACCCACCTGGTATCTACAAAACCTGCCCCATTCACATCAACAGCAAAGCAGGAGGCTCAGGCATGTGAAGCATTCCTCCTCACAGATTGCAATGCCTCCAAGTTTTGTTTCATCCACAAATTTTTAAATTGTGCTCCGTACGCCAATGTCTAGATCTCTAATATATATCAGGAAAAACCAGGGTCCCAACACTGACCCTGGGGAACACCACTACAAACCTTCCTCCATGCCCCCAAATCATCTATTAATACTTTGTCACTCAGCCAATTTTGTATCCACGGTGCTACTGCCCCTTTTATTCCATGAGCTATAAATTTTCTCACAAGTCTGTTGTGTGGCACTGTATCGAGTGCCTTCTGAAAGTTCATGTACACCACATCAACATCATTACCCTCATCAATCGTCTCTGTTACCTCCTCGAATAGCAAGTTATTTAAACACAATTTTCCCTCAACAGATCCATGGTGGCTTTTCTTAATTAACCCACATTTATGATTCTCATTTCGAGAAGCCTCCCCAATAGCGAGGTTACCAGTAGCGAGGTTACCAGTAGCGAGGTTAAGCTGCCTGGTCTGTAGCTGCTGGGCATTTCTTTGCACACCTTTTTTGAACAATTGTGTAACATTTGCAACTCTCCAGGCCTCTGAGTCTAAGCAAGATTGAAAAATTCTGGCCAGTCGCTCCCCAATCTCCACTCGCGCTTCCCTCAGTATCCTTGGATGGATCTCATCTGATCCCGGTGCTAGGTAGAGATAGCTTAGAAAATACTTCCTCCTTTCCAACTGTAAATGCTTCTAGTGTGTTAATTACCACCTCTTTCACCATGGCTGGAGTAACATCTTCTTCCTTGGTAAAGAAAGATGAAAAGTATTTATTTAATAACTCAACTATTCTCCCTGACTCCATGCGTAGATCCCCATTGGGTCCCTCATTGGCCCCACTACTACTTTTAACACCTTTTCCAATTTAAATGCCAATTGAAGACTTTAGGATTCCCTTTTATGTTTGCTGCCAATCTCTGTTCATACTCTCTCTTTACTTCTCTTATCTGCATTTTAACCTCTCCTCTGAACCTTCTGTATTCAATCTTAATTTCTATCTCTTTTGTCATCCAAGAATCTCTGGCTTTGTTTGGCCTACCTTTCCTTTTTGAAGAAATGTCCCTTGACTATCTCTTCTTTGAAGGTAGCCCATTGTTCAGCTTCAGTTTATTTGTCCCAACCCATTCTTACCCCACTGCAGTTGACTTTCCCCCAGTTAATCTTGCAGTGTGAAAACTACATTCTGCATTTACTATATTTATAGAATCATAGAATCCCTACAGTGCAGAAGGAGGCCATTCAGCCCATTGAGTCCACACCAACTCTCAGAAAGAACACTCTATCTAGGCTCATTCCCCCACCCTACCCCTGTAACCCTGTGCATCGATCATGGCCAATCCACCTAACCTGGACATCTTTGGACTGTGGGAGGAAACCGGAGCACCCGGAGGAAACCCACGCAGAGATGGAGGGAAAGTACAAACTCCATACAGACAGTCACCCAAGGCTAGAATTAAACCCGGGTCGCTGGTGCTTGAGGCAGCAGTGCTAACCACTGTGCCACCGTGACTATACTTCAAATGAACTTCACTGACTGTAAACCATTTAGGGACATTTCCGACAGACTATTCTGATGTTGTGAAAGGTGCTTTAGAAATGAAAGTCTTTCTTTCCTTTTGTTTTTCTGAATTGCTGACTATCACATGAGGAAAGACACCGAGGATGTGGTAGGTGAGGATGGCGGGTCAGGATCCTGGGGACCAGCACCCCAAAATAAATGCCACCAAGAGGGGCGCAGTGCAGTACACAGAATGGGATTGAGACCCTCACGGAGCAACGTCTGACTGACAGACAGCTGTTATGATAGGTGACAGCCAGTAGGAGGAGACAGCGCACCATAAATAAATAACAGAGGTTTGAATCGAACTTCACAAAGCCAGCAGCAGCAGATAAAAGGTTGGAATTTCTTCAAGTATTGAAGATCAGATCCGTTACTAACGCCGTTAGGTGGAATTTCAATAACTGCCACGAAGAGCACGTTAGCAACCAACTTAGAAACACAAAAGGCAACAATGATAATATAACCAGAATCTATTCTCAGGTTGACTAAATAGTTACAAAGTCTGAACGCAGTTAATGAGAGATTTTATTCTGACATTCTCTGTAATTTAGAATCTGTTTGTGGAACATTTTATTGTGCTGAACAACTGAGTAATCTTATAATGGGAATCTGTACCTGTCCCATCAAACACTCCCAGGGCAGGTACAGCACAGGGTTAGATACAGAGTAAAACTCCCTCTACACTGTCCCCATCAAACACTCCCAGGACAGGTACAGCACGGGGTTAGATACAGAGTAAAGCTCCCTCTGCACTGTCCCCATCAAACACTCCCAGGACAGGTACAGCACTGGGTTAGATACAGAGTAAACTCCCTCTACACTGTCCCCATCAAACACTCCCAGGACAGGTACAGCACGGTGTTGTATACAGAGTAAAGCTTCCTCTGCACTGTCACCATCAAACACCCCCAGGGCAGGTACAGCACGGGGTTAGATACAGAGTAAAGCTCCCTCTACACTGTCCCTATCAAACACCCCCAGGACAGGTACAGCACGGGGTTAGATACGGAGTAAAGCTCCCTCTGCACTGTCACCATCAAACACTCCCAGGACAGGTACAGCACGGGGTTAGATACGGAGTAAAGCTCCCTCTGCACTGTCACCATCAAACACCCCCAGGACAGGTACAGCACGGGGTTAGATACAGAGTAAAGTTCCCTCTACACTGTCCCTACCAAACACTCCCAGGGAAGGTACAGCACGGGGTTAGATACAGAGTAAAGCCCCCTCTGCACTGTCCTCATCAAACACTCCCAGGGCAGGTACAGCATGGAATTAGATACAGAGTAAAGCCCCCTCTGCACTGTCCTCATCAAACGCTCCCAGGGCAGGTACAGCATGGAGTTAGATACAGAGTAAAGCCCCCTCTACACTGTCCCCATCAAACACTCCCAGGACAGGTACAGCATGGTGTTAGATACAGAGTAAAGCTCCCGCTACACTGTCCCTACCAAACACTCCCAGGACAGGTACAGCACGGTGTTAGATACAGAGTAAAGCTCCCTCTACACTGTCCCTACCAAACACTCCCAGAGCAGGTACAGCACGGGGTTAGATACAGAGTAAAGCCCCCTCTACACTGTCCTCATCAAACACTCCCAGGGCAGGCACAACATGGAGTTAGATACAGTGTAAAGCCCCCTCTACACTGTCCTCATCAAACGCTCCCAGGGCAGGTACAGCATGGAGTTAGATACAGAGTAAAGCCCCCCCCCTACACTGTCCTCATCAAACACTCCCAGGGCAGATACAGCATGGAATTAGACACAGAGTAAAGCTCCCTCTACAGTGTCCTCATCAAACGCTCCCAGGGCAGGTACAGCATGGAGTTAGATACAGAGTAAAGCCCCCTCTACACTGTCCTCATCAAATGCTCTCAGACCAGGTACAGCACGGGGTTAGATACAGAGTAAAGCTCCCTCTACACTGTCCCCATCAATCACTCCCAGGGTAGGTACAGCACGGTGTTAAATACGGAGTAAAGCTCCCTCTACACTGTCCTCATCAAACACTCCCAGGGCAGGTACAGCACGGGGTTAGATACAGAGTAAAGCTCCCTCTACACTGTCCTCATCAAACACTCCCAGGGCAGGTACAGCATGGAATTAGACACAGAGTAAAGCTCCCTCTACAGTGTCCTCATCAAACGCTCCCAGGGCAGGCGCAGCATGGAGTTAGATACAGTGTAAAGCCCCCTCTACACTGTCCTCATCAAACGCTCCCAGGGCAGTTACAGCATGGAGTTAGATACAGAGTAAAGCCCCCTCTACACTGTCCTCATCAAACACTCCCAGGGCAGGTACAGCATGGAGTTAGATACAGAGTAAAGCTCCCTCTACACTGTCCCCATCAATCACTCCCAGGGCAGGTACAGCACGGTGTTAGATACAGAGTAAAGCTCCCTCTACATCATCCCGCTTTCCCAATGATCTGAAATCTCCATCCCTCTTTTCCAACTCTTCTGCCACTGGAAATAATTTGTCCTTATTTCCTCCATCCAAACCATTCATTATTTTAAACCCCTCTATTAAATCTCTCCCTAACCTTCTCTGCTCTAAGGAGAAAAATACCAGCTCCTCCAGTCTCTCCTCATAACTGCGGTCCCTCACCCCTTGGATCGTACAGGTAAGTCTCCTCTGCACCCTCTCCAAGGTCTTAACACCCTTCCTAAAGTGTGGAGACCAGTCCCGGACACACTGCTCCAGCTGTGGCCTAAGAGAGATTCACGAACATTGAGCACAATCTCCTGGCTTTTCTACTGGATCCACCTAATTACAAAGCGAATGATCCCGTCGTTTTTTTTTTTTTAAACAGCTTTCTCAGCCTGTCCTGTCACCTTCAGTGATTTGTGCACTAACACTCCAGGTCTCTCGGGTCCCACACCCTGAATAAAATTTACCAGAATATTTATTAATTCCTGCTTCTTGTCTCCAGTCGTCGAGCTGCTAATGATTATCAATAAATCACAACCCCATTATTCATGGTGCTTCCCTTACGGGAAGTCAGTTCTAACTGCTGCCACATCATAGGTCAACTGAGTGACGGGTAAATTGATTCACGGTTATCAGTTTAAGCAGATCCTGCTCTGATACACACAGGCACTTCAGAACGAGGGAATCATAGAAAGGTTACGATGCACAAGGACGCCACTCAGCCCATCGTGTCGGCCCCGGACAAAAAAGAGAAAAAAAGAAACTAGCCGCCCATCGTAGTCCCACTTTCCAGCACCTGGTCCATGGCCTCGCTGGGTACAGCACTTCAGATCCAGGTCCAGGTACCTTCTAAATGCGTTGAGCGTTTGAGCTTCAACCACTGGGTTCCAGACGCCCACCAGCCTCTGGGCGAAAAGGGTTTTCCTCATGTCCCCTCTGATCCTTCTACCAATCACCTTAAATCTATGCCCCCGGCTAATCGACCCCTCAGCTGGGGAAAACAAGCCTTTCCTGTCTACTCTACCTAGCCCTGATGTGTTAGGCAGGTAGGTTCGATGTGCACTGCACTCGATGCAGGGAAGCTAGAAACAGACGTCTAACACTGGAGAAGATCCAACACTGATTTATTCAACAATAGAACTGATATACATATTCAGCTGTGGGTCGACACTATACTGAACTGACTGGAGACCTTGTAGTAGCCTGACCAGACTTACTAGCTACCGCATGGTGTTTGCACTTGCTAGCTCGTGGACTCTGACTGCCTCAGTGGTTGGGTCCCGAGAGAGGGGGAAACCTAGTGCCCTCTGGCTTTATAGTGGTAGTGTCCTGTCTGGTGATTGGCTGCACTGTGTTGTGTGCTTACTGGTCATCCTGTGTGTCAATCACTGCCTGTCTGCATCTCATTATATACATGAGTGGATATTATGACAGGCCCATCATAACTTTGCACATCTTAATGAGGTTACCCCTCAGCCTCCTCGGTTTTAAGGAAAGCAACCTCAAGCCTATCCAATCTCTTCTCTTCGCTACAATCTTTGAACACTGGTTACATTCTTGTCAAGCTCCTCTGCACCCTCTCCTGGGTCATTACTTCCTTTCTGTCATGTGATGACCAGAACTGTGTACGCAAAACCCCAGCAGTAGCCTAAGCAGCTTCATGTGCAGTTTCATCATTACATCCCTGCTTCTGTATTTAATACCTCGCCCAATCAAGGAAAACATTCCATATACTCTCTTGACCGCCTTGTCCACCTGACCTGTCACCTTCAAGGACCTGTGGACATGCACTCCAAAGTCTCTCACTTCCTCAGCCCCTCTCAATCTCTTCCCTTTAATTAAGTACTCCCTTGCTTTGTTTGCCCATCCCAAATGGTAGCCTCACACTTTTCGGGATTGAATTCCATTTGACACTTTTCCGCCCATTCAACCAATCCATTGATATAACTCTGGAGGCAACAGATATCCTCTTCACTATTAACTATACGGACAATTTTTGCATCACCTGCAAATTTCCCAACCATGCCACCCACGTTCAAGTCTAAATCATTGATATATACAAAGGTAACCCTAACACTGGTCCCTGTGGAACATCCTGGCAATCGCTCTCCATTCACAAAAATATCCATCAACCCTTTGTTTCCTGTCACTGAGCCAATTTTGGATCTACTCATCACCTTCCTTTGTACTCCATGAGAACACCAGTCTGCCATATGGGACCTTATCAAATGTCTCAGTGAAATCGATGTAGATAATATCCGCTGCACTATCCTCATCAATCCTCTTTGTTATTTGTAGCCATCTAGGATGGCCACTTACAAAGTAAACATGGATACTTGCAAAGACTCAAGGGAAATATGGCCAATACAGAATTCAGGCAAACTCAGAACCTGAATGTATATTCGCTAGCAGAGAACCAGACAGTATCGAAACCCCCAGCCGATTTGCATTCGAATGACCCATTTCCCCAGGACAAAGGACTGGTACTCAGGTATCAGGTACAATTCCAGACACATCAGCACCACTCCCTTCACCCAGGAAGCCCAAACAGCCAACGTCAATGACCGCTCAGGACACACCCAGCCATCAAGGCACCCGCCCCTTTATTGGCTCAAATCGAAGGCAGTAATCAAAGCCTGCCGAATTATTGGGTCCAAAGCTAAGGACCGCACAAAAGAGCGCAAAGGATAGAAAGAGACACTGCCATGTGTTCGATCACTTTTGGCCCTGGCACACCGGTACTCTTCAGCCCGGCCTATACCTGAAGCCAACTGCAGCACCACGACCAGAAGCAACGATCAAGATCAACTATCGCTACCAGACAGGGAGCCCCGCAGAACCGAAGTTACTCCTCCAGACCCAGCCACTCCAGACCCGAGCAAAGGCCTTGTTCCTCTGCCAAAGCCGGGTGCCTGAAGTTAGGTACAGGTTGTTGCAGTGTTAGGTATAATTTAGCTTGTAGTGTTTTATGTTGCATGTGCGAGTTAATCTTGTGTGTAAATAAACCATTATTGAACTTGAACTAACTGACTCGTTGTTGGGTCTTTGATCAATATCCGGTTGAACCTTGTGGTGGTCTCATCTGATATCTGGCCACTCTGAAAAGCGATATCACTCAATATTAAGAAGGCCAACATTATTGGCGTCTCCAGTGCAAATTGGCAACATAGTTCCTCAAAAAATTCTAATAAGTTAATAAGAGATGATATTCCCCTAACAAAACCATGCTGACTATTCCTGATCAATTTGTGCCTTTCTAAGCGATGGTTTATCCTGTCTTCCAGACCTTTTTCCAGTTATATGCCCACCACCGAAATGAGGCTGACTGGTCTATAGTTTTCTAGCCTGTCCCTCGCACTCTTTTTAAATAATGGTGCAACGTTTACAGATTTCAAATCACAGAATCAGACAGTGCAGAAGAGGCTCTTTGGCCCATCAGGTCCGCACTGACATGTGAGAAACAGCTGACCTACCTCCCTAATTCCTTTTACCAGCATTTGGCCCATAACCTTGAACGTTATGGCGTGCCAAGTTGGATTGGATTGGATTGGATTTGTTTATTGTCACGTGTACCGAGGTACAGTGAAAAGTATTTTTCTGCGAGCAGCTCAACAGACCATTAAGTACATGAAAAGACCAGGAAATAAAAGAAAATACATAATAGGGCAACACAAGGTACACAATGTAACTACGTAAGCACCGGCATCGAATGAAGCATATAGTGGTAATGAGGTCAATCCATAAGAGGGTCGTTTAGGAGTCTGGTAACGGTGGGAAGAAGCTGTTTTTGAGTCTGTATTCATCCAGGTACATTTTAAAGTATGTGAGGCAACCCACCTCTTCCACCCTCCCTGGCAATGCATTTCAGATCGCCACCACCCTCTGGGTAAAGAAGATTTTCCTCACATCCCCCCTAAGGATCTTGCCCCTCACCTTCAACTTGTGTCCCCTCGTGAGTGACCCTTTAACTGAGGGGAACAGCTGCTCCCTATCCACCCTGTCCATGCCCCTCATAACCTTGTCCACCTCGATCAGGTCGCCCCTCAGTCTTCTCTGCTCCAATGAAAACAACCCAAGCCTATCCCACCTCTCTTCATAAATTAAATGTTCCATCCCAGACCGCATCCTGGTGAATCTCCTCTGCATACCCTCCAGTGCAATCGCATACTTCCTATAACGTGGCGACCAGAACTGCACACAGTGCTCCAGCTGTGACTTCACCACAGTTTGATCCAACTCGAACATGACCTCGCTGCTTTTGTAATCGATCACTAAAGGCAAGTGTCACATTTGCCTTTTTCACCACCCTATTAACCTGCCTCTGCCTTCAGAGATCAAAGAACCAACACACCAAGGTCCCTTTGTTCCTCAGAACTTCTTAATGTCATGTCGTTCATTGAATGCTTCCTTGCCAAATTACTCCTTCCAAAGCGCGTCACCTCGCACTTTTCAGGGTTAAATTCCATCTGCCACTTAACGGCCCACCCTAACTGTATCTTCCTGTAACTTTTCTTAACCTTTCTATTAACCACCTGGCCAATCTTTGTGTCATCTGCAAATTTACTGATCTTCTGCGACCTCACGTGTATATGGTGAGGATTGGAAAATGATCTCAGGGCATCCACTATTTCTCCCTGGCTTTGTGTAGCAGCCTGCAATACAATCCATCTGGCCCTGGTAGTTTATCTACCTTCAAGGATGCCAGTCCCTCCAACACTTTTTCTCTTACAATGCTTATTGTATCTAATATTTCACACTCCTCCTCTTTAACTAGAATGCCTGCATCATCCCCTTCCTTTGTCAAGACAGAGACAAAGTACTCATTGATAACCATAATAATAACAATAATCACTTATTGTCACAAGTAGGCTTCAATGAAGTTACTGTGAAAAGCCGCCAGTCGCCACATTCCGGCGCCTGTTCAGGGAGGCTGATACAGGAATTGAACCCGTGCTGCTGGCCTTGCTCTGCATTACAAGCCAGCTGTCTTAGCCCACTGTGCTAAACCAGCTCCAGCCCCTTGCCTACATCTTCTGAATCAACACACAAGGTGCCATGTACATCTTTGAGAGTCCCCAGCTTTTCCTTTGTTGCTCTTAATGTATTGATAAATGTTACAAAACCCTGGGCTAGTGCGCAGTCAATTACAGCCCCATTTGGCTTGAAGTCACAACACAATTGAATTAACCAATAATTCTTCGAAAAATATCGAGCCTGTGATCTTTCGCTGCCAATAAATTACAGTCACCAGGTTTGTAAATTTAAGCACAATTATTTTTTATTTAAAACAAGAACTATAATGAAATATGCAGCAAATACAACTGGTTAACTATTATCTAATTCCTAACTTACTCCACTCTCTACACACAAATACACACACAACAAACAAACACACACAAACTAACACAGAGGGGAAGAGAGGAGTGAAAATAATAAGTAAATGAATAAAGAGACTTTGTTCAGATGGTTGTCTTTAAGCACAGCTTCCTTCATTAGGCTTTCAGATCAAGGGGCGGGATTCTCCGACCCTCCGCCGGGTCGGAGAATCACCGGGGGGCTGGCATGAATCCCGCCCCCGCCGGTTGCCGAATTCTCCGGCACCGGATATTCGTCGGGGGCGGGAATCGCGCCGCGCCGGCTGGCGGGCCCCCCCCCCCCAGCAATTCTCCGGCCCATGATGGGCCGAAGTCCCGCTGCTGGAATGCCTGTCCCGCCGGCGAGAATCAAACCACCTCTCTTACCGGCGGGACAAGGCGGTGCGGGCGGGCTCCGGGGTCCTGGGGGGGGCACGGGGCGATCAGGCCCCGGGGGGTGCCCCCACGGTGGCCTGGCCCGCGATCGGCGCCCACCGATCCACGGGCAGGCCTAGGCCGTGGGGGCACTCTTTTCCTTCCGCGTTCACCATGGGCTCCACCATGGCGGAGGTGGAAGAGACCCCCTCCACTGCGCATGCGCAGGGATGCCGTGAGCGGCCGCTGATGCTCCCGCACATGCGCCGCACGGCAAAGTCAGTTTTGCGCCAGCTGGCGGGACACCAAAGGCCTTTCCCGCCAGCTGGCGGTGCGTAAATCAGTCCGGCGCGGGCCTAGCCCCTCAAGGTGAGGGCTCTGCCCCTCAAGGTGTGGAGAATTCTGCACACCTTTGGGGCAGCGTGATGCCGGACTGATTCGTGCCGTTTTTGGCGCTGGTCGGCGGACATCGCGCCGATTGCGGAGAATCCCGCCCAAGGTCTCTGTCTCCAGTCTGTAATAGTTCTGAATCTTTGTAGGTTCAGGAGGACAGCACCTCACCCCATTTCTGGAGAGAGAGAATGAGAGTTGTCGAGAGCAGGCACACAAAGCTCCTTCTTCTTTAGTGTCCAGGACACAACTGCTTTCCTGAAAATCCTTCCACTTGAGTCGGAGCCAATCACCACCTGTTACTGGGCAGAATACAGACCTTTGGCCAATTCGTTGGCCACCAGCCAACCCACCAAACTGAGTCCCAACCCATCTCTCGGGTGCCACAAAGTCTGAGTTCTCCTCTTTGAACACTAGCACCATCAACAAGGCACAAGTCAGGAGTGTGATGGAATACTCTGCACTTGCCTGGATGAGTGCAGCTCCAACAACACTCTAGAAGCTCGACAACATCCAGGACAAAATAGCCCCACTTGATTTGTAACCCATCCACAAACATTCACTTCCTCCACCAATGACACAGTGGCAACAGTGTGTATCATCTACAAGATACACCACAGGTACTCACTGAGACTCCTTAGGCAGCACTTTCCAAACCCATGAACACCAGCATCTAGAAAGACCAGGGCAGCAGATACATGGGATCACCACCGTCAACAGTGCAGCACTCCCTCAGTACTGACTCTTTGACAGTGCAGCACTCCCTCAGTACTGACCCTCTGACAGTGCAGCACTCCCTGAGTACTGACTCTTTGACAGTGCAGTGCCCCCTCAGTACTGACCCTCTAACAGTGCAGCACTCCTTCAGTACTGACTCTTTGACAGTGTAGCGCTCACTCAGTACTGACCCTCCGACAGTGCAGCACTCCCTGAGTACTGACCCTCCGACAGTACAGCACTCCCTCAGTACTGACTCTTTGACAGTGTAGCGCTCACTCAGTACTGACCCTCCGACAGTGCAGCACTCCCCGAGTACTGACCCTCCGACAGTACAGCACTCCCTCAGTACTGACCCTCTGGCAGTGCAGCACTCCCTCAGTACTGACCTTCTGACAGTGCAGCACTCCCTCAGTACTGACTCTTTGACAGTGCAGCACCCCGTCAGTACTGACCCTCTGACCGTGCAGCACTCCGTCAGTACTGACTCTTTGGCAGCGCAGCGTCCCCTCAGTACTGACCCTCTGACAGTGCCGTGCTCCCTCAGTACTGACCCTCTGACAATGCAGCACTCCCTCAGTACTGACTCTCTGACTGTGCCGTGCTCCCTCAGTACTGACCCTCTGACAGTGCAGCGCTGCCTCAGTACTGACCCTCTGACAGTGCGGTATCCCCTCAGTACTGACCCTCTGACAGTGCGGTATTCCCTCAGTACTGACCCTCTGACAGGGGAACGTTCCCTCAGTACTGACACTCTGACAGTGCAGCACTCCCTCATTACTGACCCTCTGACAGTGCGGTATTCCCTCAGTACTGACCCTCTGACAGTGCAGCACTCCCTCAGTACTGACCATCTGACAGTGCAGTATCCCCTCAGTACTGACCATCTGACAGTGCGGTATTCCCTCAGTACTGACCCTCTGACAGTGCAGCACTCCCTCAGTACTGACCATCTGACAGTGCAGTATCTCCTCAGTACTGACCCTCTGACAGTGCAGCACTCCCTCAGTACTGACCATCTGACAGTGCAGCACTCCCTCAGTACTGACCCTCTGACAGGGGAACGTTCCCTCAGTACTGACACTCTGACAGTGCAGCACTCCCTCAGTACTGACCCTCTGACAGTGTGGTATTCCCTCAGTACTGACCCTCTGACAGTGCAGCACTCCCTCAGTACTGACCATCTGACAGTGCAGTATCCCCTCAGTACTGGCCATCTGACAGTGCAGTATTCCCTCAGTACTGACCCTCTGAAAGTGCAACTTACCTTTGTACTTCAGTCCATCGGTTATACACTTAAGAATCCCCTGGAACAACACTGACTCTGAGCTCTGTTAATATCAGCAGCTTGTGATATCTGTAATTATTGTAGACAGGAATTCTTACCTTGAGTGACATCCCTCATGGTGGACTGAAACCGAGCGCTCCCTAGTCGCGATAGTTTGCAGATTTCTAACTCTGAATGAGATGCTGTCTGAATTTATGCTTCCGAGCCACTAGATGGCAATATCAGCACATGAATCACAGGCAGATTCACCAGTGGAATATTCAATAAACATTTTATAAAAAATCAAACAAACTGCTGAGTGAATATGTATGGGTTTAATGTTTTATATTGTGTTTAAATTAGATGGTTTATTGTACAAGGAAAACCCAGCACGTAAACAGCCTGCCTGATCTGTGGTGAAGCTGAATCTGTGAGCATATGAAGACCTTGGAGGGGAGCGCGGAGGAGATTCAGAAGAATGTTTCCACAGATAAGGGATTTCAGTGACACGGAGAGACTGGAGAAGCTGGAATTGTTTCCTCCGAGCAAGAGAAGAATAACAGGAGGTTTAATAGAGGCCTTCAAAATCATGAATGGCTTTATCGAAAATTGATTTCAGGAGCAGGGATATTGGTAACCCAGGGACAGGGTGAAGATAATTGGCTGGAGGTGAGGAGAAGGGGTGAATATAGCGACTCGCAGAATGAGGATGGCGAAATGGCAGAGCGGGTGGGGAGGGGTTGGTGGGGGAGGAGGTCTGGGACGGGTGGGGGTGACAGTAGGGGTAGGTGGTGGGGGAGGCCGGCTGGGACGGGTGGGGGTGGGGGGGCTAGGGTGAACAGGCAGGGTTAGGATGAGAGGGAGTTACTCCATGAGGACCCACCTCAAATATTTATTTGGTTTTGATTCCAGCAGGAAGTGCACTAGCGGCACAGAAAGCACGGACCCAGTTGGACGATGCCAGGATGGGCGCGAGAGTGATGTGGCCGTATTAGATACAGGGGTAGTTTTCACTCAGCCACTCAGACACATTTCCCTCAGGTCTGCCCTGCAGAGCGATAACACAGGGTCAAGTGGTTTGGGGGGGAGGTCATTGGTTCGGAGGTGGGAGACAGAGAGCTGCAAAGAGGTTAATATCTCGAATCAACAGAAAGTCAGCAGTGATACTGCCCAGGATCTGTACAGGGCCCTCAGTTTTCCACTATATTCATCAATCATTGAAGTAAACGATAGAAAGAGAGAGAGAGAGGGAGGGAGAGAGAGTTTCACAAAGTTTGCTGATGGCACTAAGTTAAGTGGCATTTCAATATGGGGCAGGAACACTCGTGGAGTAAGCGAGTGAGCACCTGGCGATGATCTTCACAGCAGGGATCTGAGCTCAGAAGATAAGGGTCTAGTCAAAACACTTCATATCCCTGAACATGGACATACGGAGAGCATATCTCAAAGAGTGTCTAATTGCTGTTTATGGGAGCTTGCTGTGAACAAATTGACTGATGTGTTTCTTACATTCCAATAGCGGCTACATTTCAAAAATACCTGATTGGCGGTAACATATTTTGGACTATCTCGAGGATGTGCAAGGCGCTATAGAAATTCAAGTTCTTTCTCCCTTTCTAATTATTCACAAGCTGGTCATAGGGGAGCGAGGTTAAATAGGTGAGACACTGCATAAACACACACATATCCTCAAACTACCGCACTCTCTGAATAACAGCTCCTTTGCCAATAATTCTCTGCTCCGTTTCAAGACAAAGCCAGCGACAGAATCCTCACACTGGAAGACACATCCCAATAACAGCAGAACATTAGGGGCAGACGGGAAGGAAGAACTTAAAACAATCACAATCAACAGAGAAAACGAGCGAGGGACCCTGGTGGAATTAAAAGCTGACTATTTCTCTGGACCTGATGGCCTGCAGCCTTTGGGAGTCATAAAGCAAGGGCTGCAGGGATAGTTGTTACATTGGTTACAATTTCCCCAAATTCCCTTGATTCTGTAAAGGCCAAGTTGATTGGAAAACTGCAAATGCAACATCGCTATTCAGGAAAGGAGGGAGACAGAAAGCAGGAAACTATAGGCCAGTTAGCCTGAAATCTGTCGTTGGGAAGATGCTGGAATTCAATGTTAAGGATAAGTAGCAGGACGTTTAGCAAATCGTAATACCACTGGACAAACGCACGATGGTTTTGTGAAGGGGAAAATCATGTCAAATTTGTTCGTGTTCTTTGAGGCTGTAGCAGACAGGGTAGATAAATGGGAACCAGTAGATGTATTTGGATTTGCAGAAGTTATTCGATAAGGTATCACCTAAATGGTGCTTTTATTGTATTGTAGCCGAATCTATTGACGAAAGAAATGATAGGTAGAAAAGCAAGTTGTGAAGAGGGTACAAAGAATCTGCAGAGGGACATGGATAGGTTGAATGATTAGAAAAAGATTTGGCAGATGGGATTTAATGTGAGAAAATGTGAGGGTGTCCACTTTGGCAGGAAGAATAGAAAAGCAGAATATCATATAAATGGAGAGAGACGGCAGAATGCTGTGGTACAGAGAGGGACCCGGATGTCCTTGTACCCGAATCACAAAAAGTTAGCATACAGGTTCAGCAAGTGATTAAGTAGGCAAATGCAGTGTTAATTGCAAAGTGGGTGAAATATCAAAGTAGGGAAGCCTTGCTACAACTATACACAGCATTGGTGAGACCACAACTGGAGTACTACATACAGTTTCGATCTCTTTACTCAAGGAAAGTTATACTTGCATTGGAAGCAGTTCAGAAAAGACACACTGGACCGATTTCTGGGATGAAGGGGTTTGTCTTATGGGGAAAGATTACACAGGTTTGGTCTGTACTCATTTGAGTTTCGAAAAATGAGAGGTGAGCTTATTGAAACATATAATATTCTTCCAGGGCTTGACACAGTGGCTGCTGCGAGGCTGTTTTCTGTAATAACCCCCACAGGGAATCCGTAATTGATCCTCCCATGGGGTTCATGGAATAGGAGCTTCCCCGGTAGTGGGCGGAGGCTCACCCAGCTGGGGCTCATAATGTCAAGCATAAAAGCCGGCCCGAGCAGGGACCGGCATGTGGGGTGTCCCAAGGGGAGGGTGAAGTGTTAATAGTTACTGCCATGGGCAGACTTTTTGATGTGTTGAATAAATCCTTTGTGCTTCCTACCACTGACTTCCTGGTCATTATATTTTCCCTCATGGGAGCATCTGAACCAGCGGCAGAGTTTCAAGATAAAGGGTCTCTCATTTAATTTGGAGAAGAAGTGGAATTTATCAGCAGGATTTTAGTCTTGGGAATTCTCTCCCACTGAGAGCAGTGGAGGTTAGATCATTAAATATATTCAAGGCTGAGTTAGACAGATTCCTGATTGACAAGGGAGTAAACGTAAACAGGTGGAGAGATGGCAAAGTGGAGCTAAGGCCCGAATAGATCAGCTGTGATCACGTTGAACGGTGGAGCAAGGCTCGAGAGGCTGAACGACCTACGCCTACTGCTATTACTAATGGTCATATGTTCTACATCAATGATGTTCCATCAGATTCTGTCTACACCTCCCGCTGCCTCAGGAAGGCAGAGAGCATTATCAGCGACCCCTTCCATCCAGGCATTGCCTTCTTCCAGACCCTTCCATCAGGCAGAAGATACAGAAGTCTGAAGGCCCGCAGATTCAGACATAGGAACAGCTTCTTCCCCACAGCTGCTAGACTCCTCAACGACTCCCCCACGGACTGATCTGTTCCCTGTAAGAACACTATTCAGATGCCCTATGCTGCTCTTGCTCGTGTATTTGCTTTGTTTGGCCCCTTGTTCCGCACTGTAGCCAATCACTGTTTGTCGATGTACTGTTTGTCAATGTACTCTGTCGATTATTCTTTTTTTGTCTACTATGTACGTACTGTGTACATTCCCTTGGTCGCAGAAAAATACTTTTCACTGTACTTCGGTACATGTGGTAATAAATCAAATCAAATCAAATCAAATCTGTAAAAAGTTAGAGATGTAACTGGTTGTTCGAAAGTATCGAGCCAGGGAATGCGGGGAGAGCAGGAAAGAACAAAAGGCAAAGTCCGTGATAGGAGGAGAGATTAACTGACAAAAGGGGACGATTGTGAAGAGCAAAGGGGAGTGGAAAAAACATTAAAGATTGGCCTCGTGCAGGCATAGGTGGCAACGTCAGAATGGAGAGGGGAGAGGTGCAGATATGTTTGGTGGTAACATGTGGAGGTGGTTGGATGGTTGAATCTAATGGCTGGTGGAATGCGGGGATGAGGAAAAGAGTATTAATGGGATTCAAGGTGGCTGGTGAAGCAGGAACCAAGATACAGAGTTTTTCTTTATTGAACTGCTCAGATTCACAACTCTTCTCCCACACACCCAATGTCCCGGCCATCCTCTATTCATTTTCCCTTTTAGATAAACCAAATAATCAATAAATTAAACTAATATAAAGAAAAGAGGGGGTGACAACCCCTGATGGGGGACTGTAACAAAAAAATCAAAAACTTACAAAGTGAAATTGAAATGGTGTTACTGGGGCTGATGATGCATTCCGGCCTCCATGATGGCCTCTATTTATATTATTTTGAATTGAGCAAATGATCAATAAATAAACAAATTAATGAATAGCCCCTGGTGGAGCACTGTAAATAAAGCAAAACATCAAAGGAACCTTAACTAATCAAACTAAAATGGCATTCCTGGGGGCGAGGATGCACACCCGCCCACCGGTCATTCTCTATTTATATGTACTCAAAGACAATTAAAACCCATCACCTATTTCTCTTAACCTTAAAAATGTAAATGACATTAACAGACATCCGTGATGTAATTAACAAGGCATAAGCAAGGCTAACTCTATCGTGGTTCGGGGAGGGAGGGAACAACATGAGATGCACATGATAAAGGACCCAGTCAATCACGTTGTGGGGGAGAATCCTTGGTTCAGGAAAAAGGGGGCATACACTGAAAGCGCTAGTAGGGAAGAGATGTGATGGAAAAGTGGAAAGTGGGAGGATGGAGCAAGGTCCTTGCAGGAAGTTGAGTGTGAAGAAGTGTAGTCAATGTGGGAGCCAGTGGGTTTATTGTGAATATGGGTCAGTAACCTAGTCCCAGAAATGGGAAAGAGAATGTCAAGGAAGGAGATGGACGATGTGACCATCACAGAAGGATAGAAATTGAACAGCAAAGCAGATGAATTGACAGGAAACACAAGGAGCTTAATATCTGCTGTGAGGATTCTGGTCAGGCTGGAATCAGAAATGTAACTTCATACAGCGAGAGGGAAACTTTTTTTTCTATTAGTCAGAGATTACAATCATAGTAGAAATTTAAATATTTTGAGGCAGATGAAATTTTTAGAAGCAGGCATTTTAATTAGAGCAATAACATCATGGTTACTGGTCACTGACACCCTGAGGTAATCATTAGTGGCTCAAGTTCTGAATTGCAATAATACTTCAGGGTTGTTAATAATTTTGTTCCTGAAACAAAATTATATTAATATCTCCACATAGTTATTGGCAATTTGAAGATATTGGTGTTGCAACTGTATTTGTATATTTCTTTGTGAAGTTCTGTGATCATCATATTAAGGAATGTTGATATTGGAAAAAGACAATAATCTCTCCATATCAAAAACTGTCCTCATCAAACACTCCCAGGACGGGTACAGCACGGGGTTAGGTACAGATTAAAGCTCCCTCTACACTGCCCCTATTAAACACTCCCAGGATAGGTACAGCACGGGGTTAGGTACAGAGTAAAGCTCCCTCAACACTGTCCCCATCAAACACTCCAGGACAGGTACAGCACGGGGTTAGATACGGAGTAAAGCTCCCTCAACACTGTCCCCATCAAACACTCCCAAGGCAGATACAGCACGGGGTTAGATATGGAGTAAAGCTCCCTCAACACTGTCTCCATCAAACACTCCAGGATGGGTACAGCACGGGGTTAGGTACAGAGTAAAGCTCCCTCAACACTGTCCCCATCAAACACTCCAGGACAGGTACAGCATGGGGTTAGATACAGAGTAAAGCTCCCTCAACACTGTCTCCAACAAACACACCAGGACAGGTAAAGCACTGAGTTAGATACAAAGTAAAGCTCCCTCTACACTGTCCCCATCAAACACTCCCAGGACAGGTAAAGCACAAAGTTAAATACAGACTAAAGCTCCCTCAACACTGTCCCAACAAACACTCCAGGACAGGTACAACCTCAAGAGGACAGAGTGAGGCTGGTGGAATGGGTGGAAAGGTGACATGGAAGATTTCTTTTGGGAAGAGTGAAGTGGTGCAACTTGGTAGGAAGAATGAGGAGAGCCAACAGGCTGAATTTTACGCTCTGAAATCGGGAGTGTTTCCCGCTTTGTGGGCGTGTTGATGTTGGGCGCGGTTTACGATATCATTGTGTCAGTTTCCAATAATATAGCAGGAGGGTGAGAACTTGCCCATGTTATTTAAATATCAACTTATAAAGGAAATTCCCCAAATTAACTACCCCTCAGGACTACAGAAGCACGTCTCACTGCAATGATATGGCCCCAAGGCAATAATCCACCTTCAGGCGGAGCTGGGAATCCATTCTTTTAAGGCAAAGCTTGTTTGGACTGGCTTTCAAACTGTAGATGTGACCACGGTCTCCGTTTTGCAGTTCAAACTCCATTGACTGCGGGTTTGGCTCATTTGAGTGGACACAGGTGCAATGATATGTTTACATGTAGATAACTAAAGGGCTAATTATAATATCTAGCTGTAACACCACCACTAGAGGGCACCACTAGATCCCACTGTAATTATCTGCTCCGAGAGGATCTTGGTCTCTTTCAACCCAGGAGTGACTAGACAGCAGTAGTGTATGATAGATAGATCACAGCATAGTGTAGTTTTGAATCAGTTAATACATTAATATTGAATTACTTGATTACTAGTGATAGTTCTGTCGAGTGTCGAACTCAATTCTAATTAATCGTTACCTAATAAATTAGTTTGCTTTAAGTTGAAGACTCGTGGTTTCTTCAGGATCATACCTTCTGACCTTCTGGATATACAGCAACTCGGAACGATACATATTACTGAACCCAGTAATATAACAGCAGGAATCTCTTGGGCATTTTCCACGAGGAGAACTCTCCTCTGATTCAGAGTGTTCTTTTCATGGAACAGATTCCTGCCCATTATCCAGGGGTGAGAGGTGAAAAGTGTCTGAGACAGATGGGGATTGTTGCCTCAGTTGGAGACACAAACTCCAGGGAGGAGGAGGGATGGATTCAGATGAGGAGCAGGAGATGGGTGAGAGGAAGAAGGGAACACAGGAAGGCTCAGGATGCTGTGGTTCCTCAGGAATGGTACAGAGCTGCGGCAGACCCCGAGGGCCAGCTGGAGTCCAAGAACCCTCACTGGAGGTGCAGAGGAGCTGCTGCCACCCTGAGGGTGTATGGGTAGCAATGCAGCTCGCTGTGACTGAGTCAGGCTCAGTGTAGGAGATGAGTCAGACTTTGAAGAGTGACTGTGTCACCGCTGTGCAAGATTCTCGCAGTGGAAATCACATCCAGCTGCTTTGGGGGTCACGCAATGCCTTTCACATTGAAGGGGGCAGTGATCCTTTACCTCTTGGCAACAGGCTCATTCCAGGTAGCCTGTGGAAGCCTCAGTGAAAAAGAACAGCCTGCTGCACACCATTGCATCAAGGTGTTCACAGGTACAATGTCCCGAAGGGCTTGGAATGACATTTCCTTCAAACAGGATATCCAAAGTCAACTGGATACAACTCGGGTGAGGGTATATGGCTCCATTCATGGCATGCACATAGCTGTTGAGGCTCCTGTTGAACAGCCGTGCACCTTGCACCTTCATAAACAGAGAGGGCTTCCATTCGATCAATGTGCAACTCGTGTGTGACCATAATCGGGTGGGTCATATAGGTGCGTGCTAGGTACTCAGGCAGCAGTCGCAACTCAGACATCCTGAGGAACTTACAGATCCCAGACATTTTTCACTGGCCTGGATCCCTTGGAAGGATGGCTACTCGGTGATCAGGGCTACCCACTGAAAATGCCACTTGTGAGGGTGCCCAGATATGACACAGAAAGGAGTCACATTGAGAGCCACACCAGCATCAGGGCTGTTGTGGAGTGGGCGGTCAGTGTTCTAAAGGGACAATTCCTGCGCCTGGTCAGATCTGGAGGTACATTACATTACTCCCTCCCACTTGTGTGCTGATAGTCATGGTTTTCTGTCGTCTCCATAACATTGCCAACCAAGGAGGAGGTGCCCTGGAGAATAATGGCACACCAGGTGGCAGCCAACCATCTGTGGGTGAGGCTGATGATGAGTGGAGGGGCCACAGCGTTGCTCCTGCTGTTGGCCCTGGCTCTGATCAAGTGGATGGCTGTGACACCAGGGATGCCTTAATCGGGCAAATGTTACCATTGTGAGTCTGGCCACTGCTACAGATGGGGTTTAATGAATTCCTTCCTCTCCTTTTCCCAACTCTCGCCGTTAGCCGGCCGCGTTGATCATCTGCTGCATCCAGGAGGGCACCAAGGGCAGCTTCACAGAATTTGGGGGCAGATTTTCCCCTTTTAGAAGACCTCTCCCTTCGCCCTGATGGCGCAGACATCTACGCAATGGAAATATGCAATAAATGTTCAACTCCTCATTGCCAGAAGGTGGGAGAGTTGACAATTTTTAAAATTTCTGTCACCGGTGGAGATCAACATGGTTGGAAAGGATTGGTTAAAATTCAAATGGACTTACCCTGGCCAAAATACACAGATCTTCTCTCTGTAAAGGAGGTACACTCCATTGATCACTTGATGGGTCACCTGACTCTGTGCCATGCCAGGGGCCTTTTTAAAGTATTGGCCAATACCATGTTCCAGGCCACGGTCTGCAGCTTCAGAGACTGGTCACCCCACCCTGCAGCACTCATTGGGCAGGACGACAGTCTCTAATCCACCCTTGCCGCTAATTCGGGGCAATCACTGTATTATCGGGCATGACGAATTGTGATGATTGTACACGGCGTGGTAATGGGCACCTGACTTGGGTGACCAATTGGGATGCAGAGTGGGTAATCACCCCAGGGGGTGGAGGCCTCTCTTAGACAGAGGGCACATTGGGGTCTGGGGCAGCCGGGTCACTGCTGTACGGCTGCACAGTTTTTCTTATTCCTGAATACCTTTTGTGTCTCGAATGGAGTCTGTGAAAGTGCATCATTCCATTGAACGTGTAACAACGGTGGGCTGGGAAGTCAGAACAGCGCCAACCTCTGGGTGTGGAACCCGCCGTCGGCAAAGACCGAATTATTCAGCCCTATATAAACTAAATTAAACAAATTTTTTAAATCAAGGAGCAGAGAGACCCGGGGCTATTTGCGCATAATGAAACATCAAAGGTACAAAGGCAGGTTAAGAAAACAGTTCACAAAGCATTAGGAATCTTGGGCTTTATAAATAGAGGCATTGAGTAGAAAAGCCAGGAGGTTATGCTAAACCTTGACTGGTTAGACCCCCGGCTGGAAGATTGTGTCTACTTCTGGACACCACACTTTAGGGAGGATGTGTAGAGGAGAGATTAACCAGAATGGTTCCGGGGGAGAGATCTCAGTGAATGTGGGGAGACCGGAGAAGCTGGGATTTCCCTCCTTAGAGCAGAAACAGTTAAGAGGATACTTAGTCAAGCTATTCAGAGTCAGGAAGGATTTAGTTAGCCTGAATAAAAGGAAAGGGTTTCCAAGGCTGAAGTGTCGGTAACCAGAGGACTCAGATTTAAGACGATTTGCAAAAGAGCTGGAGGCCACATGAGGAAAAACCTTTTTAAGCACCAATTGGTTAGGATTTGGACATAACTCTTATCCTTGGGAACATTCTAGCAAATCTCCTCTGCACCCTCACGAAACCATCAGCTCCCTCCGAAAGTGCGATGACCAGTGACGTTTGTGTTCTGTGCCTGTTAGAGTGGTGGATACAGATTAAATAGTAGCTTTCAGAATGGGAATTGGAGAGATACTTAAAAGGGAAAGAATTGCGGTGGTAGCAGGAGAGAGTGGGGAGATGGGATTAACTGGATTTCTCTTCAAAGGAACCAGTGTTGATTTGATGGGCTGAATGGCCTCCGGCTGTTCTGTACCATTCTACAATCTTATGTTAATTTGATGAAATGAGTCCAAAATCTGGTATTTCTTCCATATTCTTAACGTTCAGCCTTGCAATGTGACACGATGGGCGCGATCTACCCGAATGGGAACAGAGTCCCGTAACATGCGCTTGGAGCGCCCGAGAAACACCGCGCCATTGAATGGCCATTTGGGTAGATTGGCGGCTTCAGCGGGGGGACGCTCACCGGAACTCCTCCGTGCAGGATGAGATCACAACGCCATTTTTAGATGGAACCCATCTCTCATCCCCCGATGCGACCCTCCCGCACCCCCCCCCAAAGCCTCAACTCACCGGTAAAGGGTCCTCGGGCTGCCCTGCATCCTCCCGCACCAATACCGTGTACCCTCGGGCTGATCCGCAGAGCAGGAAACATGTCAGCTTGGCACCTTGGCACTGCCAGACTGGCACTGTCAAGGTGCCCAGGTGACACTGCCAGCTGGCAGTGGCAGTGCCAGGGTGCCACAAGCAGTGCAAGAGTGCCACCAGGCCCAGGGGGCAAGCACCTGGGGGCCTCCGATCATCCTAGGTGACCCCCAAGAATGCCGTTCTGTCTGGTCCCCGTCCGTGGAAACCAGCACTGAACAATGCTCGCCCGAGATCTCCAACATGACGGAGGTCGATCCCATGCCCTGGATAGATCGTCATGGTCGACAGGCAAACTGTTTGTTCACAAGGCACTGACTGCTTGATTTTCAACCATGCCCGGTTGAAATTATTACAATTGACGATTGGAAAATGGACGTTCCCTGAAGCAGGTGCCTTATTCTGCTCTCCCGCTGACTGAGGAGCTGCTCTGTGAGCATTAACTCAAACATTTCCAGCTTGTTTCAAGTGACTTTGGTCAAGAAAGAGTCACGAGCCGGACACCGGTCCCCCTTCCTTGCGTCAAAACGTTTGCCACATGAGACTTGTGTGTCTGCTTTACCTTGAAGCAGCCGAGCGGCCATCCCTGACCAAACCTCACTCACATCATTGGGATGTTAAGACAACACTCAATCTGACTGACTGAGTGGAGGGATTATGAAAGCTTTTCAATTTTTACCATTAACCCCTCCTCCTCAAATAACACGGAACCAAGAAGAGGTCAGAGCTTAAACCAATAAACTCTCCTGGGATTCTATCCTCGTCCTTCTTTGCAGTACAGTCAGCACAGGAGAATTGTCGGAACATTTGGACAAATCGAGATGAACATTTTGAAAGAATATTCCTGCTATCTATGTGTTTAGTTAGTACAGCTTCCTGACCAATCCCCCATTAGAATGTGTTATTCAGCCTGCAGAGTTATTTTGCTCAATACATTGACCCAGGATTTCCTGGTGTCTTGCACCACTGGACTGGGGCATCTAAAGCATTGACTCAATTTATACCAGTCACAGACAATGACATTGTTACTCACGATGCTCTCATTATTTCCTGGGAGCTCTGTTTTCTTCCACCAAATTCCCCACACATACTCCGCCAGACTGAACACAGCTCAGCTTCTGGTTAATCAGTGGTGATTTGGAATTTCCAGGATTTGCAGCAGTTTTGCTCTCGCACCCACTAGGATGGGACCTGTAGATTCGAGGGGGTCTGACACCAACCTCGAGGATGGGCCATTGTTTAAAGTCCAGGGTACTTTGATGTACGTAAACGGCAAATACAAACGCCTGACGGCGAATGGATTCAAAATAATTTGCCAAACACCCAGCAAGGCATTGAAAAAAACCCAGGGGCCGGATTCTCCGGTCGTCGACGGCAAAATTGCGTTTGGTGATCGGCCGGATTATCCCCGTTTCCGACCAAATCGGGGGCGGCGCTGCTTTTGCGATGCACCGCCCCCTCCAAAACGCCGTACTCGCAGAGTACGCCACGTGACGTATCGACGGCCTCAGGACATTGCCTGAAGCCCTTCCCCCGACGCTCCGCCCCCGATCGGCCGAGTTCCCGACGGCGCGGGTCTCTCATGCTATTATTTGTCGGGTGCTAGCTCCCAGATTCAATAGGAACTTTTGAAAGATAGTTGGAAAAATAATTGAAGGGGAAAAAAAATCAGGGTCATGGGGAGAGAGCAGAGGAGAGGGACTAATTGGATGGCTCTTTCAAATTGCTATCATACGCGTGTTGGGCAAATGGCCTCCTCCTGTTCTGTAAGGTTCAATTCTACAGTTTTACTGGGTGGGACAGTTCAGCAGGCATCAGCTCGGAGCCAGTGCTCAAGCCCTTTGATGGGTATATCGTTATCCAATCATCTGCTAAATGATAGACAGGAAAAGACCCCCTGCCCATCTTCCACACAGTTGGTGCATCACATTAACAGGCACTACCACTCCAGCGAGAAACCACCTCACCTCCTGGGAGAGGGAAGAAAAATTGGTCAGCCCAGAACCGACATAACAGGATCAAATTACAAGGAACTGTCGGTTCCTTTCAACACAGTCTTTTTGTACAGTGTTATGTCATACGGAGTCACAGAACCGCAGAATTGTTACGGTGCAAAAGGAGGCCGTTTGGACAATCGTGTCTGCACCAGCTCTCCAAACGGGCATCATGAGTTAGTGCTATTCCCCTGCCTTCTCCCCGTACCCCTGCATATTGTTTCTATTCAAATAATCATCTAATATCCTCCTTGATGCGTTGGGTGCTCTGGATCCGTGGAACACATACAGGCCACCAACACTTAAAATAGTGCAACACTATTTTATTAAGTTAGAAACTGTTGAACATACTTTCACTGTGGGTTAACACGATGTTAGATTAAACTAAAGACCTATGCCTGTCCTAACCAGTCTATGCACATGGTGAAGATCTGTGCTGTAAGCTGTGAGCTCTGTCCTTCTAGGAGGCTGCATCCCAAATGGGCGGGGAATCTGATGCCCCCTGTCTTTATAGTGCATGTGCTCTAACTGGTGATTGGCTGCGGTGTTGTATGTGTTGATTGGTCTTGCTGTGTGTCCATCAGTGTGTGTGTATCTGCACCATTATATATTGGTGTATATTATGACATCCCCCCTTTTATAAAAGAAAGAATGAGTGTGGCAATAAATAATGTATGGTGAGAATGTTCCTAACTACGTGTGGGGTGCGAAGACATATTTACAGGACTACGTACATGAGAACTAAGCTATTTACATGGGAAGGTGCCTGGTGCAGAGAAGCAGTATGCAACAAGAATAACGAGATCAACGCTATATACAAACCAGGGAAACGATCAAACAAAGCAACAAAACAATTCAGAGAGTCCATAAGTCTGCAAAGCTCATAAATTAAGTCTCTGAGGTGGGCGACGAATTCTGGTTGACCGCCTCAAGGGTGGGTCGAGAGCTGCCGGTTCAGGAGCGGGCTGGACTGCGTCAAAGTCAGGGGGATGCAGAGTGACAGGGAGCTCTGCATAGTCCGTGGCAGGGTCAGCAGGAGGGTGAGGTGACAAAGGAGGATCACGTGGCGAGCGTGGAACGAGACAAAGGGCGCGTTGATTCCGGCGCAGAATAGAGCCATCCGGCAGACAAACCAGGAACGAGCGGGGGGGCCATCTGCCGAAGGACAACAGCGGTTGCAGACCAACCACCATCCGGAAGATGGACGCGGACGTTGTCATCCGGAGCCAGACCAGGGAAATCAGCTGCATGGGAGTCATGAGCCGCCTTGTGCTGTGCATGAGACAGCTGCATCCGGCGAAGGACTGGAACATGGTCGAGGTCTGGGACATGGATGGACGGCACCGTCGTCCTCAGGGTACGACCCATGAGTAACTGGGCTGGCGATAGGCCAGTGGACGTGGGGCGGAGCGATAGGCCAGCAAGACAGGGTAGAAATCGGACCCAGCATCGGCAGTCTTGCACAGGAGCCGTTTGACTATATGGACTCCCTTCTCCGCTTTGCCGTTGGATTAGGGATACAGGGGACTGAACGTCACATGGGCAAAATTGTACCGCTTGGCAAAGTTGGACCATTCCTGGCTGGCGAAGCAGGGGCCATTGTCTGACATAACCGTGAGCGGGATGCCGTGTCGAGCAAAGGTTTCTTTACATACACGAATGACTGCAGACGAGGTGAGGTCATGCAACCGTATCACCTCTGGGTAATTCAAAAAGTAGTCCACGATCAGGACATAGTCTCTACCCAGCACGTGGAACAGGTCGATGCCCACTTTGGTCCATGGTGGCGTGACCAACTCATAGGGCTGCAGGGTCTCACGTGGTTGGGCCGGCTGGAAGCGTTGACAGGTGGGGCATTGAGCACTGTGATGGCTATGTCCTCATTAATGCCGGGCCAGTACACTGCCTCTCGGGCCCGTCGGCGGCACTTTTCCACGCCAAGGTGGGCCTCGTGTAGTTGTTCCAAGACAAGCTGGTGCATGCTATGCGGGATGACAATGTGGTCCAGTTTTAGAAGAACCCCGTCTACTACCGCCAGATCATCTCTGACATTATAGAACTGAGGGCATTGACCCTTGAGCCACCAGTCTGTTAGGTGGCGCATCACACGCTGTAGCAAGGGGTCAGCCGCTGTCTCGCGGCAAATTTGGACGAGGCGTTCATCCGAGGCAGGTAGATTGGAGGCTGCGAATGCCACATGGGCTTCAACCTGGCAGACAAATCCCGCTGGGACACATGGAGTGTTGACTGCCCTGGAGAGGGCATCAGCAATGATGCGGTCTTTGCTTGGGGTGTATACCAGCTGGAAGTCGTATCGCCGGAGCTTGAGAAGAATATGCTGGAGGTGAGGCGTCATGTCGTTCAAGTCTTTCTGTATTATATTGACCTGCGGGCGATGGTCGGTCTCAACGGTGAATTGAGGAAGTCAGTAGACATAATCGTGAAACTTAACCACACCGGTCAGGAGGCCCAGGCACTCCTTTTCTATCTGCGTGTAGCGCTGCTCCGTGGGAGTCATGGCGCGTGACGCATATGCAACGGGGGCCCTTGATGAGGCCTCATCACGTTGAAGGAGCACTGCCCCAATGCCGGATTGACTGGCATTGGTCAAAATTTTGGTCTCCTTTGCTGGATCAAAGAAAGTTAAGACCGGGGCCGTGGTCAGTTTGGTTTTGAGTTCTCTCCATTCGCGCTCGTGGGCAGGGAGCCATTGGATGTCTGTCGTCTTCCTGACCAGGTTCCTGAGAGCCTTGGTATGAGAGGCGAGGTTAGGGATGAATTTCACTAAAAAATTGACCATGCCCAGAAATCGGAGGACCGCCTTCTTGTCCTCTGGTGTTTTCATAGCTGTGATGGCAGCTACCTTGTCCGCATCCGGCTGCACGCCCAATTGGGAGATGTGGTCCCTGAGGAACTTGAGTTCCGTCTGACCGAAGGAGCATTTGGCCCTGTTGAGGCGTAGGCCATGCTCATGTATACATCTGAATACGCGCTGGAGGCGACTGACATGCTCCTGCAGGGTGGTGGACCAAACGATTATGTCATCGACGTAGACACGAACACCATCAATACCTTCCATCATTTATTCCATAATCCTATGGAACACTTCTGATGCAGATATGATCCCAAACGGCATCCTGTTGTAACAATATCTGCCAAAGCGGGTATTAAATGTGCAAAGTTTCCTGCTGGATTTGTCGAGCTGGATTTGCCAGAATCCTTTTGAGGCGTTGAGTTTGGTGAAGAGCTTGGTCCGAGCCATCACACATGTGAGCTCGTCGTGCTTGGGAATTGGATAGTGCTCCCTCATGATATTGCGATTTAGATCCTTGGGATCAATGCAAATTCTCAATTCGCCGGAAAGCTTTTTTACACATACCATGGAACTGACCCAGTCGGTCGGTTCCGTGACTCTGGAAATCAGTCCTTGATTCTGGAGGTCCTGCAGCTGCTGCTTGAGACTCCTTAAGGGGTGCTGGGACCCTGCGAGGTGCGTGCACCACAGGCGTGGCATTCGGTTTTAATAAAATCTTGTAGGTGTACGGGAGCGTGCCCATGCCCTCAAAGACGTTGTGGTACTGGTTGATAATGGTGTCGAGCTGCGCCCTGAAGTCGGTGTCCTGAAAGACAGACGCGTCAGCAGGAGAGAGAGAGTGAACTCTCTGAACTTGGTTCAACAGCTTGCATGCCTGCGCGCCAAGCAGGGAGGCTTTCAAGGAGCCCATGATTTCAAAGGGAAGGATGGCATTGCGTGACCTATGCGTCACTTCAAGTGTGCATGAGCCGCTGGCAGCAATGGCATTGCCATTATAATCTAATCGCTGGCAGGCTAGTTTGACACGAAGGCTTTGGAGGTCAGACCAAATGAGATTGGCGGAGGCACCAGTGTCCGGGTGGAATCGTATTTGGGACCTGTTGACTGTAATGGTGGCACACCACTCATCGTCTGGATCGATGCTGTATACCGATAGAGGCTGGATTCTTTGCTTCGGGGACACCCTGTTTTTTGTAACGATACCGACTCGAAAAGGCGCCTTCGGGTCCTCGGTGTCAATATCGGGTAGCAGGTCCGCATCGGACTCGGTGACCGTGAGTTGAATGGCCCGGACATTCCTGCGAGGCTGGATGGAGCGACAAGAGGTGGCAGGCTGAGCTGATCTGCATACAGTAGCATAGTGGCCACGTTTGCCACATCTCAGGCATCGTCGGGATTTGGCAGGGCATTGCCGCTTTAAATGGGCGGAGCTGCACGTTGTGGCATCAGTACGTTCGCTGCGCCACCGCGCATGTGCGGTGCGGTCGTACATGGTGCGCGCCTGCGCAGTACGTTCGTCAACGTCGCCGTCCCATCGTTCGGTGCGCACAAGCGCGGGAGTCTGCGAAAAGCACGCGAAATGGCCGCCTCATCCAGGCTGAGGCCCTGGAGTTGCTCGATTGCTTGGACCCGTTCTGCCTCGTGGGGACCTTGCCGCGCCGTTTCAGCCGCTTGGATGTGGGAATACCGACTAGTGGCGTGTTCGTGTAGCACGCAGGTCTAGATGGCGGTCGCTAGGTTGAGCTGCTTTACCTTGAGGAGCTGCTGGCGTAGGGGGTCCGACTGAACACTGAAAACGATCTGGTCGCGTTATCATGGAGTCGGAGGTGGGCCCGTAATTACAGGACTGCGCAAGGATGCGGAGGTGGGTGAGAAAGGACTGGAAAGGTTCATCCTTACCCTGCAAACACTGTTGGAATACATAGCGCTCAAAACTTTCATTCATCTCTATGTTGCAGTGAGTGTGAACCTTGAGGAGGACCGTCTTGAATTTTGATTTATCTTCATCATCAGCAAAGGTGAGAGAATTGAAAATGTGGATGGCATGGTCCCCGGCCGTGGATAGGAAGAGAGCGATCTTCCTGGTGTCTGAGGCAGCTTCCCGGTCTGTGGCTTCAAGGTAGAGCTGGAAGCGTTGTTTGAATATCTTCCAGTTGGCCCCGAGGTTACCGGTGATGCGGAGCGGCGGCAGCGGGCGGACGCTGTCCATTTTGCAGGATGACTGTATGCTGGTGGAAGGCAGATCACTTGCAGGTAGGTCTAAGAAGTTCTAAGATCCTTTAACTCCTGGTATCAAGATGTGTTGGGTGCTCTGGATCTGTGGAACACATACAGGCCACCAATGCTTAAAATAGTGCAACACTATTTTATTAAGTTAGAAACTGTTGAACATATATTCACTGTGGGTTAACACGATGTTACATTAAACTAAAGACCTATGCCTGTCCTAACCATTCTATGCACTCAGCACATGGTAAAGATCTGTGCTATAAGCTGTAAGCTCTGTCCTTCTAAGAGGCTGCATCCTGAATGAGCGGGAACTCTGATGCCCCCTGTCTTTATAGTGTGTGTGCTCTAACTGGTGATTGGCTGCGGTGTTATGTGTGTTGATTGGTCTTGCTGTGTGTCCATCAGTGTGTGTGTGTCTGCACCATGATATACTGGTGTATGTTATGACACTCCTGAATGCCTCAATTGAACCTGCCTCCACTTCATTTCCAGGCAGTGCATTCCAGAATCGAACCGTTCGCCGTGTGAAAAAGTTTTTTTAAAATTTAAAGTACCCAATTCTCTTTTTTTTTCCAATTAAGGGGCAATGTAGCGTGGCCAAGCCACCTACCCTGCACATCTTTGGGTTGTGGGGGTGAGAACCACGCAAACACGGGGAGAATGTGCAAACTTCACACGGGCAGTGACCCGGGGCCGGGATCGAACCCGAGCCCTTGGCGCCGTGAGACAAAAGTGCTAACCACTGTGCCACCATGCTGCCCCTAAAAAGTTTTTTCTTACATCACATTTGTTTGGTTTGCAAATCACTTTCATCTCTCGCTCTTGATCTTTTTCTGAGGAGATCAGTTGCTCTCTATCTACTCTGTCTGGCTCCCTCACGGTTTTGAACATCTAGAGGTAAATCATAATACCTTTTATCATAGAATTTACAGTGCAGAAGGAGGCCATTCGGCCCATCGAGTCTGCACCGGCTCTTGGAAAGAGCACCCCACCCAAAGTCAACACCTCCACCCTATCCCCATAACCCAGTAACCCCACCCAACACTAAGGGCAATTTTGGACACTAAGGGCAATTTATCATGGCCAATCCACCTAACCTGCACATCTTTGGACTGTGGGAGGAAACCAGAGCACCCGGAGGAAACCCACGCACACACGGGGAGGATGTGCAGACTCCGCACAGACAGTGACCCAAGCCAGAATCGAACCTGGGACCCTGGAGCTGTGGAGCAATTGTGCTATCCACAAGGCTACCGTGCTGCCCCTCTCTAGCAATTCCCCTCTTAACCTTCTTCTCTCCAAGGAGAATAGTCCCAACATCTCCAATCTATCCTCACAACTGAAGTTTCTCATCTCTGGAACCATTCTTGTAAACCTCTTCTGCACCCTCTCCAATATGTTCACATCCTTCCTATAGTGTGGCGCTCAGAACTGTACACAATACTCCAGCTGAGGTCTAACTAGTATCTGGCATGACACAAATAGCGGGACTCTACATGCTGTAGCACAATGGGTAGCCCTGTTGCTTCTCAGAGCCAGGGACCCAGGTTCAATTCCCAGCTTGGGTCGCTGCCTGTTTGGAGTCTGCACGTTCTCCCCATGTCTGAATGGGTTTCCTCCCACAAGTCCCGAAAGACATGCTTGGTAGGTGAATTGGACATTCTGAATTCTCCCTCCGCGTACCCGAACGGGCGCCGTCGAGTGGCGACTAGGGGATTTTCACAGTAGCTTCATTGCAGTGTTAATGTAAAGATTATTAGATGTCATCCCTCCTCCCCTGGCCCCCATTTTCCCCTCCACCAACAAATCACCCCCCCCCCCCAACCCTCTGACTCACCCTCTCCCCTGACCCATCCATCCCATTGTTGACACACTTCCCCTTCCCCCAAACTATTCACCCCCTCCTAGGATTGACCTGAAGTCTACAGTAATTAAATATTAATTTACTAAGCTAAACTGCCAGACAAAAAAAAAATCCCAGGGCATCAAAGAATTGTGTATTTTTGATTTACTTTGAACTCTTCTGTTTATTCATTATAAAAGTAACTGGAGATCAGAGGCCATGTGATTGAACTCCCAGGCCTATAGCCAACTAAGGGGACAGTGGTGTAGAGGGAATGTCACTGGCTTGGTAATCTGGAGACATCGGTTCAAATCCCACCACAGCAACTTTGTTCAATTCAATTAAACTCTGGAATTGAAAGCTCGTCTTAGTAATGTGACCAGGAAACAATTGTCATGAAAACTCATTTGGTTCACTAATGACCCTTCAGGGGAAGGAAATGTGCCACCTCCCACAGCAATATCCCAACAAGCCAATTGTAGCAAACTCCTGCAGTCCACAAAGCTAAATGAAACTGGATGGAATGCC
Source organism: Scyliorhinus torazame (assembly GCF_047496885.1). NCBI lineage: Eukaryota > Metazoa > Chordata > Chondrichthyes > Carcharhiniformes > Scyliorhinidae > Scyliorhinus > Scyliorhinus torazame. The sequence continues at coordinate 26,109,580 of NC_092723.1, read as the reverse complement.
CAGATTGGGAAGCACGGGGAATGCCAATGGCTATTAGGTTAATAGTTGTGGTAATGAGATAGTGATGTAGTTACGATAATGAGATAGTGATGTAATCGTGTGGCATAGTCTGCACACAGAGAGATGAGCTGAACTAGAATCTTGTCCTGTATATAGTTTAAATCAGTGTTTTTCAAACTTTTTTTCCCAGGACCCACTTTTACCAACTGGCGGACCTTCGGGACCCATGCTGGCTGATGTTCTCGACCCATGCCGGCCGACCTTCGCGACACACCATTATCACTTACCTTTAATGCAGCAGGTGAACTTGCTCTTGCGAGTGCTGGCAGACAGAGAGATCTGGTCAAGCATGTCCACCGATCACTGAACGTGGCAACGCATGTGGATAAGGTGGTCAAGAAGGCATACGGCATGCTGGCCTTCATCGGTCGGGGCATTGAATATAAAACTTGGCAAGTCATGGTGCAGCTGTACAGGACCTCATTTGGAATATTGTGTACAATTCTGGTCGCGACACTACCAGAAGGACGTGGATGCTTTGGAGAGGGTACAGAAGCGGTTTACAAGGATGTTGCCTGGTATGGAGGGCATTAGCTATGAGGAGAGGTTAGATAAACTCGGTCTGTTCTCACTGGAACAACAGAGGTTGAGAGGTGACCTGGTCGATCTCACCATGCTTAATCTTCAAATGCCTTCGAAGATTTGAGGGTTTCAAACTTTCATTTGCCAGTACTTCCTTGTACATACGACACATGGGCTGTGCATCCTGATTTGCATTGGCACAATTAAAGCCATACCTCAAGAAACCGTCTTTCTACTCCTTTGTTCCCAATTTCAGTTTCTTCTTCATTGTTTGTTCACCAGAGGCCCTGGAACTCTGCATACAGCTCTCACCAGCACTGCCTTGTCCTGCCATGGACTCTCCTGTGAAGCTCTCTCCAGCAGATTCAATTGTGGGATCCTGGCCTGTTAGTGCCTCGGGTCCTCTCTTCCGTATTACAAAATAATCTACCTTCAGTTCTTCACACAGTCCTGTTGCTTGCTTGCAGCTACAAAATGGAGAAATCTCTCCTCCATGATTTCGCTCCCAAAGCATGGACTTACAGGGTGCGTGGCGCCAGTGTACATGCTGGGTGTGTGACCTTCTCTCTGCCGCTGCCTCCGGCGGAAATACTCCATCGTTCATATTTAAAGGTCGGTTGCGGCCGGCATTCTTTTATTTGACTTTGAAACTTTATTTCTAATACCTGATTTTTCCAAGTTGATAATGACTGAACATTAAATTAATTTCCGTTGAACGTGCGTATCCTTACGTTTACACACAAACATTGTTTTAAATATATATTCCCATTTCTTTAGAAATTTAAACAAAGATAGAAAAAAATACAATCTTGTTGTTACTTTACAAACTACTACTTTAGACGATATAAATTAACTTGTCAAACTCACACAATGTCACAATATTTCTTATTGGTTCCATTGCATCGCACTATCCAAACATCCAAGTCATCTCCTTCTCCATTCTCACCAAAAGCACTTACTTCCTGGTTTCCAGAGAGTGGCGACACAAAGTGAGGACTGTGTAGGTTTCTTCCAGTGTTCAAATGTCTCAGCCAGACTGACGGGCCTCGTTTGATCGGTATTCCGGGCTGACAAACCTGGCCTGGCTGCCCTCTCACTGTCCAGTAGCAGCATCCACCCCAGTCACAGACCGCTGACCATTTCCCGACCAGTACTTCACATCATGGGAGTGCAAGCGGACGTTGCGCCGGCCATTGAACAGCTTGACCACGGAGCCGCAGGGCGCATGCTGCCGATCGGTGGCGGGGGACGAGCCGAACTGCGTGCAGAGGAAGAGCACCAGAGCCAAGCTCCAAGCTGGGGCCACCACTGTTAGCATGATGTGTGAACGTGGACACCCATCAGCCTCGGGACCCGGCCCCGCACACGTGTGGTGACCCGTACGCAGCCTTGCTCCGCCTCCGCAAATGCCGCAACCAATCGGGGACTGCCCGCATCCGGCAATCTTAACGAACTGTCGGGGCTGTTGGGAACGTCTTCCTGCAATTGAGAACGCCACAACCGGGCTGGGGTGTGAGGGGCTCAGTGCCCGCCGGTCCGACATGCCACCCCCCTGAATTGTTTATACCCATAACAGGGGCAATTGCAGCTACTGCCTGTCCGTCCCACTGAACACCCCCAGTACAGAGCCCTGTCTATGGTAATATGGTGAAGGTCACTGTAACCCCCTCTCACCATGGCAGCCTCTGTCTGCACAGCTGACGGCTTTTGTCAATAGGGAATTGACATTGTTAGTTATACGAGCTTCTTGCAGCTTTCAAGTGGATTCCTGAGGGTAGACATGCCCTGTCGCAGGTGAGTGTTACTGCCTAGCATCCCAATCACACTGTAGGACACCTTACCTCAACACAGCAGAGTCAGCAGGCAACAATCAAACACCCATATGGTTGTATCAGATGTTGGACAGCGCGTGCCACAGGAGGCTCCACCTCAACAGGCGGATGATGCGGCACTTGTGCCATGTTCTTGCGGACTTGGCACCATGAGGAGGAGGAGAGTATCTGCTCCCAGTGGCCATCAAGGTCCCCAAACCCCTGAACGTTTACGTTTTGGGCTCATTCCAGAGCTCGAGCAGGGACTTGTGTGGAATTTCTCAACCGACAGTCCACATGTGCGTTCGTGAAGTCATGGATGCCCTGTTTGTTCAGGCAGCTGACAATGTAAACCATGACCTGGACCAAGCCCAACAAGATGGCTGTACAGCAGGATTCTCCACCATCGCTGGAATGCCAAAGGGCCAGGGGGTAATAGTTGGCATGCATGTCACCTTGCGATACCAGGTGGTCGGGGAACGCCCTTCATTAACAGGACAGGGTTCCACTCCCTGAACGTCCCACTTGTGTGCGACCACCAACTCAAGATCATGCACGTGTGTGCACTCTTCCCCGGAGGTGGGCACGACGGCTACAGCCTTGGAAGTCGGAGATCCCCGGCATCTTCGTCAGACACCCTCCAGCGACGTGCTGGAGATGGAGGAGGAAGGACATGCTGCCATGACTGTGGAGAAGGATGAGAAGTAGGCAGACCAGGAGGGACAGGATGACGAGCATGGGAAGGACCCACGGAGGCAGCCAAAGGTTGGAGGACAGGTGGCTTCGGCGAGCCCGGCATGCCCGAGGTCCAGGGAGGCCCGCACCCTCACCCACTTCGCATAGGACGTAGCTTCGTCCGTCATCTCGCCCCCTTCCCACCCACCACCGCCCTTGTCACCAACTACCTGAATGTTCCCTCTAAGCCACACGCCACCCTGACTAGGAAAAATATCGTCATTCGTTCATTGCTGCTGGATCAACATCCTGGAACTCCCTCCTTAACAGCACTGTGGGTGTACCTGCACCACAGGCATTGCAGCGGTTTAAGAAAGCACCTCACCACCACCGTCTCAAGGGCAATTAGAGATGGGCAATAAATGCTGGTCTAGCCAGCGAGGCCCACACCTCATGAGCGAATTTTTTAAAAAATAGCCCTAATCTCTCCCCTGACCCTCTGCCTCCAAGATTCCTCACACAGAAATTTGTTCAAAACGTGTTGGTACATTTTTGCGTGTCGATAGTCACTGAGTGCTTCAGGCTTGTTTTAAATCCTAGCCAGTCATACTCCCTCAAGTGGGGCCCCCAATACCTTACCTATCACCACTCTCAATCCTCACTGAACTTCCTAAATGTTAGTGTTCAGCGGAAAAAACATACACAAAAAAGTTAAACTGGAATCTGCCGGCTGTGAGATGATGCCCTTTTCGAGTAATAATCATTTACAAACGAGCGTAGAGTCCTGACAGTGTCTCATGTGGGCCTCAAACTGTATACCCTCTCACTGAACCTTCACCTTACACTCTGTCTGCCCCGACTGACCTCGCCTGTCTCCTTTGTTCCACTTTTAAATGGCAGGAGGACGGAGGGGTGGTGGGGGGAGAGTAGCGGGCGGTGAGGGAGTACAGGGAGGGGAGGGATACAGGGAGTGGGGATATTCCCAAATTAAACAGATTATATCACACAGAGATTTGCCAAACCGTTTCAATTTAAACATGTAAATTGGTCACAGGTTGAACGAAGATGTTAGATGTGCAGGGAAGGACAAAGAACAATTAGCACGGCTGAAAATTGAAGCATTTATGCAGTGTTGCTGCTCCTGACGCACCAATCTGTCAGTGCAGTAAAACATAATACAGTACAGAGCTGTGCGATGGTGCCTTCATCCTGACTCGCTGACTACCCAGTAGCGGACCTGAGTTTGAATCCATTGCAGTGTTTGCACTAAGAGTTTAGGAGGGATTTTCTTGCACAGAAAGGACTGAGAACGTGGAACCCGTTGCCAAACAGAGTGACTGAGGGAGAGACAATCGATGCATTTCAAGCGAGGTTAATGTCGAGAGACGAGGGTGAAGAGGGATGTAGGGAAGGGTGGGGGGTGGAGATTCATGCGGAGTATAAACATCAGACTGGTTCAGTTGTGCTGAATGGCTTGATCTGTGCTTACAGTCTGTGTCACTCCGTGTATCGCCAAGGTTATGTACAGCCATGGTTACAGAATCACCCTGGTTACAATTCTGAAGGGGCTTGGCAGGATAGATGCTGATAAAATGTTCTGTGAAATGAAGAACATGGGGTCACTGATAGGGATTTAGACCTTCAGGACTGGAATGGGAAGAGATCTCTTCACTCAAAGGGTTGTGAATCTTGGAATTCTACCATGGAAGGCTGTGAATACTGAGCTGAGGAGTTCTACGTCAATAGGTTTTTAGGTTCTAAGGGATTGAAGGGATATGAGGATTGTGCAGGAAGCTGGAGTTGAGGTGGAAGATTAGCCAATAATTTTGTTAAAGGTAGGACAGGTTGTAAAGGCCAAATGGTCTCTGTCATCTCCTGTTTCTTATGTATGTTCTTATAGAATACCACAGCTACAGTATCAGTAGGTTCACATCAATAATCCCATTTACAGTTGTACTAAAAAGGTGTTTGACATAGCAAGAGCTAATATTGCATTGGAGAACAGTACTCAAAAGAGTATGATGTAAAAGATCACAAGTTAAAACCCTCGGGTCATTCTGTGATTATACAGAGACCGGAGTAGAAGTTTTATATATATATATAGCTTGGGGATTACACTAGAGCACATGGAGTTTCATTATGAATCCCCATCGATTGGAGAGTCAAAGAACCTAGTGAGGGTAAGCAAAAATTAAATTCTAATGCGGAACTAGCCTTTCGACCAGTTTGTGGTTCCAGGCCCTTGATCAGCCAGACCTGTCTGTTTTGTTAATCACCATAGCCAACCCGGGTTCACCGCTGGTGCTGTATCACGTTTCACCGAAAAGAACAAAGGGCGGGATTTTCTGGCCCCGCCCCACGGCTTGTTTTCCGGCAAAGGAGCTGGCTCCCCAATGGCCACCTGCAGGTTCCCCTGGTCCCACCAATGTCTACGGCGTTTTGTGTGGCTTGCCCATCCTGCCGCTGGGGAACGAGCCACAGGGGGCCACCTTCGTCAGGAGAGGAAGATCCCTCAGGCAGGAGGAGCCGGAAGATCCCACCCCAAAGTTTTAGAAACTAAGCCAAAGCTGGGAATTGCCTTTTCATCATTCTGAAATACTCCAAAAGCATTCTAAAGGGTGCGAATCTTTGATTGAAAATTTGCTACAAGAAATCAATCCCTTTGAGGTCAGGTCTGCAATCGCCACAGAAGCCCACCAAACACTAATAACCTTGGGAAGAAGCATTGATAAAACCATTGCTGCAACACCATCTTCAAAAGTGGAACAAGATTTAAAGCTGTGCTCCCCTATGCTGAAAGGCAGGCTTGGAAAATAAATTAACCCAACCAGATCAATTTGGGCTGATACAAGTGCAAGCCCAGATGCAAAATTGGATATCATAGAAAAGTGGGCAGCATGATAGCACCGTGGTTAGCAATGTTGCTTCACAGTGCCAGGGTCCCAGGTTCAATTCCCGGCTTGGGTCACTGTCTGTGCAGAATGCATGTTGTCTGCGTGGGTTTGCTCCGGTTTCCTCCCACAAGTCCCAAAAGACCTGCTGGTAGGTAACTTGGACATTGTGAATTCTCCCTCAGTGTACCCAAACAGGCACTGGAATGTGGGGACCAGGGACTTTTCACAGTAACTTCATTGCAGTGTTGATGTAAACCTACTTGTGTTTAAGATACTGGAGTACATCCGGATTATTTATTAAATCAAAGGAAGTGCATGTTTTTATATTTCTTTGGTGAACCTACTGATTAAGTAATCCTCATGCAAAGTATTCATGAATCCTCAGCCAGCTTTGATGAAAAATGAAAACCCTTTTATAAGAACTTTAATCTTCAAGTGGTAGAGCGAGCAAAGCTTAAAAAGAGGATCAGAGCATGCCCAATAAAGCAACAAAAGAGCAAAGACAATATCCAAGAAAACCACACAATGTGGCAGACCATGTCAATGCAATGAAGTACCCGAACTGAAGATTTTAGTGCCGAGGAAAGAAAAGGCTGAGAGCCAGCAGGAAGGCCTAAACATAAGTCTTCTTGAAAAAGGCACATTAGTCATACTGCCACAGCAGGTGGCAGTGCTGAGTCAGCTGGCTCTATATGAAAGGAAAGTCATGGAACATTCCAAGCTGTAAGTAAGTAAGGAAGCCACAAGTTGCACTATGCCACAGAATCCATACAGTGCAGAAGGGGGCCATTCGACCCATTCAGTCTGCCGTGACCCTCCAAAAGGGCACCCGAACTGGGCCAAATCCAACGCCCTATCCCCATAACCCCATCTAACCTACACATCATTGGACACTAATGGACAATTTAGCAAGGCCAATCCAACTAACCTACACATCTTTGGACTGTGGGAGGAAACCTGAGCACCCAGAGGAGAACGTGCAAACTCCACACAGACAGTCACCCAAGGCAGGAATTGAACCCAGGTCACTGGCCGCTGTGAGGCAGCAGTGTTAACCACTGTGCCACCTTGCCTACAAATAATAAAACTTTAAAAAGGCTATGGCTTCACTGGAGATAGACTTGCCGCATCGTGAAACCAAAATGGAGGACAAAGAAAATGCCCTGCTGTGGGCAGTGAAAGAAACAACAGAATTAAGATTGGAAAATGTAAATGTGAAGCTAAAGATTAAGGAATTGGAAGAAAAAGCAGTGAATAACTCGAACATACTGAGATCCATTGTGTTGTTGAAAGGCCAAATGGCTGAAATGAAAATCAAGAGTCTAGAATGTCAAGAAAATGTTTAATTGTTGCGGAAGAAAGTAGAAGCGCTCGCAACAGAGCATGAAGAGTCTCGGGAATAAGTAGCAGAAGTACAATTAGAGAGTGTGAGCTTCAAGGACTTTCTGATAAATCCAAACAGTCGGTTGAATGTTGAATTAGCAGTCAAACCCAATGACATTCGCGAACTTTGAACCAACCTGAAGACATGAAAGATGCAATGTGCAGTTTGAAAAAGCAAATCCAGACTTTAAAAACAGAAAAGGAAAATTCTAAGAAAGAGGTTGAGGATCTAACGAGCAAATTGGATGAGTTTAAGGAGCAGTGGGTGGCCATGGAAGAAAGGTTCCAAAATGAACCAATTAGGTGAGGTTGTGAAGCTTGTACAAGGGTTCTGCAATTAACTCTGAAACAAAGGCAACTGAATTCACCAGGGTTGGTGCTGATCTGACTGAAAAGGTTAATGAGCCTGAAAAAGGAATGGAAAATTCTCCGGTTCCGTTTTTTTTGGCGGGGCCGGGGATCACGTCGCGCTGGTTGGGGGCCGTTGGCAGTGGCCCCCCCCGCCGGTTCTCCGGGCCCGACGAGCGAGCGGCCGCCCATTTCCAGCTGGTCCAGCCGGTGTGAAATACACATGGTCCATACTGGCGGGACCAGGCTCTAAGGGCGACCTGCGGAGTCCTCGGGAGGGCGTGGGGGGATCTGGCCCCGGTGGGGGCCCCACGGTGGCCTGGCCTGCGATCGGTGCCCACCGATCTGCGGGCGGGCCTTTGTCGTGGGGGCTCTCTTTCCCTCCATGCCGGCCTCTGTAAAGGTCTGCCATGGCCGGCTCTGAGAAGAAACCCCCTATGCATGTGCAGGGATCACGCCAGCGGTTCTGCGCCTGCGCCAGAACACACCGGCGCTCCCACGCATGTGTCAACTCACACCGGCCGGCGGAGCCCTTCAGCGCCGGTTGGCGCAGAGCCAACCACTCCAGCGCCGGCCAAGCCCCCAGAAGTGCGGAGGATTACGCAACTTCCGGGCGGCCTGACGCCGGAATGGTTCAGGCCACTCTTTGGCGTCGGTACGGCCCTCCCGCCGGTTGGGGGAGAATCCGGCCAAGGTGTCCAAAAAATGAAATTGATTATTGATCAGGAAAAGATCAACTCCAAAGAGCTCAGGAAGTGAATCAGATGGAGGGAACCAAATTCTGGAAACACAGAATACTGTGATTTCAAACTCCTAATCAACAAAGTTTGCCCAAAGCAACTGAGCCTACCACTCCTCTAGATGTCGCCAGAACTAGACCTGGAAGAATTGTCAAGCCTCCAGACTGTCTGAATTAATAGTCAGGGACATTGGCAGAGGACGAGGTGGGGTGTGGAAGGGGAAGTGTTGCAGGAGGAGAAGGAGTAACATGTGAAAAAAGATTGTGCTGCAAATATGTTGGGTAAAGGTTTGGGGGAGGTGTAGTATAAAGATGCTTGGCATAGCAAGGGTTAGTGTGAGATTAGAGGACAGTACCGCCCACAGTGTGATGGAAAAGGTCACATGACAAGGGAATTTATGTCAGATTAATAGTATGCAGAGATCAGGTAAGCGTAGAGTTTGTTCCTAGCTTGGGCTATACCCTGTATGTATGTAAATAATTATGTGTTATCAATAAACTCTACTGTACCACATTGCCAACCTCTGGTCCTCTTTGTGAGACCTACTGAGCAAACCTTTTCAATAACAATGTCACCACAGTTACAGTTTGTTCATTGTTACCATGGTTACAGTATCCCAGTATCCCTGGGGCAGCACGGTAGCATTGTGGATAGCACAATTGCTTCACAGCTCCAGAGTCCCAGGTTCGATTCCGGCTTTGGTCACTGTCTGTGCGGAGTCTGCACATCCTCCCCGTGTGTGCGTGGGTTTCCTCCGGGTGCTCCAGTTTCCTCCCACAGTCCAAAGATGTGCAGGTTAGGTGGATTGGCCATGATAAATTGCCCTTAGTGTCCAAAATTGCCCTTAGTGTTGGGTGGGGTTACTGGGTTATGGGGATAGGGTGGAGGTGTTGACCTTGGGTCGGGTGCTCTTTCCAAGAGCCGGTGCAGACTCGATGGCCCAAATGGCATCCTTCTGCACTGTAAATTCTATGATAATCCATGATAATCCCTGCAATACAGTAATAACCATGATCCTCGGAATTACAACAACAACTCATGCTGATCTATTTTGTCAATTTACACTGGTAAATTCCCGTACTCGGATTGGATGGTGAATCAGTTAACAAACAACTCCTCTTGAATTTGAGATTGCCCTCGTTGAAATTTCCTGCAGAATTTACAGCACCGAAGTAGGCCAGTCTGCCCAACTCGTCTATCCTGGTATTTGTGGTCCACACGAGCCTCTTCCCACCTGCCTACATATCCTCCTCTTCCCTATTCCCTTGTGGGTATATCTGGAGACATGCGTTTGTTGTGCAGACTCGGGACAGATCGGGCGTGCTTGGTGCATGCTGTATCACTGGATCTCTGGATTCCAGGATCACTGGATCTCTGCATCTCCGAATTTCCGGAGGTGTTCTTCAGCAGGAAATGAAATGAAGGCTGGACAATTTCAAATTTTACATATTTCCACATTAAAAAATTGAAATTGCTCAGGAATGTGCTGCAGGCTCCCATTCCCACGGTAACTGCGCTGGAGTGCAATATGGACTAGAGTCTGTGAGGTAAGGGAATTCCTGACACGTAGCTGGCAACTCCCATCATTGTTCAATAAGCCTAAACTGCAAATGTTTTCTGCACTGCCTCCAACTTTTATTTTCCCAACATGAGTTTTTTTGGGGGTTCAATTTTTCTCCAGTATTTATGAGACATGCTTGAGGGGCCATGTGGCCTGTACTCAGGCTCCAATTTCTTACCAAACTTACTCCAGTACCGACCACCAGAGTATGTTTAAACATTGCTAACAGTAATTACTGATGCCGGTAACATCACCCCACAGTAAGCATCAATACTGGATGCTATTAGTGAGAGGTACCACAGGACAAACGTTTTATATATACAATAATGATTAGCATCTCAGCCAGTAGCACCCATTCTACACAAACAACACAGTCAAAGAATTGATCCATCTTCACGACACTCCCGTAAGGCAGAATATCCCATTCAAAGAGCTGTTGAACCGTTTCCTTGTACTTCAGGCTCATTGAGAAAAGGCCTGAGGTATTATTCCTCACAAAGGGCCACTTCCTATCGGACTGAGTGTCAGGTGAAAATCCATCATTCTTTGGTTCTGAGTTTACCGCCTGTCAATCACTTGCACATATTTGTGGTGGAGGAAAGAATGAAACCTGCAAATCAGAGCTGGCCTGATCTCAATTACGTGCTGATTTATTGAGGCTTCGCACTGCGCCTCTCGCACTCAGTGCTGCCCTGCTGCACGGACTGTGGCCATGCAGCATTGCTTCTCTGCGATGGAATGTGCCTGAATTTCACGGCAAGGAGTTCAGGAGTGACTCTCAGTTGGGCCTCCACAGGGTTAAACTGCTGTAGCCTTGGCTGATTAAGACTTTGTTTGTATAAAAATTAAAGTGCAATATTTTGAATGATTAACACAGTGAGGCAGACAGTAAGGAATGTTGAAGAATTAAAGTTCAGAAGGCTGGCTTCTCTCTGCCTGGGTTCACAATGGAATGTGTATCCTTCCATTGAGGCGGTTGGTTCAGTTCTGTACAGTGTTGTGTTAGTAACTTGATACTGGCCAGCCCAGACAGAGGAACCTCAGACTGTGTTTATTTAAAGAAATATCTGTATAATGAGGAAAGTTCATTTTCATTTTCTAACACAATGCAACTTCTCTTTCTGTTTCCACACTGTGCCAGGGCAGTAAATGCCTCTTCCAAGAAAATCATTTTCAACATTCAAATACAAAGGGTATTTCGGATGTAGACCAGCTTCCATTACTGCAGAGGCTGTTCTCTAATGAGCTAATTCAGGTGCTTTCCGAACAATCAAAGTATTGGTGCAGTCTGAGATTGGAGCTCTTTCAGGAGGTCCATAAGCATCTTTCTCCACCACTTACTGCCCATCCCTAATCGCGCTTGAGAAGATGGTGGGGAGCTGCCTTCCTGAACCGCTACACCCACAGTGCTGTTAAACAGGCAGTTCCAGGATTTTGACCCAGTGACAGTGAAGGAACAGCGATATAACTTCCAAGTCAGGGTGGTGAGTGGCTTAGAGGGGAACCTCAAGACCGTGGTTTTCCAGGGCAGCACGGTGGCGCAGTGGTTTAGCCCTGTTGCCTCAAGGCGCCAAGGTCCCAGGTTGGATCCTGGCTCTGGGTCACTGTCCGTGTGGAGTTTGCACATTCTCCCCGTGTTTGTGTGGGTTTCGCCCCCACAACCCAAAGATGTGCAGGCTAGGTAGATTGGCCACGCTAAATTGCCCCTTAATTGGAAAAAAATGAATTGGGTACACTAAATTTATTTTAAAAAAGACGGTGGTTTTCCCATGTGTCTGCTGTCCTTGTCCTAGATGGCATCGGTCACGGGTTTGGGAGGTGCTGTCTAAGGAGTCTTGTTGAATTCCCGCAGTGCAACTTGTATGGGGGGGCGGGGGGGGGGGGGGGGGGGGGAAGAGAGTGGATGTTGATGGTGTTGGATAGGGTACATATCAGGTGAGCTACTTTGTCTGAATGGTATTTAGCACCTTTGGTGTTGTTGGAGCTACACTGCTGGTTGATTACTGATGGATGCCAGTCCCAGTTGGTGACTTGATGTTGGGTGGACCTATATCTGACCTCTTCATGCTTGGACAAGGAATATATCTGACTGCCTGAATCCTGCTATCTGCTTCCATTCCTCATAAAATACAAGATTTAGATTTATAGACTGAACATTTTGAATGGTATTGCGAATTGTGGGAATACCTGTCAGAGGTATCTGACTGATTGATATTATTGTCACCTTCTCAACATTTGATTGCAAAACCCATCATAGATGCCGCAAACATGTTGTTAAGGGTAAGAGCATTTTAATCACATTTAGACTGAAGCATATCTGTACCTTGTCCTATGAAAGAGGTTCTCCTATCCCTTTTCCAGCCATAAACTGATACAGCACAGAAGGAGGCAATTTAGCCCATTGTATTTCCATATACTCAGCATCACCTCATCTCTAGTTCCTCCACCCATAGCCGCTGGTGTCAGACGTTTACCAGCGACAGAAACATCCATGATGGAGCAGCAAAGGGATAGGGAGGAGCAATGGGGCAGGAAGGAGGAGGAGGGGCAATGGGCAGGAACGAGGAGCAGAAGGGGCAATCGGCAGGAAGGAGGAGGGGCGGCAATAGGCAGGAAGGAGGGGGAGGGGCAATGGGCTGGAACGAGGAGGAGGGGCAATGGGACAGGAAGGAGGTGTAGGAGGGGCAATGGGGCAGGAAGGAGGAGCAGGAGGGGCAATGGGCAGGAAGGAGGCGGGGCAATGGGGCAGGGAGGAGTAGGAGGGGCAATGGGAGGGGCAATGTGGCAGGAAGGAGGAGCAATGGGGCAGGAAGGAGGAGGAGGGGCAATAGGGCAGGAAGGAGGAGGAGGGGGGCAATGGAGATTTGTTTTTTGGCTGAACGCAGTAGGAATTAGCTGATCATATTAAAAGCACAGCAGGGCTTTCTTCACTGCTGACTTTCCCATTTATTGTCCAGGAATTCCCATAAACATTTTCCGATTAATATCAATGGAACCTCCCATTATAATAAATCAGTCAGGTTTTCCAGACTGTGTTCTATCGGAAGAGATTTCACTTAATCAGCACCTCCTTCACTATGAGAGATTTGAGAACGAATAAACTTTGGCTCTTGATATGTGTCACATTTCCAACAAACTTCGAAAATAAATGGAATTATTTCCAACTGTTTTTTGAAAGCAGTTTCAATTTAGAATTTGATGGTAACCCTTTCCTACTGGGACACCCTTGCGCTCGAAACTGCATTGAAAAAATTGCTCTTTCTACGCTGAGAGACTTTGAATCCACGTGTACGACACTGCCAGCAAGTCCTGGAAATGGGAAACATGCAAGAAGTATTTTGTGTTTGAGTGTGATTGAAGAGTTGCTGAGTGGATCAGCGAGCCGAGGAGGGGAATGCCAATATTAGCAAGTGGGTGGGGATGTGTGTGTGGGGGTGGGGGGGGGGGGGGCTCTCTCAAATTTGCTGCTGGCTCAGGAACAGTGTGGCCAGGCAGCTGAGCTTGGAGTACACAGGGCGGAGGAGAAAACAGAGATCCAGCTGCAGCTCAGAGTCACAGTCGAAGGTTGGCGAGCTGGCAGAGATATGTGGGCAGGATCGATGCTAGAGAGTTGGAGATCCTGCAGCTGACTGTGCACTGGAGGAGGGCAGCCCTGTGGTAAAGCATGGCGTGGATGAGGTCAGTGATTGAACATCATGAGACACTGAGCTCCGCCATACCTGACGCTGTCAGGAGAACGTCTCTCCTCGCTTTCTGATGCATCTAACCCTCAAATCACCCTGGAGCATCCCCTGGAGGCGATCCTTTGTGGGTTTGTACACACTCCCCATACTGGTGTGGGTGTAGATATGGGATAGAAACCATGTGATGCACGATCAATGACCACTAAAGCAAGGTTGTAGTCCAACTGAAGGCTTTAATAAGCTAGATGTTTCCCCCAGCAGCTCAGGTACAGAATGAGGGCTGCTGGGGCGGCACAGGTTCTTATACCCCACCTATCAGGGCGGAGCTATTATACACTCTAGCCAATATCAAGCATACAGGTCCCACCAAAGGTACTTTAGTCTCTCAGGTACCGTAATACCTATAATACCACACCATGTTCTCAGGCTTGTGAACTACCCTCTCCTGCTCGGGGGCATCTCGATATGGTCGGCACTGATTTATTTCTCCTGATGTCCTGCTCTCCCAGCCCAGGCAGTGACATAATAAAGACAACATGGCAATTTCTTGATGAATGGCCACTGAAGGAACAAATGATGTTCCTGAGGACCGATGCCTCCTCAAGTAGTTTTCGAGTAGTCCATGGACTGGTGGGAGAAACTCTTGATGCTTGAATGGTCTTTATCTTCGATGCCTCGTACTTTCAGAAACCCTGTTATCCAATGGTGTGGAAGGCCTAATGGTTTGTCCCTTTCCATTGGCTGCCTGCTTTATTTCATACAGAGGATGGAATTTTTAAAATCAGCTACACATTCAACTTTGGAGGGGGGGCGGGGGGGGGGGGGGGGAGAATTAGTGTAGGTTGTCAGGCCAAATGATAATTAAGTGCCCAATTAGGGTGCCTCCTTTATGGTGATAGCCCCCTCCTGAGGCTGAAACTTAGTAGTTGCACAGCCTCTGGGTGGTAGGCCAATCGGACAGCGAGGTCTCCTTTCATTCTCCCCCCCCCCCTCCCCTGGAGTTGTGGGTGCCAGGAGATCCCCCTCTACAGGGAAGGTCTTGCTGCTGTGACCACACTTACTTTTCTTAATATTATTTAGAAGTCGGCTCCATTTTGAGCTGCCCTTGCTGTCTCCTTCCTATGTCGACAGTACCCATCGCTCCTGCTGCCAGGCACGTTCTAATTGGTCCTCCCACCTGTAGAGGGACACGGCTCTTGGAGGAAGCCCTTTTACTGGTTTCCGCCCAAAGGATTTCAGAGAGGACAGGTCCTGTACACCATCAGGGTTGGGATTCGCATTTCATCCTGCTGAAGCCTGCAAATTTTCTAAGGCGGTAAGATGTTGCCCATGTTGTTTGTGACTTAGGTTCGGGATATGTCTACAGTCTACAGATCACCCAAATCCCTGTTGTCGTACTCCTGCTCTCCCAGCATGATGATAGAAGGATGTCAGTGATGGCCTAGCTGAATTGTGAAGATCTGATGGAATAGGAACAGCGAGAAATTTCCATCAAACATCCTCCTTCAGCAGAATATGCTGCTGCCAGGAACTGACCAAGACACAGAGCATTCCCATCTTAAATTGTTCCTGAGCCAGTGGAGTATTTTGAAGAGGAGCAGAGAGTTCTCCAATCCTCACTCAGTCAACACCTGCACATAAAGATGAACAGGTTTGTGATATTGCTGTGAAGCACAATTTAACATTGGCCTATACAATGTTCAGTAGCACCTTCCAAACCTAGAAACTCTACCATCTAGAAGGACAAGGGGTGGCGCGGTGGCACAATGGTTAGCACTGCTGCCTCACAACTCCAGGAACCTGGGTTCAATTCCGGCCTCGGGTGACTGTCCTCACTTTCTCTCCGTGTGTGCGTGGGTTTCCTCCAGGTGCTCCGGTTTCCTTCCACAGTCCAAAAATGTGCATGTTAGGTGGATTGGCCACGATAAATTGCCCTTAGTGTCCAAAAGATTAGGTGGGGTTACTGAGTTATGGGGGATAGGGTGGAGGTGTGGGCTTAAGTAGGGTGCTCTTTCAAAGGGCTGGTGCAGATGTGATGGGCCGAATGGCCTCCTTCTGCACTGTAAATTCTATGATTTCTATGATAGCAGACACATGGGAACAACACCACCTGGAGGTTCCCCCCATGATGAGACTTGACGGTCTGAGTTATAAGGAGAGGCTGGATAGGCTGGGACTTCTTTCCCTGGAGCGTAGGAGGTTTTCAGGTGATCTTATAGAAGTCTATAAAATAATGAGGGGCATAGATAAGGTAGATAGTCAACATCTTTTCCCAAAGGTAGCGGAGCCTAGAACTAGAGGGCATAGGTTTAAGGTGAGCGGGGAGAGGTAGAAAAGGGTCCAGAGGGGCAATTTTGTCACACCGAGGGTGGTGAGTGTCTGGAATGAGCTGCCAAAGGCAGTCGTAGAGGCGGGTACAATTTTGTGTTTTAAAAAGCATTCAGACAGTTTTATGGATCAGATGGGTATAGAGAGATATGGGCCAAATGCAGACAATTGGGATTAGTTTAGTGGTAATAACTAGGCAACATGGACATGTTGGGCCGAACGGCCTGTTTCCATGCTGAAAACATCTAAATCACTCACCACCCTGACTTGGAAATATACTGCCATAAATTGCAGCACTGTCGCTGGGTCAAAATCCTGGATCCTCCCTCCCTAACTGCACTGTGGATGTACCTGCACCACATTAGACTGCAGCAGTTCAAGATGGCAGCTCACCACCACCTTCTCAAGGGTAATTAGGGATGGGCAATAATAGGGACGAGCTCACCAGAAGCCCATGTGTGAATCTTTAAAATAGTAACTCAGGGCATGTGAAACATTTTGGGATATTTCTTACCCATGTGATCAGGTGCAAGTCCTGTCATGCTTTCTGCCCTTTTCCAGAACCCCCCACCCCTGCCCAAGAGAACCTCATCTCTTTGCCTCCCAACAAGAACCTGATTGAAGTTGTTCAGCAAGAGTAGGGCACAAGCCAAGCTTCCAATATCGTGCGGCACTGCAGGTGTGAGGTCCACCAACCCACTGTCCTCTCAGATTAGGTTTAGTCATCTCACACTCCCATTTCGGAACTGGTCTATAATTCCATGCTCTGCCCTGCAACTCCCCTGGATCCAACTGCAGAGTCAACCCCGGAATGTGAGATATTAACTGTATCTCCCGCAGTGCCAGTTGTGCTTCAGTGGGTCACAGTCCCACCTCTGGGTCAAAGCATTGTGAGGTTGAGGCCCTCAAACACAAAAATCTGGGCTCTCTCCAATCAGGATTTAATAGTCACGGCGGTAGCCTTGTTTTGACTGGCCAGGTGGGCTGCCAACCCCATTGTTGTCATTTTGAGCACCCCAATCTGATTAAAAACTGATCAGGCACCTACCTCCCTATCATTGGAGCTCCTGCAGCGCCACTGGGAGCAGCTGCCACTGCCGGTACTGCAGCATCAACTACAGAGATCCCAGAATTCAGAACGGGTTCTCCGGGCCAGTCAGGCAGGGTTGCAGGAGAGGTGATTTACAGGACAGTGGGTGTCTTCATGTGGGGACAGACCTGCCTCCATTGGGCACAGGGAACCCGAGCAAGAGGGATGCACTACCCCCAACGCCAGGCTGCTGACAGGCATGTCAAGGTAAACCTGACTGCTTGGTCCACGCAGCCCCCAATCGAGCAACAGTAGATGAGACCCTTAATTTGGCCACGTGAGAGCCTCAATTAGTCAAGGGATGGAAGGCTGCCCTCAACCTTTCCCATCCCAAATATAAGACAGTAGATAGACTTTGGCTGGAATATTGTGTACAATTCTGGGCGCCACACTATAGGAAGGAGGTGAACACATTGGAGAGAGTGCAGAAGAGGTTTACAAGAATGGTTCCAGGGATGAGAAACTTCAGTTGTGAGGATAGATTGGAGATGTTGGGACTGTTCTGCTTTGAGAGAAGGCGGCCAAGAGGAGATTTGATAGAGATGTTCAAAATCATGAGGGGGCTAGACAGAGTAGATAGGGAGAAAGTGTTCCCCTCGTAAAAGGATCAAGAACAGGAGGGCACAGATTTGAAGAAGCAAATGTGATGTGAGAAAAACTTTTTAAACGCAGCGAGTTGTTCGTGTCTGGAATGCACGGCCTGGAAATGTGGTGGAGGCAGGTTCAATCACGACATTCCAGAGGGCATCAGATGGTTATTTGATTGGAAACTATGAGCAGGGGTACAGGGAAAAAGGCAGGAGAATGGCACTAAGCCATCATGCTCATTTGGAGAGTCGGTGCAGAGTCGATGGGCCAAATGTCCTCATTCTGCACCGTAACAATTCTGTAATTCTGTAATTAGGGAGAGTTGGGAAGGCAACAGGATATCCACCTTGCTTGGTGTTGTGTTATGCTTCTTCATGTAGCATAAGCTGCTTCCTTGATGTATGCTCTGACAAAGGAAGGTTCAGACTTCGGTTTAACACATTTATTGGACAGTTAACAATTCTCCTACTTGAGTTAGACTCTCCTGCTGATCTGGCTGTCGTAACTCAATCTAACTAACCAGTCTGCTCTAATCCATGCGGTGGGTGTGATGCTTCCGATCTGCCCCTGTCGCTCTGAGTGTCGCCTGTGGAAAAGAGAAAGAGCATGTGTGCCCTGTCCTTTTATATGGGTTGCCCCCTTGTGGTAGTGTCACCTTTGGGTGTCTTGACTGCCCATTGGTAGTGTCCTATCTTACTGACCTATTGGTTGAATGTCTGTGTGTCATGATGTCTCTGGTGCTCCCTCTAGTGTTTACTTAGTCTTATAGTATTTGCATTAACCCCTTGTGTATTTACAGTGATGCATATCACCACACCTGGCTCCTTCATTTCCTTCTCGTTTACATCTAGAAAGAGGTTTCAGTCGCACAGCCGACAGGGTTACAAAGATAAAAGCAAATTACTGCGGATGCTGGAATCTGAAACAAAAATAGAAAATACTGGACAATCTCAGCAGGTCTGACAGCATCTGTGGCGAGAAAAGGGAGCTAACATTGCGAGTCTAGATGACTCTTTGTCAAAGCTTAGACTCGAAATGTTAGCTCCCTTTTCTCACCACAGATGCTGTCAGACCTGCTGACAATTGTCCAGTATTTTCTATTTTTGTTTGCGACAGAGTTACGATGCAGTCAGTCGGAGGAGTATGTGATTCTGTGAGGCCCCTTTCAAAACGGCATCAGCCTCTGTGCTGGGAAAGATAAGCAGCTAGATCATATTGCAGTTGTTATGAAGGCAGGCAAGAGAAATGAATATCGAGCCCAATGTTTCTTCTCTCAAGCCCTGGAAGAAGATAGTTGTTACTGAGGCCCTAAGCACAGCAAGCATCAGGTTGGATAAGTGAACTCTGACTTTCTCTTCACTATGAGGATCTCGCTGGTTAGCCTTCAGCATGAGTAAGAAACTCTGAGATTTGCCACCTGTGAGAATGTTAGCGTCCTAAATCTCTATCAAACGTCTTGTTTGGTATCATAAATTCTTACATGAATTGGATTGCTGTAGAACAGGGCTTGCGATAGTTTTATAGACTCAGTGGCTCTTATCTCCACGCTGGAGTATGCTTGGCAGTAATCCATCAAACAGCAGAACTAACCCAGAAGGCAAAGCTCATTTATAATGAATCCAGGCCGATAGCACAACATCCAACTCATGTACGGCTATCTCCCTCTCTAACTAAGACACTACAGTACATGCAATGCTTGCCCTTTTGTGCCCTCTCTAACAGGCAAGCTGTACAAAGCACCAGCATCATAAATCTGAGTTTTGAGAGTCAGCAGCAATGGGATTCTCTCAGCATTATGGGCTGGCCCTGGGAATCAGTGAATCCAATTCAGAAGCCCAGTTATTAGTTTCAATTTTGCACTTTGAATTTTGCACTATGGTACTCATGCTAGGTGTGACAAGGAAGCAAGCAACTTCTGATATTCCCAGCCCCTCATACCAACGCAGGGTCAGACTGTTCAGAACCTCCTGCGCCATTTGATTCTGAATTGAGATTCCGACCTCACATCCGCTCAATCGTCAAGACCATCCATTGCCATCGCTGTAACACCACTGATTTCCTCACCTGCCTCTGTCTATCAGCTGCTGATTCCAAAGACCCTCCGGCCAAGACCCTCCGGCCAGTCTCCCATTTACCAGCCTCCGCAAACACAATCTACTTCAAAACCTGTAATAATCCACAGGAGGCAGGGGTACCGTCACTACTCTAGTATTTATTTGCAATAACTTATATACAAGAGCAGCTCCAAACTAGCACTCCAGTCAACTTAAGACTGCCTCACAAAGCCTACACAGGTGCTTATATGGGCCCCATCAATGAGCGATCATTGAGGGAGCTCATACTCCAATTGGCCAACCAATGCCAATTAGAGGTCATTACACCGCCCCCCCCCCCCCTCCCCCCCACCCCCCACAAAGGTCCGAGGAATTCCTGCCAGTTGGCATTCCTCGGAGCTTCTTCCTGCTCCTCCTGTCCGGGTCTGTCACCTGTGTCGTCCGCCGGGTCATTTTGCGACATGGGTGGGGCGTACCTTATAGGTGCCCGTCTTTTCCTTGAAAGTTGTACTTCCTCCTCCTCGGGGAGAGGTGTCGCGGCGGCCTCGGCGAACCTGTCCATCTCCGACTCGGACGACGGGGTCTGGAGAAATTGCTCGGGGCACCTTTCCCATCTGAGCTATCCCAGCTTGAGGCGGTCCTGCTTGGACTGCCTCCAGGTGTGGTTCTGTCGCCCTTATTTGGTCCAGGTGTTTCTTCAGCACCTTACCTCCTATCGAAACCTTATATGATATGGGCCCTGTTTGGGACTCTACCGTGCCTTTGACCCACGTTGGTCCATTCCCATAATTCTTGGCCCAAACCGGTGCCCCCGCCTGGAAATGTCTCTGCTGCCACTATTATCATGCCCCCTGCATTGGACCTCCTGTTGTTTCGCCATTTCCCCCGTTAAATTTGGGAAAAGGAGACTCAGCCTCGTTCGCAGCCGCCTTCCCATTAAGAGTTCAGCTGACGGTATGCCCGTTGTGGAATGCGGTGTGGTCCTGTAATCAAACAGCCAGCGGGAGAGCTTTGTGTCCATTGACGCTGCCGGCTGCTTCATGAGTCCTGCTTTTAGTGTCTGGACCGCTCTCTCTGCCAGGCCTTTGGACGCTGGATGGTAAGGGGCCGTTTTGATGCGGCGGACTCCATTTCCCTTCAGGAATTTTCCAAATTCCCCACTTGTGAATGCAGTTCCGTTGTCCGACAACCAATACCTCCGGAAGTCCATGTGTTGCAAACGAGGCCCTGAGCTTTTCAATTGTCGATGATGTGCTTGCCGCGTTTACCCGGTGGACGTCCAACCATTTGGAGTGGGCGTCCACTATCACCAAAAAAATTTAGCCCATGAAAAGGGCCGGCGTGGTCAATATGCACGGTCTGCCTGGCCATTCCCATGGGTGCAATGGCGCAGCTGGTGGCACTCTTTGACCCTGTTGGCACTCCTGGCACCGACGTACCAAGGCTGCTATGTCTGTGTCCAATTCTGGCCTCCAAACATAGCTTCGAGCTGGCATCTTCATTTTAGACACCCCTGGGTGTCCGTGATGTAACTCGGTTAAGATTGCCCGACGGCCCTGAGCTGGGACTATTACTCGGGCTCCCCATAATAGGATACCGTCTTCTATGGTCATTTGGTCCCTTCTGCTCCAGTATGGGTGCATCTGGGGCTCCGCTGGTCTCTCCAGTTCCCCTGTTAGCAGTAAATGCTTCATCTTGGCTAAAACTGGGTCTTTTTGCGTCCACAACCGAATATGTTGTGCGTCCACTGGTAGGGTGTCCAAAAAATGGAAGTCATTACGGTCTCCTCTACTTTCGGTATTAGCGGCGGGGTGTCTGGGAGGGGAAGTCTGCTCAAAGCATCTGCATTTGCTACTCGCGTTCCTGGTCTGTGTTCCAGAACGTATCTATACGCCGCCAGTAGCAACGCCCAGCGTTGGATTCTAGCTGATGCAATCGGGAGTATTGATTAGTCTTCTTTTAATAACCCTAATAACGGCTTATGGTCCGTCACTATGGTGAATTTCCGCCCGTACAGATACTGGTGAAATTTCTTTACTGCAAATATCACCGCCAGTCCTTCCTTCTCGATTTGGGCATACTTTCTCTCAGCCATTGCCAAGGTCCTCGAAGCATAGGCTATTGGCCGTTCTTCCCCATTCCTTCCTCTATGGGCTAAGATGGCTTCTCCCCCATAAGGTGAAGCGTCACACGTGACCACCAACTCCTTCCTTGGGTCATAATGCTCTAGGTCATTTTCGGATGACAGCTGTTCCTTAATGTCCCTAAATGCTCGGTTTTGGCGGGCGGACCATTTCCATTCTTGTACCTTTTTTAGTAGCTGGTGGAGGGGTTCTAGGATGGATGCCCTATTTTCAATAAATTTGCCATAATGTTACCAATCCTAGAAATGATCGTAGCTCCTGGTCCGTGGTGGGAGCTGGGGCTTCTTTTATTGCCCTTACTCGGGTCTTCCAATGGGTGTAAGCCCGACTAGTCTACTTTATATCCCAGGTACGTCACTTGTGGGGCCAGAAAAACACATTTTTCTCTTTTCAGCCGTACGCCTGAGCACTTCCTCCAGGTTCCTTAAGTGTTCCCCGTTTGTCCTACCTGTGATTAAGACATCGTCCAAATAAATCGCCACCTGCGGTAGTCCCTGCAGAATATTTTCCATCGTGCGCTGGAATATAGCGCGGGCTGATGACACTCCGAAGGGTAGCCTAGTATAACAAAAAAGTCCCTTCAGGGTGTTGATCGTAGCGTGCTTCTGGGAGTCCTTGTCCAGTTTTAACTGCAGGTAGGCGTGGCTCATGTCCAGTTTTGTAAACAAAAGCCCACCTGCCAATTTGGCATATAGGTCATCTATTTTCGGGATCGGGTATTTGTCCAGCAGTGCGTATTTGTTTACCGTCGGTTTGAAATCTCCACAGAGAAGTATCGAGCCATCTGGCTTCATAATTGGTACCACCGGCGCTGCCCATTCCGAGAACTGCACTGGTCATCTATTTCGACATCTACTTTCTTCCTTAATGCAAAAGGTACCGGCCTGGCCTTACAAAATTTCGGAAGGGCTTCTGGGTCCACGTACAAAGTTGCTTTGGCGCCTACAATTTCCCCCAAACCTTCTTGGAAGACCTCCGGGTATTTTTGGAGTACTCCACTCAACTGCCCGCTTCCACTCTAGAAAATTTTCATCCAATCCATGTTTAGGTCTTTCAGCCAGTTCCGTCCTTTAAGTTCAGTCCAGAGCCCTCTACTATCGTCAATGGTAATCTGAGCAATTGTTTGTCATAGTCCACGGGTACATGAGTCGTGCCTAGAACTTCCAGGGGTTCCCCCGTGTAGGTTTTAAGTTTTGTCGATGTTTTTGTTAGGGCTGGAGTCCATCTTTGATTTTTAAAAAATGCTGCCCCTCCCATTACTGATACGGCCACACCCGTGTCTATTTCCATTATTGTCGGCCGACCGTTCACCCGTGGGGTAATCTAATAGGTTCTGCTTTCTTCGTCACAATATTATATAACTGTTCCCCTTCGGAGGAAGATGAGGCATCTAGGTTGTGTACTTCCCTGCATCTCCACCTGCTATTCCTCTTTTACCATCTCCTTCTAGGGTTTCTGTCGCTGTTACCCCACTCTGTCTGGTGCCAGAAACGGTCCTTCTCTGTTGGGGGAGCCTCAGCCGGTAGTTCCCTTTGTCTCCAGTTAGTCCTAGCAGACTTCGGGGGTTTTCCTTTGGCCCTCTGTTCCTCAGGCTTTTCCTGAGGGCGGCTATCTGGTAGCTGGACCCATTGTGGTAGTCCCTCTCCCAGGTATCTACCTCCATTGGCGTGCCCTGTAGTTCCTGCGCCCCACTTGCTGCCTTTTCTAGGGACAGTGCGAGCTGTAACACCCGCCTGCAGTCTAGTTGCGTTTCCGCCAACAGGCGCTTCTGTATTTGGAGGTCATTTATGCCACACACTAACCGGTCCCGAAGCATTTCATTTAGCGTCGGGCCGAACTCACATTTTTCCACTAGCCTTCTCAGGCGGGTCAAGAAATTTGTGACTGACTCTGTCTTCCCGCTTCGTTGTGTAGAATCTGTACCTACGCAAAATGAGGGGTGGTTTTGGGTCATAGTGCTCTTCCACCAATTTCATTAATTCTTGGAAAGGTATCGTGTCCGGCGTATCGGGATAAGTTAGACTACGTATAATGGCGAAGGCTGAGGGTCCGCACGCCGACAGCAGTATAACCCGTTTCCTTCCGTCCTCCATTATCTCATTGGCCTGGAAAAAGTAACACATTCTCTCCACATACTGGGAGCAGTCCTCAATAGTCGGGTCGAATGCATCCAACTTCCCAAAAAGAGGCATTTTTGAAAGAGCAAGGCTTACCCTCCGAGTGTGGCAGCTGGTCTCCGCAAGGTTCTTTGTTTATCTCGTCGCCACTGTAATAATCCACAGGAGGCAGGGGTTCCGTCTCTACACCAGTATTTATTTGCAATAGCTTATATACAAGAGCAGCTCCAAACAGTGCTGCTAGCATTCCAGTCAACTTAAGACTGGTTCATAAAGCCTACACAGGTGCTTATATGGGCCCCCTCAATGAGCTATCATTGCGGGAGCTCATACTCCAATTGGCCAACCAATAATGCCAATTGGAGGTCATTACAAAACCTTTGCTGCTTGTACCCTAATTCACACCAAGACTCGTGCACCCATCATCCCTGCGCTCGCTTACCTGCATTGCAGCCTGACCTGCATTTCTGCATTGCACAAATGACTTGAATTTGAAATCCTCATCCTTGTTTACAAATCCCCCCCCCCCCCCCCCCCCCCCCCCCCATGGCCTCACCGCCTCCCTACATCTGTAACCTCCTCCAGCCCCACAACTCATTAAGATACTTGCGCTCCTCTATTTCCAGCCTCCAGTGCCTCTGATTTTAATTGCTCCATCATTGGCGGCAGTGCTTTCAGCTGTGAGGGCTCTAAGCTCTGGAATTCCTTCCCTGAATAGAATTTAGCGCAGAAGGAGGCCATTCGGCCCATCAAGTCTGCACCAGCCCTTGAAAAGAGCACCCCACTTATGCCCAGACCTCTGCCCCATACCCGTAACCCAGCAACCCCACGCCAACCCCTTTGGACACTAAGGGCAATATAACATCACCAATCCACCTAACCTGCACGTCTTTGGACTGTGGGAGGAAACCGGAGCACCCGGAGGAATCCCATGCAGACACGAGGAGAACGTGCAGACTCCGCACAGACAGTGACCCAGCAGGCAATCAAACCCGCCCCAACCTGTCTCCCATATTACAGAGGCAAAGAATGCATTTGGCAGCCCATTGGCCCTTGGGCCTATTAAGATCCGTAAGAGTCCAATTACTGGCCAATTACCTGCCTTATTCTGTCCCCACCACTGATCTACAAGCAGCAGGGGAAGGTGGAGGCAAGGTAAGTAGCCTGGCAACTTTCACTGCACAAGCTGCTGTCAGGCAGGAAGCGGACACCTCTTTTGTGAGATTGTCACGTGCCAATCGGGGCTTCCCCCAACCACTCCAAGATTGTAACCCCCCCCCCCCACACACACACACACATTAGCCATCCCTGGACTCTTAAACCTAGTCCACAACTCCCCACCCCCCACCTCCCCCCACCAGACACCCACACTTCCCGGTCATTGGGGTTTGCCAGCCAGGCCTGTCCAAAATCCCACACTCATCTTAAGTCAGCCTCCATCAATCTTCTTCCTTGGGCACTGCCTGTAGTCCCAGCAGTGCCCACAGCTCGGTCCTAGCGCTGCTGGGACTACTGAGCTGCTGGTCAAACTGATTGGTGGTGGAAGGCTATCGGTAAGAATGCAGACTGCTCCCAGTGTAATATCCCTGTAGGACTTTGTGTTTGGACAGGCTGACGACTGACACTTTGCTGGAGGTGATGGGGTGGGGGTAGGAGGGGGGGAGGGGGGGGGGTGCATATATGATGCCCTGTAAAAATTCAGCTCCATAACCCTCTCCCACTTTGAGGTACTCCTTGGTCATCTTTCCTATCATCTCCGTCTGTGGCTTGATGTCAAATTTTCTTTGATAATCTCTCCTCTGAATGACTTTGCGATGTTTTACTGTGTTAAAGGCACTATGTAAATGTAAGCTTTTGTTTGTGTTGCTCGCTCTAACAGAGAGCCCACTGACTCCGCATTTCAATCTCTGAGTGTAGTGAAATGACACAGCTCTGCATGTTGTGCTAATTCCCCCTCCTCTCCTGAAGATGTTATCTCCCTAGTGGAATCCCAGGAATTAACTGCCTGTCAGTACCTTGTCAATACTTCAAGTCATCATTGTTGCTCAGCGGGTAAACAGGAAACCGACGTTGCTCTCAGACCTGATCCCACCTTCCCACTAACATCCACGCCTCCCACTTCTGAAGCACCAGCAGCCCCAAACTAGAGGTCCCAGGTGAGGGCCGTATTTTGGTCCTCTGACCTCAGCCACCATCGTCCATCGCACTTCCACAGGCAGCTCCCAAATTCATGACCCCCGAACTTTGAAACAATTGCCCTGGAAGTGGGGGGGGGGGGTTGGAATGGATAGCTTTGGTGATGGTGCTGTGGGTGGGGGGAGGGGTGGAGGGTCGCAGAGTCAGGGAAGGGTCCATGAGGTGGCACTGCTGTTCCACCGGATGGTTTGCTCCAAACAATTCTCCAAGCCTCCGGTCGGTTGGTCGCAATGAGGTCTGGCCTTTATAACTGAACCTGTGTGAATGGGTCCAAAAGACGTTAGGCCCTTGATTTACATATGGAAAGACCTTTGCGGCTGTTTAAACGGCTGCCAGGAAAGGCTGAAAAATAACTCAACCCAATTTTGGGCCCTTAGGAGACAGAATGTTAGTGCTTGAAGTTGAACATTGTCAGATCCATTTTACACCAAGAAATCAGGCATTACGGGTCCAATTTCCAGTCCACTGTATTTAAAATGCAGATTATATTTGATCGGATTGAAGAAGCTGTGAAACTGAGCACAGAATATTAGAGCAGATGGTTTGTCTCCAGCAGTGTTTCGAAATAGAAATTTATTTGGGACAATTGAAAACCCTCGCGTTTAATCTCCTGAACTGAATTCTGGGTCCAGTCTTCACAGAAAGCAGTTACAATGCTGGAATCTGCTTTAGCCTTTTATGGCAGGATTTACATTACCAGCATCCTGATATTGTGCAGGAATGTGTTTATGTAACTGCATTACACACAACCTTCACCCATGGCTTAGAAGAGCTAGAGGTGGGAGGGGGAGATAGGGGAGGGGGAACGGCACGAGGGGAGGGGGAGGACTGAATTAAGAATAAGGAGGGAGCAGGCGGAGGGGCAAGGGAGGGAAGGGGTGTGCAGGAGGGGACTAAAAAGGGAAGGAGGGCGTGCTGCTCTGGGTGAGGATGCACAGTGGAATGAGTCCGCAATAGAAATTATGGTATGTGACGCTGGTTACAAGTGTCACTGTTTCACCAACAAACTCAATGAGACTCTGGGATTTGCTCCATCTCTTCAGCAGTTCAGTGGAGGGAAACAGTTGCAGCTTTGGTCACTAGCAGGAAGAGAAATCCCATCATTCTTTTGCAGCGCAGCCTGGGAGGGAGGACATCACCAAGAACTTGTAACAAAGTCTATCGATAATATCACCGTACAAACACTCGTGTTCCATTCCTCCGCCCACTTACTGAACAGGGAAGTTCAATTTGCTCATTCCAAGCCAATCAGTAGCTGGGTCCAAGCAGTTGAAAGGCTGAGTGGATGGGATTCTCCATTTGGGAGACTAAGGGTGTGATCTACCGGCCACGCTGCGCAGGAAATCAGCACGATGCGATGCAACATGGCCAGTAAATGCCGGTAGACCCTGCTCCCGGATCTACCCGGCTCGCCACGCTTCGCGAGATCTAACACGATCTTGCGAGATATCGCAATATGAATCTGCCCATTGTGGGCGGGATCACTTTTTGGAAAATCTGCATATTAGAGTGTGACAGCTAGCCTTGCTCTAATATGCAGTTCCCTGAGGTAACCAAGGCATTGAGATCTACCCCTTCGCCTTGGCGATTTCAGATGAGCGTTGTTCAGTACTGGTCCCCACAAACGGGGACCAGACGGAACGCACTTGTGGGGGTCTCCCAGGGTATCGGAGGCCCCCAGGTGCTTGCCCTCCGAGCAGGGTGGCACCCTGGCACTGCTGGCCTGGCATCCTGTCAGTGCCAAGGTGCCAAGCTAGTATTTTGTGCACAGCAGTGATTGGGCCCAGGGGTGCCCTGTGCACGTGAGGTGGGTTGCGGGGGTGTCCGAGGCACCACTTTCAGGTGACGTGGGGTGTTGGGGTGGTTTAAAATGACATCCCAATCTCTCCCTGCAGTGAGGAGTTTCAGTAAACGCGACTCTTCAGTGCAGGAAATGGCATTAATGCGGCCTTGACTGCACTTTCCCTGCTGAGGCCCATATCTAGCCGGGGTCGCATTAGATAGTGTTGTGTTTCTCGGAGCTGCAGCCGGTGGGGGCGGTTGGTGTTTTGGTAAGGGAGGGGTGAGCAGGTTTGCATTGTGAGGCGGCGGGAAGTGGGGGGTGGCTCTCGGGTGATTTAAACTCCTTAAGGGGTTAGACCCTTGGCCCAGGGCGAGGTCCGCCACGTCAGGGCCAAGCTGGTAAATACCAGTAGTGACCTGTGCCCACATGATTCCTGTCGTGTTGGGTGTTCTGATGCACAAATGATCCAACACGGCTGTAGATGGTACAAATCTGTTTTATTGTCTAAACAATGGTAGCAACTAGCTGCTGGCTTGGGGACATGCTTCACCAGCTAACCTGTGGACACAGCCCTATCACTATCTTAGTGAGGCACTCAGCACATGGTCTATGTCTGAGTGACACACTGTGAGCTCTGAGCTATCTCCTGGTAGAATGAGCGGGAACTGTGGTGTTCCCTGTTTTATAGTGCGTGTGTTCTCACTGGTGATTGGCTGCGATGTTATGTTTGTGCTGGTTGGTCCAACTGCCTGTCCATCAGTGTGTGTGTGACTGCACCATGATATTCTGATCTGGATATCATGATAATTCCCAGCATGGAAGACCAGGGAATCACAAGAGCCCAGAGACTCAGATGCCCGGCCCACTAAGAGGATGAAAATGTGTCATTAGGAACCGCAATCCCGCCGCCAGCAGGGGGCCGGTGCATAGCGGTCAATTCGGCGCCTACGTGAACCTTGATTTCGCCGGGCGTACGATTCTCTGCTCACTTGAAATCGGCGTCGCGGGGCACTGAATCCTGCCCAGTATGAACACAACATCATTCAGTCACACACAACTCAGACAGCAATTTCCAGGTATGGAGCTCTGCTCACACCCTGCTCTGACTGATAACTAGAACAGATCCTTAATATTGACATATTCTGAGATAAAGCAATTCTGAAAGGTTTTGTGTCTAGCAAAAGGAGCTCATCCTTCCCAGAGTACAGTACACTCGTAATATTCTGGGTTCTGTCATTGATTTGCCCAGTACCAGCAGTAACGCGAATTATAGGATGTGACCTGCCCAACAACAGGTAGAAATCTGCCTAGCAACAGCAGTAGCCAGCCTACAAAAGGCAGGATGGGATGTGTGTATTCCAGTAACATGATTAGCAGATAGGATCAGGAGGGATTACCCCATTAGTAGAAACGGTTTACCTAGGCAATTGGCAGGTCAATGAGGTATACACATGCAAATATCTAGAGTCAAGGAATTTGAGAGGGGCAGACATCCAAATACACCGAAGGCAGAATCAAAGTGGAACAAAGGCATAATCTCCAGGCTCTCAGAAGCAAGGCAGACGAGCTGGCACCGAGTAGCCTCGGAAGCAGACCCGCCAGTTTCCAGCTAGCAGCCTCGTGGCCAAATTTTACACCTAAAATCCTTTACATCTTAGAGCCAAGGCGGTGCAGAAATCTTCATGAAGGTAATTTAAATATCGTCGCTCTACCAGGACAGGATGTTTCCAAGACTTGAAATCCTCCCTGTATTGTGTGGTAATTATAAACTAGTTTTGACTTATAGATCTTTTTAATTTGGATGCTGTTTGTGGGAAAGGGGAGGTCTTAACACTCTCCCTTAGCTCCTCCAGACTGGTGAACCCTTCCTCCAAATACAAATCCCTCAACATGACCCGCCCCACTACCCTCCACCTCCTGTACTCGTGGACTGTCTTTATCCCTCAAGTGACCCGTCCAATTTAGAGTAACAATGTCATCACTCTTAGCAGAATGTTCCTGAGAGTCAATCAACCCTGCAGGGTTATTCCCATCTGCAGCTGGACCACCGATGGGGCCTCCTCAAGACTTTTGGATTCTCTTTGTTCCGGTTCCATCACAAGAGCACTGGTGCTGCCTGCCAGCTCCAACTGTTCCAAGATTGGGGCTGTGGTCTCCTGGCTTCTCACGTGGTCTATGTGTTTCCTTACCGCCAAAGTCCACTACATATGAAACTGGCCTGACTTTATGACAATTTGACCTGGTAACCATAGAGGGCCTGACACAAAATTTCTGACAAGGACTACTTGGAAAGATCTGGCCCCTTTTTTCAAAGTGTGTTGTTTCCTCTGGGAGGCCTGTCATGCCCCTACCCTCTCCGCCAAATTTGGGAAAACCGAGTCCAATCGGAATCAGTTATTCTGCTGGTGTGACACCTTTGAAAGCACAGGGGTCGTATTGTAAGAAAAAGAACATTGGCCAACCTTAGACTTGCTGGTCTGCCGGACCGCCCCTCATAGAATCATAGAATTTACAGTGCAGAAGGAGGCCATTCGGCCCATCGAGTCTGCACCGGCTCTTGGATAGAGCACCCTACCCAAGGTCCACACCTCCACCCTATCCCCATAACCCAGTAACCCCACCCAACACTAAGGGCAATTTTGGACACTCAGGGCAATTTAGCATGGCCAACCCACCTAACCTGCACATCTTTGGACAGTGACGGAAACCGGAGCACCCGGAGGAAACCCACGCAGACACGGGGAGAACGTGCAGACTCTGCACTGACAGCGACCCAAGCCGAGAATCGGACCTGGGACCCTGGAGCTGTGAAGCAACTGTGCTAACCACTGTGCTACCATGCAGCCCTATCAATAGCTGCCTTCAATTTTTGTACAGTTCTCTTCACTAACCTGTTTGATGCAGGTAGGTAGGGGGCTGTCCTGGTATAGTGAATGCCATTCGTTCTGACAAAATGGTAAAAGTCCTCACCAGTAAAGTGGGTGCTGTAGTCTGACATTATTACTTCGGGGAGGCGGTATGTAGTAAACAACCGCCGCAAGGTGCTCCGCTGTGGGCGCCGAGGCCATTGTTCCCATCTCTTGAACCTCCAACCACTTTGAATGGCATTGGCCAAAATGAGGAACATCTTGCCCATGAAAGGACCAGTGAAGTCCACACATACCCTCATCCATGGGCGTCCAAGCCACTCCCAAGGAGATTGGATGCAGTGTCTGCTGTGCCTGGCAGGATCCGCACTGGCCCACGTTGTTTTTAATGTTCTTGTCTATGACAGGCTACCGGCTGTAGCTACGAGGGAGCATTTTAATTTTAGTCTGGCCCAATGGGCACTATCCAATTCTTGCAACAAGGACTTTCAGGCTGGGGGTGGGGGGCACTACCACCCGGGAGAGCCCGAGTATGACCCCATCCTCACAATTTAGTTTGTCCTTACGAGTAAGGTACGGTTTTAATTGGTCAGCCTTAACGTGGCGCCACCTAGTTAAGATCATGGCCGGGTTTCTCTGAGCCCCCGCGCCGGAATCGTGCTCGGCGCGGGGACGGAGAATGGGGCGCCAGACCCGTGATCGGGTCCGACGCCTTTTCCTGCGATTCTCCGCGGACCAGAGAATCGCTGCCAGTCACGCGAGCGCGGTCGTCGCGGCGCCGGTCGGGAGCCATTGAAAGAGGCCCCCGGGGCGATTCTCAGCCAGCAGCTGGCAGAGTTCTTGCCGGCGTCGTTCTAACATGGTTCCACCCGGCGGGCACTTGGAGTGGCGGCTGCCCTGGTGGGGTTGGGGTGATCTGTCACCGAGGGAGTCCTCCAGGACGGCCAGCGTTTCGATCGGGGCCACCGATCGGCGGGCGGGATCTGCGGGGGTGGGGGGATATTTTCTGGGGCCGGCTTGCTGTGTGGGCCCGCTGTGTTGTCCGGGGCCGCCACCGTAGGTGGCCGCTGCGCGCATGCGCGGATCCGCGGCCGGAGTGCAGGGCCCTGTATCGGCAGCCAGAGCCACAAATGGCCATGTGAGGGTAAAACAGCGTGAGGAAGAACAGAGAAACAAGGAGGTTCAGAACTTTAACCACAGGCATACAGCACATGTGTTACCAGTGCTGAAGCCTGAAGAGAATGGGGATCTGAGACAAGCAGAGGGATGGTACCATCATTGAAAACACTCCATAACCAAAATCGTGCAGGGTTGAGACAGACCAGGGTATCATATGGAGAAACCACAACACCTTAATATCTTTGGAGAGAAAGCCAATAGAAACCTGAGCTTACTACTCGGGTCCTGATGAAGAAAAGAAAGATTTACTATCAGCTCTACAGTCGCCCAGGAGAAGAGCACTCACACCAACAGAAGGGAGAGTACGGAATATCCCAACCTCAAAAGGAGATCAGACAAAAAGAACAGGAAGATTGCTCAAAACACCTCAGAGAATAACCCTGTGAAGTCTGAGACTTTGGGGGGAAGACTTTGGTGTCCACATTTAAGGGAGGATATACTTGTATTGAAAGCAACACAGTGAAGGTTCATTAAGTTGGTATCTGGGAGAGGGATGTCCAATGGTGAGAAGTTGAGTAAATTAGACCTACATTATCTGGAGGAAGGAATGAAAGGTGATCACATTGAAAGGTTCAAAATTCTGAAGTTCAGTTTCTGGTCAATGATAACCCCCAGGATGTTGACAGTGGGGGATTCAACGATGGTAATGCCACTGAATGTCATGGGGCGATGGTTAGATCGTCTATTTTTGTAGATGTAATCGCCTGGCACTTGTGTGGCTCTAGTGTTACTCACCATCTGTCAGTCCCAGCCTGGATATTGTCCCGGCCTTGCTGCATTTGGATATGACCTGTTTCATGACAAGAATGGGAGGAGTTTCTCTAGTCCCACTATTCCACAGGTCGCAACATCTGTGTAAATGTTTTATCCACTCACCAAAATGGCCAATTGTTTACCTTCGCTACTGTTAGACTCGGAATGAAAGAGACGTTAACCAGGCTTCTTTCAATAGACTCAACGTGATTGATTGATCACAAAATTAAACTTACTTTTCAAAACAAGTTTAAAAAATTGGCTGGCACACAGTAATCTGGAAATGTAACTGTCTCACACGCGTGCGCACGCACACACACATGCACACAAGATAAACAAAATAGTCTCTCCATGGAGGTTGGCGGTTAAATAAAACCTTTTTGAAGAGGATAAAGTTCACAGGGATTCGATGTTGTCAATCTGGTGCACCCTCATATGAAGATGGATAGCGAGTCCCAGTAGATGTCTGGAGGTTCTCAACAGTGGAAGAGAATAGAGATGGAACAATCCTTGGCATTGCCATCTCTTCTCAGCCTCTTGTGTTTCCAAATACAGAAAAGTTGCACTGAGATGAGAATTCTGAGGAGGATACAGATCACCACGCTGTATTTCAGGAAAGGCGAGGAGAGCGCAAGTTGCACAGTTTTCCCCTTCTCAGTTTATTGCTAATTGAGTTTAGATAAAAGCTAAAAACATAAAGCTTATCTTGATCAGGTGATTTCCTGTACATCATCAGGGCCTATGCCTTCAAATATTTTTTTACCCCAAGTCATTAAAGTAATTACAGAAGCAATAAGCAAAGAGCTCTCCTCAAGTTCCACGCTGGTCATTTAGATGAAGTCCTATGGTTTCTTGGGAATGACATGATTGTTCAAAGTCCAAGGTCAACTTGTGACATTGTAAAAAAAAAAACCCGGGTCACTTCCTAACTGTCCAAATAAGGCAACGTCCACCCAATTTTTAAAATAAAACATATTTCTTGAAGCTGGAAATCGTGATTGGCGATTGGGCGTAGAATGGATTCCACCGCCGGAATTGGGGCCGGTGCTGGTTTGACGCTCCATGCTCCACCCCCTCCAAACTGGCGTCATGGTGACATGCGGTGCGTGCCGTTTCAACGCGGTGTCCAGTGCCGCCACACTTGGCCGGGATCCGTGCCACTGGCCGGGAGGGGGGCGGTCTTCTGCTAGGGCTGGGGGGCTGGCCAGGGGGGTGGAATGTGGGGTCGGGGTTGGTGGGTTCGGGTTCGTGCATGGCCAGCGCCATGTTTTATGGCGCAACCGTTGCAGATCATCAACCCTGCGCATGTGCGGCCTGGGAGCCGGCCATCCTCCAGCCGTTTGCATGGCAATCCGCGGGAGTTTCATTCGGCGCCGGTGCTAGCCCCTTACCGGAATCGGCGAGGGGTTTGTGCCAATTTTCCTGTTGTGCGCGGATTGTCCGTTCGCGCCGGTACTGAGCCTCCGAAACGGAGAATCACGCCCATGGTTTCCAAACAACATTTATCATTTCAAGAGATAGCTTGCCAATTGTCAATCTGCAACATTCTTTATTCAAAAGAGCATTAAAGAATAATAGACCTTTTCACTGCCAGCGCCTGTCTGTGCTGGGGCCGGTTCAGCTCAGCTGGACAGCTGGTTTGTGATGCAGGGCAAGGTCAACACTGTGGGTTCAATTCCCGTAACCGGCTGAGGTTATTCATGTCGGCCTTCTCAGCCTTGCCCCTCGCCTGAGGTGTGGTAATCCTCAGGCTAAATCACCGCTGGTCAAAGGACAAAGTAGCTGATGGGACTATGGCGACTTGCTTTTACTTATTATCTGTGCTAAATGAAAGGGAAGATATTAATCCCTGGAACTGGGAAATCTGATGATGTCACTGGAATTTTGCAGAAACATTCTGAGGACATTCCTGAAGATACAAACCAAGATGATTCAACAACCACAGTTTTCCAGCCACTATGTAATCAAGGTTAGAAAAAAGGTTAGAAAAAATACATCAAAACTGAGTCAAAACTGAGGGAGTGCTGCACTGTCAGAGGGTCAGTACTGAGGTAGTGCTGCACTATCAGAGGGTCAGTACTGAGGGAGCACTGCTCTGTCAGAGGATCAGTAAGGGGGTGCTGTACTATCAGAGGGTCAGTACTGAGGGAACACTGGTCTGTCAGAGGGTCAGTACTGAGCTGCACTGTCAGAGGGTCAGTACTGACGGAGTGCATGCAATGTTAGACAGTCAGTACTCAGGGAGTGCTGCACAGTCAGAGGGTCAATACAGAGGGAGTGCTGCATTGCCAGAGGGTCAGCATTGAGGGTGTGCTGCACTGTCAGTTGGTCAGTACTGAGGGTGTGCAGCACTATCGGAGGGTCAGTATTGAGGGTGTGCTGCACTGTCAGATGGTCAGTACTGAGGGAGTGCTGCAGTGTCGGAGGGTCAGTACTGAGGGAGTGCTGCACTGTCAGAGGGTCAGTACTGAGGGAGCACTGCTCTGTCAGAGGGTCAGTACTGAGGGGGCGCTGCACTGTCAGAGGGTCAGTACTGAGGGAGTGTCGCACTGTCAGAGGGTTAATACAGAGGGAGTGCTGCATTGTCAGAGGGTCAGTATTGATGGTGTGCTGCACTGTCAGACGGTCAGTACAGAGGGGGTACTGCAGTGTCGGAGGGTCTGTACCTAAGGAATGCTGCAGTGTCAGAGGGTCTATACTGATGGAGTGCTGGACCGTCAGAGGGTCAATACTGAAGGAGGCTGCAACGTCTACCCCAGTGAAGGTCAGCAGCTTTCCGCTAGCCATGTCACAGCCTCTAGTGCAACACTGCATTCCCACACCAAGACAGTGAAAGACAAACGTAAGGCACTATGTGAATGCAGAAGGTTGATTCATTCACATTGGCCTGCAATATGGCATGATTTGATTGATAAATCTGGTTTGAATTGTGGCTTTTATTTTTGCTTCATTACCAAATGCGCACTGCGGTGATCAGAAACAGAGGGAAGGTGAAGGTGAGAGTGTTGGTGAATGATTCCACTTTTTAGCGTTATTCCTATCACAAAGAAAAAATGTAATCATTGTTGGAAACCAATCATTTAAGTTGCAGGGCATCACTGCAGGTGTTCCTTAGATACTGTTCAAATGCAGTAATACCTCAACTACGTTCGGGATTGGACTGATAAGTGCCAAGACAGATGTGTCTCACACTGGTGCCAGGCAATGACCATCTCAAAGAAGAAAGAATCTAACCATCACCCATTGACATTCAATGGCATTGCCATCGCCAAATCCCCCATTGTCAATGTCCTGGGGTTGCCATTGACCAGAAACTGAACTGAACTAGCCATATGAATACTGTGGCTACAAAAGCAGGTCAGAGGCTGGGAATTCTGCAGCAAATAACTCATCTCCTGACTCCCCAAAGCCTGCCCATCTTCCAAAAGGCATTTGTAAAAGTGCTGCCTAACACACTTGGGATAAAAGAGACAGTCGCGACATGGATACAAAATTGGTTAAATAACAGGAAATAGAGAGTTGTGACGAAAGATTGTTTTTCAGACTGGAGGAAAATATGTAGTGGTGTTCCCCATGAGCTACATCACTTTTTACATCACTGACCTGTGTGTGTGTGTTTGGGGGGGGGGGGGGGGCACAATGCCAACATTTGCAGATGACTTAAAACTTGGTAAACTGTGAGGAGGATGGTGATAGATTTCAAGTGGAGATTGGCAGGCTGCTGGAATGGGAAAACAAGCGGCAGATGAAACTTAATGCAAAGAAGTGTCAGGGGATTCATTTTGAGAGGAAGATCACAGAGAGAGAGAGAGAGAGAATAAAAAACGAAGGACTCGGTTCTAAAAGGGGTGAAGGAGCAGAGGGACCTGGGCATATTTGTGCACAACTCATTGAATGACAGGACCAGCTAAGCAAGTGATTGATAAAGCATACAGAATCTATGGTTTTAAACAGGTATAGACGATAAAAAGAAGGAACTTATGATGGACCTTTAAAGAGGAGAGATTGAAATCCTGGATGTGGATCCTTGGTTCAGCCTTAAGGCTGAATTTTATTCAGTCCTGAGCATCACAGTTGCTACAATCCCAGCTGATGTTTCCAGTGGACAGTTAGGTCCCAGACTGCAACCCCAGCTTGATAGGTTGTAACTTTTATTTTTTGTTTAGAGACGTAAATGAACAGAATCACAGGACAGCTGATTAACTTTAAACAAAAGAATAAAACATTTATTAGACAAGAAAGTACTAAGTGTAATACACTACTCCTTTACTCCAACTATATCTTTATAGAGATACACAAATTTCTGAGGATGATACAAGATCCATCTTATACTCTAATGTTCTCAGTAAGTACACATCCAATAGCTGAGATGTGGTCAGATACAACACACTCTGAAACCAAGTGACAGATGCCACCAGAAAGAACTTCTGTGGATTTCTCATCAAATCCTCCTGGATACCCATCACACTGTGAGCCAACTGGTCCCACTGGAACTCTGTCTTTCACACAAGGGTTTCCAATCTATCAAAGAACATAATTGAAATCTTCTCCCACTCCCACACAGCACTTTCTTTGATGCCTTCAACAAGGATCCACATCCAGGATTTGAATCTCTCCATTCAGGATTCCTCTGCCCTGGATCATCACGTGCATTCGAGCTTCCAAGAACGTCTTTGGTATCCAGCCATAAAACGAACACTACTGCTTCACAGGCTTTATTAAGGTGTGACCAACCTTAGGACCACCTCAGATGTCTGTTTCTTCACTGGCCGATGTTTCCAGGTCTGACCTTGCAGCTCTGTCTTTAACTGGGAGCCCTCTCTTGCTCCTCCTGACTTCACAGAACAGAAACCTTATTCCAGATTTCAGTTCTTTGTTCCTTTAATTTCCTGACCTTCTCATTCCCTGAATACTGACTATTCTATAGCTTTTGGGACTTTTTGTCTCTCTGTATTGTCCTGCCTGTACTGGCTGTTTCTGTGGAAAACCACTTGCTTCTAGGTTACCTGGTTCCAATTGAGCTCTAACTGCTTCTGCTTTTCAGTGTGGGCTTCTGGTTGCCTGTTATGGGAGAGGTGTTTTCAGATCCCCAAAATGCATCATGGAGTTCAACAAACCTCCCCCTTTAATGAATTGTTGCTTTTGAAGCACACGGCTTGTTCCCCAGGTGTGGTATTACAATTATGGACACGTGGTTTTTAACACAAAACAATGTTTATTCCATGAACTCAACTTAACGTTTTAAATAAACATTGGATCACTTAACACCCCTTACTTCAAAGGTAACCCCCAAAATAATACAACACTAAATAATCCCTCAAAATGTTCCTTCAAACCTCCAAAGGACTTCACCTTTAACAACAGACATGAGGTTATATTCAATATATTTATAGTCTTTGGATTTGCAGCCATCCACAGACCAGTTCTGTGTTTCTTCTGCAGCTCTCAGCACGTTTTCATGCAGCACACAGCCACTCTCAGCTTTCTCCTCAAACTGGCTTTTTCCTTTCAAGCATCTCACAGCAAACCAGCCAGGCACCTTTTCAGCTGCTCTCAGCAAAACCAGCCAGGCACTTTTCAGCTGCTCTCATCAAAACACACAGACACACCTAAGCTGCTCTCTCAAACTGAAACCAAAAGCAGAAGTGAGCTCCGCTCCCCCCAACCTCTGACATCACTTCAGTAATATGATCAGCTCAATTCCTTAAAGGTACATTGCTTAAACATCCATTCTTAAAGGTACTCTCACATGACACCTCCCCCCAAGAAAAAATAAATAAACCATCAACTACAAGATGGTTTCATTTTTAACGTTGCACCATCAATTAAGAAATGCACACAGTAAAAATACTTTTTCGTTTCACAAAAAAAAACACACGCAAACAGGCATAATAATACAGTCCATTTTTCTTTGTTCTTCTTCCTCCAACCAAAATTCTTCTCGATTGACAGTCTCTTTGAACAAGAAAGTCTCTGCACGATACATCCATTCCTCTACTCCTTGGCATTTCTCTTTAGAATCAGATACTTTAGTTCAATCTGACCACAGAGCCCCTTGCAATTCTCCAATACAGGAGCATTGGTGATCACAGCTTTCAGGCAGTCAAATGCCTGTTGAAAGTCTCCTGTCCATTGAAATCTTTTACATTTCTTCAGTAATTCCATCAGTGGAGCAACCACAGTAGCAACCACAGTAGCTCACAAATCGTTTGCACAAAGGTTCGATCAAATTCATCCATGCTACGAGATTGCATTATTTCCCTTCGTCTTGAGTGTGTCAGAAGCTCCTCAAGGAAAGTGATTCGGGCTTCTCCAAATTCACTTTCGGCTAGTTTCATCACCAAACCCGTCGCCTGAAGTTGATTGAAGAACTCCATACGATGTTTCAAATGTTCTTTCAATGTCTGGAAGGTGGAAATAAAAGCAGGTTGTCCCACTTTCTCAATGCAATCCTTCAAACATGGGATAGGGTAAGAGTCCGTTCTTGTAACTGCATTCACCTTTCGATAGTCCACACACAACCGTTGGGTACCGTCTGGTTTAGGTACCATCACTATGGGTGAGCTCCATTGGCTGCAACCCACATCAATTATGCCATTTTTAAGCATACTCTCAATCTCTCTGTTAACCTGTGCCAATTTTAAAGGATTAAGTCTATATGGATGTTGTTTGATAGGAACAGCATTTCCCACATCTACATCATGTGCCATTTTAGTACTTCCCGATTTATCTCTACAAACTTTCCCATGTGAAATCAATAACTCTTTCAGGTCAGTTAGTTTTTCCTCTGGAAGGTAACTTAACAATTCATCCCAGTTTTTAAGAACATTCTCATTTTCCAATTTAGTTTGAGATATGTCAAATTCACAGTCATCTGGATTTGGTTCGTCACTTCGAGTTAGAATCGTTAAATCCTCCTTTTTCTCTCCTTCCCTTTCAAAGTACCTTTTAAGCATATTCACATGACACACTCAATGAGTTTTCCTTCTATCTGGTGTTTTTACCACATAATTCACCTCACTTAATTTCCTTTCAATCTGATATGGTCCACAAAACCTAGCCTTTAAAGGCTCACGTACCACTTGTAAAGCACTAAAACTTTATCCCCACTGGCAAAACTACGAACTTTGGATTTCTTGTCCGCTACCCATTTCATCACATTTTGTGCAGCTTTCAAATGTTGTCTCGCCAATTCACCTGTTCTATTTAATCGTTCCCTAAAATTTGACATGTAATCCAATGTGTAATTTCTGATTTCTCACCCACCAATTTTTCCTTAATCAATTTAAGTGGTCCTCTTACCTCATGACCAAAAATTAGTTCAAAAGGACAAAATTTAGTAGACTCATTAGCTGCATCCCTAATTGCAAACAATACGAATGGAATTTCTTTATCCCAATGCTCTGGATAATCTTGACAATACACCCTCCACATTGTCTTTAATGTCTGATGCCACCTTTCTAACGCTCCCTGCGATTCTGGATGGTACGCAGTTGATTTAAATTGTTTTATTCCTAAGCTATCCATAACTTCTTTTAATAACTTTGAAGTAAAATTTGATCCTTGATCCGATTGTATTTCTGTGGGTAGTCCATATCTAGTAAAGAATTTAAGTAACTCCTCCACAATCCTTTTAGCTGTAATATTACGTACTGGAATGGCCTCTGGAAACCTAGTAGACACATCCATTATAGTCAAAAGATATTGATTCCCACTTTTTGTTTTAAGAAGCGGTCCTATGCAATCAATTAGGACCCTCTTAAAAGGGTCCTCAAATGCTGGAATGGGTATTAAGGGCGCTGGTTTTATCACTGCTTGATGTTTCCCTATCACTTGACATGTGTGACATGATTGACAAAATTTAACTACATCTTTATGTAGTCCAGGCCAATAAAAATGTTTCTGGATTTTAGCTTGAGTTTTCCTTATTCCCAAATGACCTCCCATTGGTACCTCATGTGCAACTCGTAACACCTCCTTTCTATACCCGACCGGCAATACTACTTGATGAACTTCTGCCCACTTTTCATCCGCCTGCATATGTACAGGTCTCCATTTTCTCATCAAGGCATCACTTTTACGGTAATAACACTCTGGTATACTCTCAGATTCCTCTTCCGTATATGCTTTCTGATATATCCGTTTTATTTCTACATCTTTCTGTTGTAACTCCGCCAATTTTCCTGAACTATAAATATCCGCCTCATCCTCCACCTGTTCTTGTTCTTTTTCAACCATCTGATCAAAAATCGTTTCTGATAATTGCACTTCAACTTCATCTTCACTCTTTGATTTCTCCTCTTGTCTTAACCTGTGACTTTGCGACCTTGTTACTACACAATCCGGAAAAATCCCAGGATATTTGTTCTTCAAACCTTCATTTGTCTGATTTTCCGTTGGCTTATCGACCACAGTAGGCATCACTCCCACCTGTGATCCAGCCCAAGATAACCCAAGATAAACTGTATTCCTGGACAAGATAGTTTATCTATTACTCCTACT
Source organism: Scyliorhinus torazame (assembly GCF_047496885.1). Taxonomy (NCBI): domain Eukaryota; kingdom Metazoa; phylum Chordata; class Chondrichthyes; order Carcharhiniformes; family Scyliorhinidae; genus Scyliorhinus; species Scyliorhinus torazame. The sequence continues at coordinate 26,068,302 of NC_092723.1, read as the reverse complement.
ACCACTTCACTACTCTTCACTGGACTTTCCAACCTTACCTTATATAATGGAACGCGACTCCTCTCACCCTGATTTCCACATATCACCACCTTTTCTGGCAACATTCTTCCCAAACTACATAATTCCTCATCTCTTAAATCAAAGATTGACTAGCCCCTGTATCTCTTAAAATTGTGATTTATTTACCTGCTCCTTCTGATACACATGAGTAAACTTTACCCACACAAGTAAATTCTTTCAAGACATCTGGCACCTTCTCAACAATTACTTCTTGAACAGGCTGTACAATCATTTGCACCTCCTTCGCTTCCCTTGGGCTTTCCTTTACCACTCTAACAAATCCCACTGTCAACTGGGAACACTGTCCCTTTTGCCAGCCATTCGTGAGGTGCTGCATCACACGCTGTAGCAGAGGATCCTTGGCCGTTTCCTCACAAATTTGGATGACCCTCTCATCAGTGGCTGGAAGGTTGGAGGCACACAATTGCGCCTGCGCATCGAGTTGGCAGACAAAGTCAGTTTGTTCACACTTTGTGGTGATAGACCTGGAAAGAGCATCTGCAACAATGAGTTCTTTGCCTGGCGTGTAGACAAGTTCAAAGTCATAGTGTTAGGAGGACGGAGAAGAATGTCTCTCTGGAGCTGAAGCCCCTGCAAAAAGGCAGCTTTTATATCTATAGATTTGCATTTCCATGCCTTTGTGGCTAATAGAGCCAAGAAGATCTTTAAAATAACCTTTCCTGCTGTAGGTGAATCTACCCTTAAATCCTGATCTTCTAAGTTTTCTTCAAATCCCCTTGCCACGAGCCTGGCCTTTGCCTTATAAGTTCCATCCGGAAGAACCTTTTCCACGCAAATTCATCTGTGGGATAGAGCTCTTTGTCCCCTATCCGGTACTTCCGTGTATACGCCAAATTCACTCCAACTATGCAATTCTTGCTGTTTAGCTTCATTAATAACTTTTTCATCTAATTTATTTGAAGCCACCAAAATCTCACGTGCATGTGGGCTTCTACTCCTATTAGTATTCGTAGTCTTACTCATGTTCCGAGATCTTGACAAATTACGTCCCCTCTCCCGCCTGGTATCTCGTTCTGTACTGCTACTGCTTGATCTTTCCCTTCTGCTGTGGGATGTCCTTTCAATAGTTCTCGACCTTTTCCTGCGGACCTGTTCACTATCCGATGTACTATCTGAACTGGCAGTGCGTTTCTGTGCCCTCCATTTTTGAACTTCATTTTCCCAATCCATTGTCTTGATTCCTTCCCCTGAATGCTGTACATTCAACCAATGTTTATACTTTGCAGTGGCCTTCCCTGCTCTACTAATAACAGTTGCATCCTTCCATTGACTAGACCCTTCAGGCAAGTCTGTCACTTTTGTACCAACATTTGGTAGTTGCCCTTTCGGAAAAATGGCCTGTTTTAATTCACCAGAAGTGTTGTGTTCCTCCACAGAAACCCTGTCTATATCAGTTAATTGGTCCTCATAGTTCTGTAACACATGCGTACCAGATGACTCTGGTTCCTTGTCATATCTGTCTGCTCTGTCAAAATTTGAAAATTTGTAATCTGTACCCATTATCCTTGATGAATGTCAAGTTTGATTACCATGTTGCAAAATAATTGTTTTGCCATCTATGCCTATGATCTTCCCTGGGCCTATCCATTCATTAGAATTGTCTCTCTTATAGTATACCATGCCTCCTTGCTAAAAAACGGCATCTGATGGCCGTACGTTATGTCTTAAAGCTCTGCGAATTCTTTCAGAGACTTCTGCTTCCAAAAAAGCTTTTCTACTGCTATGTAATGCATTTAAATGTTCAGCAAAACCAGAGCTATTTGTAGTCCCCTCCCAAGCTGGAGGCTGGTCACCCAAAATGGACGGAATTTTAGGATTTCTACCAAACACTAATTGATAAGGACTACAGCCCCCAACCATCTGCAATGAATTCTTTGCATGTACTGCCCATGCAAAAGCTGAATTTAGCCAGCAATTTGGTCGATCTGCCAAAGTTTTCCGAAGCATGTCATCGATGACAGCATGATTTCTTTCACAGACACCATTACTAAATGGGCTTTCTGCAGCCGTATTCATAACTCTGATATTCATGTTTTCACACATATCCCTAAACTCATCATTTGCAAATTCTCCCCCATTGTCCGTAAGGAATTTTGCCGGTGGACCCATTCCTGTCCCTATCCATTTTTCCACGATTTGATCCAGAATTACTCTCTTTTCTTTATTTTGTACAATCGTTGATTGACTAAATCTGGTTGCTAAATCTACAAAATGCAAAATAAATATATTATTTGCTTTATCCCAGATCTTATGGTCCATGGCCACAATGCCGTTAAAATCCCTGGCCAAAGGTAGGGTACAATCGGTAGTGCTGGTGTCCTTCTGTACTTCCTACAAACTTCACAGCAGTCACTAACCTGTTCTATCAGTTTAGTATAGTCGTCATCCCTTATCCCTGCATCCTTTAATAAATTTTTCAGCCTCCGAGGAGACGGATGTGCAAATTGCCTATGCAGTTTTAATACCACAAGCTTTTTATCAGCTAAAGTCCCATTTTCAACTGCCATTAACACATCCTTAACCACTCTACTTGAAAAATTATTTGTCAGTAATGGAATACAATAGTGTCCCGACTGTGTAAATTGTAAGTACACAGTCTTTCCAAAAACTGTTGCCTTATCCTGTTCCATATCCAGTTTCATGTGTGCTTTCTTCATTGACGGTCTGCTCAGAAGCAAAGGTATCTCACTTGATACAACATCCGTGCTAATGAAATGATTCACTCCGGCAATATTGCAAGGGATCACCATTCTTTTCAGCGACTTCAGAGTATTATCATCCCCAAACCTGAAACTTGTGGAACTTTCATGTTCCTTAAACTTGTTACAATTTTCAGCATTCAAAGAGTCCAGGTAACATTTTAACCAGTCAATTCCACACACAGTAGATGTGCAGCCACTGTCCAATACAGCACAGTTGAAGGATTCTGCAACCAACACCCTCATTACCGGCGTAAAACTGCTTGTCAATAGGACAATGCCTTCTTTCTGGTCACTATCTTTTTCCCCTTCTGACTCTTCCATGTCATATGTCACTTCAAACACTCCATCATAACGAGTTGGGCAGTTGAAAGCATAATGGTATTGAGAGTCACATCGAAAACATCGATTTATCATGCACCGTGCATTTCTGGGGTTCATCTTCCTATTGTAGGTTCTAACTGGGTTTCTGTCTTCATAATTTCCTTGTCTCGGTCTCCATCTATAGTCTTGAGCCCTGTTCATAGCCATACGATTTCACCATCCTGTTACTGGTGTATCTTCCATATTCTGCCTTATTGCAGGCTGACCTATTTGGGTCATCAGAGCCATCGGAATCGAATGTTTCCCCAGAAACTTTTGTAAAGCTTTTGTCATCTGTTCGAATAAGATATCTTTATCAGTAAACTGAACTCCTGTCAAAACCAGGAGCCTATCCATGTTGCTCACTCTAGCACAGTCAAGTAATTTAAAGGCCAACACAGACTGTGGAAATTCCAGGTTGTGTTTCTGCAGCCTTTTATATAGTCTGCCAAATTCCATTATATAGTCTTCAATGGAGATATCCTCCATTTGCCGGAACTTATCAAAATCCGACCACGCTTCATACGCACTTAACAAGTCATCTTTCTTATAAATCTTATCCATATAATGTAATAAAGTCTCCAGACCTTCTTCTGAGGCTAACTCTTCCAATTCCAGCTCAGAAAGCACTTTGTTTTGGATTTTACTGCCATATGGTAGAGAAAGAGCCAATGCCATACCTTGTTTTCTCTTTCCCAAAGCAGTTACTTTAGTCCACATAACTACTGCTCTTCTCCATTGGTCGTACGATTCCCTTTCAGAAAATAAGGGAGGATAGTCATATCCAGCCATCTTTATCCTGGGTTCAGCCATGTATCTTTTTTTTTTTCCTTCTCACTCACTCCTTGGTTTGATCAGGAAAAGTTGTATCTTTCAAACCTTCACATTTGCACAGCAACCATCCTCTGCTACCATTGTTAGACATTTTAGTTGCTGTGAAATGAAGAGTCTAAAGTTCTTGTTCCTTTTCACTTCCACAACCTCTGCACAAAACTCTTAACAACACACCACCTGACAGAGGCCACCTGAAGCCCCTTCACATATCAGTGTCAATTAATGGATACTTAACATAAATGAGACAACTAATTGCAATGTCTCTTAACCCATTACTTAACAATAGCGGCGTAACTTGAGAAGGATTTGTTGTAACCGAGGTGTCATGTCATTCAAATCCTTCTGGATTATGTGGACTAATGGCCTGTGGTCCGTCTCAACTGTGAATTTTGGGAGGCCATACACATAGTCGTGAAATTTGTCGATTCCCATTAGGAGGCCCAGGCATTCCTTCTCAATCTAAGCGTACCGTTGCTCAGTGGGCGTCATAGCTCTGGAGGCATATGCAACTGGGGCCCACGAGGAGGAGTCATCCCGTTGGAGGAGCACCGCCCCAATACCGCCCTGGCTCGCGTCAGTGGATATTTTGGTCTCTTTGGTAGAGTCGAAGAATGACAGAACCGGGGCTGTGGTGGGTTTTGCCCTCAGCTCACGCCATTCGTTCTCATGAGTGGGCAGCCACTGGAATTTCGTCGACTTTTTGACGAGATTATCATAGATTATCATAGAATTTACAGTGCAGAGATGGCGGAGGGTTGTGGTGTGTGCTGCCATGTTGGGAATGAACTTCCCGAGGAAGTTGACCATCCCTAGAAAGCGGAGGACCGCCTTCTTACCCTCTGGGGTGTTCATGGCGTTGATAGTCGAGACCTTGTCAGCATCTGGCCGCCCGCCTTGCTGCGAGATGTGGTCACCAAGGAATTTGATTTCTGATTGACCGAACGACCACTTGGCTCTGTTGAGTCGGAGGCTATGCTCATGGATTCTGTGGAATACCTGCTTGAGGCGATCGATGTGTTCTTGAGGAGTTGTGGACCAGATTATGACATCGTCAACATACACGCGCACCCCCTCGATACCCTCCATCATCTGTTCCATGATGCGGTGAAATACCACTGAGGCAGAGATGATGCCAAAAGGCATCCGGTTGTAGCAGTAGCGACCGAACGGGGTATTGAATGTGCACAGCTTGCGACTGGATGCATCCAGCTGTATTTGCCAGAATCCCTTGGAGGCATCCAGCTTCTTAATGAGTTTGGCAAGAGCCATCTCGCTGGTCAACTCTTCTCGTTTTGGTATCGGGTAATGTTCCCTCATTATGTTGCGGTTTAAATCGTTGGGGTCGATGCAGATTCGAAGCTCCCCTGACGGCTTCTTGACGCAGACCATGGAGCTGACCCAGTCCGTGTTTTCTGTGACCCATGATATGATGCCTTGGTCCTGTAACTGCTGCTTGAGGTGGTCCTTGAGGGGTGCCGGCACCCGACATGGTGCGTGGATCACAGGGGTGGCGTTTGGTTTGAGCAGGATTTTATATCAGTATGGGAGTGTGCCCATTCCGTCGAACACGCTGTGGTACTGCGTGATGATGTCATCAATTTCAGCCTGGAAGTTCTTATCAGGTGAGGCCGTCACCTGTGAGGATGACATGGTGTGGACTCACTGAACCAAGTTCAGGAGTTTGCAGGCCCAAGCACAGAGCAGGGATGCTCTGTCAGGTCCCACGATCTCAAATCGTAGTGTCGCTTTAAATGACTGATTGGAAACTCCGAGTTGGCATGAGCCACTGGCAGCTATGGCATTGCCATTGTAGTCAAGGAGCTGGCAGGCCGGTGGAAGAATGCTTGGTCTGACGCGGATGGCGTCGAGATCGGATTTGGAGATGAGGTTCGCCGATGCGCCAGTGTCCAGTTTGAACCGGATGCGAGCCTTGTTGACTGTGAGGACAGCACACCACTCGTCGTCGGGCTCCACGCTGAGGATCGGGAGGTGCTTCGCTGTCTTGGAGAAAGGCAGCGCACGCTTCGTAATGATGCCCGCCCGGTATGGAGATTTGAGGCATGCAGCATCAGGATCTGTTGGCTGTCGAGGTCGGAGTCTGGCATGGCCTGCTGTATTGAACGGACGCTTCTGCGCCGCGGCTGGGATCGCTGGATGCTGGGCAGTGGAGCAGATCTGCAAAGGGCTGCGTAGTGGCCAAGCTTGCCACACTGTAGACACCGTCATGATTTTGCCGGACATTGCCGCTTTAAATGGGCGGAGCCACAATTCGGACATGTCATGACGCCAACGTCAGCGCGTTCCATGCGCCATTGCGCATGCGCAGTGCGGTCGAACGACGTACGCACCTGCGCAGTCTGGTCGTCGGTCTCGCCGTCCCTCGGTCGTGGCGCACATGCGCAGGGGCCCGGGAAAAGCGTGCGGAATGGCCACTCTCGTCGATACTTAGGCCCTGCATTTGTGCGATGGCCTGCTCCCGTTCCGCCTCGTGGGAGGTTAGCTTTGCCGTTTCAGCCGCCCTGATGTGGTAGTACAGATTGTTAGCATGTTCGTGGAGAACGCACGTTTCGATGGCGATGGCAAGGGTGAGCTGCTTAACTTTCAGGAGCTGCTGGGGAAGGGAATCGGAATGGACCCCGAAAACGATCTGATCCCGGATCATGGAATCAGTGGTCGCGTCATAGCTACATGACTGCCCGAGGATGAGGAGATGGGTCAAAATGGATTGAAAAGATTCATCCTTACCCTGAAGCCTCTGCTGGAAAACATACCGTTCAAAGCTCTCATTCACCTCAATGTCACAGTGGCTGTCGAACTTCAGTAGGACTGTTTTAAATTTCATCTTGTCTTTGCCTTCAGCGAATGTAAGGGAGTTGTAGATGTGGATGGCGTGGTCCCCGGATGTGGAGAGGAATAGTGCAATCTTCCTGGCGTCTGATGCGGCCTCGAGGTCGGTGGCTTCAAGATAGAGTTGGAACTTTTGTTTGAAGATCTTCTAATTTGCACCGAGGTTGCCGGTGATGCGGCGCTGCGGAGGAGGGCGGACGTTTTCCATGTCACCGGATTGGCTGTTTGCTGGTCAACGCTGATTCACTCAAGGTAGGTCCTTCAAGTTTCAGCATCACTCACTGGTACCATGATGTGTTGGGTAGGCTGGGTCGATGTGGACTGCACTTGATGCAGTGTAGCGAGAGACAGACCTCCAACACTTGATAAGATGCAACATGATTTTATTTAACATCTAAACTATCATACATGTTCAACTGTGGGTTGGCATTATGCTGACTTGACTGGAGACCTGATACTAGCCTAACCAGACTTACTAGCTACCACATGGTGTTTGCACTGGCCAGCTCACTAACTCTGACTGCCCCAGAGTCTGGATCCCGAGAGAGCGGGAAAACCGGTGCCCTCTGGCTTTATAGTGGTTGTGTCCTGTCTGGTGATTGGCTGCTCTGTTCTGTGTGCTTACTGGTCATCCTGTGTGTCAACCACTGCCTGTCTGCACTCCATTATATACATAGATGTATATTATGACAGGTGCAGTAAAGATTTATGAGGTTGGTTTCAGGCATGAGGAATTTCAGTTATGTGGATACTTTGGAGAAGCTGGGATTTTTCTAAAGAGAAAATTAAGAGACCGTTTGGTGTTTAAAATGGTGGAGAGAGTGGCTAGGGAAAGACTGTTCCCATTGGTGGAAAGATCAAGAACCAGAGGACCCTGATTTAAGGTGAATGGCAGAGGAACCACGGGTGAAATGGGGAAGAATCGTTTTATGGAGCGAGTGGTTAGGAGCCTGAACCCACTGCCTGAGAGTGTGGTGGAGCCAGATTCAACTCTGACTTTCAAAAAGAAGTTGGATAATCATTTGAAGAGAAAGAAAAGCAGGGTGACGGGGAAAGGGTGGGAGAATGTGACGAGTTCTTGCAAACAGCTGGCACGATGGTGACTGGCTGAATGGCCTCCTTCTGCATTGTAATCATCCTGCGATTCTTTTTTCACAGAATTTACAGTGCAGAAGGAGGCCATTCGGCCCATCGAGTCTGCCCCGGCTCTTGGAAAGGGCACCCCACCCAAGCCCACACCTCCATCCTATCCCACAACCCAGTAAACCCTCCCAACACTAAGGGCAATTTTGGACACTAAGGGCAATTTAGCATGGCCAATCCACCTAGCCTGCACATCTTTGGACTGTGGGAGGAAACCGGGGCACCCGGAGGAAACCCACGCACACACGGGGAGAACGTGCAGACTCCGCACAGACAGTGACCCAAGCCGGGAATCGAACCTGGGACCCTGGAGCTGTGAAGCAATTGTGCTAACCACTGTGCTACTGTGCTGCCCAAATTCGCAGAGCGACACCGAGTCAGCGGCAATGGGAAAGGCAGAGCGATGCGGAGGTAGATAGAGGAGGTCGACACAAGGAGGAAGGCTAGGAGGAGAAGTAGAAACTGCAATACAGACAGAGCAAGAGATGGAGCTTCAGAATGTCTGGACGAAGTATATGCAGTATTGTGAGTGTAAGAGCGGAGAAATGTGTTTATGATTAACCACACACAGTGAGTGAATCTGGAACAGTTCTGATTGGCCAGGTATTTACAGGTTGCCTCCTCTCAGTGGAATCCAGCAATTGCCAGGCAAACAAGCGCAAGATCCGATTACTGTAACGAACAATAAGATTTCTAAGTGTGCTGAAAAATAGCCTTGACAGTTTATGAGCAATACTTGCTGAATGTACATAACGTCTGAATTCCAGGACCACCTGTGTTAGTGCCGAGCGAAGCACAAACGTTATTACAAATTACTCTGTAACTATCTGGAGAAGGATTCTCCTGCCTTTGGCTGAACTTTGGCTCGATTTTCCCCCCCCTGCATCAATTTAAATTTCAATGGATTTCTTGAGGAAAAACCTATTACCATAATAATGCATGTCAAAAGCAGCAGAAAATCCTTGTAATGTAACATGTGTGTCTAATGTATTCATCCATTTCCCTCCCTCCCCCTTTGCTTTCTTGCCTTTAGTGCTGTTGACATTTCTGTCATATCCAATGGATGTTTATCCTCCTCATGCACAGCCACTGTAACCAAATCATGGCAGATGCTGCAAATCTGAAATAAAGCAGAAAATGTGAGCATGTGCGGTGAGAGGAACAGACTTCATGGGCGGGATTCTCTAATAATGGGGCTATGTCCCCACGCCAGCGTGAAAACCGGCGCTCACCACTCCGGCGTCAACGGTTCCGAAAGTGAGAAATTCTCCCCTTCATAGGGGGCTAGGTTGCCGCCGGAGTGGTCCTCGCATCTCCAGCCGGTGCGGAACGGCCGGCAGGAGATCACGCATGAACAGAACGGCCGGCGTATTTCCGCGCATGCGCACTATGGCAGGCGTATTTCCGTGCATGCGCGCTATGGCCGGCGTATTTCCACGCCGGCCCCCCAGGCAATATGGCGGAGCCCGAGAGGGGCCCAGCGCGGAGTAAAGTAGGTCCCCACAGAACCAACCCGCCCGCCGACAGTAGGCGCTGATCGCGGGCCAGGCCACCGTGGGGGTCCCACTCCCCCCGGGCCGGATTCCCCCCCCCCCCTCCAGGACGGCCCCCGCACACTCACCTTCCAGGTCCCGCCGTGTGGGACCTGAGTAACCCACGCCGGCGGGACTCGGCCGAACTCGTCGGCCACTCGGCCCATCGAGTCCCGGAGAATCGTCGGGGGGGGGCCACTGTCAACGGCCCCTGACCGGTGCAGCGGGAATCCCGCGGGCGCCCGAGAATAGGTGCTGGAGATTGGGGAAGCCGGCGTCGGGGCGGCGGGTCGGAGAATCCCGGCCTACATTCCAGATCAATCAATGGCCAGTTCATCAGAACTGGGAGTAGCTCGAGATGCAACAGGTTTAAGTCAGTACAGGGAAAGGTGGCGAAGTGGGGGAGAACAAAAGGGAACATCACTGATAGGATGGAAGACAAGAAGAGATTTACTGACAAAGGAAGTGGTAATGATATTTCCAGAGAGACGAAAGATTATCATAGATTATCATAGAATTAACAGTGCAGAAGGAGGCCACTCGGCCCCTCGAGTCTGCACCGGCTCTTGGAAAGAGCACCCTACCCAAGGTCAACACCTCCACCCTATCCCCATAAAGTAAACCCCACCCAACACTAAGGGCAATTTTGGACACTAAGGGCAATTTATCATGGCCAATCCACCTAACCTGCACATCTTTGAACTGTGGGAGGAAACCGGAGCACCCGGAGGAAACCCACGCACACACGGGGAGGATGTGCAGACTCCGCACAGACAGTGACCCAAGCCGGAATTGAACCTGGGACCCTGGAGCTGTGAAACAATTGTGCTATCCACAATGCTACCGTGCTGCCCACGGTATGTGTCTAGAGATGTAAAAGGCGGAATCCTCACCAACAGCTGCTGTCCAAGGAAATAGAAGCCGAGGTTATGATCTGAAATTGTTGAACTCAGTGTCGTGTCTGGAATTGAAAGATGAGACGCTGTTCCTCAAGCCTATCTTGAGCTTCAGCTGAACACTGCTGGAGGCCGAAGGCAGAGGGGTTGCGACGGGAGGAGTTTGGAAGCTCAGTGCAGTGCTTGCAGTCTGAATGAGGTGTCCGCAACGTGGTCATCCCATCTGCGTCTGGTCTCCTCCATGGAAACCAGCCGGAATTGTGAGCAGTGAATACAGAATACTAAATTGAAACAAGTGCAAGTTAACCTTTAATGTGGAGATAGCCGGCGTTGGACTGGGGCGGGCACAGTAAGAAGTCTTACAACACCAGGTTACAGTCCAACAGGTTTGTTTCGAAGCACTAGCTTTCGGAGCGCAGCTCCTTCTTCTGGTGAATGAAGAGGTTGGGTTCCAGAAACACATGCATAGACCTTTGTTAATCTTTATTTCACCTGGAAGAAGTGTTTGGGGCTCTACATGCTGGGTCAGGAGGAGAGAGAAACACAGTTGATGCACCTCGTGTCTTTGCGGAAGAAGATGCCATGGTAAGTGGAGGGGGTGTTGGGAGTAATTGAGGAGGGGACCAGGATGGCATGGAAGGAATGTCAAAAGGGGAGGACAGGGGAAGATGTGTTTGATGATGGCATCATGCCACAGCTGGAGCAAATGGCACAGGCTTGTGAACTGGAAGGTCAGTTCGGACTAAAAAAATAACTTGCATTTATATCACGGCTTTCACAACCACAGCACATTACAAAATGCTTTGCAGCCAGTGAAGTACTTCTGAAGTGTTGTTACTGTTGTGATGCAGGAAACACAGCAGCCAATTTGTGCACAGCAAGCTCCCACAAGCAGCAACATGACAATGACCAGACAATCTGAAGTTGCGATACTGGTTAAGGAATAAATATTGACCAGGACACCAGGCAGAATTCTCCTGTTCTTCCTCAGAATAGTGACCTTGGGATCCTTTGCAACCACCTGAATCTACATCTTATCTGAAAGACAGCACCTCCTACAGCACTCCCTCAGTACTGCATTGGAGTTTCTGGAATACTTTCACAAGTCTCCATGCTCTCCATTTGTTTCTCTGTCTTTCCATTTCCTTCATTTGTGCTGACACCCCAAACAAACACTGAGTGAGATTTGTTTTGCCTGAAAATATTCGGTTTTATTTATTTGGTACAATAACGAGCAGCAGTTGGGGCCTGGAAAAGGCAGGTGTCCCGTACTCAGCACCAACACATCAGTCAAGCTTGTATTGAGTTGCCACAGATAGAGTCATGACCATCCCATAATCTACTCGGCTCTATTCCAATGTTCCAATTTCTTCACTGCAGGTGCTGTTTGAACCTTTTCCCCATGAAGTAGGGACAGTCTGATCAAAGGATCAAAGGGGGAATGAGGAGAAATGTTTTTCTCCCGCTGTTGCTGTGATCTGGAAGCGGATTCAATAATAACTTTCAAAGGGGAATTGGAGAAATGGAAACATTAATGGGACCATGGGGAAAGAGTTCTGTGCAGGATTCGTTCCATAGCTTCTTCAGAGAGCTAGGACAAGAACAATGGGCCGAATAACATCCTTGTGTATTACACCACTCCAGGCTTCAATACAGAAGGCCCTTTATCCAGTTTGAACACTAATCTAACCACATTTCTCTCATCGAGAGATGGAAATATTCACTCTTTCTGCCTGGAATCTACACAGGCAGGCTAACAGAGTGAAGATGGACAAATGCAGACGTTAGCGGGTTTGACCACAGCTCACAGACTCCTGCCTAAATATGAGAGCTGATTGACTAAACCACTGGCACTTCATACCGGTGACAAATGGGAGAGACACACTCAGGCCAACACTAACTTCTTCCAGATTATTGGCCCCCACGGTGTGTAGCAACTTCTGGCTTTTCCTCACTTTCTCTAAGATTAAAACAAAAGGGACAACAATGATAGCTGTTTGGATTGAAATGCAATCGTGACCTAACTAGCTCGGCGTAGTCTTGTAACCGCTGCCATAAGGCACTGACTGGAAGCAACCACGTTGCTTTCATTTCTAACAAAGCCCGAATACAAGACGCATCCAACAATAGCAATCACAGAGTTTTACAGCGCAGAAGGAGGGATTTGATCCATCACGCTGCCTCTCTGAAAGAGCCATCCCAATTTGTTTTTGTATGCCCTTCTCCCTGATTATAATTCCTTCCTAGATTGGGATGGGTGGGTGTGGAATTGTCCCTATAAGGGCAAAGCTGCAGACTAATATTCACCTGACCTGGGTGATCAATCTGGACTCTGAGTGGGGAATCGCCCCAGGAGGAGGAGTTCTCCTCGGCAGAGGCATTCTAGAGTTGGCTGCTGCTCCTGTAGATCACAAAATAAATTCCAATGAAGACCCTGGCGATGAGGATAAATTATCCTGACACTGCCTCTGGCCCGACACCTGTGAGTATCCTGTTTTAATCAAAGCCTGAGAAGAACAAAAAAGTATACTCACCAGATTGCCTCTCTTTGGACAAATAAACGCATTTGACTCCTCCACGGAGGACTGGGCACAATACGTCGAGTGCCTCAGGTATTATTTCCAAATAAATAAAATGGTGGAGGAGGGGTAACGCAACGCAATTCTCCTAAGTTTTTATGGAACTCAGACCTTTAACCTTATTTGCAGCCTTACAGGTCCGACTCCAAACCATTTAATGAACTTGTGGATTTAGTGAAGACTCAATTCCATCATTAACCATCAGCCATAATCCGGAGGTTCAGATTTAATCCGAGGGTGAGAGCCCAGTTGAATCGATTATGGCATACATTGCTAAACTGATGCAATTATCAGATTATTTGGAGCATCCCTAAATGACATGCTACTGAATAGGTTAGTCTGTGGCATGAACAGTTGATTGCACACTAACCTCAGGTCAGAAGGTTCTGGGTTCAAGTCTCACTCCAAGAACAAATGTCAAGGCTAAGACTCCAGTGCAGTACAGAGAGAGTGTGGCAGTGTTCGAGGGGCTGTTTTTCAGATAAGATATCAAAATGAGGCCCCATCTGTCCTCTCAGGTGGACATAAAAGATCCTATGGCACTAATTTGTAGAAGAGCGGGAGGGTTCTCCCCAGTGACCTGGTCAATATTTATTCCTCAACCAACATCGCAAAAACAGATGATCTGGTCACTTTGCTGTCAGTGGGAAGTCGATGTATGTAGATTGGAGGCTACATTTCCTGCATTAACACGGTAACTACACATCAAAAAGAATTCAATGGCTTTAATGCTTGGAGAAGTAAGGTTACCCTGCCCCAATGTGCATCCCACCCTTGAAACACACTATATCCCACTCCTCAAGACCCACTGTGTACCCCACTCTCATGAGGTGTGTTATCCTGCCGCATTGAAATGAAATGAAATGAAAATCGCTTATTGTCACAAGTAGGCTTCAAATTAAGTTACTGTGAAAAGCCCCTAGTCGCCACATTCCAGCGCCTGTTCGGGGAGGCTGGTACGGGAATTGAACCGCGCTGTTGGCCTGCCTTGGACTGCTTTATATTCCGGGTTATCCTCATCCCGTCGACAGTTTGCCCCAGAGCACTTGTTTATGAATGTCTTCAGCTGCGTTCCTGATTCTGAGCAGGAATCCCAGAAGACCTGGCTGATGATGATGCCAGTTCACCATCGCAGGATGCCACCAAGGAGAGGAACAATGCCACACATGCCTCCACAATGGTCATTATTGAGCAGATCATAGGTCCCCCAATGACAGATTCTGACGTCTGAACCGCTCAAGCCGGGCTCGCCAATACTCCGCACAGAGAATGTCTTGGATCATCATTGTCTGCTGCACCTTGCACAACCTCATGCTGCAAACAGAGGTATCTTTGCAGAAGGAGACGGGCTCCACCATGTTGTCTCCTGTAAGACAGGATGCGCTGAGGTAGGTGCTCAAGTCCAGCAAACACATCAAACATGACACAACCATTCAGGAGATAAGCAGAAACATTTTGATACGTTGCACTGAATTTAAAAGTTCCCTTTGAGTGGTTTGGTCCTGAGGGAGTGCTGCACTGTCAGAGGGTCAGTACTGAGGGAGTGCTGCACTGTCGGTGGGTCAGTACTGAGGGAGTGCTGCACTGTCGGAGGGTCAGCACTGAGGGAGTGCTGCACTGTCGGAGGGTCAGTACTGAGGGAGTGCTGCACTGTCAGAGGGTCAGTACTGAGGGAGTGCTGCACTGTCGGTGGGTCAGTACTGAGGGAGTGCTGCACTGTCGGAGGGTCAGTATTGAGGGAGTGCTGCACTGTCAGAGGTAAGTACTGACAGAGTGCTGCACTGTCGGAGGGTCAGTACTGAGGGAGTGCTGCATTGTCAGAGGGTCAGTACTGAGGGAGTGCTGCACTGTTAGAGGGTCAGTACTGAGGGAGTGCTGCACTGTCGGAGGGTCAGCACTGAGGAAGTGCTGCACTGTCAGAGGGTCAGTACTGAGACAGTGCTGCACTGTCAGAGGGTCAGTACTGAGGGAGTGCTGCACTGTCAGAGGGTCAGTACTGAGGGAGTGCTGCACTGTCAGAGGGTCAATGCTGGCAGAATGCTGCACTGTTAGAAGATCAGTAATGAGGGATTGCTGAACGGTCAGAGGGCCAGTGCTGAGGTAGTGCCGCACTGTCAGAGGGTCAGTATTGTGGGAGCGCTGTACTGTCAGAGGATTAGCACTGAGGGAGTGCTGCACTGTCAGAGGGTCAGTACTGAGGGAGTGCTGCAGTGTCAGAGGGCCAGTATTGAGGGAGCGCTGTACTGTCAGAGGATTAGTACTGAGGGAGTGCTGCACTGTCAGAGGGTCAGTATTGAGGGAACGCTGTACTATCAGAGGATTAGTACTGAGGAAGTGCTGCACTGTCAGAGGGTCAGTACTGAGGGAGTGCTGCACTGTCAGAGGGTCAGTACTGAGGGAGTGCTGCACTGTCAGAGGGTCAGTACTGAGACAGTGCTGCACTGTCAGAGGGTCAGTACTGAGGGAGTGCTGCACTGTCAGAGGGTCAGTACTGAGACAGTGCTGCACTGTCAGAGGGTCAGTACTGAGACAGTGCTGCACTGTCAGAGGGTCAGTACTGAGGGAGCGCTGCACTGTCAGAGGGTCAGTACAGAGGGAGCGCTGCACTGTCAGAGGGTCAGTACTGAGACAGTGCTGCACTGTCAGAGGGTCAGTACTGAGACAGTGCTGCACTGTCAGAGGGTCAGTACTGAGGGAGCGCTGCACTGTCAGAGGGTCAGTACAGAGGGAGCGCTGCACTGTCAGAGGGTCAGCACTGAGGGAGTGCTGCACTGTCAGAGTGCCAGTACTGAGGGAGTGCTGCACTGTCAGAGGGTCAGTACTGAGGGAGTGCTGCATCGTTAGTGGGTCTGCACTGAGGGAGTGCTGCACTGTCAGAGGGTTAGTACTGAGGGAGTGCTGTACTGTCAGAGGGTCGGTACTGAGGGAGTGCTGCACTGTTAGAGGGTCAGTACTGAGGGAGTGCTGCACTCTCAGAGATATGCCTTTCAGATGAGACATTAGGTCAAGACCATGACATCCCTCCATTGTTTGGGGTGACCGTGAATATGGGGAGTTCTTCTCCTGTCCTGGCCAATGCTTGCCCCTTGGGAAGCAACATTACCTGGTCCTCATCACATTTCTGGGAGCTTGCTGTGTGAAAATTGGCTGGTGCATTTCCTTGTATGGCAACAATGAGTACACTTCAAAGCTACCTTATTGGCTGTAAAGAGCTTTGAGGGCTTCATGAGGTCATGAATGTCAATGCAATCTTGCTTCATGTTCAACAAGATTTGCATTATTTCCTTTCTTCTGTGTCTCACAACTTTGAGGCAAATCCTTCTACACCTCTCTCTGTCTTCTGTCTGGGTGAGTTCTTTCATATGTCTGTCTCAGGCTCCAGACATACTCCCATATCTCCAATGTACCCAAAACAAACCGACTGAAATTCCATTTAACTTTTAAGAGTCTCGGGAGAGCAGGTAGTCAATTTCTGTCTAAACACCAAGAAAGAAATGAAAGCCTCTCGTATCAGAGAGTGGGACTGGAGCCACCACAGATTGTATTACATGAGTGCTTCAGTATGTGAAGAAATGATTTTTGCAGTGTTTATATTGACTCTTTGTGATCCCGGGGGTCTGTGTCGGTCTCAGTATCACAGGTGCAGTATTTCACTGACGTGTATAACCTGATTCCCTATCCAATAAGGAACTGCTTTTAAAAATATGTATCTGAATATAAAAAAGGAATTGTCTACATTATCCAAATATTGCCACAGCTTTGTTGGGTTTACTTTCCAAGGATGAAAAAGAATCGGCGGAGTGTAGTTCCTTCCTTCTCTCCGCTCCGACTCCTCTTTTTGCTTCGTTTCCTCTCCCCATAGCTATTTCGCTGCTGCTGTTTTTCCACATTTCTCTCACCAGTGTCATCAGGTGAGGCTGTGCCTCCATCCAGGGAAAGCAGGGAGCGGGCTGACTAACTGAGACACCAAGTGTTGGGACTGAAACTGTAACGTTTAGCTAGAGACTCCTGTAGGGTTACAGGAGCAGTGAGCTGTCATCAGAGTCTTGACTCAGTACATTCCCAGTCTTCTTGATGTATCATTTGATCAACCCCAGTTTTATAATGCGAGGCGTTACGATGGAGGGTGATGAGGTAGGTGGGATGATGTACAGAGGAGGGTGTGGATGGGATGCAAGAGGGAGGATGGGGGGAGGGGGCAGTAGGGGAGCTGGGATCCCCTCAGGGGAGAGTTCAGTTTGAGGCTTTGGCCACTTTCACTGTTGGGGTTTGATAGAAATATTGTTGAACTCTCTCCCTCCTGAAGAAGCTGTGAACTGCATAGAACATAGACATACAGTGCAGAAGGAGGCCATTCGGCCCATCGAGTCTGCACCGACCCACTTAAGCCCTCACTTCCACCCTATCTCTGTAATCCACTAACCCTTCCTAACTTTTTTTGGACACTAAGGGCAATTTGGCATGGCCAATCCACCTAACTTGCATGTCTTTGGACTGTGGGAGGAAACCGGAGCACCCGGAGAAAACCCATGCAGGCACGGGGAGAACGTGCAGACTCCGCACAGACAGTGACCCAGTGGGGAATCGAACCTGGGACTATTGTGGAGGAGGTGTTGTTGTTTATTCTTACTGATTGTGGTCTGTGGCTCAGAAAGTTGAGGATCCAGTTGCAGAGTGGGGAGCCAAGTCCTAGGTTTTGGAACTTTCATCTGAGTTTGACTGGGATTATGATGTTGAAGGCGGAGCTGTAGTCAATAAATAGGAGTCTGATGTAGGAGTCCTTGTTGTCGAGATGCTCTAGGGATGAGTGTAGGGCCAGGGAAATGGCGTCTGCTATGGACCGGTTGCGACGGTATGCGAATTGCAGTGGATCAAGGTGTTCTGGGAGTATGGAGGTGATGCACTTCATGATCAACCTCTCGAAGCATTCATTACAACTGAAGTCAGGGCCACCGGACGGTAGTTATTGAGGCACATTGCCTGGTTCTTCTTTGGCACCGCGGTGAATGATGGTGGTCTTCTTGAAGCAGGTGGGGACCTCAGAGTGGAGTAGGGACAGGTTAAAAATGTCCGCGAACACATCTGCCAGATGGTCCGCGCAGGATCTGAGTGCACGACCAGGGATCCCGTCTGGGCCCGTCGCCTTCCGAGGGTTCACTTTCAGGAAGGCTGATCTGACTTGGGAAGCTGTGATGGTGGGTATGGGTGAGTTATGGGCTGCTGGGGCACTCGACAGCGGATTGTTGGTTTCCTGCTCGAACCGTGCATAGAATGAATTGAGTTCATCGGGGAGGGGTGCGCTGCTGCCGGAGATACTGCTCGGCTTCGCTTTGCAGCCCGTTATGTTGTTTAGGCCTTGCCACAACTGCCGAGCGTCTGTCTGTGACTCTAGCTTGGTTTGATATTCTCTCTTGGCATCTCGGATGGCTTTGCGGAGGTCGTACCTGGATTTCTTATATAGGTCAAGGTCGTCTGACTTGAACGCCTCAGACCTGTCTTTCAGTAGGGAGTCAATCTCACGATTGAGCCATGGTTTCCGGTTGGGGAACGCGCGTACTGCTTTGTTTGGCACACAGTCGTCCACACATTTGCTGATGAAGTCTGTGACGGTGGTGGCACACTCATTTAAGTTGGTCACTGAATTCTTAAATATGGACCAGTCCACTGTCTCTAAGCAGTCAGGTAGGAGCTCTTCTGTTTCCTCGGACCAGCACTGCATGACCTCCTTAGCTGGATTCTCCCGCTTGAGCTTCTGCTTGTATGCCGGGAGAATGAGCACCGTCTTATTGTCTGATTTCCCTAAGTGCGGTCGGGGGATGGAACGGTAGGCGCCCTTGATTTTTGAGTAGCAGTGGTCAAGAGTGTTGTCACCCCTGGTGGGACAGGAGATGTGCTGGTGGAATTTTGGCAGTACACTCTTGATGTTGGCCTTGTTGAAGTCCCCGGCTATGATGAACAAGGCCGCTGGGTGTTCTGTTTCGTAGTTGTTTATGACTGTGTACAGTTCATCCAGCGCCTTCCTCACTTCTGCCTGGGGTGGGATGTAGACAGCTGTGATAATGGCTGAAGTGAACTCACGTGGAAGATAGTATGGGCAGCACTTCACGGTCAGGTATTCCAGGTCCGGGGAGCAGTAGGTTGCCAGGGTCGCCACATCCAAGCACCAGGAGGAGTTGATGAGGAGGCAAACCCCTCCAACCTTTGCTTTGCCTGATGACGTGGTGCGGTCCGCCCGGTGATTGAGAAGCCTTCATGTTGTATGGCACCGTCCGCTGAGGCGGGGGTGAGCCATGTCTCTGTGAAACAGAGCACACAGTAGTCTCTTACTTCCCCTGAGAGGTATGTCTAGCGTTAAGTTAATCCAGCTTGTTTGCGATCGTTTGGACGTTTGCCAGGAGTATGCTGGGGCGAGGGGTCTTGAAACCATGTTGCTTCAGTCGCACGTGCAGTCCGCCACATTTCCCTCGCTTCCTCAGTCGGCGGCTGTGGCTGGATGGTCCTGGGATCCGATGGGAGAAGTCTGACCTTGTGGAAGGTAGGTGGTTGCGTCTGGCGGGGTCCAGGGCGCTGGCAGGGACCAGGCGCTGGTTATGTTTCCGAGGTCGCGTCTGGCAGGTGCTGTTTGAGGTAGAGGGGTTGCCGGGGGGGACATGTTTGCGCTCCGGATGGGTCCTGGCATTCTGCGGGCACGGGAATACCTTGCGGCGCGTTCAGGTCCTCGCGCGGGGTGTCCACCGTTTCGGGGGTCCTGGGTATGGGCAGGGGCTTCCTGAGGCAGTTTGGGCTGGGTCCGGTGGTCTGATCCCTCCCTGGGTGCTCCTGGGGTCAGGTCTTGAAGTAGGCCCGGTCGGGCCTCCAGGTGGATTTTTCTTTCTTCCATGTCCAGGTAGGTCAGGTTGCTGGGCGGGCCTCTCTGGGTCAGGTTGCTGGGCAGGTCTCTCGCGGTCGAGTTGGGCCGGGTCCCGTCGTTGGGGGTCGGTTGGGGAGCTCCGGGGACTCGGCCGGGCGATCCGGGGCTAGCGTCGGTTGTTAGGCCGGGTTCGCCGCTCCGAGGTCCGGGTCGGGTCCAAATCGAGGTCAGGGCTTCACTTTCGGTTTGGGCCTGATCCGTTTCCAGGTCGTGGAGGCCAGGTCAGGTCGGGTCAAAAGGTCTTCACAGGCATAAAAGGATGTTCAAGCCTGCAAGAAAAGATAAAAGAGAGAGGTTGGCAATAATGTTAGTCTTAGAATTAAATTTTAAAAGATTAGTATGAGTATAAGATATATAAAAAGAGGATCTGTTAGGGATAGTTCGCAGAGAGTCGCCTCGCTCCGGCGCCATCCTGCACGGTTTCTCTTTCATGAAACCATGTTGCCTCTGCTTATTAGATTATGATTTTCCAAATGTGTGCTATTACTTCCTTTTTAATTGATTCTAACATTTTTCCAACAATAGAATCCACAGAATCCATACAGTGCAGAAGGAGGCCAGCCGACCCATCAAGTCTGAATCGACCCTCCAAAAGAGCACCCTACCTAGTCCCACTCCCCCCACCCTATCCCCGTAACCCTACCTAACCTGCGCATCTTTGGACTGTGGGAGGAAACCGGAGAATGTACAAACTCTACACAGTCATCCAAGGCTGGAAATGAACCCAGGTCCCTGGCACTGTGAGGCAGCAGTGGTAACCACTATGCCACCATACCACCCATAGATGTTAGACTAATTGGCCTATAGTCACCCATATTTTGCCTCCATCCCTTTTTGAATAGGGATGTTACATTGTCAGTTTTCTAATCCTCAGGTTCATCTCCAGAATCCAAGGATTTTTGAAAAATTACAACCAATGCATTCACTATCTCTGTCGCTACTTCTTTTAGGAGCCTAGGATGCAAGCCATCAGGACCAGGGGACTTAGCTGTCTTTAACCCCATTAGCTTGTCTAATAGTACTTCTCTAGTGATGGTGATGGTATTTAATTCCTCCCCCATATTTTTTTAACATTAATGGGATGTTCAAAGTATCTTCCATCATAAGGACATCTGTTTAACTATTTAAAGATGTGTTTATCTCCTCTGCCATTTCCTTTTTCTCTGTAACTATCTCTCCAGATTCATTTTCTAAGGGGTCTATGTTCACTTTGACCTCTCTCTTCCTTTTTATATATTTAAAAAAGCTCTGAATGTCAGTTTTTATATTCCTCGCTAGTTTGCCCTGGTAGTTTATTTTCTCTCTAGTGTCGTTTGAGTCCTCCTTTGCTGGATTCTGAATTTATCCTGGACCTCGGGGCTATCACTGACTTTTGCCTCCTTACATGCTAATTCTTTCAACTTAATACTCTCCTTAACTTCCTTGGTTAGCCATGATTGATTTATCCGTCTCTTTGAATCTTTCCTTCTTACTGGGATATATTTTGCCGAGAGTAACAAATTACCTCCTTAAATGTCTGCCTCTTCATGTTTACTGTCTTTTCTTCTAATCTATTCACCCAGTCCACTTTAGGTAACTCTATCCTCATTTCATTGTAATCCCCTTTCGTTAAGTTAAACTCGATTGTTTCAAACTGAATATCAAATTCTATCATGTTATGATCACTACTTCCAAGGAGATTTTTTACTCTAAGGTCATTTATTGAACCTGCCTCATTACCCATTACTAAATCCAAGATAGCCTGTTCCCTGACATATTGCACTCGGAAACTATCCCTAATGCAGTCTATGAATTTGTTGTCATAGCTACCGTTTCCAACTGAATTAACCCAATCAGCACCAAGATTAAAGTCACCGATAATTGTTGCTCTATTCTCTTTACATGCTCCTATTGCCTGGAACCTGATAGATCTAGCAAGGCTGGCTGCACAGAGATTTGGGCGCCATATTTAAAGGGTGCCCCGATCTGCGTTTAAAATATAGTTCACCCAACCCCCCCCCCCCATTGACATGGAGGACCACCCTCACAATCATCGGGGTGACCCCCATCCATTTATGGATGTATCAGGATACACTCTTCCCCCGTCATAGCCATGAACCCCCCTTCGCAGGCATCGGGGCACTCTCCCCTCCACCCCCCACGCTATCATTGGGGCTTTCCCTTCGCTCCTTCCCCCTTGAAGTCAGCGAGGCTCTTCATTCCCCCCTCCCACCATACATCAGGGTAATTCCCCCTCCCAATGGAGGACGGTTATCCCCCTTTCCAAAGCCCCTCTCGACACTGTCGCCTCCATATGCCCAAAATGGGGGCGAGCAGGCTGAGGATACATTGTGGGCAGATGCGATGGCATAAAACCATTTAATTATAATAAAATTAATTCAAATTCATGGAATTCAAGTTTGGCGTGAACCTGATCGCGTCACCGGTGGGTGACAGGAAAGACCGCGGATCGAGGTCTCGCTGCTGCAAATTCGGTTTTGGCCCTCTCGCAAGATTTAGCAGCCATAATTAGATTTGTGCCCAGAGGGTGAATCGAGCCACCAGATCTCTCCCCTGGACCTTTGCTGAATTGTGGAGGTCTTCGATGTCAAACACTCGCTGCCAGAGAAAGCTGAATTGGTCTTGCTGATCCAGTGTTGGATCTCCTCAGGAATGGTATCCTTTTGACAGAGTTTCCTGTCAAGGTATAGGGGTGAGACCCACACAGACATGGGGGGAATGTGCAAACTCCACACAGAAAATGACCCGGGGCCAGGATCGAACCCGGGTCCTCGGCGCTGTCATGATATTCAGGTGAACATCATAGCACATACATACATCCATAATGATGGACAGATCAACTGACCAATCAACACACACAACACGGCAGCCAATCACAGACAAGAGCATACACAGTACAAAACATGGAACACGACACTTCCTGGGCACTCGAGCAGGAGACGGCTCAGGGCACAGACCTCATTGCCAGCCACTCAGACATTCACCATGTGCTGAGGCTGAGTACCAGAGTTTACTATGTTAATAATTGATTGAAATAAAACTGCGTTGTACCATTCGCAACCGTGTTGGTTCGTCTGTGTATCAGAGTACCCAACACTTCAGGCGCCACCATGCCATCCCGTACCACCCCCATTATAATGGAGAGAGTCACATGGTAGTAGTAGGGTACAGTGGTGAGCCTGGTACAAGTTGGCGGGCAGACAGCATATAGTCAGGATCCTCTATGTATGTATATAGTTATGTGATTAATAAATAGTTAGTACTTAACCATACAAGACTCAAGACTTCGTCATGGGTCAACATTTAACCTTACAACAGACAGCATTACTCAAGAGCACACAAGCCTCTCTACCATGTCATGGTTGCTGATCCACAGAGGGTGAAGATTTCTTGCTGTTGCTCTGTCAGACAATGCACTACAGATAAAATCAACCTGCTGTGCCAAGGTACTTTCCTCATGTCTCCCTCTGATTCTTTTGTCTATTGCCTTAAACCTCTGCCCTTACGTTACTGACCCCTCTGCCAGTGGATTCTGAACACCTCTATTCAATCTCTTTTTAATCTTCTCTGCTCCAAATTTCCCCATGTAACTGAAGTCCCTCATCCCTAGGCCTCCCCAAGGCCTTGACATCCTTCCTAAAGTGCATCCAAAATTGGGCCCAATCCTCCAGCTGAGGCCTTGTGAAATATTTTGGCTGAAATGTCATATTTACAGAGATCATTGTAAATATTGTGAGTGCTAATGTATACAAGGAACTTTGAATGTGTCTATGTTTACAGAGATCTCTGTGAGAGTGTCGATCCACACAAACAAATTTTATTTTTTTTATCCTTTCATGGAATGTGGATGCCACTGACAAAGTCAACATTTGTTACCCATCCCTAATTACCCTTGAATTGAGCATTTCAGGGGGCAGTGAAGAGTCAACCACATTGCTGTGGGCCTGGAGTCACAAGTAAGCCAGACTGGGTAAGGACGGCAGATTTCCTTCCTGATAGGGGAATTAGTGAACTGGATGGATTTTTACAACAATTGATAGTTTCTTGGTCAACATTATTAAGACTAGCTTTATAGTCCAGATTTATTAATTGAATTCAAATTCCACGAGTTGCCGGGGTGGGATTTGAACCCATGTCCTCCGGAGTATTAGTCCTGGTCTCTGGATTACTAGTCCAGTGATATTATCACAATGTCACCATCTCCTATTTGTAACTACTGGACTGGACATAGGTAGAAATTTAAACGGTAAAACACGTTTCAGACCCGAGAAGTCAAACTCTCTCGAAAACTAGGGGCTGGATTCCCCGCTCTCCCAGCCGCGTGTCTCTCGGCAGCACGCCATTCGCTGGCGGCGGGATTCTCTCTTCCCATCGCTTGTCAGTAGGATTTCCTATTGAAGTCACCCCACACCGCTGGAAACCCTCGGGCAGGTGCGCGCTGCTGGCAAGGAAAGAAAATCGCAACGGCCGGAGAATTCTGGCCTAGATATTTGATGTGTAGAGCGTGGTGGGTGGGATATGATTCAGGGAGATTGGGTTGACACCAGACAAAAGGGCTGGAGGGTGAAGGAGACATTAAAAGTGTTGTTTAATAATGTGGAAAAGGGATAAGATTAAATTTTGTAGGGGACATCGAAGAGAGTTTAGTAAATCGCTGAGTGGAGAAGAAATTCAGGGGGATAAATACCTGATGAACTAGCACCCAGTTTAGGCCCTCACTGAAGATGAAACTTTCTGCCATTGACTGATGCAGTAGAAGGAGGATCAATGGTTGAGTGATAGGACAACCCAACACTGACTCGAATAGTGTGTACGGGATGGCCCAAAAGGCCATTCCCCTGCCGAGTCTTTCATGAGTCATTTAAAGAGTCAAAGATTTGTCACGATTCAATCTGGAGGGAGGTCACTTGCTTCTCCTGCCTCCATGTTCCCCCTCTTATTGGTCATTTAATGGCCCCTGGTTTCAAGTTGGAGAAACCTGGGGCCAGAATTCTCCAGCCGTCGCGTTCACTTTTCCCGCCTGCAGCGGAACCCGGCCCAAGGGTTTCCCGGCGGGGTGGGGTGGGGTGGCCTCAAATCGCATTGACAAGCGGCGAGAGTGGAGAATCCCACCACCAGCGAACAGCGCGTCATCGAGGAACACACGGCTGGGGGACCGGAGAATCCAGGCCCTGATCACAGTACAAGTTGGGATCCGACATATTTGACTATGGGAAGTAGGCTGACAACTGTGCTAAACTCCGGCTTTATAGAGGAAACTGGCTGACATCAGGCCAAACACATTGGCTGACTCCATGCCATAACTGGCTTGATGTGTGGCAGTCTCCTGGCATAGAATGTGTGTTTGTCGCACACTAAGTTGAACCCTGCAGCTGGGCTTCCCAAATCACATTCAGGATGGTTTCCTCACATGACTACCCTCCTCCAGATGCCACCCACCCCTTCCTATTGGTCACCCAGCACATTCATCGGCATGCCCTCCCCAGCTGCTGGAAAGCAAACAGACTCCTCTGATTGGATCATTCTTCGCTGCCAATCAAAAAGCCTTTCCTCCCTCTCCAATGTATCTTTTTAATAGCTGAAAAGTTCAAAGGAAACATTTTATAATGTTCTGATCTTGCAACAGTGTTCAGGAGATTAATCTCTCATTCCAGGAAATACCCTGATAATCGCAGAGTGTTGGCAACCTCTACTAGCTTCTCCAAAGGTCAGCATGATGCAATCCAAATCCTCGGCATTTATGTTGAACTTAAAGGATGTGGAGAAGAAAGCACTTGGACAGTGAGACTTGCTCTTCAAGTGAGCCAGAATGAAGCTTTGCTCAGGTCCAGTTTTGAGAAACCTGAGATTCGATTTCCTTTTTCGGTCCTGAAGCAGGATCTGAGCGGAGCAAACTTTCCCTTTGCCACTGGATTGGAGCAGGGAATAATGAATTTCACTCTTCCCATTTCACATCCAGTTGGCCCTGATTTTATGGCAGCTCATTCGCCAGCACTATTTTCCATTTCATACTATGACACATGGGTGGCCCTGGCATAAAGAAACGTAGTCAAGTCATAAATATCTCTTTATCCACAGGAAAATATTTTAAATCACTGTGGATTAATAATTCCTGGCGTACCAATCTCCTTGGAACTTTGCATTAGTTTGGTTCTGTTGTTTATGAATCATAGTTAATAAAAATCTAGCACTGAAAATGATCGTGGAAGTTTAAATTAAAAATAAATGTGTAAATGGCATTCCTCCGTACCGTAGCAAATTGAAAACCCGCGGTGATGTTAAAAGGTGGGCCGCTGACCCTGCTTAATTCTAACATTTAGAATGGGACCTCACTGTGAGCTTGCTGTGTTTGTTCAATATCTGTCTGTCTTGAGTTTATTTTACAGGGGTAGCTGTGCAGAAGAATGTCATGCGAGCACATTAAGACTGAGAAATTCGATAGCACTGCTCATGATTTTCAGAAATAAAAGAAAGATTTGCACTTCTAACGTGACCTCAGGACATCCGGAAGTGTTTTACAGCCACTGAACTATTTTCTGAAGTGTTGTCACTGTTGTAGGAAATGTAGCAGCCAATTTACGAACAGCAAGATCCCACACGGAATATTTAGATTAGTGATCCAATAATTCTTTTCAGTGATGTTGGTTGGGAGATACGTATTAACCAAGGCAATGGATAGACTCCCCTGAACTACTTTGAACAGGGCCAGGAGATCTTTTAAATTGGCAAAATTCCAAATTGGAGGAGGTGGTGGTGCAGTGTTCATGTCAATGGGCTAGTAGCGTTAATCCTCTGGGGGTCTGGGTCCAAATCTCGCCACAGCAGCTGCTAAAAGTTAAATTCAATTATTAAAATCTGTGCTTGAAAGCTAGTCTCCGTAATGGTGACCATGATTGTTACAACTTAGCTGGTTCACTGATGTCCTTTAGGAAAGGAAATCTGCTGTCCTTACCTGGTCTGAACTACATGTGACTCCAGACCCATAGCACTGTGATTGACTGTTAATGACCCTCTGAGATGGCTTCACAAGCCACTCAGCTGAAGAGCAATTAGGGACGGGCAACAAACATTGGCCTTGCCAACGACACCTACATCCCGTGAAAGAATAGATTGAGTTGAAGTCCCCAATCCCTAATCACCCTTGAATTGAATGGCTTCCAAGATAAGAATCGACCACATGGTTGGACCTGTGGAGTCAGATGTGGGTCAGACCAGGTAAGGATGGCAGATATCCTTCGAGAGGGCACTCATAAACCAAATGGGTTTTTACAACATTCGATGATAATTTCACGGTCATCATACTGAGACGAGCATCAGATATTCCAGATTTCTGGATTGCATTCAATTTCCACCAGCTGCTGTGCAGGGATTTGAACCCCCGTTTCCAGAGCGTTAGCCTGGGCTTCGGGATTCCTTATTCAGTGGCATTGTCACTATGCCACCATCTCCCCTAAACCGTAAACCTAAAGATACTGTGAACCTATTTGCCTCCTCTCATCTCACCGCTTTAACACTCAAGTCCTTAAATTTGCAATCGGCAACTCATTTCTGTTCTCTAATTGATGGCATCTTGCACCGTGTCTTTTGCCCTTTACTGAAGTTTCTTAAAAGGAAAAACAGCAAACATTTTCTTTATGACCTTCAGTCTTTCCTTTAACACTGAGAGTAAGTTCCCTGATCAAATGATTAGAAAGAGTTGCTTGGAGATGGAGCGACAATGCTTCACTGCTTATTCTTTGACCTACATTTCGAAGGAGAACAGGTCCCTTCTGGGAGTTTGAGGTCAGTGAATTTACCCTTATTTCTATTGCATCCCAAGGCCTTATCAAGGAGGCACTGTAATAACAGAGATAGGTGTTTTATTGACTGGTTTATTTGAACTCATCTAGTTTAACCACAGTAGTTACTGGACAGTTACAGCCCAGTCCAAAGATTATTCCTGCAAAGACTTATTTATCATTTTATACTCTTAACGTTTCATTAAAACCAGGGTATATCTTTGAGTTATATTTTCAGTTTGTCTTCAAATTTACAGCTCTACCCACAAGCTGTACGATTTCAACAACAAATGGGCAGCCTGATTTAGGCATGGTTGGATACTGAAGATGGACGTTAGATCTCGATACGCCCCCCAGGGAACCCTCTGTAAACCTTGACACTCTTCCGGGCACCCCGTGTAAATCTCGACACCCTCCTGGGGACCCCCTCTGAATCTCTAAAGGCTCCCAGGTACCCCACGTAAATATCTTCACATTCAGAAACTCACTAAGGTTCCTTAGACAGCACTTTCCAAACCTGTTGCCACCTTGAAGGGTAAGGCCAGCCGATGTATAGGAACCACACCACCTTCAAGTTCCCCTCCAAATCACTCATCATCCTGACTGAGAAATTTATCACTGTTCCATCACTGACGCTGGGTCAAAATCCTGGAACTCCCTCCCTAACAGCACTGTGGGTGTACTTACATCACATAGACTGCAGAGTTTCAAGAAGGAAGCTCAGCACCACCGTCCAAGGGCAGTTAGGAATGGGCAATAAATGCTGGCCTAACTAGAAATATACAAGAAAGAATGGGTGGGAGATGATGGCGAGAGGGGGGGATGAAGGTGGGATGGGGTAGTGGTGGGTAGGTTTTGGTGAGCAGCGGTGGGAGGGAGTGATGGTGAGAAGGGGGTGATGGTGGGAGGTGGTAGGAGGGGGTGGGAAGAGGCAGTGGTGGTAGGGGTGTGATGGTGGGAGGGATGATGGTGGGAGGGATGATGGTGGGAGGAATGATGGTGAGAGGGATGATGGTGGGAGGGGATGATGGTATCTCAACTTTTATCATTTGATGAGAAACATGGGGCGGGATTCACCGTCGGCCAATGCCGAAATCACAAAATGCGATCGGGCGGAGAATAGTCTCCGATGCCAAAATCGTTGTAGGCACCGGTTTGACGCCAAATCGCGATCCTCCAGTACCCCGAAAATAGCATAAATGCGTCGCTCACGACACGGCGTTTAAGCACCGTTGGCATATCATTAGCGGAACGGACCCTCTATTCTCCAGAGCCTGCGCGATTCACCGCCGCCGATGGGCCGAGTTCCCGATGGCGTGTTTCACGTGTGGTCTCAGCGGTCAGGTACCCGGCGTTGCAGCCGCGACCTGTGTCCAGCACCGCCACAATTTGCCGGGAGCCCTGCTTCTGGCCGTGGGGCTTCCGCAAGGGCTGAGGGGACTGGGTGGGGGGTGGCCAGAGGGCAGTATTTGGCAGGTTGGGTCCGCGCACGGATGGTGCTATGTTTTACGGCGCGACCGCTGCAGGTCGTCTCCGTGCGCATGCGCGGCCACGAACCCGGTCATTCCCCAGGCATTTATATCCTGGGAGCCGGGAGTTTTACTCAGCATGGCTGCTAGTCCCTCACCGGTCGCAGGATTGGTGAGGGTTCAGCGCCGATTTTTCCGTTGTAAAACGCCACAGTTCCCACGCCGGCATCGGCACTTAGTCTCCAAAATGGTGAATCCAGCCCATGTTTCCTGGCACTAATTGTACACCTTTCAGTTTCCTTTCCACTGAAGCCAAACAGAAAGATATTTGTTACCCAGGACTGACATTCATTAGTTTAATGA
This sequence comes from Scyliorhinus torazame, assembly GCF_047496885.1. Lineage (NCBI taxonomy): Eukaryota > Metazoa > Chordata > Chondrichthyes > Carcharhiniformes > Scyliorhinidae > Scyliorhinus > Scyliorhinus torazame. The sequence continues at coordinate 26,038,808 of NC_092723.1, read as the reverse complement.
ACATAGCATCTAATACATAAAATCTATATATTCCCGAACACATGAGGAAGAAAAATTAAAAAAATGAATCTGCCTTATTGTGTTAAAATGCTGAACATTGCAGGAACCATCTCCAGATGTCATTTTCTGTATTCTAAGAGGAGAGGTCATCACTCTATGAGACAAAGAGATAGCCAAGTGTGGACGTTTGAAACAAAGACCTGGCAGTACTGCCCTGGCAACGATTGAAGGGGAAATTGAGGGTAAAAACAGAAGAGTAATTGGAAATCCACGGGTGGATAACAAGAAGACATGGACCTCTTGAGGGTTGAAGAAAACCAGAGAAGAAGCAAGATGATTTCAATGGCCACACTAAAGTTATAGTGAAGGCGGACAAATGATGTTGGAATTCAGACCCCACCCCACCACCCCCCGCAGATCCTGCCGGAGTGCTCACCTACTTCAAGTCTACCGATAATGTGTAGTTGGCTCCCAGGCTTGATGATTCCACCCTGCAGGAGCTCAAACTCATTGATCTCTTAACACCTCAAAACAAAGTGGCTGCTTGGAGAGGAGGTATACCCACTGTACAGGTGGCTGATGATATCCGTTAGGAAACTGAAATAGAATAAAATCCACATTGGGATTATCGACCCAGATTCTGTCCTCAAATCCCTGGCGTGGGGACATGAATTCACAAAATTGTGGGCATTGAAGGCAACAAACTGAGAAATAGTTGGTACCTGTGGAGAGGTCGATCACAGCAAGGAGCAGATGTCAAATCATACAGCTTGTATGGTATGATAATTGTCCTTTAAGGGCAACACAGCAGGTAAGGTCACATGGCCTGTATGACCAATCGGACTCAGAGTGTGGAATCACTCCATGGTGAGATTGTCTGTTCGGCAAAGAGACATTTTGTGAGTTAGCTACAGCCATGAGGCTGCTTTACAATTCTTATTCATAAATAATATATATAATAATATAATCTTTATTAATGTCACAAGTACGCTTACATTAATACGGCAATGAAGTTACTGTGAAAATACCCTTTGTGTCCATTAATGAAGTCAGTGAAAGTGTATCATTACATCTGGCGATGAGGATAAATTATCTTGACGCTGCCTCTGACCCAACACCTGTGAGCCTTCTGTTTTAATCGAAGCCCATAACAAAGTATGCACCAGAATACCTCTCTTTGGGCGAATTGACACATTTGGCTCCTCCGTGGAGGATGATTTCCTTGGTTATTATTTCCAAGCAAACAAAATAGGGGAGGAGGTGAATCATAAAGCAATCCACTTTTATTGTGGAACTAAGACCTATAAATCTCTTCTCAGTCTTACAGCCCCAAGCCGCCCAATTCCAAGTCATTTAATGAGCTCATGAATTTAGTGAAGGCTCAATGTCAACTTCAATCATCAGTCATACTCCAGAGATTCAAATTAATGTTGAGGGTTCGAGCCCCAGGTGAACTGATCGCGACTTATGTCGCTAAACTGAAGCAATTGTCAGACTCTTGTGACTTTGGAACAACCATAAATGACATGTTATGGGATAGGTTAGTCTGTGGTGTGATCAAAGGTGCTGTTCAATGCAGATTGCTTACAGAGGTCGACATAAATTTTAAACAAGCAATGGAGATAGTGCTGGTCATGGAAAGCGCAGAAAAATTTGTACAAGAGTTGCTGGTATTGGTGCATGTTCACCAGTACAAATTGGTATTTGTACTGGTGAACAGCACCCAAAATCGTGCTGTTCACCAGTTCGGGCAGGAACCTACAGCCAGGCAGGGCACCATAACTGCCGAAGCAGCCACAAAGCGGGAAGCAATTTCAGCCACCAATGAACAAAAAGGTACAGGTTAGGCAATCAACCGGTAATGGCTACAGTGGCATGTTACCGATGTGGAGGTCACCACACTCCGGAATCATATCAGTTTAAGGAGACTGAGCGTTTTGTTTGTCACAAAAGTGGATATTTGATAAAGCAGTGCAGAGCTAAGTCAAGATCGCCGAGTAATCAATCAACCAAGCTGTTACAAGTATACAATGTGGGAGAGCTTAGCATCAGTGATTCTGTTTAATCTAAAAACAGGCAAGATAGACTCTGTGACCGTCACACTCTGGATAAATAAGAAGCCTCTTAAGATGGAAGTGGATACAAGGGCATCAGCCATTATGATGGGCGAACATACATTTCGGTCCCTAAGAGAGGGAGTCCAACCATTGAACCTGAAGAGCACTTCTGCCAAGTTGACGATTAATACAGGAGAAGCAATAAAAATAAAAGGCACCACAATGGTAGCTGTAAGCTATGGACAACAGTCTACCCAGCTCCCCGTGATAACAGTGACGGGGGAAGGACCAAACCTTCTTGGTGATGATTGGCTTAAAGAAATCAAGTTGAATTGGGCCTCGATTTTTCAAGTGCAGGAAGGAGGACTTCCCAAACTGATAATAAAATACGAGAGCATCTTCTGGGATTAATCAGGCAAATCAAAGGGCTACAAGCTGCAATTTATGTGGATCCAGAGGCGATTCCCTGATTCTTGAGGGCCAGTCTAGTGCCATATGCCTTATGAGAGAAAGTGGATACTGAGTTAGCCAGTTTGGAAGAACGCGGCATCATCCAGCCAGTTCAATTTTCAGAATGAACAGCGCTTAGCATCCCCATATTGGACTGGACAAGACCATTTGCATTTGTGGTGATTATAAGCTAACAGTCAATCAGCCGGCCAAACTGGATAAATATCCAATCACGAGAATTGAACACCCCTATGCAAAGCTGGCAGGAGATCAATCTTACACAAAGCTGGATATGAGTTATGCGTACCAGCAACTCAAATTAGGTGATGCTTCCTGGGGGTATGTCATGATTAAAGCTCACAAAGGCCTATTCCAGTACATGCGCCTGCCTTTTGGCGTGTCTTCGGCATGTGAAATATTCCAAAGAACAATGGAGAGTCTGCCTTCGACACTACCTTCACTTGTAGCATACGTTGCTGATGTCCAGCAATCTAGCAATCCTAGAGAAGATGCTGAAGAGATTTCAGGAGGCTGGCGTTCGCCTCAAGAAAGAGAAGTGCACCTTTCAAACCACTGAGGTAACCTGGGGCACTGTGTAGATGCACAAGGATTACATCCAGTGGAAGACAAGGTCAAGGGGATGGTAAACTACTATGGACTATGGATGTTTTTTTTAGCCAACCTTATTGATGGTATTGGCTCCGTTGCATAGTCTGCTAAAGAAACACCATTGTTGATCTGGGAAGGCTCCCAGGAGGAAACTTTCAACAGAGTAAAGCAATTACTGCATTCCTCAAACCTATTAGTACACCTCAACACATCAAAGAACTGATATTGACCTGCGACGCCTCTCCATATGTCTTGGTGCCGTATTGTCCCATGAGATGGACGACAGCTCTGAAAGGCCGATCGGGTCTGTGTCAAGAACCTTCTGAGGCCGGAAAAGGCTACTCACAAACTGAGAAGGAACGACTGTCAATAGTCTTTGACATTAAGAAATTCCACCAGTACCTACATGGTTTTTACCATAATTTCTGTGCAGAAACCTCTCTTCGATCTCCTGAAAGCGGACAAGGCTGTCCCGTCGATCGGCTCGGCAAGAATTCAACAATGGGCATAAATTCATTCCACCTATAAATATACTTTCAAGCACTAACCTGGATCACATATAGTGAATGTGAATGCTCTTAGCTGCCTATCCTTGCAGGAAAGTATCACCTGTATTCCAGTACCACAAGAAATCGTCATGGCATTAAACATTTCAGACACATTCCCAGTCTTAGCAAAACAGATCAGGAAATGGACCAATCGAGATCCACTTCTGTCCAAAGTGAGAGACAAAATACTTATAGGATGGGTAAATGAGCCAGTTTGCAAGGAAATGCCATTCTTTACCCACAGGAATGAATTGAGTTATCAAGGTGGCATCATACTCTGCGGAGCAAGAGTGGTCATTCCTGTACCAGACAGAGAGCTGCTCCTAACTGAATTACACAAAACTCATCCTGGCATCTCTAAGATGAAGATGGTTACCCGGAGTTACGTGTGGTGGCCTGGTATTGATGCTGATATCGGGAGGCTAGTCAAGCTCTGCCAACTGCAACAAAGGTTGCCTGCTGCAGCCCCACTGCACCTTGGGAATGGCCTGGCCAGGGCCTGGCCTGGCCATTTCTGAGCACAATGTTTTTGCTCACGACTGAGCATTTTTAAGGTGAAGTCACCCTCATTATTTGCTGCCATTGATAGACTACACCAATGCTTTTCAACTCAACGATTCTCTGAAGTCGTGGTTTCAGACAATGGAAACATATTCACAAGTGCTGAGTTTCAACACGCCACAGTTTTCAACGGTATTAAACACATTAGAACTGCGCATTACCGGGTCGGCACGGTGGTGCAGTGGTTAGCACTGCTGCCTCATGGTGCCGAGGACCCGAGTTCGATCCCGGCCCCAGGTCACTGTCCGTGTGTAGTATGCACATTCTCCCCGTGCCTACGTTAGTTCCACCCCACAACTCAACGATGTGCAGGGTAGGTGGATTGGCCATGATAAATTGCCCCTTAATTGGAAAAAATATATTTTTAAAAAGAACTTTGCCTTACCACCCAGCATCAAACGGCCCAGCCGAGACAGACATCCAAACATTCAGGTCTGGCCGAAAAAACTGTCAGGAGGAACCTTGGAGACCAAAATCTCACGACTCTTCCTTCGCTATTGTACAAATATTGTACAAATTCGGCAGACAAAGTAATCAGAAAGCAAACCATGATTCACACAGTACAGTACAATCATTTATGGTAAATGAAGCCTATGTATAGTATACTTGGGAAGCTTCGGTCGTCGATCAAATAGGATCCCCAGAATTATTGTTTCTAAGACCAAGTTTCTGTACCAAGTGGACGTGGAGAAACGGATCGTCCATAAACATGTGGACCACTTGAGGAATAGAGAGATGCTGCAGTAGTCAGTGTTGCCATTAAGAAATATTTTTGAACCCATGACCCTGAAATACCTGATCGACTTGTTATCGACAAAACTGATGTCTCTGTAGAAGCAAATTGTGATGAATCGCCTGTGCCAGAAGAGGTGCCATTATTGTAGTTCTTGTTAATGTTGGTTCTGTGGAGTAATCTCAGACAACCAAATTACACTACAAGGAACAGGAAAAACCCTCAAAGACTCGCTTTATAATTGTCCAACGCATGTACAGAATGTTTAGTTTGAATTTAGGACTGAATGAATTTGTTATTGAAGACTGTAAAAAGGAGTTAAAGGGGGAGGGTTGTGGTGATTTTCCCTTTAAGGGCAATACAGCCGAGTAAGGGTCACATGGCCTGTGTGACCAATTGGTACTCATAGTGTGGAAGTCTTCTTAGGCAAAGAGATATTTTGGGAGCTGGCTGCAGCCAAGTCGCTGTGTTCATTAATGAAGTCTCTGAAAGTGCATCTTTACAAATGGCTAGCAGGAGCACAGACCACAACAGAGTGAGCAAAGATGAAACTCTCAGCATTGTTGGTCATTTGGGGAAACTTAAATCATCTGCTTCTCTCTCATTCCCTCTGTCAGTGAGAGCATGTGCAGGGGAACGTGTGTTAACACTTTACGAAAGTGATAGTTTGACTTCTGTTGATCGTAGGAGCACTATAACTTTTAAGTGTGTTATTGTAGAGTGTCAGTGACAGCTTGAGCCTGTTGAAATCTGAAAGAAAGTTCGAGGAAGCAATTTTTAAAATGGGATAAACAGTGCAATTTGTTTTGTTTATACAGCATGGTCCAAGGTTTGAATCTGCTCTCAGTGAATCCCAAAGGATTTTTACTGTTCTTGATATACAGGCTTCAAATTAGGTATGAAGCCCAGGATCTGCAAACAATTTTAGTTGAATCATGGTTTATAGATCTTTGCTGTTCACTTAGATTTCGGATTGTGGACTTTACTTCAGAAAAGTAAATCTCCTCCGATGGCTCAGTGGATGCATTGAATGTTTGAAATGTTCGATGAGCTATGTATACTGTAAATTGAACATTTGTGTACTCTGTTCAATAAACCGATGCTAAGATTTGTTGAACAATTGATGCAGCTGCAGCTCAGTGAATTTGGTGACCAATCACGGAGCTTGTTCATGAGGCAACCACTTGCGAACATGGGTAGAGCAATCACACGGTACTAAAGGGACGGAACTGGCATCATAAAACAGTGAATTAACTGCTCTAATCACCTACTATCTAATTTGAAACATTCATTTCAATTCAAAGATCTTTGTGAAGAGTAATTTCCACTGAGCGTGCATTCCCTTCCCACAGAGATGCCATAAGGAAAAGCATTGGGGGACCGATTATAGGTGAGATCCAGTGTTAGTGTAGTTGGGTGGGGGAGTCGCATGGGGGAGGGGGTAATGAGGGGATGTGAAGAGGGACAACACTGGCACTGAGTGACAGCAAGTCCATAGAATTCATAGAATCCCAACAGTGCAGAAGGAGGCCATTCAGCCCATCAAGTCTGCACCGACCCTCCGAAAGAGCATGCTACCTAGGCCCACTCCCTGCCCTATTCCCGAAACCCCATAACTCCACCTAACCTGCACATCTTTTGTATAATAAGGGACAGTTTTATCATGGCCAATCTACCTAACCTCTGCATCTTTGCAAAGCATCCTCCTCAAATTTGGCTGCCCGCAGAAATTCATCACCATTCTCCACCTGCTCCACAATGACATGCAAGTTGTGACCCTCACCAACCGAGCCAACACAGACCCAATACGTGTGCAAACTGGGGTCAGACATGGCTGTGTCATTGCACCAACGTACTCCTCCATCTTCCTCATAGCAACACTCCACCCCGTCACTCAGAAGCTCTCCGCTGGAGTGGAACTAAACTACCGAATAAGCGGGAGACTGTTCAACCTCCAATGCCTCCAGGCCAGAACCAAGACCCCCACTGTAATCGAGCTGCAGTACGCAGACGATGCCTGTGTGTGCACAGAGGCTGAACTACAAACCATTGTCGATGCATTCACCGAGGCATGTGAGAGAATGTGCCTCAGACTAAACTTCCGAAAAACAAAGGTTCTCTACAAGCCCACTCCTGCCACACAAAGCTGCCCCCCGACCACCAAGATCCACGGTGAGTCCCTGGACAACGTGGATCATTTCCCATATCTCGGGATCCTCCTCTCGGTGCGAGCAGACATTGACGACAAAATCCAACATCGGCTGAATCAATGGTTTCATGGCTGGGACAATACAATGCTATGACACTCAAAACCCTCAAAGCATCCAACCAACTGAACAGACACGCTGGCCACATTTACAATAGGTCTTCCTTGCATCTGATTGGAGGGAGCTTTTCAATGGGTGTACTCTCTTCTACCCTCAGTGTCACCTCCTTTACCTCACGGTTAACTGAGATCAATTGCAGCTCTTCGCAACTGCTGAACCCCAGGATAACAGGACTATCTGTTTCAGTGATGTATGCCTCTCTGATTTGGGTTTTTCCTCATGGTCCAATCACAACTCCTCTGTTTACTGTGAGCATAACGGTGTTCAGAGCACCTTATCTTTTAGAACCTTTTTCTTCCAAGTTTTCAGGCAAGACCTTGTGGTATACTCTGAGCAGGGTGATGTTGCTCTGCACTCCGGAATCAATATTCACCTTCAGAGTTATTGTTCTGGGCTTTTCTCTCACCCTCTCAATGGTTGTGTGAATTATTTTTCCATGTGAACAGTCACATCCAGCCACTTCCTGCAGTGGTATGCTTCCTACGTCTACCATGTATCATAATATACACACAAATATATGATGGTGCACAGACAGACAGTGAGTGACACAAAGGATGACAAATGAACATACAGAACACAGCAGCCAATCACCAATCAGGACACGGCCACTATATAACCAGGGGGCACTAGTTTTCCCGCTCTCTTGGGATGCAGCCTCTGAGACAGTCAGAGCCTGTGAGCAACAACTAGAACATCCACCATGTGGTAGTAAGATAGTCTGGTCAGGTTAGCCTCAGGTCTCCAGTCAACTCAGCACAGTGTCAACCCACAGTTCAAGCATGTTTAATAGTTAAGAGTTTAATAAAATAGAGTTGCATCTCTTCAAGTATTGGAACCTGTCTCTCTCTCTCTGCTACAGTAAACGCAGTCCTCGCGGACCCAGCTTACCCAACACATCACCATGTTCTCAGACTCACCGTCATCTTCCAGGGTACGGATATTTTAGTTTCTTTTTCTGTCCATTTGTCCAGTTGTTCCGGCTCTGGTGCCTCAGTTTGCCGCCTTCCTTTTGTGTTCCGTGCATTTTCTTTCCCCCCAATGATTGGCCTTTCCGTAAACTCTGCAGATTAATCTATATGTGGGACTTTGCATCTCTTTGTGAATTCATGTGGTCATCCACAGCTCCGAAACGTCTTTCTCACTGTTTGGTGAACCTTCTTTTCTTGTTATTGCCTTTCTCATGGCTCAACCTGAAGCTAGCCGTTTGGGTAGTCAGTCTTTATCTGCCTGCTCGTGGCTTTGTGTGCTCTGGCAGTGCCTTACAGCCTGTGATAGTGTGAGCTTGTCCTGCCTGATTAGAGCTTTCTGTATTTTGGAGTGTGCTGAACACGAATTAGTTGGTCTTTTTTGCGTGGTTATTATTGAATTTATAATCGGGCTAGAAAGTTGTCAATTGCCTTGGCCAATTCATGTCCGAGACCTTTGAATTCATACCGGTGGATCCAATGAATCGATTTTGGCTGGAGATAGGTGCGGCATTTATCAGGAAGATGTGCCTGGGTCCTTGCTGTCCTCTTCAGTAGGTTCCTGGCTGTTACGTAAATTCAATCCCACATCTATTGCCTACAATGCGATTCATTCAGATTTTCCTCTGACACTAATGTCAGTTGATTTTCTAAATCAACACTTAATTAATTTAAAATGGTTTTGGTTTACTCACAGATAAAATTATGAGGGATGGAGATGGAGTAGATAGTGTTATATTCTTAAATTGCTGCAGCAAAGGGAAAACGTGTGGAGGTGCCACACACTTGGATTTTTACAAAACGCAATGTGAGGTTTATTCAGGAGATGTTGCTCATACAAGTCTAAGAGGAGAACGATGACACTGTGGTTAGCACTGCTGCCTCACAGCACCAGGGGCCCGGGTTTAATTCCATCCTTGGGTGACTGCCTGTGTGGAGTTTTCACTTTCTCCACGTGTCTGCGTGGGTTTCCTCTGGGTGCTGTGGTTTCTTCTCACAGTCCAAAGATGTGCAGGTTAGGTGGATTGGCCATGATAAATTGCTCCTTATTGTCCAAAGATGTGCAGGTTAGGTGGGGTTATGGGGATAGGGCAGGGGAGTGGGCCTAGATGGGTGCTCTTTCAGAGGGTCGGTGCAGACTCGATGGGCCAAATAGCCTCCTTCTGCACTGCAGGAATTCTATGGTTCTATTTTTTGGTAAAGCTTGGGCAAACACTCTGATGGTGGCACTACAGATCACATGATGTTCGACCAGCAGTGATGTACTACTTAAATACGCAACACACCTCTCCCTTCACATCTTTAGTCCAAATGCAACTTTTCTTTTGAACAACAGACCAATTAAACATTAAATACTTTACTTTGCACCTTTTATTTTTTGCATAACAACAATTTATTAAAACAGTCTCTCAGGTGGCCGTCTATTCCTTTTGGGTTGTATTCGATGTTCTGGAACCTGGTTATTCGTGACCTTGGAAGTGTCTTGTTTTTCTCCTGTTGGTAATACTTCCTGTGAAGTTACCTCAGTGTCCGTCTCCAGTGGTGTTGATGATTCCTCAGAAACAGAACCTGAAATTACCTCTGTGTTTTGGCCCCTGTTCAGATGTATCTCTGTTCAGGTTTTCCGATGGAAATATTTCTTGGGAAGTTTCAGCGATTTCACTTCATGGAGCTAGTAGTTGGTCAGTATCAAACTCTCTCATCATCCGTCTGCACAGTGTAAGATATTGGACATGTTTTTGCCGGGATCACTGCAGGTACCCATTTCTTATTTATAGTGTAGCTTCTAGCTAGCACTCGCTCTCCTTGAATAAATACTTTCTTTTTAGAGTTTTGTTCCGTCTCAGCAATCTGTTCTTGTTGTCATGTGACGATCTCTGAAAGATCAGGTGGTATCAAAAGGTCAAACCTGGTTCTTCGCTTTCTTTTGAAAAGCTGGTGAACTCTGTGTCATTGTGTCAGCTGTGTTTCAGTATATCAAGAAGTTATTTACTTTTCTTGACAATGTACCATGGTCCTGCGATGCCTTGATTAAATGTTTAAGTGACTGTATGAATCGCTTGGCAAATTCATTTGTGAAAGTTGGCATAGAGCCGACTTCATGTGTTGTATACCATTTCCTTTTAAGCAGTCTTTGAACTCCTTGCAGCTGAACTGTGTTCCATTGTCACTTATGACCTTCTGCGGTCTATCAAATCTCACAAATATTTTATCCAACTTCTAAATAGTTTGTTTTGCTATCGTGGATTTCATAATCACGACTTCCGTAGAATGTGCTAGGAACATGTGTCCCTCAATTGTGTAAGGGCCCTACATATTGATTCCCTTAGTTCCTAATACCTTTCTTTTGTCTTTATCATTTTTGGTCCATGGATCATTAATAGAGACATACCTTTAAATCGAGCAGAGGAACTCAAAGTGTCTAAACAGTACACTGTGTTATAAAGTTTTGTGTTTTGGGCAGAAGAATCCAGACTTTATGGCACCCAAGAGATTAGAGGGGTTCATTTTGATTGGTTGGCTGGTGGCCAATGGATTGGCCAGGGACAGTATTCTGCCCGGCAACCAACGATTGGTTCCTGTCAGGTAGGTTTTTTTTTGAGAGAACCCGAGAGAAGCCACTGGACCCTTAAGGTGGAAGCAGCTCTCTCTCTCTGCTCTGCTGTCTACTGTCGTTCATTGCCATAACCTTCCCCATCACTGGATCAATTCTTGTGTTTAACTGTACTTGAATTGAAGTCACAGGTACATTATCCGCCTGTGCGAAATACAAGATGTTGACAAAATTGTCTTCAGGTTTTTACTTGATTTATAACGGCAATCTTGACAAATCATCAGCATTCACATGTTGCTCCGATTTATAGTTTTGAATATCGTAGGTGTGTGCCAATCAAATCAAAGACCATCTCTGTAACCTACTAACCTACTAGCTGCTAAAGAATGAATACCTTTATACGGCCCGAAGGTTATCGTCAAGTGTCGGTGATCTGTCAAGAGTGTAAAATGACGTCCAGAAAGATAGTGATGATGCCTCCTTACTCTGAATAAGCCTCTCTTTCCAGCAGAGCGTAATTCATTTCTGCGCTAGTCAGGGTTTGTGAAGCGAGTGTTCTCAGTAGTTTCTCTCAGAAGGGTGTTATGTGTAAGACAACGGCACAAACCCCGTAGGGTGATGCATCATAGGCAATCTGTAACTTCAGTTTGAGATTGTAGTGAACTAATAGCTCTTAATTGTTTCAGGCTTTTTTAAAAACCTCTTTATATGCACTTTTGTATTCTTTTGTCCAGTGCCATACCTGTTTGGCACATAACAAAGTGTGTAATAGCTTCAGCAGCATGACTACATTTGGAACAAATTTACTGCAATAGTTCGCAGCAAACTACCTAGCCTTCAGGAGAACAGCGACCACAGCGCAACACAACCCTGCCACGGCAACCTCTGCAAGACATGCTGGATTATCAACGTGGATACTACCATCACACATGAGAACACCACACACCAGGGACACAGTACATACTCATGGGACTCGCAACATTGTCTCCCTCATATGCTGCAGAAAATAATGTCCCGAGGTGTGGTACATCGGCGAGACCATGCAGACACTACGACAATGGGTGAACGGACACTGCGCAACAATCGCCAGGCCAAACCCTTCCAGTCGGAGAACACTTCAGCAGTCAAGAGCATTCAGCCTCCAGTCTTCGAGTAAACATTCTCCAAGGCGGCTTTCAAGACACGGGACAACACAGAATCGCCGAGCAGAAAGTGGTAGCCAAATTCAGCACGCATGAGGATGGCCTCAGCCAGGATCTCGGGTTCATGTCACATGGCATGTAACCCCCACCATACTGCTGGGGTTTGCAGAATCCAGTAACTGTCCTGACTTGAGGCAATTTACACTCCGATTTCCTGTAATTATCACTCACTCCACTCACACTATTTGTTCCTGTAAAGATTTGTTTACCTGTAAAGACTCGCATTCCAACCATTCTTCACAATCCAATCTGTAATTATCTTACAATTGTGCCCCTCCTATATATGTTGTGATTGTGAACCGGCCTCCACTTCACCTGATGAAGGAGCAGCACTTTGAAAGCTTGTGATTTCAAATAAACCTGTTGGACTTTAACCTGGTGTTGTGAGATTTCTTACTGTAACCTAAGTAGTTTTTGGATGTCTTGAAATAGTTACACTTTTCCTTTTTAACTCTGAGATTATGGTTTTGTAGACGTCCAGTGTAACTTCTAAATTCTTCAAGTGCACTTGTTCACTTGGTCCAGTGATGAGGATGTTGTCCAGATAACATTGCACAGCATTTACACCAACAAAACAGAACATAGTGGACAACCTCAGCAGGTTTGACAGCATCTGTGGAGAGAGAACGTTTCAAGTCTGGATGACTCTTTGTCAAAGTTGGAGAGAACTGGAAATGGAGTCAGGTTTATACTGTATTTGTGTGTTGGGGGGGGGGGGGGGGGGGCATAGAATGGTGGGGCTGGACAGGTGGCCAGCGATAAATGGAGACTGACAACGATGTCGAGGATAAAGACAAAAGGAATGTAGATGGGGCTGATTAAGGCTAAGAAGGCTGCTGATAGTGGCACATAAAGAGATTAGAATGTGTGAATGGCAGAACAAAGGTGAGCAGTGTGTCAAAGGGCAACTAGGAATATTTGGCCCAAGTGAAGTGAGGATAGAGGAGGGAACAATGGTGAGGGGAAAACTATTCAATGGAAGAAATACACACCATTTAGCCCATTCCAAATTTTGTCCATGGATCTCTGAAATAGAGTAGGTGCAGATGTTATCCCAAATGAAAGTCTCCTGTCGTGGAACAAACCTTTGTGCATCATGATAGCGAGCAGCGGTTGTGATTTGCAGCCACATTCATTGGTAAATATGCCTGTGATAGATCTCCAGAAAGTTCAGCAAGTAAGTCTTCAATCATTGTCAGTGGATAGTGATTTGCGCACAATACCGGGTTTATAGTTGTCTTAAAATCTCCACATATCCTTACTAGCCATTTTGCTTTAGTACAGGGACCATTGAGGTAGCCCAATCGTTTGTCATACCTGTTTCAATGACGCCTGTTTGGACTAGTTTTTCTAGCTTTTCTTTGACTTTTGGCCTGATGGTGTATGGTACGGTCCTAGCTTTGTGAAATTTTGGTGTACTGTTTGGTTTAATTTTGAATTGGACTTCAACTCCTGTCACTGAGCCCAGTGAGTTTTCAAATACCTTTTCATATTTTTCCAGAAGTGGCCATTCTTTGAATCAACCAGTTGATTCATCGCTCCCCAGTTGAGTTTAATTTTCCCCAACTGTGCTCGACCAAATAAAGCGGGAAAGTTCCCCCGGATAACATGGAGAGGCAACTCCGCTGTTTGTCCATTCACCTCCACTTTTACCGTATTGTATCCTTTTAGTGGTATGACCTAGCCTGTGTACGTCCATTAACTAGTGGGCTTTGATGTTTTATTTTTCTTACAGATCTCCAGTATTGGGGAAGTTTGCCATGTCCAGGGTACTTTGGCAATATAGTCCTTTTCCCCATGGTTCTTAAACTTGTTTTCTCTACTCCAGCATTCCTCATTTGAGTGTCCAACTTGCGCACATCAATAGCATGGTTGTACTCTTGCAGGGTTGTGTTTGTCCGTCTCCGTCTTGTGGACCTTCGCTCGAGCTCCTATCTGTGAAATCTCTTTTGCTGCTAGCTCCATTGACGTGGTAATTTCTACAACCGAGTTAAGAGTGAAGGTGCTTTCAGTCAGCAGCTTTCTCTGAATAGCTTTGTAATGGAGTCCACATACCAGCCTATCACAAAAGGTGTCATCTAGTGTTGCACCGAACTTGCAGTATTTTGCTAACCCCTGGTCAATGACATAGGTTTGAGGTAAGGGGCAGGAGATTTAGAGAGATTGGAGGAAAAACATTTTCACCCAGAGTGGGTTGGAATCTAGAACTCATTGCCTGAAAGGGTGGTAGAGGCAGGAACCCTCACAACAGTTAAGAAGATTTTAGGTGACCATAGCATACAAGGCTACGGACCGAGTGCTGGAAAATGGGATTAGATTAGATGAGATGAAATGAAATGAAAATCGCTTATTGTCACAAGAGGGCTTCAAATTAAGTTACTATGAAAAGCCCCTAGTCGTCACATTCCGGCACCTGTTCGGGGAAGCCGGTACGGGAATTGAACCCGCGCTGCTGGCCTGCCTTGGTCTGCTTTAAAAGCCAGCTATTTAGCCCTGTGCTAAACCAGCCACTAAGTGGTTGATGGCTGGCACAGCCAAGATGGGATGAAGGACCTCTTATTGTGCTGTAAAACTCATGTCTCTATGACATATGCTGCCACTGTGCTATATGTTCTTATTACTGTTTGTTTCCCTGAGGTTGCTAATAATTACACTTTAAGCTTGGAAAGATGAGAGCACTTTATGTTTAAGATTGGCCATGCTGCCTTCTACCAAGGATGGACCGGTTTGGACTGGTTCTGTTACATGACTCTTTAGTATAGCTATGAAAATTGGCCCCTGAGTTACTAACATGTAATAGTTAGTCCCCAGCTAATAATTCCTAACTCTTTATGGCTATTTACAGATAATACAACAATATGTAACACAGAGAATGCCCTCACTCAGGTCCTCCATCAGCACTTTGAGTGATACCCGCACCCTGTAAACTCTTTGTGAGGGCAGGAGGTTGTGAGATTGGTGCAGTCTGCAATTTTGTTGCCTCACATGACACACCTATTCCTTCAAATCATCCAAGAGTATTAATGTGTAGGCCTTTGCAATCCTTCCACTACCTCCACGTGCAGAGAGAGGGTGGGAGATTACAAAAATCTATCCTTTCCTCTGGATCCACCTTCCACCTTACTGGAGAGGATTCTATCCTTGGCTCAGCCTGGCAGGGGGTCTATCTCAGGCCCACATGGCCACATTCTCTCATCTGGGAGAGGGGGAAATGGGAGAGCAAACTGGACACTAGCGAGGTTTGGAGAGAGGCCCTATACGGGGTCAACTCCACGTCCTCATGTGCCTGGTTGAGCCTAATTCAGTTCAAAGTGCTACATGGGACACACTTGACCAAGGCAAGGATGAGCGGGTTCTTCCCGAATGTTGAGAACAGATGTAACAGCTGTTCGCTTGTCCCCACAGATTGGTCCCGCCCCAGACTCGCCAGCTTCTGGGCTTTCTTTTTTAACATTATGCCTAATATTCTCCGAATGGAATTACAGCCATGTCCGCTGGTGGGCATATTTGGGGTTTGCGTCTCTCTGGCAGTTCACTCTGCGGCAAAGGTAGTCGTTATCGCCTTTGATAGCCCGGAGGCGGATACTGCTTGGTTGGAGGTCTCCCGCTCAGCCTCGGGCGTCTGGCTGGTTAGCGGACTTAATGTCCTTTTTGCATTTGGAGAAAATTAAATTTACCATCAGGGGTTCTGTTGAGAAATTCTATCTGAGCTGGCAACTGTTTATCTCCTTTTTCAAATCTCTGGACACCGTCCGCTGTTCGGGATTTTTGGGACAGAGATTAAGCTTTTACTTTGTTTTGTTTGTATATTGGAAAGAGTTTCTTGGACTGGGGATGCGAGTTGATCTCTAGATTTTGGGATAGATTTTTTTTCTTCTGCTGAACACTTGTAATTTCAATCTCAGGATTTTTTGTAATTGTTTCTCAACATTATTTTTTTCAAACTTAAAGTGCCCAATTTTTTCAAATAAGGGGCAATTTAGCATGGCCAATCCACCGACCCTCAACATCTTTGGGTTGTGGGGTTGAGACCCACGCAGACACGGGGAGAATGTGCAAACATTTACACAGTTAGTGACCTGGGGCTGGGATCGTACCCGGGTCCTCGGCGCAGTGAGGCACCACTGTGTGACTCATTTATGAACATTATTTTTGCGTGTTTCTCAAATTTGTTTTTAAAAAAACATTTTAAAATCGAGGCTTCACAGGACGGGCCTCAGGCAATGGCCTGAAGCCATGGATAATCAGCGCAGCATACTCCTAGAGTATTCACAATCTGGTGCCGCTCCCGATATGGGCGTCAAACGGATTCTCCGCCCCATCGCCGAATGGGATTTCGGAGTCGGGAAGTGGAGAATCCTGCCCCTTATCTCATAATGCAGTTGTGCACCTTCCTACGCACACTATTTGCTACAATTCTCAACATAACAATCGATGTTAATGCCCCCAGGAGGGCATTAGCTTTGAGGAGCGGTTGAATAAACTCGGTTTGTTCTCACTGGAACGACGGAGGTTGAGGGGCGACCTGATAGAGGTCTACAAAATTATGAGGGGCATAGACAGAGTGGATAGTCAGAGGCTTTTCCCTGGGGTAGAGGGGTCAATTACTAGGGGGCATAGGTTTAAGGTGAGAGGGGCAAGGTTTAGAGTAGATGTACGAGGCAAGTTTTTTTACACAGAGGGTAGTGGGTGCCTGGAACTCGCTGCTGGAGGAGATGGTGGAAGCAGGGACAATAGTGACATTTAAGGGGCATCTTGACAAATACATGAATAGGATGGGAATAGAGGGATACGGACCCAGGAATTGTAGGAGATTGTAGTTTAGTCAGGCAGCATCGTCGGCACGGGCTTGGAGGGCCGAAGGGCCTGTTCCTGAGCTGTACTTTTCTTTGTTCTTTGTTTGACGTCTGGGCAAGCAGACCAATGGTACGGAACTGAGAACATTGGCTATAGCTTCTCTCAGAGGATTATCATTGTTGTCATATAATCTGCATGAAGTCCTCTCCCTGATGAATAAATATCTTTGCACAGCTTAGAAAACATTGGTTCTACATTCTTTCCCGTGTTTTTAATCAATTCTGTAAGTGTTTCATCTATTCCAGCCGCTTTTCCAGTTTTGTCTTCTTTGTTCCTGTTCTTATCTCACTCTCTAGTATTCCTGGCCCAATGAAATCCATGCCAACATTACTCTCTTCCAGCTCAATGATTTCGGGTTTTATTTTAATGTTTTGCCAGCCAGATCAATCGTGTGAGGTCGGCTACTGGTATCATTGTACCATGTCACAGCATTCATGTTGATGGAGGGCAGTGACGAACCACCATTGAAAATAATCGAACCATCTCAGGATAGCACCAGCACAAAGAACAACCAAGACCACAGACAGGAGCCTATCAAAGGACAGGTGGTGTCATGCTCAACAAGGGCGGCAGTAAGGTCTCCCAGACCGCCATCCAGTGGCAACCTCATGAAAGAAGCTTGTCAACATCCAAAGAATAATGATGTGGAATAAACAAACAATGAGCCCGAAAGGCAGTTAGAGAATCGGACGAAGGAAATGGAAAAGGAGAAATGAAACACCCTTGGGTTATGTGAAGCAAAGTGGACAGGAGAAGGGGGCTTTACACATGCAGCAATGAGAATGATACACTCGGGAGGAGAAGAAAATGTGTGGCGATATGTCTGTAAGCAATGTCATAGACTTCATAGAACTTACAGTGCAGAAGGAGCCACCTGGCCTATCGAGTTTGCGCTGGCTCCCGGAAAGAGGACCCCACCCAAGCCCACCCCATCCGCGCAACCCAGCAACCACACCTAACCTTTTTGGAGACTAAGGACAATTTACCATGGCCGATCCACCTAACCTGCACATCTTTGGACTGTGGGAGGAAACCGGAGCACCCGGAGGAAACCCACACAGACACGGGGAGAACGTGGAGACTCCACACAGACAGTGAACCAAGCTGGAATTGAACCTGGGACCCTGGAGCTGCAAAGCAACTGTGCTAACCACTGTGCTACCCTTGCGGTATCAAGTCAGTGGTCATGTGACCAGGGGCTCCAATATAAGGGGGAGGGGGGCACATCCGGCCATCAAAAGATGGTTGTAAGAGATGGTAGTGAGACATACAGGTGAACAGCTGTGTTGGGTGTAGTTCCAGAGGAGTACAAAGAAACTCCATGATAACTTGCTCTGTAACAGATCACTATCTTACCACGTGTGATTCACTAAAGATCCTGGTTTGGACAGGTCGATGTGTTTGGTGGATTCCTTTGCAAGACATCGAAGCCCAAACGCAACAAAAGGAACATGGTATAGCGATAATGCAAGACAAGGAAGTTGTTAACTGTGCCAGTGAAGTAAACGGAAGCCAGACAGACTAAGATGAATGAAACCATCATTTAGGTATCTATACCCACAAGCGAACATCCAGTCAAGGAAGTTGATGAAAAGTACAATAGAATTGAAGAACTAATCGAACAAGGATGTTGGAAAGAACTATGATGTGGATTCACCTGAGGAAGGAGCAGTGCTCCGAAAGCTAGTGATTCGAAACAAACCTGTTGGACTTTAACCTGATGTTGTAAGACTTCTTCCTGGAAAGAACTATGTGATTGTTATGGGAGATTGGAACACTATTGTTGTAGAAGGAAGTAGGACCAGATGGACTTGGAAAACTAAATGAGTGAGGCCAAAACCTGGTAGATTTTTGCAGAACAATGGAACTCAAGATAACAAACACGTACTTTGGGCATCTGAAAAGAACTCGATAGACACAAAAAATGTTTGCTGATATAGGAAGCTTTCAAGTGGACTGTATAATGATGAGACAAAGATACAAGAAAGGTGGAAAGAATCCAAGAGTTCAGCACGCCCATACTCAAGTCATAATCCTGCAAAAACGGAGTCAGTCATCTAACTGAAGAAGGTGGAATAACGTGGGAAACAGTAGAATCTGGAGAGGTGGAAAGAACTAATGAAGAGTTTGTAAATGAGGTAAACGAAGCACCAGCCAGAAAATTAAAGATGCCACCACATGAATGAACAATGGAAACAGTTGAAGAATCTATCGATGAAGGAAGGACAAACAGCATAGGGTTTATAACAGGACAAAAAGATCAAGAAACCACGGTTTACAACTGCGTTGTTGTAAAAGATAGAAGAAAGAGGAAAATGGAAAAATATCAAGAAGGCAAGCTGAAATACAGACACTTGAAGAATGAGTTAGGGAGAGAAACAAAAGGGGCATGAGAACAATGGTTAAAAGAGCAGCATGATGCACTCGAACAATTGGACTGATGAGGAAGGGTAGACCTGATGCACGAGGACTGAAAACAGCAATGGAGAATTACGAAGGTGAAAGAAGAAAAATACAGAAGGAGCATATTGAAGAACTCAATACAACTTTAGAATAGTAAATGGAAATGAAGGCCTTTATGCCAGGATGAGGTGATGTACTGTGCACAGCCTATAACCACATTCAATTTCCTGTGTTTCAACACTGCTGCTTGCCTATTTGATGTTTGCTATGCCCCGGTCCCTCTTCCCAATTATCTCCCCTCCCTCCCTTCCTGAACACAATAATGACTCATAGAGAAAGGATGGTTCCTTGGCAGTCTCACCCAAGTAACCAGTCAGCCCATTTATTTCAGTTTGCAGTGTTCCCTCGAAACAAGACCCTTGTTGGAGGTGGAAAAGATCGAGAGGTAACGCTGCCCATACAGGATCAGCCTTAAAGTAGGACCAAGGACTGCAGGGATTTCCCACCAAGTGGAGATCACTTCAGTAAATGGTCCAGATCTGAATAACTGCTTCTGAAGCCGCAGTGACATATGTCCATTGCCAGGGTAACAAGAAAAACTCTCGATTGGTGTCAATCGATCAAGAAGGCCAAGTTTTAACTTGTCATTCACTGATAGATCAAAACTCATATTTTTTTTTATTTAGAAAGAAATATATATAAAATAACACACACATTCGTGTAGCGATTGACGGGGAATTAAAAGCAGGAATGTTCAACAGATGGGATGGGATGCTTGTAACTAAAGCCCTACCAGCTGTGTGTTGAGATTGTTTTGGCAGCCGTTCCACTTACTGGGCCAGACTACTGCAGGAAAGGGTTGAAACTGCGAGACTGAAGGCCCTATGTCACACCCTGTCATTTTAAATTAAGTTATGCAATGTGAAGGTCTGCACTAATTTTCTTGTAGTTATGCTGTGGGCTGAGGACATAATGAAGAGGAAAGCATAATTGGGCCAAGCTGTTGATTGCGATAATGACTGCTGTCTGAACGGACAGACACAGCCTCGTTTGATCAAGTGTCTACCCAGGCGTGACGGTGCAGTAGCAACCGGCCCCATTAGAAAATCTTTCAAAACAATTTCTGTAACCTCCCCATGACCTACTGACTCTGGCCAGCCAGATGCTGACCTTGAGTGACAGACCTTGTCTGAACTGAAGCACAACAAACTTCTTCACCCCCCCCCCCCACCCCTGCCACCACCCCACCCCCTCTCGCCCAACCCCACCCCCATCTCTTTTGTTCAGTCTGAGAACACTTGGATTAACTCTTTCTGGACCGGCTGGAGTGCTGCTCTGCCATTTGCTTCACACAGCTTTCTCCAGTAACCTTTACCGACTTCAAAGCTACGAGACTTCGTGGGATGGACGGCATGGGCCACTAGCGGGAGGCCCATCCTTTTTGGTTTGTGGCCATTCGATGAATTTTGGTGTCAAAGAGCAGGAACGATCTCTTTAATTAGCCCTAATTCTATCCTCTCTCACCTCCTGATCCATCCCTGGGTGCAGTTCGACCAGCTTTAAACGCAGAGCCGTTTGTCGTACGTTCGCCTCGAGATTAAGAGGCCACAAGTCACCTGATTAAAGGGAACTAATTGGAAGCGAAGGATGGCATCAGAACCAGATCCTTCTCTTCCTCAATATCCACACATCCCTGTTTCCCAGCAACTGTCACTCGTGAGCAGAAAGGCGAGTCCCAACTGATTTTCAAATCATTTCCAAGTCTCCTGATTTAGGGAATTTTCTTTGAACAATATTTCTGATTTGAATTTCTCAAATGAATCGCAGCGGCTAAAACAAGTTCTACGCATCTTGGGATGACCCTGGAGAGAGAGCATGAGGTGTTC
Organism: Scyliorhinus torazame; assembly: GCF_047496885.1. Classification (NCBI taxonomy): domain Eukaryota; kingdom Metazoa; phylum Chordata; class Chondrichthyes; order Carcharhiniformes; family Scyliorhinidae; genus Scyliorhinus; species Scyliorhinus torazame. Next base: position 26,017,656 of record NC_092723.1, on the reverse strand, counting down.
ACGGTGCAACATTGAGGCCTTCCATGCTCGGTGGGCACCCCAGGGGCTGGATTTCTTTGTAGACCCTCTTAATCGCATTTTGATTTGATGACTGTCAAGATTCCGTTGCTCTTTGTTTTTTTTGGGCAGTGGCCCTACCAGGAGCGACCCTTTTTAATTTGTTCCTCAGTTTGTTTCAGTTAGTATATTAAGCCGATTGGATCCTATAAAAGTTCAAAATGTTATGTTACGCATCTTTCCCTCTCTTAACTCAGGATCAATGATTAAAACAAATCAATTATACAGTGATCAGCTAACTCAGAGCATCACAGATCATCAATCATTCTCTGCATTGCTCAGCAATACACCAGATAGCCGGTTCAAAGAGGCACTGTGTCAAACCCAGACCAACTGCAGAAACCACCAGCTCATGGGATCTTCCGGTGCAGAAGGAGACTACTTGATCCATCATGTCTCAAACTCTGTGACGGATTGGCTGAATAATATAGGTTGACAGGTTTTTAGAGAAGGCTACCCAGAGGGGAACATTCGCTCCCCAAATCATTGCAATCCGTGATTCGATTTGCCACTAGTCCCTTGTAATCCAAATGGAATGTTTGCTAAAATCTGCAGGAATGTAACACTCCAGCAGAGTGCTTTGTGCGGTTTCAGTGCGATATGTATGGACATTCTCCATGTGGCCAGGCTTTCCCTATTGCCCCCGGTTTGTTATTCTCTATTTTATCCAAGAGGCAGTGATAAGCGGCCGTCGCATTTTTTTTACCTGCTCCTTCCAATTCAATCGATCAATATGATGATTATTTGCAGGTGTCCCTGGAACAATGTAATCGTTCAGAAATGGGGAATAGTTTTCACTGCTCCTCCTGTTGCGCGTGTTTATGATTAGTAGCTCTGACATAATTAAATGCAGAAGCTGGCGAATCAGTGCTAAGGCTACTTGTGCACTCGCTCGGTGATCCTGCACTGACCCACAGGTGTCCAAACACTAAGCGAACACAGTCAGTGTCTCGGAGCAGTCACCGTGCTGCGCACAGGATCATGGATGGTGCTGATCTTTTATTTGACTGCAGGGACAGAAAGGCAGATGTCTCCGTCAGCCCAGAGTGTGATGTTTCTAATTTGGCGCAGAAGGTTTCAAGACAACTGGAATTCAAACTAAACTTTCTTTTATTCCCTATCGACCTGTCACCTCTGCAAGTCTCATACATTGTAGGTGAGGGGAAGCAGCCGGCAGGAGTTCATTCACTGACCACCTTTTCAAAGAGACTGCTGAGGAGGGAGTTCAGGGCGTCAGGTCACACAGGGCCAATGACAAACACTAAAGAGCAGAACTGCAGACAGAGTTAAGCACTTATTTTCTTAAATTCAGACCCAGATGAGGGGGACATTGCATGCAAAGAGCTGGCCATCAACCAAAATCTTCCAACATCAACAGCATATGTTGGAAAATTGCAGCAACGCTCTCTGAATATACTTGAAACACAGAATAGCCTGGAACTCATTTCCCTGGCTATGGGGTGACCTAGGCCTTGAAATTTGTGACAGGGTTTGATAGGGTAGAGAGGTAAAGAACAAAGACACAGATAAAACCCAGACAATTTGGAGAAAATATATCTGTGAAATTCCTCTCCAATGCCCTTAAACAATTGGAAAACTGGTCCAGGAGATCATACTGGCTTGATAATTCTATACAGTACCCAGCTTGTGGTAAGAGATGATTTCTGTCCCAGCCAGAAACGGGTCCAGCTCTCGATTGAAGAATTTTGGCGAATCAGTGTCCACCATACGGGACAGCAGCCTATTCCAGAGATTCATTATTTTCTGGGAAAAAGAACCACCTCCTGACATCCAATCTCCATCTGACCGTAAACAACTTAAAAGGATGACGCCCTGCTCCTCCTTAACCTGTTTAATTGGAACAAATTAGTGACTGGAACGCAAATCTACTTCCTCCACCATCTTAGAAATCTCAATCAGATCAAAGTGTCACGACACCCTGGACGAGTGCACGGTCAACTTCCTGCCCCACTCGTCCCGGAGCCTCAACACGAGTGAATCGACCAATAATTCTTATAAACGTGCCTGAAATTTTTGGCCCTTGGCGGTCCAGTAATTACAGTCACCAGGTTTGTAAGTTCAAACACAATTACTGTTTATTTGTAACAAGAACAAATATGAAATAAGCAGTAAATACGGTTGCTGAATGACAAGTTAATAAATACCTGACTCCTGCTTTAACTGTCCTATCCTCTATCCAATCACACATTAGACAGACAAAGACAGAGGGGTGGAAAGGGGTAAGGTAATAAGGATTAAGGTCAAAGGTAAGAGTCCTTGCTTCAGATGATAAGTTCCTTAGTGCACTTTCTTTACAGTATGAGTATGAATTAAAGTCTCTGGTTTACTGCCTGTAATGATCTTCCTTGCAGTTAGTATCTTACTCATAGCTTTTCCAGGAGAGCACCTTGGCTACATATCAGCCTGTTCTGCAGAAAGGGTTTTCAGATTCTGGTCTCTGCTTGCATAAGCTTTTTCTTTTTTTTAAATAAATTGAGAGTACACAATTCATTTTTCCAGTTAAGGGGCAATTTAGCGTGGCCAATCCACCTACCCTGCACATCTTTGGGTTGTTGGGGCGAGACCCACGCAAACACGGGGAGAATGTGCAAACTCCACACGGACAGTGACCCAGAGCCGGGATCGAACCTGGGACCTCGGCACCATGAGGCAGCAGATCTATGCATCAGCTTTTTCTGCAGAGAGAGCTGGTTCCCACAGTGACCTTTTGATGAGAATTCGCTGGTTACACCTGGAGAAAACAGAGTGGGAAAAAGAGAGGTCGTTCTCCCTTAGCTGCCAAAGTGAAACTGTAAGCTCTTTAGGTCTCTGAACTATTTCAGTGGGAACAAGAGGGAAACAGGAAGGGCACTGACAAGAACCTCGTAAGAGACCTCTCGTGAGATTCGCAATGCTCGAATCGTCTCGCAAGGTTCAACAGAATGTTGCGAGTGTCGCGATCTGAATGTCGCTCACGCTGGGTGAGATCCAGGTGTGCATGTTTGGATGAGCCATTGGGCTCATTTGAAGATATGCCCGCCGGATTCAGCCAGGGCCCGGGATTCACCGGCTGTGCATTGGAGACTTCGCCGATCAGTCCTGGCCCACACGAACAGGGACTAGTTGCAAAAGCACCTGGGGGATCTCCCAGGCTATTGGAGACCCCTGGGTGGTCGGGGACTGGGCAGGCCAAGGTGGCATCCTGGCACTCCCCTTGGGACCTGGGTACCTTGACACTGCCACCTAGGTACCCTGACAGTGTCACCATGGGCACCTCTTGCCAGGGTGTCTGGGTGGTACTGCCAGGGTGCCTTGCTGGCAGTGCAAAGGTGCCCAGATGCCAGGTTGGGCCTGGGTGTCCTTTCCCATAAGAGGTGAGGTGAGGGGGGGGGGGATACTCGAGGACCCCAAAAGAGGTAGGTTGGGTGAAGCCCGGAGGCCGTTGAGTGGGGTCGAACGATCGGGGCTGCCTTTAGAAATGACGCCCCAGTCGACGAGTAGCCTTCCTGAGCTGGTCAGCTGACCTCGCCAGTACAGAAAATTATTTAAAGTGGCCTCAATGGGGAGTTCCTCACAAAAGCTCCAAAAAAGCTTGACAAAGTGTTGTTGAATAGAGCGATCTTTCACGGCACTGCAGGTCGATCAGAGGACTTTAACTCAAGTCTGCTGAATCATGCCCCGCCCCCCATCCTGAAAAGAGTTTTCATTTTAGGAAATGGTTTTCATTTTAGGAAATGGTCTAATGACCTTCCACTGACCTCTCCAAAGCTTCAGTATTACTCCATTTGAGGAGACCATAACTGGGCACAACATTCCAACAGAGGGCTGACCAATGCCTTGTACAAGAACAAAATAGCATACCTTGCCTTTCAGTCTTACGAATTCAACAAAATTGCTTATCTGCTCCGGCTATCACTTCACAGTTTGATGGGCCAAATGGCCTCCTGCTGTCCCTAGGTTCCTATCTGCATTAACTACCAACATTTAAAACATCAGTAATATAACATCAGCATTAATTAGAGACATTCAGTATGACTGCAATTGGAATATACATTAACTAACAACATTTCTAATGTTAACTGGCAACATGTGCAACAATTTTATTAGCCAGTAGCCTTTACATCATCTGCATTAACCACCAACACTTAAAGAACGTCTTCATTATCTGGGAACATTTTTAATATCAGTCAGATTATTCTCAATGATCACCAGGATCGATACCTGAAGTGTTCGCTGTGCCTATTCAGGTACAGGTAAAGTATTTTAGTTCAACATATTTATTAATATTCCGGGTTGGTGCTTCAATGGAGTGGCACTTTAACATTGTTAAGGCATTGGCAGGGTTATATGATGGGGCAGCATTCCGTTGGTGTATTGACAGAATTATATAACGTCCTGGTGGTGCCTGGCATGGTGTGCTGACACACTGCTATTTTGGCAAGATAGTGCATCAATGTTTGCGTTCTGATGGTGCATGGCACAGCAATGTTTTAGATCAATAATAGACTATGCAGCAAAAATATTACTGTATATACTGTATTTACAAATCATGTAACCAAGGGCATGGGTTGCGGAGTAAACAACAGGGAGTTAATTGATTGTGAAATATTTTCGGATGTTTTGTGGGTGTGAAAGTATTTCTTGGGGTTCATTTTCCTTATTCAGTCCTATTAGAGAAATTGCTACAAACTAACTGCCCCGTTCCAGTCCAGGTGAAAGGATTATCAACGGCAGGGACACAAACTAGGGTTGTATTCACTGGAATTTGATTAAAGATTTTCAGATATTAATGGGATCAGATAGGACGGAGAGAAAGCATTTGAACTTGTTGAGGAGTCTCGGACTGGGGACACAGTCTAAAGTTAGAGGCAAGCTTTTCAGGAGCGATTTTAGGACATTTCTAGGAAGGTAGAAGTTTGAAACTCTCTTCCACAAATGGCAATTGATACGAGATCAATTGCTAATTTTTTTTTAACAAACAATTTTATTGAGGTATTTTAGGCATACAGAAAAAATGACATTGTTCAGTACAAACACAAAAAGGAGTCAAGACACAAATTACGCATGAAACATAATGCAAACCACGGCTCTGTTCACGCACGGACCTGCCTCAATATCCCCCTACTCTACCCTAGCCCCCCCCCCCCCCCCCCCCCCCCCCCCGACGCTTACTCCTCTGCGAAGAAGACAATAAATGGGCTGCCACCCTTGGGCGAACCCTAGTAGCGAACCTCTCAAGGCGAACTTGACTTTCCCTAGGCCAAGAAAGCTCGCCATGTCCGATAGCCATACCTCAGCCCTCGGGGGCTTTGAGTCCCTCCGTGCTAACAGTATTCGTCGCCGGGCTACCAGGGAAGCAAAGGCCAGAACATCGGCCTCCCTTTCCCTTTCTTCCTGGACTCACGCCATCCCCCATCTCCTCTGTTCCTTTCAAGCATCACCCTCTTCACCCGCGGGGACTTCCCTGCCCATATAAATCCCAGAATAGTTTTATTCAGCCTCTTAAAGAAGGATCGCGGGATAAAGATGGGGAGACACTGAAAAACAAACAAGAACCGTGGAGAATCGTCACCTTAACATTCTGCACCCTCCCTGCCAATGACAGCGGGAGCGCATCCCACCTCCGGACCTCCTCCCTCACTCGTTCCACCAGTCAGGACAGATTGAGCTTATGCAACCCGCCCCAGTCCCGTGCCACCTGAATCCCCAAATATCGGAAACTCTCCCCCACTAGCCTGAACGGCAACGCCTTCAGCCTACTCTCCTGCCCCCTCGCCTGAATTACAAACAACTCGCTCTTAGCCATGTTCAGTTTGTATCCGGAGAACCGGCCAAATTCCTTCAGGGTTGCCATAATACCGTCCATCCCCACCATTGGGTCCGATACATATAACAGCAGATCATCCGCGTATAACGAGACTCTATGTTCCAGTCCCCCCCCCAGACCAGCCCTTTCCAGTCCCTAGAAGCTCTCAGTGCAATTGCCAGCGGCTCTATGGCCAGCGCAAACAGCAGCGGGGAGAGAGGGCAGCCCTGTCTTGTCCCACGGTCAGTCTAAAGTAGTCCGATGTCGTCCTGTTCATCCTTACACTCGCCTCTGGGGCCTGATACAATAGCCTAACCCAGTCGATGAACCCCGCCCCGAACCCGAACCATCCTAATACCTCCCACAAATAATCCCACTCGACCCGGTCAAAAGCCTTTTCAGCATCCATGGCTACCACTGTCTCTACCTCCCTACTCTCCGGGGGCATCATAATCACGTTAAGCAGCCTTCTTAGGTTGGCCACCAGCTGCCTCCCCTTTACAATCCCGGTTTGGTCTTCCACAATTACATCCGGTACACAGTCCTCAATTCTAGTCGCCAAATTCTTGGCCAGTAACTTGGCGTCTACTTTAATCAAAGAGATCGGCCTGTATGACCCACAGGCCTCCGGGTCCTTATCACGTTTCAGAGTGAGCGAGATGGTGGCCTGTGACATCGTCGGGGGTAAACTCCCTCTGTCTCTTGCCTCGTTAAAGGCCCTGAACAGCACCGGCCCCACTATCCCAGCAAATTTTTGTAAAACTCCACCGGATACCTGTCCGGCCCCGGGGCTTTACCCGACTGCATGACCTTCAGGCCCCCCAATACCTCTTCGATCCTGACCAGGGCCCCCAGTCCGTCCATCAACCCCCTCCCCACTCTTGGGAAGGTCGGTCCGTCCAAGAATTGCCTCATCCTCCCCGGTCCCCCGGGTGGATCCGAAGTGTACAGCTTCCTATAAAAGTCCCTAAAGACCTTGGGCGGGATTCTCCGACCCCCCCTCCCCCCCCGACGGGTCGGAGAATCGCCGGGGCTGGCGTGAATCCCGCCCCCGCCGTGTCCCGAAGTCTCCACACCAGAGATTTGACGGGTGCCCACCCCCGCCGATTCTCCGGCCCGCGATGGACCGAAGTCCCGCTGCTGGAATGCCTGTCCCGCCAGCGTGGATTAAACCACCTTTTGAACGGTGGGACAAGGCAGCGCGGGCGGACTTCGGGGTCCTGGGGGGGGGGGGGGGGGGGGGGGGGGCCTGGCCCCAGGGGGTGCTCCCACGGTGGCCTGGCCCGCGATCGGGGCCCACTGATCCGCGGGCGGGCCTGTGCCGTGGGGCCACTCTTTTTCTTCTGCCTTCACCATGGTCTTCACTATGGCGGAGGCGGAAGAGACCCCCTCCCCTGCGCATGCGCGGGGATGACGTCAGCAGCCACTGATGCTCCCGTGCATGCACGGACCCCGCGTCTCCCGGCGAAGACCTCCCAGCCCCGGCTGGCGTGGCGCCAAAGGCCTTTCCCGCCAGCAGGTGGAGCGGAAACCCCTCCGGCACGGGCCTAGCCCCTCAAGGTGAGGGTTTGGCCGCTAAAAGTACGGCGACGTCCGCACCTTTGGGGCGGCCCGACGTCAGAGTGGTTCCCCGCCACTCCATCACGCAGGGACACCCCACCCCGCCGGCTAGGGGACAATCCCGCCCCTTGTTCAGCCCTGCTGGATCACCCACTAGATTACCTTCCCCATCCACTACCCTTCCTATCTCCCTAGCCGCTTCCCTCTTCCTCAGTTGCTGCGCAAGCATTCTACTGGCCTTCTCCCATGCTCATAAATCACGCCTTTTACCTTTCTAAGCTGCTCTGCAGCCTTGCTGTAGTCAGCACCCCAAATTCGGCCTGCAGCCTCTGTCATTTCCTGAGTAACTCTGGCCTCGGGGATTCCGCGTAACTCCTGTCTGTCCGTAGAATTTCCTTAATCAGTTGGTCTGTCCTGTCTGTCCTGTCCTGTACGCCCGGATTGTAATCAGCTCCCCTCTCACCACTGCCTTCAGTGCCTCCCAGAACACCGCTGCCGAGACTTCTCCAGTATCATTTACCTGCAGGTAATTCTGCATGCATTTCCTCAGCCTCTCGCACGCCGCCTCGTCCGCGAGTAGTCCAACTTCCAGCCTCCATGGAAGCTGTCCTTACAAAACTGCAGTCTACCCAGTGCGGAGCATGGTACGACATGGCAATTGCCGAATATTCTGCCCCCACCATTCCGGCCCAGCAGGTGCCTACTTACAACAAAGTAGTAAATTCGGGAATACACCTTATGGACGTGGGAGTAATACGAAAACTCCCTCGCCGTCGGCCGGCTAAATCTCCACGGATCAGCTCCCCCCATTTGCTCCATGAACCCGCTCAGTTCCTTTGCCATCGCTGGCAACCTGTCTGTTCTGGAGCACGGCCGGTCCAGGCTCGGGTCCAGGACCGTATTAACCATGATCAACTTACGCAAATCCAAGTCGGGGATCTTCGCTACCATCCTCCTAATAAAATCCACGTCGTCCCAATTAGGGGCATACACACTGACCAGGACTACTCTCACCCCTTCGAGCTTACCCCTCACCATAACGAACCTGCCACCGCCATCCACGACTGTGCCCTCCGCCTCAAATTGTACCCTTTTAATAATCAGGATCACAACCCCCCTCGTCTTAGAATCAAGCCCGAATGAAAGACCTGACTGACCCAGTCCTTCCTTAACCTAACCTGGGGCGAAATTCTCCCGAGACGGCGCGATGTCCGCCGACTGACGCCCAAAACGGCGCCAGACGGGCATCGCGTCGCCCCAAAGGTGCGGAATGCACCGCATCTTTGGGGGCCGAGCTCCAACATTGAGGGGCTAGGCCGACGCCGGAGGAATTTCCGCCCCGCCAACTGGCTGAAACGGCCTTTGTTGCCCCGCCAGCTGGCGCGGAAATGACATCCCCGGGCGGCGCAGGCGCGGGAGCGTCAGCGGCCGCTGACAGTTTCCCACGCATGCACAGTGGAGGGAGTCTCTTCCGCCTCCGCCATGGTGGAGACCGTGTCAGAGGCGGAAGGGAAAGAGTGCCCCCACGGCACAGGCCTGCCCGCGGATCGGTAGGCCCCGATCACGGGCCAGGCCACCGTGGGGGCACCCCCCGGGGCCAGATCGCCCCGCGCCCCCCTCCAGGACCCCGGAGCCCGCCCACGCCGCCTTGTCCCGCCGTTCAAAAGGTGGTTTAATCCACGCCGGCGGGACAGGCAATTTATCGGCGGGACTTCGGCCCATTCGGGCCGGAGAATCGAGCGGGGGGCCCCGTCAACCACCGCGGCCCGATTCCCGCCCCCGCCGAATATCCGGTGCCGGAGACTTCGGCAACCGGTGGGGGCGGGATTCATGGCAGCCCCCGGCGATTCTCCAACCCGGCGGAAGGTCAGAGAATGACGCCCCTGGTCTGCCACTTTCAGGTGCATCTCCTGCAACATTGGTGGTTCAGTGGTAGAATTCTCGCCTGTCACACCTGAGACCCAGGTTCGATTCCCGGCCAATGCATCACAGCTCTTCTGCATTCCTCTGTTCAGCAATTTTGGGGCAGCACGGTAGCATTGTGGTTAGCACAATTGCTTCACAGCTCCAGGGTCCCAGGTTCGATTCCCGGCTTGGGTCACTGTCTGTGTGGAGTCTGGACATCCTCCCCGTGTGTGCGTGGGTTTCCTCCGGGTGCTCCGGTTTCCTCCCACAGTCCAAAGATGCACAGGTTAGGTGGATTGACCATGCTAAATTGCCCTTAGTGTCCAAAATTGCCCTTAGTGTTGGATGGGGTTACTGGATTATGGGGGTAGGGTGAAGATGTGGGCTTGAGTAGGGTGTTCTTTCCAAGAGCCGGTGCAGACTCGATGGGCCGAACGGCCTCCTTCTGCACTGTAAATTCTATGATTCTATGAACAAGTCTATGTCCGCCTTCAGAACCCGCAGATGCGCAAACACACGCACCCTCTTCACTGGCCCTGTCAACCCACTAACATTCCAGGTGATCAGCCTGGTTGGGGGGGGCACTTCACCCCCCCCCTTTCGCCAATCAGCCATCCCATTTCCTTGGCCAGCCCCCCAGCCATGTGTCGCGCTTCCTCTGGCCTGCGCCCGTGACCCCCTCACTGTTACCATGCCCAGTTTCCATCCCCGTCAGCAGAACATCCCACCCCCCTCCCCCCTCCCCCCCTAATAACACCCTCCTATCACCTAACCCCTGCCCTAATCTAACTATATGGACACCCCCCACCTTGGCTCCCGTTGACTCGCTGCACTCAGCTAGCCAGGGACTCCCAGCCTCGGCTCCAGCCCGTCTCCCACCCATTGTTCCCAGTGACCCCTTCCCCCGACCCCTCCACACCACTTCCCCAGATCAGCCCTACTTAAGCAAACACTCTATACAAGTCATAAACAACCCCCACAATAGCACAATTCAAGTTAAACAAGAAAAAAAGAGAGAAGAAATAACAGGCCCTCTTCAGTCCTTCTGATACAGACACAGAAAAAAATTGCACAAAGTTCCCCTGAAGCATCCATTTTAACCCAACCCTTTTAACTGTCTTCTTTATTAATTCCCCCCCAGCCAAACTCCAACTAAGCAAAGAGCCCAAACAGGAAACATCCAGGTAAACCATGCAATAACCACGCAAAAAACAACAGCAAAAAAGATACATCCCAAAACGGGAGAGACACCACATATACTTAAAAGCTCTAACATGAGTCCAAACATCCTCAGCTCATCCTCAGCTCAGGGCCAGCCCTTGCTTCTTAACGAAGTCCATCGCCTCTTCGGGTTCCTTGAAATAGTCGTGCTGACCCTTATACGTAACCCACAGTCTCGCCGGAAAAAGCAGTCAATTGTTAATTTTAAATCTGAGATTGATAGATTTTTGTTATCCAAAGGTATAAAGGGATATGGATCAAAGGTGGGTACATGTGGCTAGGTTACAGATCAGCTGAGATCTAACTGAATGCTGGACGGGCTTGAGCAGTTAAATAGTCCCCTCCTGTTGTTATGTTCCTACATGTAGCACTCTGTCTTGAGTCAGTGCCAGGTTTAAGCACCACTCCACTAACCTAGGCTGACACTTCAGTGTAGTGCCCAAGGAATGTTGCATCAGCAGGGATGACATCCTTTGGACACAATGCCTGTTCCAGTAATTTAGGGCTTCAGTGTTCAAGATTCACAATGTCCCTTTGAAGAGGAGCAGGGGGTCTTCCCAGTGCCTGAGGCAACATTCCTGATGAACTAGTCATTGTATTATTTTTTAAAATAATAATAATCTTTATTATTGTCACAAGTCGTCTTACATTAACACTGCAATGAAGTTACTATGAAAATCACTGAGTGTCCACACTCCGGCACCTGTTCAGGTGCACAGAGGGAGAATTCAGAATGTCCAATTCACCTAACAAGCACGTCTTTCGGGACATTGTGGGAGGAAATCCACGCAGACTCTGCACAGACAGTGACCCAAGCCAGAAATCGAACCTAGAACCCTGGTGCTGTGAAGCAACAGTGCTAACCACTGTGTTACCTTCCCGCCCAAATATTAATATTTTGTGTGCTTTTGTTGTTTCTACGTTTGCTGTCATTTGTCATTGTAATATTTCATATTAAAGCACCTTGAAATATTTTTGATAAATGCTTCCTCCCCTTCCCTTTCCCCATCCCCTTCTCTCCCCCCTCCTCTATTCTCCCTTCCCTTTCCTTCAGTCCCATCCCTTCCACATCACCCCTCCCTTCTCTTTCCCTCCCAGCCACCTCTCCCCCTCCACACCTACTGTGGTGGCTCAAGGCAATACCAGGGAGGTTTCCAGTAAAACTGAACAAGTTTACTCGTAACAAATAAAGGTAAATTGTACACAGGCAGAGTCACTTTACAGGTCTTCATTCTCTGGCTCCAAGGTCCACTCTGCCTGGGCCCCAGCTCCCAGGGTCCCGCACTTTTTCCCCACCGGACGGGGTTCGCACGCTCCCGCACGATAGGCCCCGAACCAGTCACATGGAACGCGAGGGTTCACTACTTAAAGGGGCCACGCCACCACATCCCTTCCCCCTTAAGTCCCTCAATAACATATTTACAGAACAAGTTATGTACTGTTACTATATACAATAAAAAGGTTGATAAACACAACAGTCCATCACAATGTTTATCTTTCAGGGGATTTTATGGGTCTCATAGACCGCTTTAGTCCACCAATCGGCTCCTCCAACTCTCAGGTAGCATCGTTATCTTCTGTGGAAGATTGTTTCTGAGATTTGATCACCATTGCAAGGGCTATTGTTGCCAACTTTTGGTTGGGTCTTAAATGGTGCCCGTTGTGTCTTTGCTTAATTTGCTCTGTTTCACAGATTAACATAGAATTTACAGTGCAAAAGGAGGCCATTCGGCCCATCGAGACTGCACCGGCTCTTGGAAAGAGCACCCTACCCAAGGTCAACACCTCCACCCGATCCCCATAACCCAGTAACCCCACCCAACACTAAGTGCAATTTTGGACACTAAGGGCAATTTATCATGGCCAATCCACCTAACCTGCACATCTTTGGACTGTGGGAGGAAACCGGAGCACCCGGAGGAAACCCACGCACACACGGGGAGGATGTGCAGACTCCGCACAGACAGTGACCCAAGCCGGAATCGAACTTGGGACCCAGGAGCTGTGAAGCAATTGTGCTATCCACAATGCTACCGTGCTGCCCCCGATAACCTTTCTATAACCTTTGCTCTAGAGTCGCCAGGTATCTTTATGATACCGCCACGAGGTTCATGTTCAAGTACTGATCAATAACTCAATACACCAGTTAGTAAGATTCAAATCAAAACACATTTATTATACACAGTCAATCGCTACTCATGCATAAAACTCTACTTTCTAGACTATCTCTATACTATAGGCCTATACTTAGCTTTGGAACTGGCCCACCAGGTCAGGGGAACAAATGGCCTTTCGTTCTGGTTCTAAATCTTCAGGCTTCAAAGCTGGTATGGACTGGTAGCTAGGAGGGCCTATCTCATAGCGTGTGTTGACTGGAGACTTACTTGGTTGATGCAGCAGCTAGGCAGGTCACTATCAAGGGTTGGTTCGAGCTGCTGACTGACCCTGCCAAAAAGGATGAATTGAACTTGGGGACTCTATTTTATAGTCCCCAGGGGCTTCCCACCCTTTTGGGCGGACCCCGTACCTGGTTCCAAGTGATTGAACTGCGTTCCGATCACTTGGATCGATTTCTCCAATACTGGAGCTGTTCCCTGATCGCTGGGCGGTCCCTAGGTGTACGTTGGCCTTCTTTGTCTTGGCTCCTGCAGGCGCCGAGGAGTCTGGCTTGGCCTTGTTTACCTTAACTGTTTCCAATTGTTCCCAGGGATCGCTCATTAATATGCAGATGGCTGTTAGTTTCATTGCTGTCTGGGTTTCTACAAGTTCTGATACACAGAAAACTTTTCACCTGCTAGTTTTGCCTGTGTTGACTGAATTTCCCTGTAGTCTTTGCGGGTCACCATTTTAAAGTCGGGAAGTGGCCAACCCAGGTGGCTCCACTCCCTCCTTGTGATCCCTAACGCGAAGCGTGAAGGATTACATAACTGCATCGTCTTCACTCCCTGACCCAGCGAGTACTCTTCCATGGCCTCTACACTAACCATAACTATGTAAGAAAATTTTTAACTAACAATTCTAAATGGCGCTATGTCAAAACATGGGCATGCAGTACAACATAAAAAAACGGTACCTCTAACTATCTTTCATAAACTACACTCACTTAAACATCCAATCATACTAACTTCCTAACAAAAATAATAGCAGCATTCACATTTTCCTCTGGCTTGGAGGTCAAGCATAGAGTTATACAATCTTTCTTTATTTACAAATGACGTAAACGAATGTCCTTTATTGTAGATCAAGGGGTTCGGGGGCCTGGTGAAAACCGAAAATAGGGGATCTCATCCTGTACACCGGGGTGCGCGGGAGCGGTAGGCTCTCCTTCGCCATTTTCTCATGCGGATAGTCTGCACGATGCTGCAGAATATCGCCAATGCTAAAAGGGATTCAATTATGTATGAAAGGGAGTACCACGTTATAAACCTATCACACCATGATGGTGTGTTGTTACTTGTCACTGGGCTCTGGGTGCTATGGGGAAGTGAATCACTGACGGCCGGGCGGGGGGGGGGTGGTTGGGGTCTAGGGTTCGCGTCCGCGCATAACCGAATATACATTATAACGAAAAACACGTATGCCATCTTCATTGTTCTCTTCTTTTCCTTTCTTCTCTTCCTTTTTGTCTCTTCTCTTTTCCTGGAACCTCTGGAATTCTGAGGATCAAGCATAGTTTCTGTTACCATCTTGTTTAATATCTTGTATGTTAGCATGTCTGTCTTTTAGTGCCAATTTCCCTTTATAATTGGTCACCATGTGTGACTCCCTCATTTTTTTTAAAAACCGAATATTTGGACAAGACATCTAAGAAAATATTGCCGTACTGCGAGCCGTCTCACAGCCTGTGTGATATACCATCCTAGTGTTTGAGGATGTAAATAGCAGAGGGAAGCAACCTGAAGGTTGCCAAAACCAAACAAAAGAATTTTGAACGTAATCGAGCCAAAAATGGGGTGCGTATGGGCCGTGACGGGTAAGATTTGGATGGAATCCCCGGGTAGGACGGTGATCAATGCCGTATGTGCTCTACCCGAGCGAAGCTGACCAGTGGGGGGTCCTCAGGCAGGGCGGGGATCAATGCCGTTTCTCCACTGCCTGAGCAACCGGCAACAACGGGTAAGAATGTTGTCGTCATGGGGGCTGCCTCTCGTGATTACCTTCGAATCAGGAGAGTAGTTATGATTGTTGTCTGCCGACAGACTAGTTCCTCTGAACTGTTGTCTGGGACACACTTGTACCTTTACCAATTTTCTGTCAACAGACTAGTTCCTCTGAAATGTTTTCCGATTTTACGTACAACACATACCAATAACACTAATCGAACAAATATTCAACGAATATGGTGCAGGTTCCATCAGAAAGGACACCGTTTCTCCCAAGCGGTTCCTTTTTTAAACATCATCTGGACACCTCAGTTATCAGTTGCGAACAGGGTCGCAAAGGGGTTCTCGTTTTGGGAGTCAGACTCAATGTCATCATCTTCTCCCGGATGCCATACCCGTGAATGGATGAGGGTTGCCAAAGCTGCATGGTGTGACTTAGGGTCCATCTCGTTGTTTCGGATGAGCCTGTACGAATTGTGACGGTGCCAAAACGTGGTGTCTAATTCTGTGTGTCGGAGTCGGGGTCGTCATCGTAGGGCGGTGGCCTTTGGTGAGGTTTGTTAAGGAATGGGATCAGGAAGGGATCACTAGAATCATGGTCAGATTCACTGGGTGTGGGGTCTGTTGCATGGGGATAGTAGGGAGGCGTGCTGTGGCTATCGTCTGTGTCACAGTCGCTGTTGCTGCTGTCTGTGGGCGTTCCGGGGCGGAGTCTAGAGTTCGGGGGTGGAGTCGAGGTTGAGTCCGTGGATGGGGTGGACATGTTGGGGGAGGGTAGGGATACGTTGGCTGTGGGCGGGGTGTGGTCTGCTGCATCGAACATGACGTGCTGTGCGTGGTTAGACTGCGAGCCATATGCCTTGAGCTGGTTAATATGGAACCACGCGGTCTTCCCGTTGGGGTACTTAATTCTATAAACGGAGGGGCTTACTTTGTCCGCAATGGAGTACGGACCCGAATACTTTGGTGGCAGGGACGTGCTGCGGTTGCAAATGGAGAGCATGACCTGCTGTCCTACGTCAAACTCAGTTGCGTTCACTGTCTTGTCGAAACAGGCCTTGCTCTGTTTCTTCCTGGTGCCTAATCTTACTGTGGCTGCTGGCTGAGCCGTTTTTACATTTTCAACCAATTGCTTGACTGCGTTCTCGTGTGTGAGGGTCGTCACTTCGGGGCTGGTCAAGTCAAGTCCTAATAAAAATTCTGTGCCTTTCATGGGGCGTCCGGTCATGAGAGTGTGTGGGGTGTATCCTGTGGATGTCGAAACAGTGTTACGCAAAAACATTAGTGCAAAAGGGAGGACTGAATCCCAAGTGGTGCTGTTTTGTTGGACCATTTTCCTGAGGGTTGCTTTTAGGGTTCGATTCATTCGCTCCACGATACCACTTGACTGGGGGTGGTATGCGATGTGGAATTTTTGGGAATGCCAAATATCGTGAGGACGTTCTTCATGACACGTCCCGTAAAATGGAAACCTTGGTCGGATTCAATGCTGCGGGGCAGTCCCCATCTCGTAAAGATGTGGTGGGTTAAAATCTTTGCGGTAGTCTTTGCCGTGTTTGTTCTAGATGGGATGCTTCTACCCATTTTGTAAACGTGTCTATAACGACTAAGACTTGTAACCATTGCTGGAAGGGGGCAATGGTCCTATAAAATCAATCTGGAGGTTAGTCATGGGGGCCATTAACGGGGCGGGTGTGGCTAAGCTGAGCTTTCTTTGCGTATCTGTCCGTGTTGTTTTGGGCACAGATAAGGCAATTTTCCACATAGTGCGTGATGTCCTCTTTTAAATTCGGCCACCAACAGAGCTGCCTGAGGTGGGCTGTAGTGGGGTCAATTCCCTGATGCCCAAGACTATCATGGAACAAACAAATAAGCGGATTCCTGTCCTGTTCAGGAACCACATAAAGGGTGTCTTTTAGGATCACACCGTCATGTGTGGTCAGTGCATTTTTAAACCTATCGTATGGGGCTGGAAATTTTCCTTTTAGAATCTCCCTGAGATTCCTATCTTGCTTCTGGGCCTGCACTAAATTCTCGATATTGGTCTGTGAGACCTGAACTGCATTCACTGGGGCGCTTTCGGGGGGGGGGTTCCAAAAATATCCATGTCTGGAACCTGCTATAGCCAGTGCGTCGGCTTTTACATTTCCAGGTGGGGAGGAACGGTGGTGACTGCGAACTTTAATAATGCCGAATACCCTGTCCTGTGCTTTGTCCAAAATGTGCCGGAGAAATGGGGCTGAAGGGAGGGGTTTGCCGTCCGCGGAAACAAATCCTCTTGCTTTCCACAGGGGTAGGAATTCTGTGAGGCTGTTACAGACATAGAGGCTGTCCGAGTATATGTCTGCTGGGCTGGGGAAGGAATCTGGGTGATCCACAATGTACGCAACGGCTGCTAGTTCTGCCACTTGCGCGCCTAAGTGTCCTGGTAG
Source organism: Scyliorhinus torazame (assembly GCF_047496885.1). Classification (NCBI taxonomy): domain Eukaryota; kingdom Metazoa; phylum Chordata; class Chondrichthyes; order Carcharhiniformes; family Scyliorhinidae; genus Scyliorhinus; species Scyliorhinus torazame. Next base: position 26,000,572 of record NC_092723.1, on the reverse strand, counting down.
TTTTAGCGAGATCTCTTCTAGGGCGCATTCCTGCGCGTCCTCAACATAGATGCCGCATCCTGTAATGCGCTTCCCGTTTAATACGGTGGAAGAACCATCCACATATATTCTCAAGGGTGCGCACGTGTCTGTGTGCTGGGGGCTCTGGGGTGAACTACCTATCTCTCTGGGGGGTGTTTTTGCGATAAAGGGGCCTGTGTTGTGGTGCGATGAGATGATTTTGCATTCGTCGGGGGTGCCTGGGTACTGAAGGTTGTTGGCTAGGAAAGTGTGGGTCTTGGTCCTTTTAACAGTGATGTCCCGTCCCTGCAAAAGAAGGGTTCATCTGGCTGCTCTGATCTGGCTTACTGTACCGTCCTTAAGTCGTCCGTCTAGTAAAAGTTGGGTGGGGGTGTGTTCCGTGAGGATTGTGTTGGGGTTTAGTCCGGTGATGTATGAAAACTACTGAACTGCCCAGAAAACTGCGAGCAGGTGCCTTTCACAGGCCAAAAATCCCTGCTCCACAGGATCTAAATCTCTGGAGGCGTAAGCCACGGGTCTTAACTGTTTGTGCCTTTCCTGGAGGAGCACGGCTGAAAGGGTGCGGTCTGTGCTAGCTATCTCTATAGCATAGGGGGAAAGTGGGTCTGGAACCTGTAGTGCGGGGGCTGCAATGAGTGCGTGTTTTATAGCATCGACAGCATCCGTGTGCTGTGGAAGCCATTCCCAAGGGGCTCCTTTCTTTAGGAGTTCCGAGGGGGGTGCTGCTTTGGTGGCAAAACCGTCAAATATGGTTTCGGCAGCAGCCAACCAGTCCTAAAAACGACCGGAGGGTGGAAACATTCTGGGGAAGGGGCAATTTGACAATCAAGTCAATCCTTTTATGCTCGATCTCGCGTTTACCATGCATGATAATCGTTCCCAAATATACCACTTTGTTTTCCAAATTTCGGGCCTTCTTGGGGTTCACTTTACATCCAATTCGCTGTAGGTGTTCCAGGAGTTCGGACAGAAGCTCGATGTGCTCTGCCTTGGTGTATGTCTTCAGCAATAGGTCTTCTACATACTGGACCAGACATTCTGGGCGAGAAGATTTTGATAAACCATTTGCAAGCTGCCGGTGGAAAATGGAGGGGGAGTTGTGGAATCCTGGTGGAAGGCATGTCCACGTGTACTGCTGACCTTTAAAAGTGAAGGCAAATTTGTATTGGCATTCTTTTGCCAATGGAATGGACCAGAATCCGTTACTGATGTCCAAAACCGTAAAATATCATGAGTTGAGTCCCTGTTTGAGCATGGTCTTGGGACTTGTGGCTACCACGGGGGCTGCTGCGGGGGTGACTTTGTTGAGTTCCCGGTAATCGATGGTCAGTTGGCATGATCCATCGGGCTTTCTCACTGGCCAAATCGGGGCATTATTAGTAGAGGCTACCGATCTAAGTACGCCTTGTTCTAATAAGCTGTCAATAACCTTTGAGATTTCTCCCTCTGCCTCTTGGGGAAATCCGTACTGCTTCTGAGGTCTAGGGTCAGGTCCTGTTATTTGAACTGAACCAGCCATCCTGCCGCAGTCATGTTTATGACTTGCAAATGCGGTCCTGTTCTTCTGAAGAACTGCCCTAACCTGCTTGTCTACACTAATCGTGGTCGGGTCGAACCAAAATTCGCCGACTGCACTAATCTTGTTTGCATACTCACCTACTGTGAGCATTGCGGGGGCTCTTGCTGACTTTGTCATTATCCAGACACATTGATTTACTGGGTCAAAAGACAGGTTGTGGGGGTTCATGAAATCGATGCCCAAAATGTGTTCTGCTGTGTGGGGCAGATCGACCAAAACTATGGGGTGTCTTGTTGTAATATTGCCAATTTGAATGGGTACAGGGGCTGTGATGTGTCCCTGTTGTGAGTGGCCTGTGAAGCCGCTGAGGGTGATTGTGGCTGTAGTGGGCCACGTGTCTTTTTGGAACATGGTGGAGGAATTAATTGTGGTGCGGGACCCTCCTGTGTCCCAGAGAAATTCGATGGGCTGTCCCCGTATTTTCGCTGCAACTACTGGTCGGCTGGACCTATCCCAAAGGGTGTCGCAGACCCAGGTGGGGAAGCCCGAACACCGTCAGTCTGTTCCGTTCATGTCTGGTCTGGTCTGGTCTGAACGGGTGCTCACACTATGTATGGGTTTTGTCCTGTTTCTATTCAGAGTGCCTGCCTGCTGGGCTCTCTGTGGCTTTTGTGGGGCATTGCACTCTTGTGCAAAGTGACCTAATGGTCCACAGTTGTAACACTCCTGTGGTTTCTGTGGGGGGCTGTTCCTGCCTTCGTTCACCCATGCGGGGTTCGGGTGTGCTTTAACTGCGTGGATATCTGCCTCTGCCTGCTGTTCCTCGGGTATCCTAATTACGGGTTTGTTGTGGACAGATTGCTCCCAGGAGCGGGACAATCTTTTTAAAACCCACTTTCCGTTGTGCGCTACTTCCGAGGGGCCATAATTGGTACAGGCTTTTTGTCCTGCCTCTGTGGCATGGGAGATAAGGGTGCGGGTCCATTTGGCCATACCGTCTTGGGACAAATGGGCGCGGTCTAAGTTGCCGAAAACGGCTGTAAAATGGATCCACAGACGTCCGGCAAATGCTGTGGGGTGTTCTGTCTTTTTCTGCCTGCACTTATTCAGGCCTTCTACTGGGTCACCTCTGTTGTAACCGATCACGTCTAGGATCGCCATGTGCACCTCTGCAAGGGTGTCTCCTCCTACATTCTGTGGGTCAGGAAGGGCTGCTACAACTGAAGGGTCTAAACTCAAAACTGTGAGCTTCACTTGCTCACACTCATCCAGGCCGTACATGGTCGCCTGCTGCTTTACTCTAGCAAAGAAGTGGTGGGGGTCTGAGGTAGGAGGAATGGTGTGATCTTTTTGCACGCGCCCCGTAATTGGGTCACGGTTAAGGGGGTGGTGTAAAGGAATTCCGCGTCTCCTTCCGATGTGACTGTGCGGTGGGCAGTGACTGGATTCATGGGTGCCTGATCTATCTGTTCTGTGGGGGGGTTGGGGTGCTCTCCTCTTTTGGGGCTTTCCTTGCGCACATGTTCCCTGAACATACCTATGCGCGGTTTCGTTTAATTCTTGCCAATCAGGGCCATCTTCCTCATGTAATTGGGATCCAAAAGTGCTCTGAAACCCATTTTGTACTGAACGCAAAGACTGCAGTTCCGCAATCTGCTTCCGGCATTTTGCATGATCCACTGAGCTTTGTCTGTGCTCCGTGGTGGCAGCATGGAGTGCTCTTAACGCTGCTTTCAGGTCGCTGCACTGCCTTTGCAATTTCTCTACCTGTTTCTCTGTCTCTTCTCTTACCAGGACTGCACGTTGCGTGTCCTGATAGGCCTTCTCATATTGGGTTTGGAAGCTGCTCAGATGCGCTAGACAAGACTGGTGTGCACACTTGGCATCATCCACCTCTCCGTCCTTTGCTGCCAACTTCCTTCTCAACTCTGTTCTCTCTCTCGATCTCACTAACATCGACCTTGCTCATTCGATGTCTCTCTTCTATCTCTTTGCGGAGTGTCCGAACGACCTCCTCTGTGCCTCGCAATTGTGCCAGACAGGACACGATTGCCATCGGCTTGCCTAAGCTCTTCTTATGGATTTCACTCAGGTTCTCCCACCAAGTATATCCTATACTCCCGGGACCTGTTTCCTCATTATCACAGAATTCACTCCAAAGGGGCCATCCTTTCCCTTTGAGATATTTCCTGATCTCTTCTTCCCAAACGGGACACTGTCCTACTCTGCTGCTGGTTGCTGCGACCACAAATTCTTGGGGGTTCATGAGGCGTTCCATTGCCTTCATTGTCATTTTTCCTATCGGAATGCTCTTTTAAAATTTGGAACGAGGGGTACTAAGGCGGTGCTGTAAACACGGATACGGCGTTCGCTATTTTTCGCAACAAAATCTATCAGTTTTACCTTATAGCCCTGTTAGTTATGCATGCATTAACACGCTTCCGAATTATGAGGATTGATCAGAACTGCTTGAACACTTGTGAATGTTTCTGTTCCCAATTGAATTTCTAATTCAAATTTTGGGTTCTCCCGGAGTGGTTAGGCCACTTCTAAGTCATGTCCCGTCAGATGTCACCACTAAATGTTGCTAACTTTTGGTTGGCTCTTAAATGTTGCCCATTGTGTCTTTGCTTAATTTGCTCTGTTTCTATAACCTTTGCTCTAGAGTCGCAAGGTATCTTTATGATACCACCACGAGGTTCAAGTTCAAGTGCTGATCAATAACTCAATACACCAGTTAGTAAGTTTCAAATCAAAACACATTTATTATACACAGTCAATCGCTACTCGTGCATAAAACTCTACTTTCTAGACTATCTCTAACACTATAGGCCTATACGTAGCTTCGGAACTGGCCCACCAGGTCAGGGGAACAAATGGCCTTACGTTCGATTCTGAGCCTGCAGGATTCAAAGCTGGTATGGACTGGTAGCTAGGAGGGCCTATCTCATAGCGTGTGTTGACTGGAGACTTACTTGGTTGATGCAGCAGCTAGGCAGTCACTGTCAAGGGTTGGTTCGAGCTGCTGAGTGACCCTGCCAAGAAGGACAAATTGAACTTGGGGATTCTATTTTATAGTCCCCAGGGGCTTCCCGCCCTTTTGGGCGGACCCCATACCTGGTTCCAAGTGATTCTGATCACTTGGATTGATTTCGCCAATACTGGAACTGTTCCCTGATCGCTGGGCGGTCCCCAGGTGTCAGTTGGCCTTCTTTGTCTTGGCTCCTGCTGGCGCCGAGGAGTCTGGCTTGGCCTTGTTTACCTTAACTGTTTCCAATTGTTCCCGGGGATCGCTCATTAATATGCAGATGGCTGTTAGTTTCATTGCTGTCTGGGTTTCTACAAGTTCTGATACACAGGAAACTTTTCACCTGCTAGTTTTGCCTGTGTTGACTGAATTTCCCTGTAGTCTTTGCGGGTCACCATTTTAAAGTCGGGAAGTGGCCAACCCAAGTGGCTACGCTATCCCTTCTCCAGCTCCCTCCTGGGCCGTCGATGGAGCCTCCTCTGAACTTCTAGATTCCCTCTATTCTGGCTCCACCATGGGAACACTGGTGCTACTTGCTGGCTCCAACTGTTCCGAGATGAGGTTGTGGTCACCCGGCATCTTACGTGGTCACCGTGCTTCCACATTGTCCTGCCGTTGAAATCCGCCACGTACGAGGATGGGCTGGACTCTGATACAATTCTGCCTGAAAGCCAAAGTAGACCCAGGGCAAAGTTCCCGATGGGGACGAGGTCATCCACTAGAAATTACCTGTATCCTTTGTGCAAAACATGCTGTTTCCTCTGGGATGCCTGCTGTGCCTCCACCCTCCCTACCAAAGTAAGGAAAACTAAGTCCAAGTGAGTTCAGAGGTCACGGCCCATGAGTAATTCCGCTGGTGTGCTGCCCGTTGTGGAAGGTCGTGTTATAAGATAGAAGAAAGTTGGCCAAACTAAGGCGTAGTGGTCCTCTAGAATGCTTCTTCATGGCTGTTTTGAACATCTGCACAGCTCCCTCCGCTAACCCGTATGAGGCGGGGTGATAGGGGTCTGTTTTCGTATGGCGAATGCCATTTGTTCGGACAAAGTGCTAAAACTCTTCTCCAGTGAACGCAGTGCTGTTGTCAGACACTATTACTCAGGGAGGCCATGGGTAGCAGAAATCTCCGCAGGGCCACATTGTGACCGCCAAAGTTGTCGTCCCAATCTCTTGGACATCCAACCACTTTGCGTGGATGTCAACCAAGACGTTGAACATTCTGCCCAAGAAAGAGCCTACGAAGTCCACACGTACCCTCATCCACAGACCACCAGGCCATTCCCAAGGGTGGAGGTTGGCTGTGAGTGGAAATGCCTGCTGTCTCTGGCAGAGGTCGCACTGACACTCCATGCTTTCAATATCCTTATGTAAGCCGGGCCATTAGATGTAGTCCCTAGCTAACCTTTTCACTTGGCCTGGATGGGCACTGTACAATTCTTGCAACAGGGGCTTGCTGGGGGTGGTAGCAACACTCGGCAACCCCAGAGTATGACTCCATCCTTGCAACTGAGTTTATCTTTGCGAGTGAGGTAAGGCCTTCACTGGTCAGATTTATCATAGTGCCACCCGGTTAAGAACCTGTGCTTCGCTTTGGACAGGACTGGGTCACGTAGTGTGCACTTCTTTATATGACCTGGTGATACTTGTAAAGTGTCAAGAAAGCTTAGTGCCAGGGTGACTCCTGAAGGCATCGCTGGTGGCTCCAGCTTCTTCGGAAATGGGAGCTGACTTAGCGCATCAGTGTTTGAAATTTGTGTGCATGGACTATGCCGAAAGATATATTCGTAGGCCGCCAGCAACGAGCCCCACTCTTGTACCCTAGCGAAGGCGATTGAAGAAACTGTATGTCTTCACAGAACAGCTCCAGTAGAGGCTTACGGTCAGTATGCCCATGGACACACTGGAGAAATTTCTTGACACCATAGATTTCTCGCTCTGTGCGTATTTCCGCTTGGCATCAGAAAGAATTCTGGAGGCGAAGACAATTAGCCTATCTGAGCCATTCTTCAATTTCTGGGGCAGGACCACCTCTGTTCCATATGGTGATGCATCAAAGGTTATGATGATTGGTTTATTTGGGTAAAAGTGAACCAATTGACTTGATGACTGTAAGGCCTGTTTGCTTGCTGGCAGGCTTACTCCTGTGGTACCTTCTAATGCCAATGCTGGTATTTTCTTCAGAGCAAGTGTAGTTGCGTCAATGTCATTGCTAGGTTGGGGATAAAATGACCATAGAGGTTTACCATCCCCAGGAAGGACTTTAATTCTGCACCGTTCTTAGGTGCCAGGACTTCTTCTATGGCTCTCACCTTGTCTTCGAGTGGGTGCAGGCCTTTTGAGTCCACTTTGAACCCTACGTAAGCGACTTCAATAGCTTGTCAGATTTCTGCATTGCTGAATCTTCTCAGCACCTCGTCTAGGCTTGTTAAGTGCTCTTCATGGGATGTTCCTGTTACTTGGATGTCATGCAGGTAGACCACAACCTTCGGGGTGCCCTGGAGCAGATTCTTCATTGTGTGTGGGAATATCACACAGGCCAAGGAGATGCCAAAGGGCAATCTCGTGTTTTGGAACAGACCGTTTTGTGTGTTAATTGACGTAAAACTTCTGGCATCTTCATTGAATTCTAACTGCAAATAGGCATGACTGAGATCAAGTTTGGTGTATGTGAGGCCCCCAGCCAACTTTGCATAATAGCTTCAATTCGTGGAATGGGGATTTGTCTACTTGTGCTACCTGGTTCATTGTAAGCTTGTAATCCCCACATATTCTAACTGAGCAGTCCGGTTTTAGCACAGGGACGATGGGGGCTGCCCATTCAGAAAACTGCACGGGTCTGATATTTCCAATTCTTCCAGGTGTTTAAGTTTGGCTTCTATGTTTTTGGTGTAAGGTGCAAGGGAAGGGTCTCGCCCTGAAAAACTTTGGTCTGGAATCAGGGTTGTTGTAAATCTTGGCCTTTACTCCCTTTATTCGACCCAACCTGTTCTGGAATACGTATTTATATAAGACTTCCTGGAAAACACTATCCGAGATTTTGAAGACCTCCAACCAGTTCAACTTGATTTGACGGAGTAAAATCTCATTCCGTGAGACTTGGCCGATGTCCATCGACAATAACTTTAGATAACTGGGTATCCTGTTGCTGACATGACACCAGCATCATGGTTGTCCCCAAAACTTTCAGGGTTTCCCCCATACATGTTGCCAATTTGGCCATTGTGCTACTTAGGTTCAAAGACTGAATTCCTTCTAGAAGATATTTGGACGTTTGTCCAAATAACTGTGGCCAACGCCCTGGTGTCAACCTCCATATTTAATGGTCTTCCATTTACTGTGAGAACTATCTTAGTTGGGGCTGTTTTGCTCATTTTCACCATGTTTAATACGTACGATTCAGGTTCTTCATCTGAATTTATCTTCACTTTGTTCACTGGAGTCATGACTTTTTCTTTTCAGTCGGGATTCTTGCGCTCCCGCAGGATTTGTCCCAAGCCAGTCACGTGGGCCACAAAGTTCGCCCTCTTAAAGAGGTCACACTAGTACATCGCTTCCCCCATAAATCCCTCATTACAATTTACAAAGTCAGCGTTATACAAAATCAAGAGACATAAGGAAAAAGAGTCAATCACAGTCAGTCTGTCCGGGGACCTTCGAGTCCTCACTCCAGCTGGCCCACCGTGCCCGAGGTAGTCTTGTTGTTTGCAGAAGGCGGGCTGCCTTGCCTCGTCAGCTCCCACCTGGACTGCTAACAGCCTGACTCTGAAATTCTCGGCTCCCTCTGCTCTGAAACAGCCACAGGAATCTGGAGTCTGGATCCACCTGTTCTGAAGTGGGGACACTCGTCGTCAGGATCCACACTCAGGATTGAAAGGCGGTTTGCAGGCATGGTGGAGACCAGCTCGCGTGTGATGATGATGCCCACCCAATATGGAGACTCGAGGTAGTCAGCATCGGAGTCCGTTAGGCTTTCGGGATCAGAATCCTGCATGCCTTGTTGTACGCAGCGGACACGTCTACGCTGCAGCTGGGATCGCTGGCTGTTGCTCAGTGGAGCGGGCCTGCAGAGGGACGCATAATGCCCAGGCTTTCCACACTGTAGACATCACCTGACTTTGGCCGGTCATTGCCGCTTTAAATGGGCGGAGCCACAATTTGGGCACGTCATGACGCTGACGGCAGCGCGTTCTGTGCGCCGTCGCGCATGCGCAGTGCGGTCGGCCGACGTTCGCACATGCGCAGTAGGGCCTTCGGCCTCATCGTCCTCCCGGTCATGGCGCGCATGCGTAGGGACCCGGGAAAAGCATGCAAAACGGCCACTCTCCTCGATGCTCAGGCCTTGCATTTTTGCGATGGCCTGCACCCTTTCTACCTCGTGGGAGGCCAGTTTTGCCGTTTCTGCCGTCCTGATTTGGGAGTAACGATTTCTGGCATGCTCATGGACAACGCACGTTTCGATGGTGATGGAGAGGGTCAACTGTTTGATTTTGAGTAGTTGCTCCTGCAGGGAGTCGGACTGGACCCCGAAAACGATCTGATCCCGGATCATGGAATCAGCCGTCGAGTCATAATAACATGATTGCGCTAGGATGCGGAGATGGGTCAAGAAGGACTGAAAAGGTTCATCCTTACCCTGAAACCTCTGTTAGAGGATGTACCGTTCAAAGCTCTCATTTACCTCGACTTCGCAGTGGCTGTCGTATTCCAGCAGAACTGTCTTGAACTTCGCCTTGTCTTCGCCATCGGCAAACGTGAGCGAGTTAAAGATGTGGATGGCGTGATCCCCCGCAGTCGACAGGAACAGCCCGATCTTTCTGGCATCCGATGCTGCCTCGAGTCGGAGGCCTCGATGTACAGGAGGAACTTCTGTTTGAAGACCTTCCAGTTGGCGCCGAGGTGCCGGAGATTTGGAGTTGTGGAGGGGCCTGGATCTTTTCCATGCCGCTGGATGGTTGCTTTCTGGTCGTTGCAGATTCATTCGAGGTAGGTTCGTTAGAGTTAATAGTTCCCTGGTACCATGATGTGTTATCTGAGTTGGCTTAACATTGACTGCAACTGGATGCAGTGAGACTAGAAACATGCTTCCGACACAGGAGATGGTCCAACACTGTTTTATTGAACCTGCTGGTTGCTGTACGTAATCTGCTGTGGGTTGACACTCTATTAATCTAAACTGATAACCTCTGACTGGCTTGATCAGACTAGCTCTCTGTCACATGGAGGTAGTGCTCACGGCTTTGTGCACTCTAACTATCTCTGTAGCTGTATCCTGTGAGAAGAGAGAGAGTCTTAATGCCTTGTGTGTTTTATAGTGGTAGTGTCCTGTCTGCTGATTGGTTGTTCTGTGCCGTGTGTGTTCATTGGTTATCCTGTGTGTCAATCACTGCCTCTCTGCTCATTATACACATGAGTGGATATTATGATAGGCCCGAAGCAAAATTCTTAACTAGAACCAGGCCAACCACCCAGAGCGATCTGTCACCCATTTGTGAAGTATGTTATTATTCTGGGAAGTCTGGTGTGCCTCCAAATTTGGAAATATCGTCCAAATTGGTTCTGGGCCACGGGGCATAACCAATTCAGCTGGCGTGATTCCCGTAGTGGCATGGGTGGGGTGTGTTGTAGGACAGTAGGAAGCTGGCCAGCCAATGTCACAACACTGCTTCCTCATAGCATTTTTTAAAGTCTGTATGGCCTTCCTGGCAAACCATTGATCTACAAAGAACAAAAGAACAAAGAAACGTACAGCACAGGAACAGACCCTTCGGCCCTCCAAGCCCGCGCCGATCATGCTGCCCGGCTAAACTAAAATCTTCTACACTTCCTGGGTCCGTATCCCTCTATTCCCATCCTATTCATGTATTTGTCAAGATGCCCCTTAAACGTCACTATCATCCCTGCTTCCACCACCTTCTTCGGCAGCGAGTTCCAGGCACCCACTACCCTCTGTGTAAAAAACTTACCTCGTACATCACGGCAGCACGGTAGCATTGTGGATAGCACAATTGCTTCACAGCTGCAGGGTCCCAGGTTCGATTCCGGCTTGTGTCACTGTCTGTGTGGAGTCTGCACATCCTCCCCGTGTGTGCGTGGGTTTCCTCCGGGTCCTCCGGTTTCCTCCCATAGTCCAAAGATGTGCAGGTTAGATGGATTGGCCATGATAAATTGCCCTTAGTGTCCAAAATTGCCCTTAGTGTTGGGTGGGGCTACTGGGTTATGGGGATAGGGTGGAGGTGTGGACCTTTGGTAGGGTGCTCTTTCCAAGAGCCGGTGCAGACTCGATGGGCCAAATGGCCTCCTTCTGCACTGTAAATTCTATGATCTCCTCTAAACCTTGCCCCGCGCACATTAAACCTATGCCCCCTAGTAATTGACCCCTCTACCCTGGGAAAAAGCCTGTGACTATCCACTCTGTCTATGCCCCTCATAATTTTGTAGACCTCTATCAGGTCGCCCCTCAACCTCTGTCGTTCCAGTGAGAACAAACCAAGTTTATTCAACCTCTCCTCATAGCTAATGCCCTCCATACCAGGCAACTTTCTGGTAAATCTCTTCTGCACACCCTCTCTAAAGCCTCCACATCCTTCTGGTAGTGTGGCGACTAGAATTGAACACTATACTCCAAGCGTGGCCTAACTGAGGTTCTATACAACTGCAACATGACTTGTCAATTTTTATACTCAATGCCCCGGCCAATGAAGGCAAGCATGCCGAATGCCTTCTTGACTACCGTCTCCATCTGTGTTGCCCCTTTCAGTGACCTGTGGACCTGTACACCTAGATCTCTATGACTTTCAATACTCTTGAGGGTTCTACCATTCACTGTATATTCCCTACCTGCATTAGACATTCCAAAATGCATTACCTCACATTTTTCCGGATTAAACTCCATCTGCCATCTCTCCGTCCAAGTCTCCAAATGATCTAAATCCTGCTGTATCCTCTGACAGTCCTCATCGCTATCCACACTTCCACCAACCTTTGTGTCGTCCGCAAACTTACTAATCAGACCAGTTACATTTTCCTCCAAATCATTTATATATACGACGAACAGCAAAGGTCCCAGCACTGATCCCTGTGGAACACCACTAGTCACAGCCCTCCAATCAGAAAAGCACCCTTCCATTGCAACTCTCTGCCTTCTATGACCTAGTCAGTTCTTTTTTTTTCATAAACATTTTTACAACAATAACAAAATAAACAATGTATATGAATCTATAAACATAGTGCAAAAACCTGCTTCCTCCCTTACAGGTCCCATCTTTATTAACCCCCTACTCTAAGCTAAACTAACCCCCCGCCCCCCTTCTGCTGACGATTAATTTTCCGCAAAGAAGTTGACGAACGGTTGCCACCTCCGGGCGAACCCTAACAGTGACCCTCTCAAGGCAAACTTGATTTTCTCCAAACAGAGAAAGCTAGCCATGTCAGATAGCCAGGTCTCCGACTTCGGGGGCTTTGAGTCCCTCCAAGCTAATAATATCTGTCTCCGGGCTACCAGGGAAGCAAAGGCCAGAACGCCTGCCTCTTTCTCCTATTGGATACCCGGATCTTCCAACACCCCGAAAATCGCCACCTCCGGATTTGGTGCCACCCTTGTTTTTAACACCATGGACATGACATCTGCAAACCCGTGCCAGAATCCGCTAAGCTTTGGGCATGTCCAGAACATGTGGACATGGTTCGCTGGCCCACCTGCACACCTTGCGCACCTATCTTCTACCCCAAAGAACCTGCTCATCCGGGCCACTGTCATTTGAGCCCAGTGAACTGAATTGTATCAGGCTGAGCCTGGCACATGTTGTGGACGCGTTGACTCTACTCAACGCATTCGCCCATAGACCATCCTCTATCACTCCTCCTAACTCCTCCTCCCACTTGCGCTTCAGCTCCTCAGTCTGCGTCTCCTCTGACCCCATGAGTTCCTTATAGATGTCCGAGACCTTCCCTTCTCCCACCCATACTCTTGAAACTTCCCTATCCTGTATCCCCCTTGTTGGTAGGAGCGGGAAATTGAGACCTGCCTGCGTAGGAAGTCCTGCACCTGCAGGTACCTAAATTTGTTTCCCCTCGCCAATCCAAATTTCTCCTCTCGCTCCCTCAAGCTAGAAAAGCTCCCCTCTATAAACATATCCCCCATCCTCTCAATCCCTGCTCTCTGCCATCTCCGAAACCCCCCGTCCATCCTTCGCGGGGTAAATCGGCGATTATTACAGATTGGGGACCAGACCGATGCTCCCTCCGCTCCCATATTGCCCCCAGACTCTCAGGGCCGCCACCACCACGGGGCTGGTGGAGTACCGTGCCGGCGGGAATGGCAGAGGGCCATTATCAATGCCCACAGGCTGGTGCCCTTACATGAAGCCGCCTCCATACGCTCCCATGCCGACTCTCCCCCCCCACCACCCACTTCCTGATCATGGCTATATTCGCCGCCCAATAGTAGTTGCTGACGTTTGGCAGCGCCAGTCCACCCTCTCCCCGGCTCCGCTCAAACATCCCCTTTTTCACTCGCGGGGTCTTGCCCGCCCATACAAAGCCAGTGATCTCTTTGTTGACCCGTTTAAAAAAGGACCGCGGAATAAAGACACTGGAACACGAACAGGAATCTCGGGAGGACCGTCATCTTCACCGTCAGCACCCTCCCAGCTAGTGACAACGGGAGCGCGTCCCACCTTCGGAAATTGTCCTTCATTTCGTCGATTAGTCGGGCCAGATTTAGTTTGTGCAGCCGGTCCCATTCCCGCGCCACTTGGATGCCTAGATACCAAAAGCTTCCTCCTACCACTCTAAACGGCAGTTCCCCCAGTCGCCTCTCCTGTCCCCTCGCCTGGACCGCAAACATCTCACTTTTCCCCATATTTAGTTTATACCCCGAAAACCGGCCAAATTCCCCCAGAATCCTCATGAGTTCTTCCATCCCCTCTGCTGGGTCCGATACATACAGGAGCAGGTCGTCTGCGTAAAGCGAGACTCGTGTTCCACTCCCCCCGGACCCTTCCAGCCCCTTGAAGCTCTCAGTGCAATTGCCAAATGCTCTATGGCTAACGCGAACAACAGTGGGGAGAGGGGGCATCCCTGTCTCGTCTCTCGGTGCAGCCTAAAATAGTCTGATGTTGTCCTAGTCGTCTGTACACCTGCCACAGGAGCCTGATACAATAACCTGACCCAGTCAATAAAGCCCCACCCAAATCCGAACCTCCCAGTACCTCCCACAGATATTCCCATTCTACCCGATCAAAGGCCTTCTCTGCGTCCATTGCGACCACTACCTCCACCTCCCAACCTTCTGGGGGCATCATGATCACATTTAACAACCTTCTTACATTGACCACCAATTGCCTTCCCTTAACAAACCCCGTCTGGTCATCCACAATAACTTCCGGAACACAATCCTCAATCCTAGAGGACAAAATTTTGGCCAGCAGTTTGGCGTCCACATTCAATAGGGATATCGGCCTGTAGGACCCACACAGCTCTGGGTCCTTGTCCCGCTTCAGGATCAGTGAAATCGTGGCCTGTGACATCGTCGGGAGAAGCACCCCTCTCTCCCTCGCCTCATTGAATGTCCTCATCAACAGCGGCCCCAATATCCCAGAGAATTTTTTATAGAACTCCACTGGGTACCCGTCCGGCCCCAGGGCTTTACCTGACTGCATGGCTTTCAGCCCCTCCGCTATCTCTTCGATCCCAATCGGGGCCCCCAGCCCTTCTTCCAGCTCCCCGTCCACCTTCGGGAAAATCAGCCACCCTCGGAAGTGCCTCATCCCCTCAGGTGGGGGTTCCGACCCGTACAGCCTACTATAAAACTCCTTAAATGCCTTATTCACCCCTGCTGAGCCTCCCACCAGGTTCCCGTCTTCATCCTTTACTTTCCCTATTTCCCTGGCTGCCTCCCTCTTTCTAAGCTGCTGTGCAAGCGTTCTGCTGGCCTTCTCTCCATGCTCATAGATCGCCCCCTCGCCTTTCTCAGCTGCTCTATCGCCCTTCCTGTGGTTAACAAGCCGAACTCCGCCTGTAGCCACCGCCGCACCCTTAAAAGCCCTGCCTCTGGGGTCTCCGCATACCTCCTGTCGACCTGCAGTATCTCTTTTACCAGTCGGTCTGTCTCTGCTCTGTCTACCTTTTCCCTGTGGGCCCGTATCGAGATCAGCTCCCCTCTAACCACCGCCTTCAATGTGTCCCAGACCACCGCTGCCGAAATTTCCCCCATGTCCAGATATAGTTTCTCTCCCCCCCCCACCGCGCTCCATGAACTCTTTTAGTTCCTTTGCCATTGCTGGCACCCTGCCCGTTTTTGACTTTGACCAGTCTAAACCAGGGTCAATAACTGTTGAAATGAAATTAAAATCGCGTATTGTCACAAGTAGGCTTCAAATGAAGTTACTGTGAAAAGCCCCTAGCCGCCACATTCCGGTGCCTGTTCGGGGAGGCTGGTATGGGAATTGAACCGTGCTGCTGGCCTGCCTTGGTCTGCTTTAAAAGCCAGCTATTTAGCCCTGTGCTAAACCACAATGAATGAACGTACAATGAATATCGCCTCACTGCCGCAGTTATATCACAGCTCGGCTGGCAAAGATGGAGCTGGAATATTAATGTACTACATGCGTTGGAATGAAGCAAAACAGCTTCGCCAAGGCACTCTCCATGTGCATCAGCTAATGATTTACTAAGGATTCTCAGGTGTCTCAGGAGTAGGAGTTTAGGCTTAAACCCTGCTGTGAGTATATAATGAGAATGTTCGTCTAATCTCAGGACTCCAAGGGGATTGCCAGCTCTCTTGTTTTTTTTAACTGTGGTGTAAAATACTGGGCTTCTTTCCTTTACACTAGGTAATTTAAGAGCAGTGTTTGATGATTCCTGCACAGAGCTTCTGTTTCAGATACCTAGATACAAGGATTAATCAGCTTTTGTACTATAAACCCCACTTCATCCAGCTTCCTTCAGCTTCCTCACAGCAAACCAACGGAGCACAATGATTGCGAAAAGATGATAAAGGCTTGCGAAACTGTTTACTTCATTGGCAAGTATTTTCCGCAGTTAATCTCTTTCTGCATTTCAAAGAATCCAACACAGTCCGACCAAATTGCTGTGTTGTTTTTTTTAAACCTGAGCCGGTGAAACCAGGTAAATTCCCCATAAAAGCGATTGGCAGCGATCCACCTGAACTCTCCTGTGCTTGGGATGGTTTAAAACCCAGAGTTGTGCGTCTTCGCATCATCCAGTGACTCGTGTTTTAAAATTCACGTGTTTGGTGTCAGATATTAGATTCACATGCCCTTAAGAAAGAAAGAAAGACTTGCATTTCTGTAGCGACTTCCATAGCCTGAGGAAGTCCAGCCAGGCAAGTATTTTTGAAGTGTAGTAATGCATGACGCATTACGCTATTGTAATGCATGAAATATGGCAACCAATTTAGAACATAGAACAGTACAGCACAGTAGAGGACCTTCGGCCCACAATGTTGTGCCGACCATTTATCCTAATTTAAGATCAACCTAACCTACACTTCTTCAATTTTGGGGCATCACGGTAGCACTGTGGATAGCACAATTGCTTCACAGCTCCAGGGTCCCAGGTTCGATTCCGGCTTGGGTCACTGTCTGTGCGGAGTCTGCACATCCTCCCCGTGTGTGCGTGGGTTTCCTCCGGGTGCTCCGGTTTCCTCCCACAGTCCAAAGATGTGCAGGTTAGGTGGATTGGCCATGCTAAATTGTCCTTAGTGTACAAAGTTGCCCTTGGGTGGGATTACTGGGCTTGGGTGGGGTGCTCTTTCCAAGAGCCGGTGCAGACTCGATGGGCCGAATGGCCTCCTTCTGCACTGTAAATTCTATGATAATTTACTTCTGTTCATGTGCCTGTCCTGAGTCGCTTAAATGTCCCGAATGACAGTGGCATGTGGCGCAGTGGATAGCATTGGGACTGCGGCGTTGAGGACCTGGGTTCGAATCCCAGCCCTGGGTCACTGTCCGTGTGGAGTTTGCACATTCTCCCCATGTCTGCGTGGGTTTCACCCCCACAACCCAAAGGTGTGCATGTTAGGTGGATTGGCCATGCTAAATTGCCCCTTAATTGGAATAAAAAAAGAATTGGGTACTCTAAACTTATTTTTCAAAAATGTTTGAAACAGTAGTGAGAGGACAAAGGCAACAAAAAAAAGACTGAGGAAAAATTAAATACAAAATGACACCAGAACATAACCGATCAAACACATACTTAAAATGCCTCCGTGTGCCAATATTTATCTGGCCCAGTTTTGTATCAGAAGCATCAGATTTAAGAGTTCTGTTGTTGTTAAATGATTCGTATCTACTCAATTAACACCCAGATAGGAAGTAATAATATTTCTTTATAAGGCAGTAAATTAAGGAGCAGATCATAAGCTGAGGGACAGGCTAGTCAGCCATATTTGTGTAGGTTCTCTGGGCTGAGGATAGAGTTTCCTATCTCAGACCCAGAAAGCATGACCCAGTTACAGCAACCCAGGTCCTCTGCAGTCTGTAGGTCTCAGCACCTCACCACAGGCTCCATCCCACAATCGGGTTTTACAAAGTCCATGGGCGGGATTCACCATTGCCCAACACCGATATCGTAATCGGCGATCAGGCGGAGGATGCCTTTTTACGACCGAATTGGGAGCGATGCCTGTTTTTGGATGCTCCACTCCCTCCAAAATGGCATCAGAGAGGGGTACGCTGCACGCCATTGGCCGGTCTCAGAACGTTACCTGAAGGCTCTCCCCCGATGCACCACCCCCGGATGGGCCGAGTTCACGATCGTACGGGACACGTGTGCTCTCAGTTTTCGGTAACCCGATATGATGGCTGTGGACTGTGTCTGGCTCTAGTCCAGATTCGCCCAGTGATTGCTTTTAAACTGAGATGCCTCAAAACCAACTTCAGGTGGCATTAAACGTAAATCCAACCTTGCAGAGCTCTGTAATACTCCCACAGTACATAAACCTCAAATGCTGAGTCTTACAGAAATAAAGTCTAGGTGAAGGAGAGTTTTTATCACTACTTTCCAATACGATTTTTATTTGTTTCCTATTTTTATTTTTACTTGAGTCTCTTCCACTACATTTTACTCTATACATCCGAACTGAATTCTGAAATGTTTGTGAACAATGTGACCTTTGGAAGATTGCATAGCTGAAATAATGGCGGATGCAGCTCTACTGGTTAAAGGCCTGGGGCTGGATTCTCCGATCGGCGACGCCAAAATCGCGTTCGGTGATCGGCCGGAGAATCCCCGTTTACGCCAGAATACGGGCGCCGCTATTTTTGGCGATACTCCGCCCCTCAGAAACGGTGTTCTCGGGGAGTACGCCGCACGCCGTATGGACAGTCTCAGGACATCATCTGAGACCCTCTCCCGATGCTCTGCCCCCGATGGGCTGAGTCCCCGACGGCGTCATTTGCATGTGTTCACACCGCGTGGTGGCTGCGGACTGTCAGCGTCGCCACAGTCAGGGGGGGGGGAGGGGGGTGGGAGCCATTCCCCTGGCCGCCTATGCTTCGGCGGGGGCTGGGGGGGACTGGTAGGGGGTGGTCCGGGGGGTGGCGAGGGGGTTACAGGGGGGGGCAGTTTCTGGCAGGCCGGGTCTGCGTGCAGCCGGCGCCACGTTGTACGCCGTGGCCGCTGCAGGCCGCCGCCATGCAAATGCACGGCCAAGGACCCGGCCATTCTGCGGCCGTATCCGCAGGAAAAGCCGGGGGCTTTACGGTGCGTGGCTGCCAGCCCCGCATTGGACGGAGCATCGTTGCGGGGACAGCGTCGACTTTCTGGACCTAGCTGCAGGATCAGAGAAGCCAGTCCCTGGTTCTGTGTGGAGTACACTGCACTTGCAGAGGCTCCAGTTAACTCTTCACCGATTCCATAAGCACATACTTCCTTCTGTATATGTGAGTGCACAGTAGATAAGATTCATGCATTTTGAGGGAGAGGGAGAGCTGAGATTTGTAGACAGCTTGTTGCTTTAAGTTGCTGAGTGGGTTGGGTGGTGCTGACAGTGCTGTGGTTCTCGTGTCGAAGGACATCCATCCCATTTACAGCTCCAACCCTGAATTATTAAAAGCACGAACAACAGTGCCACGTGAATTTCTGTCATGATTTTAAAACATTCCCCTGTTGCCCACAAATGCTTTGAGTGTTTGCTCAACTGGATGTAATGAATCATATCGATAGAAAGTGCTAATGTTGATATAAATGCAGAATGATACGGATTCAGTAACCGTTCACTGAGCATCATCAAATCTAGTCAAGAGGAGCAAGTGGATTTCAAACTAATATTTGTGGCTAGAGTCCCGTTTTGGGCTCAAAGAGCGGGGTGTTTCTCGGTGCCTGCAGCGCCAAGAATGACCCCGCTTTCAAACGGGACGTTTTGTTTGGCCTCGACAAGGAATGTCTTGCTGAGGCAGCACTTACCTCACTTCCTGCACCGTCAAGCTCAGGAAGAGATCGGGCACCATTTTTAAATGCTTGCCCAATCTCTCGACCCACTCAGCCACCTCTTACGGATCCTCGGCCCTCCCCTCAGCCCACCTCTTAAGGGAAGGGCACCCCTAGGCCCACTACCTGGAACCTGGGTACCTTGGCACTGCCAGTCTGGCACCCGGCGCCCTGGCAGGGCCAGGGTGGCATTGCAAGAGCGCCTGAATGGCATTTCCTAGGTGTCAGCAGGAGTCCGAGGGTACCGTCCTGCCAGAACCTGACAACCCGGGGGGCCTCCGATGACCTGGGACCACACCCAATGCACCGTGGGAGGAAACCGAAGCACCCGGAAGAAACCCATGCACACTCAGGGAGAAAGTGCAAACTCCGCACAGTCACCCGAGGCTGGGACCCTGGAGCTGTGAGGCAGCAGTGCTAACCACTGTGCCACCGTGCTGCCCTTAATGAGGGGTATTGGCACTGATCTTTCCGGCAAAGAGCATGAGCCCAGATGGCTATTTTGCCTGCCCAGTGCCAGGGTTCAGGACGTCTGCCTGGGGCTGAAGAGGGTGTGTCAGAAAGGAGGCGAGTGAACAAACATAAGAGCACGGCAGCAGATAACTCTCCAGATGTTGAAAATAATCTGACAGAATTAGCGGCGCTCAGTCTGAATGCACACACCAATCACAACACGGTAGATGAATTGATGACACAAATGGAAGTAAACAAGTATGATTTAATTGTCATTATGGAGACATGGCTGCAGGATGACCAAGGTTGGGAACTGAAAGTTCAAATGTATTCGACACTTCGGGAGGATAGGCAAAATTGAAAAGTGGTGAGGTAGCACTGTTAATAAAGGATGGGATAATGCACAGCAAGATCTTAGATCAAGATGCAAAATTAGTTTGGGTGGAGCTAAGAAACAGCAAGGGCTGCGAGTATTGGTAGGAACGTTTATAGGCCCCAAACTGCAATGCTAATATTGGCATAGTACAATCAGAATGTTAAAGGTGTATGTAACAAGGGTAATACAGTAATCATGGGGGACTTTCATCTGCATGTAGACTGGGTAAACCTAAAGAGCACTAATGCTGAGGAGGATGAATTCCTGGAATGTATACGAGATGGTTTCTGGAACAATTTGTTGAGGATACGACTGGAGAATGGACTATTTGAGTTCTAGTATTGCGCAATGAGAAAGAGCTAATCTATAATGTTGTTGAGAAGGAATGTTTAGGGAAGAGTGATCATAATATGAAGGAATTTTACATGAAGTTTGAAAGTGACCCAAAACTAGGGTCTTCAATGTAAACAAAGGGACCTACGAAGGTATGAGGGGGAAATTGGCTGAATTAGATTGTGAATCTATATTACAAGGTATGATGGTCGACAGGCAAGGCTAGCATTTAAAGAATTAATGCACGAGTTACAACAAATTTCTTAAAGCACAAAAAGAAAGAAACGCGATCCAACCATGGCCTGGGATGTGCAGGCTAGGTTATGGGGTTATGAGGATAGGGTGGGGTGGGTCGGAGGTTGGACCTAGATAAGGTGCTGTTTCGGAGGGTCGGTGCAGACTCTAAGGGCCGAATGACCTTCTTCTACACTGTAGAGATTCTATGGATTCTATGACCAATAAGAGAAGTTAAAGATTGTATTAGATCAAAGGAAGTGACAAATAACCAAAAATAAAATGCTGGAAAATCTCAGCAGGTCTGGCAGCATCTGTAGGGAGAGAAAATGGCTAATGTTTCGAGTCCAGCAGCATTTTCTTTTTCATTTCAGATTCCAGCATCCGCAGTAATTTGCTTTTATCCAGAAGTGACAAACAAAATTGTCAAAAAAAATAGTAAGACTGAGGATTGGGAGCATTGAAAAATTCAGCAAAGGAGACCAAGAAATTAGTGTCAGAGGGTGGGATTTTCCGCATAACCTGCGGAACGAGGAGGTGGCTCTTTGGAATTCTCTATCCCTGGGGGCCGTGGAAGCTCAGTCATTGTGTGTATTCAAAGAAGAGGTTGATAGATTTCTGGATAGACATTAAGGAACACGGGGATAGTGAGGGAAGATGCTGATGTGGTAAAATCAAGGGCCAGAATGGCCTACCTTGCTTCTATTTCCCATGTTCCTATTAAAATGTTCTCTAAAAGGGGATGTGTATTTTGTTGTTTGGTTGACACTGTTAATACTGCTAGCAATACACATTAGTGTCACTCAATCGCCCTTTGCTACAGCATTCCATGTGTTAAAGCTGCTGGCTCTGGAAAGCTTGGGGGGCTGACTCCCCCAGTGTAATCTCACAAAGTTCCACTCCACTGGCATCATGACTACAAGGAGTTCAGCACACGACTCCTTCCCCAGGCTGCCTCTAACCAGCCACTTGAAAAGCTTCAGACAGAGAAAAGAGACAGCTGGAAGACACAGTGCGTGTTCAATGAGTGCTTGAAGGAGATGCAGCATTACTTGCTGTGCTTCGACAAGTGTACCGATTCTCGCTACTGGAAGGGCAGAGAAAATCCCAGCCTCTCTATGGTAACCAATCCCTTACCCAGGTACAAGGGCTGAAGTTTTCCTTCCTGACTGCAAAGCTTCAAGGAGGTGGTCGGAATGCAGTGAAATGGCTCTGACATCAGGACCGACCATCCAAGTCAGTTTAAATGGACAAAGAACCTCAGAAAGAAAGAACTTGCATTTCAATAGCACCTTTCACGCTTGCAGGATGCCCCAAAGTGCATTGCAATGGAAGTGCCTTTGAAGTGTGATCACTGTTGAAATGTAGGGAAATACAGTAGCTAATTTGCGCACAGCAAGCTCCCACAAACATCAATGTGGCACTGACGGAATAATATGCTCATGACGTCGGCTGAAGGATAAATGTTGCCCCCCAGGACGCTGGCAAGTTAAGGTGGTGAAAATGACTTTGCTGCTTTGTAGAAGCCTGTTTTTAATCACTCACTCTGGGGATGTGGACATCGCTGGCAAGGCCGGCATTTATTGCCCATCCAAGATGCCCCTTGAGAAGGTGCAGTGGACCTTCCTCAACCACTGCAGTCTGTGTGGTTGTGGTAAACCACTGTTGCACCTCTATTAGGTGATGTATGGTAGGACCTGTACTACAGGTACGTTGATAGTCCCTGCCTGCTGGCTCCGCCCAGTAGGCGGAGTATAAATGTGTGTGTCCTCCGTGCTGCAGCCATTTCACCAGCTGCTGTGGGAGGCCACACATCTTAGAGCAATAAAGCCTCAGTTGTATCCAACTCTAGTCTTTGTGCAATTGATTGTTCATCAATTTATTGCTCTAAGATTTTCAAAAGATGGACCTCCATATCAAGCCGGATCGCCTGCAGCTGGATCCGCAATCAAGCGACGCCAAAAAGGACTTTCAGCACTGGCTAGCTTGTTTCAGGGCGTACATCAACTCGGCGCCCAGCCCTGTCTCGGAGGCTCAGAAAATATAGATCCTGTATTCAAAGTTGAGCCCCAACGTCTTTCCGCTGATCCAGGACGCACCAAACTACGTCGAAGCCATGATGCTTCTCAAAGAAAATTATGCTCAGAAGACGAACCCGCTCTTCGCCAGGCATGCACTCGCCACTCGCTCTCAACTTCCTGGTGAGTCTCGAAGGCTTCTGGCGGGCCCTAATCCCACTCGTCCGGGACTGTGACTGTCAGGCCGTTACGGCCATTCAAACCTCCTTAAGCGGGTTGCGTTCGTTACAGGAATTGGGTCGGACCTCATACGCCAGCGACTGTTAGAAGGGGCCACGCTCGATCTAGCAGAGACAAAGAAGCTAGCGCTCTCTATGACGGTCGCATCATGCAACATTCAGGCCTGCACCCCCAGCCGCGCGGCCCACCACTCCTACGAATCGTGGACCCCACAGACGGCCGCCCCAGTGGGGGCCTTACCCAACCAATACGCCTGCGCCACGCGCCAGCCAGCGAACCCTGGGGGTCCCCGATGTTACTTTTGCAGACAGCAGATATACCCCCGCCAACGCTGCCCGGCCCGCGCTGCCCTTTTTTAGGCTTGCGATAGGAAGGCGCACTTCGCCACGGTGTGCCAGGCCCGTGCAGTCGCCGCTAACGCCCCCACCCCCCTCATTTATGGACAGTGGGCGCCGCCATCTTCTACCCCTCAGACCACACGTGACCAGTGGGCACCGCCATCTTCTCCCCCTCAGACCAAGCGTGGCCTTCCCCTCCGCGCGACAAGTGCGGCCCATGAGCGCCGCCATCTTATTCAATTCCCGCCATGTGCGGCGCATGGGCGCTGCCATTTTGTCCTCCTCAAGATCTTCAGGCGCCGCCATCTTGTCTCCCCCATGGCACAGGGGCACCACCAGTGTTCCAGGGCCTGTGCCCCCCCCCCCCAGGTTCCCCATCATCCGACACCAGCGATGACCGACCACGACTCACCTCAGTGACCATCGACCAGTCTCGTCCGCACAACCTGGCCACCGCACCGACCACTGTCAAAATCAACGGACATGTGACCTCTTGCCTGCTGGACTCCGGGAGCACCGAAAGCTTCATCCACCCGGATACAGTAAGGCGCTGCTCCCTCGCGGCACACCCCGCCAACCAAAGAATCTCCCTGGCCTCCGGATCCCATTCCGTGGCGATCCGGGGGTACTGTACGGTCACACTCACGGTGCAGGACGTAGAATTCAGCGGCTTCCGCCTCTACGTCCTCCCTAACCTCTGCACTGCCCTACTACTCGGCCTGGACTTCCAGTGCAACCTCCAGAGCCTAACCCTGAAATTCGGCGGGCCCTTACCACCCCTTACTGTGTGCGGCCTCGCGACCCTAAAGGTTGATCCGCCTTCCCTCTTCGCAAATCTAACCCCGGATTACAAACCCATTGCCACCAGGAGCAGACGGTACAGCACCCAGGACAGGACCTTCATCAGGTCCGCGGTCCAGCGGCTGCTTCGGGAAGGCATGATCGAGGCCAGCAACAGCTCCTGGAGAGCCCCAGTGGTAGTAGTTAAGACTGGGGGGAAACACAGAATGGTCGTGGGCTACAGCCAGACATCAATCGGTAGACGCAGCTCCCACGCATATCTGATATGGTCAATCAGATTGCACAGTACCGGGTCTTCTCAACGGTAGACCTCAAATCCGCCTAATTTCAGCTCCCTATTCGAAAATCGGACTGTCCATACAGTGCCTTCGAGGCAGACAGCCGCCTCTATCACTTCCTCAGGGTTCCTTTCGGCGTCACCAACGGGGTCTCAGTCTTCCAAAGGGAGATGGACTGAATGGTCGACCGGTACGGTTTGCGGCCACCTTTCCATACCTAGACAACGTCACCATCTGCGGCCATGATCAGCAGGACCACGATGCCAACCTTGCCAAATTTCTCCACACCGCCACTCTCCAAAACCTCACCTACAACAAGAAGTGCGTGTTCAGCACGACCCGCTTAGCCATCCTCGGCTATGTGGTCCAGAACGGAGTTCTGGGGCGCGTTCCCCACCGCATGCGCCCCCTCATGAAGATTCCCCTCCCCCACTTCCCCAAGGCCCTCAAACACTGCCTGGGGTACTTTTCATACTACGCCCAATGGGTCCCAAACTATGCGGCCAAAGCCCGCCCACTCATACAGTCCACCCATTTTCCCCTGATGGCCGAGGCACAACAGGCCTTCGCCCGTATCAGAGCCGATATCGCCAAGGCCGGGATGCACGCTGGCAGGAGGTCCTCCCTGATGCACTACACTCCATTCGGTCACTACTGTGCACCGCCACTAACACACTCCATAAACATCTTTTGGCCTTCCCCAGGAAGTCCACATCCGGGGTGTCGCTCCCGACTTGGCTCGCAGCTCCAGGACCCGTCCTGCGCCATAGGCACATCCGACTCCACAAGGCGGACCCGATGGTGGAAAGGGTGCAATTGCTCCATGCAAACGCCCAGTATGCCTACGTGGCATAACCCAACGGCCGCCAGGATACTGTCTCCCTCAGGGACCTGGCACCAGCAGGTTCCACACACACAAACACCCCTCCGGCCCGGATCCACCCCCCCTCCCCCGGCGCTCCCAGCAGCAACCCCCCCCCATCACCCCCCCCCCCCCCCGCGGGACCATCCATCCTCCCCCTGCCCACGCCCGAGGATTTTGGCATGCTCCTGGAGTCACCTAACATCAGACAAGTATTGGCATCGCCGCCACCACTACGTCGCTCCCAGCGGCACATCAAGGCCCCGGACCGGTTAAACCTCTAACTGGGCCACTGGGCTTCAAAAGACATTTTTTTCTCTCAAATATTGTAAATGTAAAACCCATTTGTTGTATATAGTTCTCCACCACCCCTGCCAGACTCAATTTTAACAGGGGGGTGAATGTGGCAAACCACTGTTGCACCTGTATTAGGTGATGTATGGTAGGACCTGTACTACAGGTACGTTGGTAGTCCTTGCCTGCTGGCTCCGCCCAGTAGGCGGAGTATAAATGTGTGTGTCCTCCATGCTGCAGCCATTTCACCAGCTGCTGTGGGAGGCCACAGACCTTAGAGCAATCAAGCCTCAATTGTATCCAACTCAAGTCTTTGTGCAATTGATCGTGCATCAGTGGTGAAGGTTTTCCTTTAATTTGAATAACTATCTTAGAACTGAGAGACCTTGCAAGCAAAGGCCATTAAAGTCAAACAAGTACCGTTTACATGCTGTAAACCTGATGTGATTCTTTGTCTTCTCTGTTGTAAAATGTTGGGTGTAGTTCGGTACATCTCAAAGTATTTGTAGTCTTGAGTAGTTCATCAGTAAGTATTTATTAACTATTAGAAAATATATATAGGGGTTCAGTAAAGGACCAAGCTTGGAGCTGTCTCCATGCTTGCTTCTACACACAGCTCACTGACCCCTAAGTTTGGTCATGTGTTCTCTTACATCACCATATGGGCAGTGCTGCACTCTGGCCCACATTAAGCCTTTATGTGCCAGACCCTTATAATACAGCCTCTTAATTCATGCAAGGGGTTGGTTGAATGAATTGGGTCAGTTGTGCGAGCTCCGATAGTGGAATAGTCGCCCCACTCTTAACCCTATTGGTCAGACGTGAAGAAAGGCTGGTGGGAAGGAAACACTGACATCCCCACACTGCGGCAGAGATGACTCGACACAGCAATGGTTATTATATTGCACTGTGTGACCCCAGCCAGGCTGTTGGTCAGGATTCTCCTGAAACAAAGTGAGTTACTGAGCTGTCATTTTTAGAATTCTCCTTTCAAGAGTTTCAGGTATAATTCAGATTCCGTGTTGGGATTGAGATAAAAACTGCGGGGGGTAGGGAGATCTGATAGAATCTGAATCACCAATTGCCTGCTTTTGATAAAGCATCTTTCTTGTTTGTGTTTGCAGTTTTATCTTTTAGGTACTACTCATGAGCATCCTTTTCTGCCTGTCATGCAGATGACCAAATCCAGTGCTGAAGTGTGCTGGCTGCACAGACTGCTTCATTCACTCGATGCCAGACAAATACTGCCTGATGCATAATGTTCAGGCTCCGAGGAGGTGAAGGATATTCCAGAGGCAGGCAACCATGATTTTAACAGTCAAGATAATGGGGCAGGAGGACTGTGTAGCTGTGGATTTTTTTGGGGAGGTGAGGAACTGAGAAGAGCTGTGATGTTGCTCGTACACAGTGAGCTACAAGATCTGGAAAGCTGTGCCTGAGCGTCAAAAGGGGGAATGGAAATCAGAAACTCTCCTCTAATAAGCTGCTGAGGCTGGGGGTCAGTGGGCAATTTCAACTGAGATTGATAAGATTTTTGTTCGATAAGGTACTAAGGGTTATGGAAACAATTCAGATCAGTCATGGTCCTTGTCGAATAGCAGAACAGGCTCAAAAGGCTCTTCCTGGTCCTATGTTTCTATACTTGGGGAAAGAGCAGGGGTGTGGAAGGAATTAAATAGCTCTTTCATGCGGTTAGGTCAGGCATCATAGACTAAAGGGTTTCCTGTGTTGTGAGGACTCTGTAGTAATTGTGAGTCTGAGCAAATGTTGAGCTAAAGAAGTCAACATGTAATGGAACTTCAGGAATTGGTCATTGAGCCAATTTGTCAGATCTGCTTATGTAACCAGAAGCAACAGGTGCGTGAGCTGCAGCCGGAGGGAGAACTGGCCGCAGGTATAGGTTATACCCCACAGAAACAGCCCATTCAGCCCAACCAGTCCCCATTCTGGTGTTTACGCTACACTTGAGCCTCCTCGCATCTTTCTCATTGAAATCTACAGTCTGTCTGCAGCATCACAGTTGCCAGCCCACAGCCAATCCAATTAACTCCATGTGATCTCATGAGTGAAGGCACTAGATACCCCAAAGTCTATGGCCCCTGACAACATTCCAGCAGAAAACCTGGAGACTTGTTCCTGCAGGGAGGTGGTTGCAAGAATTGAGTTGTCCCCACACTTACCAGGGGTGAAAGAAAAGCTGGTGGGGAGGAAGCAGTGACATCCCCACACAGGGACAGAGATTACTCTACCACAGCAATGGGTATCATATTGCACAGTGTGACTCCACCCAGGATGTTGGTCAGAATTCTCCTCAAACAAAGTGAGTTACCAGAGGGTTACTGAGCTATCATCTTTAGAATTCCCCTTTCAAGATTCAGTTTCAGATGTAATTCAGACTCCATGTTTGATGGAATTGAGATAAAATCTGTCGGGAGTAGGGAGATCTGATAGAACCTGAATCACCAATTGCATGCTTCTGGAAAACCAGCTTTCTTATTTTTATTTGCAGTTTTACCTTTTATGTGTTACTTACTAATGAGCATCCTTGTCTGCCTGTTGCTCCACTAGCCAAGCTG
The DNA here is from genome assembly GCF_047496885.1 of Scyliorhinus torazame. Classification (NCBI taxonomy): domain Eukaryota; kingdom Metazoa; phylum Chordata; class Chondrichthyes; order Carcharhiniformes; family Scyliorhinidae; genus Scyliorhinus; species Scyliorhinus torazame. Next base: position 25,972,753 of record NC_092723.1, on the reverse strand, counting down.
TTCCATTAAAGCTACAACATTGACATCTAGCTGGCAATGTGGAAAAATGCTCGGGTATGTGCTGTCTACAAAGACCAAGACAAATCCACCCTGGCCAATTACTGCCCCATCAGTCTACTCTCGATCATCAGCAAAGTGTTGGACAGTGCTATCAAGCTGCACTTGCTCAGCAGTAACCTTCTCATTGACACTCAGTTTGGGTTACGCCAGGGCCACTCAGCTCCTGACCTCATTATAGCCTTGGTCCAAACATGGACACCATGAATCCCAGAGGTGAGGGAAGAGTGACTGCCCTTGGCAGCGGGTCAGCATTTGACTGAGTGTGGTATTGAGATGCCCCGGCAAGACTGAGGTCAATGGGAAAACTCTCTAATGGTTGGGGTCAAATCTACACAAAGGAATAATGCTATTGTTGTTGGAGGTCAATCATCTCAGTCTCGGGGCATTACTGGAGGAGTTCCTCAGGGTAGTGCTGCAGGCCCAACCATCTTCAGCTGTGCCATCAATGGCTTACCCTCCATCATACGGTTAGAAGTGGGGACGTTCGCTGATGATTGCACAATGGTCAGCACCACTTGAAACTCCTCAGTTACAAAAGCAGCCATTTTCCTAAGCAGCAAGACCTGGACAATATTCAGGCTTTGGCTAATAACTGGCAAGTAACATTAGCACCACATAAATGCCAGGCAATGACCGTCTCCAACAAGAGAGAATCTAACCATGTCCTCTTGACATTCAATGGCATTACCATCGCTGAATCCCCCACTATTAACATCCTGGGAGTTACAATTGACCAGAAACACAAGAAATAGCAACAGGAGTAGGCAACTCGGCCCTTCAATCCAGCTCCACTAATTCAACACCACTTTCCTGCACTATCCCTGCATCCATTGATGTTTTTAATATGCAGAAATCTGTCTTTCTCAGTCTTTGATTGAGCTTCCACAGCCGTCTGGTGTGGAGAATTCCAAAGAAATTCCTCCTCATCGCAGTCCTAAATGGTCTGCACCTTATTCTGGGACTGTGTCTCCTCTCTCCTTCAGGCTGACAGCGGCACAGGGCCCAGATGGCATTTTGCCTGTGCCAGGGATCGGGTCCTGCGCTTATGAGGTGGGTTGCAGCAGGGGGGGAGGGGGATGCTCAAGGAATCCCAAATTAGTAAGTTGGTGCGTTTGGGATTCGGGGGAGGGGGGGAGCGAGAGATCAGGACACCATTTCCATCCTGCTCTTGCCAGCTGGGCTTGTTTTGCAGGGAATGAGTCGAAGTGCGGCCTCGGCTGGGGGTTCCTCGACAAGGCCCGAAAATGAAGCAGATTCCCGTTTAATAGCAGGGTCATTGTCGGTGCTGCAAGTGTCGGAAAACACCCCGCTAAACGTGCCCAAACCGGGGTTCTGTTTTTCTTCCATCAAATCGCACCCATGATTTTTCTAACAATTGTATTTCATCTGCCAAATTTTTACTCACTCACTTAACCTCTTCAAATCTCCTTGAGACCCTTCTACATTCTCCTCACATCTCACACGTCCACCGAATTTTGTTCATCTGCAAATTTGGAAATCTTAGATTGAATCTCCACAACCATAGGTTGTGAATAGCTGGGGCCCAAGCACTGAACCTTGTGATACCCCACCAGTCACATCTTGCAAACCCACAAATGACTTATTTTCTCCTTCTGTTTTCTGTCCATTAACCAGTTCTCAATCCATGCGACCCTATGAACTCTAATTTTGTTTAGTAACCTCCTCTGTGGAACTTTATCAAAAGCTTTCTGAAAATCTAAATACACCACATTCAGAATTCAGAATGCCCAATTCACCTAACAGTCTTTTGGGTCTTGTGGGAGGAAACCGGAGCACCCGGAGGAAACCCACGCCGACACGGGTAGAACGTGCAGACTCTACACAGTCACCCAAGCCGGGAGTTGAACCTGGGGCCCTGGTGCTGTGAAGCATGGGGAGGAACACCACCATCTGCAAGTTCCCCTCTAAGTCACTCACCATCCTGACTTGGAAATATATCGCCGTTCCTTCACTGTCGCTGGGTCAAAATCCTGGTACTCCCTCCCTAACAGCACTGTTGGTGTACCTACACCACATGGACTGCAACAGCTCAAGAAGGCAGCTCACCATTACCTTCTTAGAGGCAATTAGGGATGGGCAATAAATGCTGGTCAAGCCAATGATGCCAACTACCTATGAAAGAATTTTGAAAATTTATCCCTTTTTCCCTCAACTATTTGTCCCCTCAAATGCACCATGGTCTTCACTTCAACCATTCCCTGTGGTCATGAATTTTACATTCACACTGCCCTTTGGATGAAGATGTTTTTTCTAAACTTGCTCTTGGATTTCTTGGTGACCACCTTGCAGTGATAGCCTCTCGATCTGAGGCTAGGTTCTCCATTTGGGAGACTGGACGCTGGATTCGCCGTTTCAGAAACTAAGGGCTGGTTTCTCCGCCGTCAGGATGCTCCGTTTTGCCGGAAGCCCATGGGGGTTTCCCGACGGCGTGGGGCTGTCCCACCACGGGAAACCCCATTGAACAGCCGGTGAAATGGAGAAGCCCGACGGCATGACGCACCAGAAATCTGGGGCTGGATTCTCCGCACCCCGACGCCGAAATCGCGTCCAGCGCGGGGGCGGAGAATCCATTTCCGCACATGGAGCCGGGGCCGGTGCCGATTCCCCGAAAAGCGGTGTGCTCGGACAGTGCGCCCGCACCACGTATCCCCTACCTGTGGCCTTTGCTGGAGGCACACCCCGCCATTCTCCGCCCTCGATCGCCTGAATTCTAGCGTGGTGGCTGCGGACTCAGTCCGCGGCCGCTATGGTCGGGGCGGGCCGATCAGAGGGCAAGGGGGGCCTCATTTGGCACCGGGCTAATTTTGGGCGGCTGCTCCGGCTGTGGCACTGGCTGGGGGCGGAGGGTGCCAGGTGGACCCGCCCCATCACCAGCAGGTCCTGCAAGACACAAGACAAGACACATGATTAGTCCGCGGGCCGGAGGGGGAGTGGGGGTGGGCATGTGGGTAGGGGTGGAGTGGTGCTGTTGGTGTCAGGGTGGTGTGCGGGTGAGTGTGGTATGGGGGATTTGGAGGAGTTGGCACACATGTCACAGGGAACTGCAAATAAGCAGGGTCTCACTTCCTCACCTGCGGCCGAGCTGCACCTATGCGACCTCCCATTCCACTGGGCTGCAGACCAGGTCCAGGGCCCTCTGCTCGGCCATGGTGAGGGGCCGCAGGTCTGGTGGTCCCCCTCCTGTCTCCACCCGCTCCCAGCAGTTGTGTGCGGCCTTCTCCTGGGGGGAGGGACAGAAAATGACAGTGATAGACAGTTCATTGCATGCAGCCCAGGGGTGGGTAGCTGGTGGCCTCAGGGCACCCGGCCATGGTGGCCGGTATGGGTACCAGCAAGTGGTGCAAGATGGAGGTGGGCCATCCTCCTGGTGGGAGGGGTAGGATTATGGGTGTGTGGGACGGGGGGGGGGGGGGTTACTGCTAGGGGCACAGTGCTGTTTAGTCACCCTGGCTGCCCTGAGGAGGTTGTGCAGTTTTTTCCGGCACTGCTGGCCCCTTTGGCCAGTATTGCACATGGCGCCCATGGCCTCTGCCACCTACGCCCAGCACAGCGGACAGCGGCAGCTGTCAGCCTCCTTCCGTGTACAAGGTCATCCGCCGCTCCTCTACCGCATCCAAGAGGGTCCCCAGCTTGGCATCGGTAAACCTCGGGGCAGCTCTCCTCGCTGCCATCTTGTTGTCTGGGATGGTGTGTGTGGGGAGTGCTGTGTGTCTATGCGGCTGCAGCTTGTCAGCCTCCTGAGTGTCAATCGCGAAACTGTCGAATCATTAGGATGGATTGTGTTCCATGTGGCGCCGGTGCTACCCCCTCAGCAGTAGTGAAATCAGTCCAGATGTGGCGCCAGTTTTTATGAAGTGAATGCCCCGAATTCTGCGTTGGCGTCAACACAAGTCCCAGACACGGAGAATCCTGCCCCTCATCTACCAACCATCCAAGCACCATCTACCCCATATGCAGTAGAGTCTGCAGGTCACTCACTGGACTGTCACCCATCTCAGAACCCATCATGCTACCCACGTGGGCAGCACGGTAGCATAGTGGTTAGCACAATTGCTTCACAGCTCCAGGGTCCCAGGTTCGATTCCAGCTTGGGTCACTGTCTGTGCGGAGTCTGCACGTTCTCCCCGTGTGTGCGTGGGTTTCCTCCGGGTGCTCCGGTTTCCTCCCACAGTCCAAAGATGTGCAGGTTAGGTGGATTGGCCATGATAAATTGCCCTTAGTGTCCAAAATTGCCCTTAGTGTTGGGTGGGGTTACTGGGTTATGGGGATAGGGTGGAGGTGTTGACCTTGGGTTCTTTCCAAGAGCCGGTGCAGACTCGATGGGCCGAATGGCCTCCTTCTGCACTGTAAATTCTATGAAACCAGAGTGGAAGCAAGTCATCCTCCTGCCCTGAAGGACTGGGAAGGAGATTCAATGGAGCAGAATGTAATGTTGACCCTGATCGATTAATGGGACAATCAAATTAAGCCTTTGTATATGGTGTGATGTCACCCTCAATGCCTTCCATTCCAGCCGGGTACCATCGGATCTGGGGTGCCTTAACAACCCCTTTAATCACATTTTAGTTTAATCTTTTAAGTATCATTTGCAATTCGCTTTTTGTTTCGGCAGTATCCCTTTAAGGGACTGTCACTTTAATTTGTCCCTCAGTTTTTTTGATTTAATTTAATGGTTATATGCGTGATGCTCGATCAATAACTCCAGAAGCGAGATTGGAAGACAATTGAAGGCTTTATTGGACTAGATGTTTCCCCCAGCAGCGCATGTATAGAATGCAGCTGCAAGGGAGACACAGGCCCTTATACTCCACCTTACTGGGCGGAACCAGCAGGCAGGATTCACCAATGATATTGCTGTCTCAGGTACCTCCCACACCAATGGTCTTACAGCTTCAATGGGTACTGTAATATCCCTAATACCGACTACCACATTCACCCCCTGTTAAAAAAAAAGAGTCCGGCGGGGGTGGTGGTCACGCGTTATACAGTGGTAGAGGTTGCCGGCTCGGGCATCCGTGGCTCCGGGAGTGTGGCTTTGGCTTCTTCGGCAGCTTCATCACCCCTGGATGGGACCGGTGGGAGGACCGATCCACCTGGGAAGGGGGCGGCTGTGGGGTGCGCCGGTGGGAGGGAGGGGGGGTTGGTGGTGGGGGTGTGGGTGGGGACCCAGCGGGCGCCTGGTCCCGGAGAGTGACCGTATCCTGTCGGCCATCGGGGTACGCCACGTAGGCGTATTGAGGGTTAGGGTGAAAGAGGTGGACCTGATCGACCAATGGGTCCGACTTGTGCGCCTGCACGTGTTTGCGGAGCAGGATGGGTCCAGGAGCTACTAGCCAGGTTGGGAGCGAGATCCCGGAGGAGGACTTCCAAGGGAAGACAAGGAGATGTTCGTGAGGTGTCTGGTTGGTCGTGGTCCACAAAGCGATCAGATGGAGTGGAGAGCATATGGGAGGACCTCCTGCCAGCGGGAGACTGGGAGATTCCTGGACCGTAGGTTCCGTTCTCCCTCTCAACCTGTCCGTTTCCCCGGGTGTTGTAACTGGTCGTCCTGCTCGAGGCAATGCCCTTGCTGAGCAGGAATTTACGCAGTTCGTCGCTCAGATAGGAGGACCCCCCTATCGCTGAGTATGTAGGCGGGTAAACCGAACAGTGTAAAGATACTGTGGAGGGGTTTTATGAATGTGGCTGCGGTCATGTCGGGGCAGGGGATGGTGAATGGGAACCGGGAGTACTCATCAATCACGTTCAGGGAGTACGTGTTGCGGTCGGTGGAGGGGAGGGGCCCTTTGAAGTCTATACTGAGGCGTTCAAAGGGACTGGAAACCTTTATCAGGTGCGCTTTCTCTGGCCTGTAGAAGTGCGGCTTGCACACTGCACAGATTTGGCAGTTCCTGATGGCGGTCCTGACCTCCTCGATGGAGTAGGGCAGGTTGCGGGTCTTAATGAAATGGAAGAATCAAGTGACCCCCTGGTGGCAGAGGTCCGCGTGGAGGGCCCAGAGTCGGTCCACTTGTGCGTTGGCACATGAGCCGCGGGATAGGGCATCAGGAGGTTCATTTAGCTTCCCGGGACGATACAAGATCTCATAGTTGTAGGTGGAGAGCTCGATCCTCCACCGTAAGATCTTATCGTTCTTCATCTTGCACCACTGTGCATTATCGAACATGAAAGCAACCGACCGTTGGTCAGTGAGGACAGAGAATCTCCTGCCGGCCAGGTAATGCCTCCAGTGTCGCACAACTTTTATTATGGCCTGGGCCTCCTTTTCAACTGAGGAATGGCGTATTTCTGAAGCGTGGAGGGTGCGTGAGAAGAAGGCCATGGATCTGCCCGCTTGGTTGAGGGTGGCCGCCAGAGCTACGTCGGATGCGTCGCTCTCGACATGGAAGGGAAGAGATTCATCGATTGCGTGCATCGTGGCCTTTGCAATGTCTGCTTTAATGCGGCTGAAGGCCTGGCGGGCCTCTGCCGACAGGGGAAGAACCGTGGATTGAATTAGTGGGTGGGCCTTGTCCGCATAGTTGGGGACCCACTGGCCATAATGTGAAAAAAATCCCAGGCAGCGTTTCAGGGCCTTGGAACAGTGGAGGAGGGGAAACTCCATGAGGGGGCGCATGCATTCGGGATCTGGGCCTATAACTCCACCATGCACTACGTAGCCGAGGATGGCTAGACGGTCGGTGCTGAACACGCATTTGTCCTTGTTGTAGGTTAGATTAAGGATTTTTGCGGAATGGAGGAATTTTCGGAGGTTGGTGTCGTGGTCCTGCTGGTCGTGGCCGCAGATGGTGACGTTATCGAGGTACGGAAACGTGGCCCGTAAACCGTACCGGTCAACCATTCGGTCCATCTCTCATTGGAAAACCGAGACTCCATTTGTGGCACCGAAGGGAACCCTTAGGAAGTGGTAGAGCCGCCCATCTGCTTGGAATGCAGTGTATTTGCGGTCGCTAGGGCAGATGGGAAGCTGGTGGTAGGCGGATTTTAGATTTACCGTGGAAAAGACCTTGCATTGTGCAATCTGATTGACCAGATCAGATATGCGGGGGAGAGGGTACAGGTCGAGCTGCGTATACCGGTTGATGGTCTGACTATAATCGATGACCATCCTATACTTCTCCCCGGTCTTTACAACCACTACTTGAGCTCTCCAGGGACTATTCTAGCCTCAATAATACCTTCCTTCAGTAACCGCTGGACGTCCGACCTAATGAAGGTCCGGTCCTGGGCACTGTACACTCTGCTCCGGGTGGCAACGGGTTTGCAATCCGGGGTGAGATTCGCAAAAAGGGAAGGCGGATCGACCTTGAGGGTCGCGAGGCTGCAGATAGTGAGGGGGGTATAGGGCCGCCGAATTTAAAAGTTAAACTCCGGATGTTACATTGGAAATCTAACCTTAGGAGTGTGGCAGCGCAGAGGTGAGGGCGGACGTAGAGGCGGAAATTTTTTTATTCCCTTCCCTGGACCATGAGGTTCGCTACGCAGAACCCTTTGATCTCTACAGAGTGAGACCCAGAGGCCAGGGAGATTTTTTGATTAACTGGGTGGATGGAAAGAGAACAGCGCCTTACCGTGTTGGGGTGTATGAAGCTCTCTGTGCTCCCGATGTCGATCAGGCAGGATGTTTCGTGCCCATTGAACAGCATGGTCGTCATCGCGGTCGAGAGCGTTCGGGGCCAAGACTGGTTCAGGGTCACCGAGGCAAGTCGTGGCAGAAGTTGGAGGTTTTCCTCGGGCGGTGTGTGGTCATCCAAACCGGGATTCTGAGACTCCAGACAAGATGGCAGCGCCCAATGGTCGCACATGGCTGGGGGTGTGCAAGATGGTGGCGCCCATCCGTCGCATCCCCATCCGTGGTCCCCGGGGAACAAGATGGCGGCGCCCGGGGCCCGCATGTGGCTCTGGAACAGGAAGATGGCGGCACCCGCTGGCCGCACGTGGCTCGTGGAGAGGGTTGGGGTGGCAGTCCCGGTTCACCCCCGGCGATCGCCCGGGCCCGGCATACCGCCACAAATTGGCCCTTTTTGCCGCACCCTTTGCAGGTGGAGGAGCGGGCCGGGCAGCGCTGCCGGGGGTGCTTGGCTTGCCCACAAAAATAGAAGCGGGGCTCCCCGGGGTTGCCTGGTAGTCGCGCAGCGCAAGCTTGTGGAGGATGAGGGATGCATCGGAGTCGGCCGCGGGGGGATTCCACGCTGCCCAAGGGGCCGTTGCGCTGTCGGGTACGTAAGTGTGGGTGTTTCGGGAGGCCACATCCAGGGAGCTAGCAAGGGCCCTTGCTTCCTTGAGGCCTAGTGTCTCTTTTTCTAGCAGCCGCTGGCGGATTGGGAGGACAGTATACTTGCAACGAAAGCATCCCGGATCAAAAATTCTGTGTGGTCGCTGGCTGAAACTTGCGGGCAGTCACAGTTCCTACCTAACACCAGGAGCGCACGGTAGAATTCCTCCAGCGATTCCCCGGGAATTTGTCGCCTCATCGCTAGCAGATGTCGGGCGTAGACCTGGTTTACTGGGCGAATATACTGTCCTTTCAGCAGGGTCATTGCGGCCTCGAAATCGTCCACATCCTCGATGAGGGTGTAGATCTCTGGGCTCACACTCAAGTGGAGAACTTGCAGTTTCTGTTCCTCCGTAGGTTCAGTCGTGGCCGTCCTGAGGTACCCTTTGAAGCACGCCAGCCAGTGTTTGAAGGTTGCCGCTGAGTTTGCCGCGTGGGGGCTGAGTTTCAGACACTCCAGCTTGATTTGGAGCTCCATTCTTTAAAATCTAGTCCAATAAATTGATGCCCGATCAATAACTCCAGAAGCACGATTGGATGACAAGTGAAGGCTTTATTGGACTAGATGTTTCCCCCAGCAGCGCAGGTACAGAATGCAGCTGCTAGGGCGACACAGGCTCTTATACTCCGCCTTACTGGGCGGAACCAGCAGGCAGGATTCACCAATAATATTGCTGTCTCAGGTAGCTCCCACACTAATGGTCTTACAGCATCAACCTGGGTACCGTAATACCCCTAATACCGACTACCACAATGTGTCCATCAAAATAGTTGGAATGAGGTTAATTGTCATTAGGAGATTCAGCAAAGCCCAGAGATTTAGAACATAGAACATGGAACATTACAGCGCAGTACAGGCCCTTCGGCCCTCGATGTTGCGCCAACCTGTGAAACCACTCTAAAGCCCATCTACACTATTCCCTTATCGTCCATATGTCTATCCAATGACCATTTGAATGCCCTTAGTGTTGGCGAGTCCACTACTGTTGCAGGCAGGGAATTCCACGCCCTTACTACTCTCTGAGTAAAGAACCTACCTCTGACATCTGTCCTATATCTATCTCCCCTCAATTTAAAGCTATGTCCCCTCATGCTAGACATCACCAACTGAAGAAAAAGGCTCTCACTGTCCACCCTATCTAATCCTCTGATCATCTTGCATGCCTTAATTAAGTCACCTCTTAACCTTCTTCTCTCTAACGAAAATAGCCTCACGTCCCTCAGCCTTCCCTCATAAGATCTTCCCTCCATAACAGGCAACATTCTGGTAAATCTCCTCTGCACCCTTTCCAATGCTTCCACCTCCTTCCTCTAATGCGGCGACCAGAATTTCACGCAATACTCCAAATGCGGCCGCACCAGAGTTTTGTACAGCTGCAACATGACCTCATGGCTCCGAAACTCTATCCCTCTACCAATAAAAGCTAACATACCGTACGCCTTCTTAACAACCCTCTCAACCTGGGTGGCAACTTTCAGGGATCTATGTACATGGACACCGAGATCTCTCTGCTCATCCACACTACCAAGAATCTTGCCATTAGCCCAGTACTCTGTCTTAATGTTATTCTTTCCAAAATGAATCACCTCACACTTTTCGGCATTAATCTCCATTTGCCACCTCTCAGCCCAGCGCTGCAGCTTATCTATGTCCTTCTGTAACTTGTAACATCCTTCCGCACTGTCCACAACTCCACCGACTTTAGTGTAATCTGCAAATTTACTCACCCATCCTTCTACGCCCTCCTCCAGGTTATTTATAAAAATGACAAACAGCAGTGGCCCCAAAACAGATCCTTGTGGTACACCACTAGTAACTGGACTCCAGTCTGAACATTTCCCATCAACCACCACCCTTTGTCTTCTTCCAGCTAGCCAATTTCTGATCCAAACTGCTAAATCGCCTTGAATCCCATGCCTCCGTATTTTCTGCAGTAGCCTACCATGGGGAACCTTATCAAACGCTTTACTGAAATCAATATACATCACATCAACTGCTTTACCCTCATCAACCTATTTGGTCACCTTCTCACAGAACTCAATAAGGTTTGTGAGGCACGACCTACCCTTCACAAAACCGCGTTGACTATCTCTAATCATATTATTCCTTTCCAGATGATTATACATCCTACCTCTTATAAATCTTTCCACGATTTTGCCCACAACAGAAGAAAGTATCACTGGTCTATAGTTACCAGTGTTGTCTCTACTCCCCTTCTTGAACAAGGGGACAACATTTGCTATCCTCCAGTCTTCTGGCACTATCCCTGTAGACAAAGATGACTTGAAGATCAAAGCCAAAGGCTCAGCAATCTCCTCCCTCGCTTCCCAGAGAATCCTAGGATAAATCCCATCCGACCCAGGGGACTTATCTATTTTCATAGTTTCCAGAATTGCTAACACCTCCTCCTTATGAACCCTTCTAGTCTAGTAGCCTGAATCTCCGTATTCTCCTCGACAACATTGTCTTTTTCCTGTGTGAATACTGACGAAAAATATTCATTTCGCACCTCTCCTATCTCCTCGGACTCCACGCACAACTTCCCACTACTGTCCTTGTCTGGCCCTACTCTTACCCTCGTCATTCTTTTATTCCTGACATATCTATAGAAAGCTTTAGGGTTATCCTTGATCCTACCTGCCAAAGACTTCTCATGTCCCTTCCTGGCTCTTCTTAGCTCTCTCTTTAGGTCCTTCCTAGCTAACTTGTAACTCTCGAGCACCCTAACTGAACCTTCATGTCTCATCTTTTCATAAGCCTCCTTCTTCCGCTTGACAAGTGTTTCGACTGCTTTAGTAAACCACGGTTCCCTCGCTCGACCACTTCCTCCCTGCCTGACAGGTTCAACTTTTCAAGGACACGCAGTAGCTGTTCCTTGAACAAGCTCCACATTTCCATTGTGCCCATCCCCTGCAGTTTTCCTCTCCATCCGATGCATCCTAAGTCTTGCCTCATCGCATCATAATTGCCTTTCCCCCAGATATAACTCTTGCCCTGCGGTATATACCTATCCCTTTCCATCACTAAAGTAAACGTAATCGAATTGTGGTCTCTATCACCAAAGTGCTCACCTACCTCCAAATCTAACACCTGTCCTGGTTCATTACCCAATACCAAATACCTTGCCTCTCATTGGCCTATCTACATACTGTGTCAGGAAACCCTCCTGCACACATTAGACAAAAACGGACCCATCTAAAGTACTCGAACTATAGCGTTTCCAGTCAATATTTGGAAAGTTAATGTCCCCCATAACAGCTACCCTGTTGCTTTCGCTCCTATCCAGAATCATCTTTGCAATCCTTTCCTCTACATCTCTGGAACTTTTCGGAGGCCTATAGAAAACCCCTAACAGGGTGACCACTCCTTTCCTGGTTCTAACCTCAGCCCAAACTACCTCAGTAGACGAGTCCTCATCAAACGTCCTTTCTGCCACCATAATACTGTCCTTGACTAACAGTGCCACCCCTCCCCCTCTTTTACCACCTTCCCTGAGCTTACTGAAATATCTAAACCCCGGCACTTGGAACAACCATTCCTGTCCCTGCTTTATCCATGTCTCCAAAATGGCCACAACATCGAAGTCCCAGGTACCAACCCATGCCGCAAGTTCACCCACCTTATTCCGGATGCTCCTGGCATTGAAGAAGACACACTTTAAACCACCTTCCTGCCTGCCGGTACACTCCTGCAACTTTGAAACCTTCCTCATGACCTCACTACTCTCAACCTCCTGTATTTCACTGGAGGGGCCACACACCCGCTTTGGTTACATGCACACCCAGACATATTCATGCTCACTCACACACAGATACAAATAGAGTTAGGTGGGGTTGCGGGGATTGGTCCGGGTGGAGTGGGCCTTTCAGAGGGTCGGTGCAGACTTGATGGGCCGGATGGCCTCCTTCTTCACTGTAGGGAAATCTATGGATTTAATGTTGTCTAGTCAAGATGTCATCCCCTCCTTGCCTGTTGAAGTCTTTCTGGATTATTTCAAATCACTAAGCTGTGTGAATCACAGTAACACACTGTTACACTTGACAGGAAAACTGGGATGTAGTGTGAGTTAGGGTATAAAAGGTGAACTTTTTGTCTGAGATTCTTTTGTGCACCATTTAATGGCGGTGTTACCCTATAATTTACTACTTGAAGATTCTGTGCAGTAATACTTTACAATCTGACAGCACATGATTTGTGTTAAAGGGTTTTATCCCCATCCTTTCTCACTGAACTGAGAATTGTTTTATACAAAAATATGGTTGATCTCGTAAAACAAATATTCCACCTGCGGAATTTCATGCTAATGGTGTTTGCTTCATTGTTTTTCACTATTCCTGTCTCTCTCTATCTACCTATCTATTGTCTCTGTCTCTTTCGCTCTCCTTCTCTGTCTATATGTATCTCGCTCTCTCTCCATCTTTCATATCACTAGAATTCTGAACTGAGAACAGCTCAGTTGGGTCAAAGCCCTAGAAGCTCCTCTCTAACAGCATGTTGGGTGTTCCTACACTGCATGGACTGCGATTCAAGAAAGCAGCTCACCACCACCTTTTCTAGGGCAATTCGGGATGGGCAATATTCGCTGGCCGAGCCAGAGACAGCAACATCTCATGAACAAATATTTTTTAAAAACAAATTCTCTGAGACAAAGAGAAACATGGAGCTTTCATTGCACAAACAGCGGAAAGAAAAGAGCAGTTATGAAATAGCAAAGGAGGCCAAATAAAGAAATTCCCCACTCTCAGAGGCTGAATGAGGCCTTGGCAGGCACAAATCATACACAACAACTCGGTGATGGTAAGGTTGAATGACCTCACCAGACCAGTCAAGGTATCACACCCAGTTAGAATCAATTCCAGCAGAATGTATCCCAGACACCTTGACATCATTATATTCACCACCTCCTACAATTTACTAGATGTTCATCCATAAAACGCTGGCTCAGTCTCAACTATGACATTGTGTCCAATTCTGAAGACCATACTTTAGGAAGAATGGGAAGGCTTTAAAGAGGGTGCAGAATAGTATAAGAATGGTCCCAGGGATGGGAGGCTAGGTCGGATAGATTGGAGAAGCCAGGCTAGTCTCCTTCGAGAAAAAGTGTTGAGAGTGGATTTGATAGACGTGATCAAAATAATGAGGGGTCGGGACATAGCAGGAAGAAACCGGGCACGTTTAAATGGCCACGCTGCACCAGGAAAGCCACTCAATTAGTTGAATCGCGCCCACTATTTCTCTTCACAAAAAATCTAGGACCACACTGATTTAAGGTGATTGACAAACGTGAACCTTCTGGAACACTCTCTCCCAGCTCGTACACTCGAGTTTTCCTGTTACCCTGTTCCACTGCTTTTATATCCCAAGATCCTCATGATCCTTCCCACATTTGCCTGTTTCTCTGCATATTTAGAAGCCTCTTTGAAACTCACAATCAGTAACTTGACCATGTTTCTGATCCTGTCCAGTCCAACCAGACTTTTCATTAAACTTACCTATATTAAAGGCACTGTATAAATGAAACCTTTTGTAATTTCTTCTCCATCAAGTTATACTCAGCGCAATGAGTTAAATTCGTGAAAAATGACAAGAACACCAGGAACTCTTTAGTAAAAACAAAATACATCAGATGCTGGAGTTCTGAAATACTCGGCAGGTCTGGCAGCATCTGTGGCGAGAGAAACAGAGTTTCTCCAAAGAAATGTAATATTGGGCTCAAAACATTAACTCGGTTTCTCTCTCTACAGAGAAGCTGCCAGCCTTGCTGAGTATATCCAGCACTTTCTGTTTTTATACAAGGAACTCTGCGTTGACTTAAAGCAATGGACTCAGTAAATCTTTGGACATTCTCCGCAGGTGTCAAACTTTAGCCCAATGTGAATTATAATATTTGAGAGAAATTGGGAAAAAAGGAACAAGTATACCAAGAAGCACTTTGAAAATTCTTCAGTGGTTTGAAAAGTGAGGCTGTTTGACATCAGAGACGGTTTTGCGCTCCTTACACAGGCATGCACAGCTCCTGAGGTCTGGGTGTAGAAAAGAGGTGAATTCGCAAACGGAAATATGATGTCCAGCAGTTAATAATTCCCTTCATTCACCTGATATGACGACAGCCCGTTAACCAGGCACTAGAGTGCAATTGTTAGATTTCTGAGGAAGATGGGGTTTAAGTGATAGTCTGAGCTATCAGCAGGATGCAGCCAATTAAGTCGAGAGTGCAGCCGGCAGAGATGGCTGTCAGTTATGATTCAAGATTAATCTCGCAACCTGAGCATAAAGTGTTGCGAGAGTTTTCAGGGAAGTTAACCGCAGAAGTCTCACCATGAAGTAACTTGTTTCAGTTTGTTCTTTGACATCAGCGTTCAATATCCCTTCCGCAGGTGCTTGACAAAGAGGATTTAGCCCAGTTAACTATATAGTACAGCACTCAGCTCCTCCCACTCTGACAGTAGCCCTGATTACCGGTACAAGCATTCCGGGGGCAGGCACTGGTAACATAGCAGGAGCGGCGCAACGGTAAACATGCCAAGAGGCAGAACTTTGAACAGTTGCCAATGAAAATCTAGCACGGATCATCCTCTCATCTCAAGCTCTTTCAGTCCCACTGCTATTGGAAATGACTTGGTCGCTTTTTCAGAGCTACTGTGATAGTAGAATTGGCTCCAGCCGGGTATAGTTCCCTGAGTCACTTAGAGTACCAAGTATGGGCCTCAGTGAGAAGAGTGAGCAGAGCAAAATGTATCGGAGTGAAGGGGGAAATGGTGGGAGAAGGGGGAAATGAATGGGAGTTACAGAAAACGAATATGGTTGGCAATGAGGTAGAAGGGGCTGGGGTCGCGTGGTGGTTGGGTCTGGGGAATGGGAAAAGTAAAATTAGAGGCTAATGGGGACGGGGGTTCAGAGGTCGAGGACTGAGAAAGGGGTCAGGGATCAGCTCAGTTTACAGCGAAGTTACTGAAATTCTTTCTTGCAACTGATGCCTTAATTTGAGGCCCTCGAACTGCTTCGGGGCAAGTTAATGTTGCAGTGGGGACCTGAAGCATTTGAGCCTCGTATCTGCTATCGGAGCGAGTGAAGGACGCCTCACTCCACTTTTACCAGACTCCTAAACGACCCTCTTATGGACTGATGGACTTATTTCATAGAATTTACATTGCAGAAGGAGGCGATTCGGCCCATCGAGTCTGCACCGGCTCTTGGAAAGAGCACCCTACCCAAGGTCAACACCTCCACCCTATCCCCATAACCCAGTAAACCCCACCCAACATTAAGGGCACTTTTGGACTCTAAGGGCAATTTATCATGGCCAATCCACCTAACCTGCACATCTTTGGACTGTGGGAGGAAACCGGAGCACCCGGAGGAAACCCACGCACACACGGGGAGGATGTGCAGACTCCGCACAGTCAGTGCCCCAAGCTGGGAATCGAAGCTGGGACCCTGGAGCTGTGAAGCAATTGTGCTATCCACAATGCTACCGTGCTGCCCTTATAGACTGATCTGATCTCTTGACACATCTTCGCCTGTATCTATGTGTTTACCCTGTGTATTTTATGTTTTCCTATTATGTATTTTCTCTTCATGTACGGAATGATCTGTTGGAGCTGCACGCAGAACAATACTTTTCACTGTACCTCGGTACAGGTGACAATAAACCAATCCAATCACTCTAGACTTTACCCAATATGGCAGGTGACACACATGCAGCACACTATTTTGGGGCTGCAGAAACTATGGCACTGGTTAATCCAACTTCAAGATCATGATCTGATCTTTATCTTGCTGATGTTTATGCGAGGTTGCTGTGATTCTTTACATCCGTTGATTCAGTGCCCTGCCAAGTGACGTAGGTGACAGTGGCCTTCCAAACTCTCTGATCACGGAGTGAATGGCCTCATTGTTGGCATTCCAGTTAATTCAGTCTTTTATGTTGTCCAGCTGCTTCCGTCGGCCATTTGCTCTTTTACTAATAATCCGTGATGTGGTGCTCAGAAACTCCAACCCTTCTGCCTGGATAACAACTCTGAAGGACACCATTTGTCTTCTTTTGATAGCATTTAAGAATTCTCTTGTTGTTCTGGCCTCATTCAGTTCTTTTTCATTACCTTCTTCACCCAGTTTACCCTTGGGACCCAATTTAAGCCCTACATTCCAAAGCTGTTGATCTTCTTTCATTTCTCTTGCCCAGTGCTCCAATTGTCACATCCTTAATTAATTTCTGATCAGACTTAACATTTAGTACACAGTTTTCCATTTCAAGGCTCAAACTGACATTCTTAGAACATTGCGTGATGTTGTAAAAACACTTTTGCCTTGTCCAATCCTTTTTCGAATCTCAGTACTGCTTTTGACATTGACCATGACTGTGCTTCCCAGACAGTTGAATTGATTGACGTGTTTTAACTTGCTTCCATTAACTGTAATGTTGCAGAGTGGAATGTCCTTCCACTTTCTCATTATCACAGTGTACATTCTCTCCGCAGTGGAGTGTAAGCCTGTGTCTATCAATTTCCTTTATAACTGCATTAATTAATTTTTGTAAGTCTATATAATTTGTTGCCATAAGTACGGTGCTGTCAGCATACCAGATCTTGATGATAACCTCCCCCCTACCATTAGACTATCTAGTCCTTCAATTCCTCTGGAAATGTGATCACTGTATAGGGAAAAACGTGCCGGGTAAGAGAACGCAGCCTTGTCTATCTCCTCTTTTGGTCACTTTCCAATCAGCAGGTTTGTTCTCTATCTTGTCATTGCGATCCGATATTCATGGTGAATCAAAGATCTTTCCTGTTGATGTCTTGCGGCATTTTTAAGAAGCGATTGTTTTGGACTTTTTCATTTCTTTATTTTTTTGTTCACGAGATGTGAGCATCGCTGGCTCGGCCAACATTTATTTTCCATCTCTAGCTGTCCGTGAGAAGGTGGCGGCAAGCTACCTTCTTGAACCGCTGAAGTCCATGTGGTGTAGGTATGCCCACAGTGTTGTTAGGCAGGGAGTTTCAGATTTTAACTCAGTGACAGTGGAGGAATGACGATATATTTCCAAGTCAGGTTGGTGGGTGGTTTGGAGGGGAACTTGCAGGTGGTGGTGTTCCCATGTATCTGCCGTCCTGGCCCTTCTCGGTGGTGTGGTCTTAAGTTGTGAAGGTGCTTTCAAAGGAGGCTTGGTGAGTGGCTGCAATGCATCCTGTAAATCAGTGGTAGACAGCCAGCGATGCGGGGGGCCACATGCGGCCCACCAGGGTTCTGAATCCGGCTGCAAGCTGAATATGGATTGGATTGGATTTGTTTATTGTCACATGTACTGAGGTACAGTGAAAAGTATTTTTCTGCGAGCAGCTCAACAGATCATTAAGTACATGGGAAGAAAAGGGAAGAAAAGAAAAGAAAATACATAGCAGGGCAACACAAGGTATACAATGTAACTGCATAAGCACCGGGATCGGATGAAGCATACAGGGGTGTAGTGTAGTGTTAATGAGATCAGTCCATATGAGAGTCATTTAGGAGTCTGGTAACAGTGGGGAAGAAGCTGTTTTTGAGTCTGTTCATGCATGTTCTCAGACTTCTGTATCTCCTGCCCGATGGAAGAAGTTGGAAGAGTGAGTAATCCGGGTGGGAGGGGTCTTTGATTGTGCTGCCCGCTTTCCCCAGGCAGCGGGAGGTGTAGATGGACTCAATGGATGGGAGGCAGGTTCGTGTGATGGACTGGGCAGTGTTCACGACTCTCTGACCAGGCCAGATTTTTGGAGATGTGCACCCCTAGGAATTTGAAACTGCTAACCATCTCCACCTTGGTCCCGTTGATGCTGACAGGGGTGTGTACAGTACTTTGCTTCCTGATGTCAATGACCAGCTCTTTAGTTTTGCTGGCATTGAGGGAGAGATTGTTATCGCTGCACCAAAAAACTAGGTTCTCTATCTCCCTCCTGTATTCTGACTCGTCGTTATTCGAGATCCGGCCCACTATGATCATATCGTCAGCAAACTTGTAGATGGAGTTGGAACCAAATTTTGCCACGCAGTCGTGTGTGTACAGGGAGTAGAGTAGGGGGCTAAGTACGCAGCCTTGCGGGGGCCCCGGCATTGAGGACTATTGTGGAGGAGGTGTTGTTGTTCATTCTTACTGATTATAGTCTGTTGGTCAGAAAATCGAGGATCCAGTTGCAGAGTGGGGAGCCAAGTCTTAGGTTTTTGAGCTTTGATATGAGCTTGGCTGGGATTATGGTGTTGAAGGCGGAGCTGTAGTCAATAAATAGGAGTCTGATGTAGGAGTCCTTGTTGTCGAGATGCTCTAGGGATGAGTGTAGGGCCAGGGAAATGGCATCTGCTGGGGACCGGTTGCGACAGTATGCGAATTGCAGTGGATCAAGGCATTCTGGGAGTATGGAGGTGATGCACTTCATGATCAACCTCTCGAAGCACTTCATTACGACTGAAGTCAGGGCCACTGGTCGGTAGTGATTGAGGCACGTTGCCTGGTTCTTCTTTGGCACAGGTGTAATGGTGGTCTTCTGGAAGCAGGTGGGGACCTTGGAGTGGAGTAGGGACAGGTTAAGGATGTCCGCGAACTCCTCTGCCAGATGGTCCACGCAGGCTCTGAGTGCACGACCAGGGATCCCGTCCGGGCCTGTCACCTTCCGAGGGTTCACTTTCAGGAAGGCCGATCTGACTTCGGAAGCTGTGATGGTGGGTATGGGTCAGTTATTGGCTGTTGTGATGGTGGTGGCATACTCATTTAAGTTGGTCGCTGAGTTCTTGAATATTTTACCAGTCCACTGTCTCTAAGCAGTCACGTAAGAGCTCTTCTGTTTTCTCGGACCAGCACTGCACGACCTTCTTAGCTGGATTCTCCCGCTTGAGTTTCTGGTTGTATGCCGGGAGAAGGAGCACCGTCTTATGGTCTGATTTCCCAAAGTGCGGTCGGGGGATGGAATGGTAGGCGCCCTTGATTTTTGAGTAGCAGTGGTCAAGGGTGTTGTCGCCCCTGGTGGGACAGGAGATGTGCTGGTGGAATTTTGGCAGTACACTCTTGAGGTTGGCCTTGTTGAAATCTCTGGCCACGATGAACAAGGCCTCCGGATGTTCTGTTTCGTAGTTGTTTATAATTGTGTACAGTTCATCCAGCGCCTTCCTCACTTCTGCCTGGGGTGGGATGTAGACCGCTGTGATAATGGCTGAAGTGAACTCACGTGGAAGATAGTATGGGCAGCACTTCACGGTCAGGTATTCCAGGTCCGGGGAGCAGTAGGTCACCAGGGTCGCCACACCCAAGCACTAGGAGGAGTTGATGAGGAGGCACACCACTCCACCCTTTGCTTTGCCTGATGACGTGGTGCGGTCCGCCCGGTGAATTGAGAAGCCTTCAGGTTGTATGGCACAGTCCAGTGAGGCGGGGCTGAGCCATGTCTCTGTGAAACAGAGCACACAGCAGTCTCTTACTTCCCCTGAGAGGTATGTCTAGCGTTAAGTTCATCCAGCTTGTTTTCGATCGCTTGGACATTTGCCAGGAGTATGCTGGGGAGAGGGGTCTTGAAACCGCGTTGATTCAGTCTAACCTGCAGACCGCCACGTTTCTCTCGCTTCCTCGGTCGGCGGCTGTGGCTGGATGATTCTGGGATCCGATGGGAGAAGTCTGACCTTGTGGAAGGTAGGTGGTTGCGACTGGCGGGGTCCAGGGCGCTGGTGGGGACCAGGGCGCTGGTTACATTTCCGGGGTCGTGTCTGGCAGGGTCCCGGGCGCTGGTCAAGGTAGAGGGTTTGCTAGGGGGGCACGTTTGTGATCCGGATGGGTTTCGGCGTTCTGTGGGCAAGGGAATACCTTGCAGTGCGTTCGGGTCCTCGCGTGAGGTCTCCGCCATTTTGGGGGTCCTGGGTCGTGGGCAGGGGCTCCCTGAGGCAGGTTGGGCTGAGTACCGTGGTCTGTTCCCTCCCTGTGCATTCCTGGGGTCGGGTCTTGAAGTAGGCCTCCACGTGGATTTTTCTTTCTTCCATCTCCAGGTAGGTCGGGTTGCTGGGCGGGCCTCTCCGGGTTGGGTTGCTTGGTGGGTCACTCGGGGTCGTGTTGAGCTGGGTCTCGTCATCGGGGGTCGGGTCAGGAGCTCTGGTGACTGGGCCGGGCGATCCGGGGGCTGGCGTTGGTTGTTAGGCCGGGTCTGTTCCAAATCGAGGTCAGGGCTTCACTTCCGGTTTGGGCCCAACCCACTTCCAGGTCGTGGAGGTCAGGTCGGGTCAGGTCAAAAGGTCTCCACGGGTCTCGGAGGATGTTCAATCCTGCAAGAAAAGATAAAAGAGAGAGGTTAGTAATAATGTTAGCCTTAGAATTAAATTTTAAAAGATTAGAACGAGTATAAGTTAAGTAAAAAGTGGATCTGTTGGGGAGAGCTCGCAGAGAGTCGCCTCGCTCCGGCGCCATCTTTCCGAGAATTGAATATTAAATTAATATTTAATTTGCTGAAATTGGTGCCAATCAAGCAGACTGCTTTGTCTTGGATGGTGTTGAGCTCCTTGAGTGTTGGTGGAGCTGCACTCATCCAGGTAAGTGGAGATTATTCCATCTCTCTTGACCTGCACCTTGTAGACTGTGGTATTATCAGGTATCACAGTACCCAAGAGGCTGAAGACCATTGGTTAAACCTGGGAGTTTACCATTGGCTGTTGGTACGTAGCTTCGCCTTGACGGGCGGGGTATAAGAACCTGTGCCGTCCCAGCAGACCTCACTTTCTGTACCGAAGCTGCTGGGGAACAGTTCTAGTTGATGAAAGCCTTCAGTTACGTTCCAACCTCGTTTTTGAGTTTAATTGATCGTGCATCAATTTTAATCGACTAGACTTAAGCTGAAAGGATGGATCTCCGAATCAAGCCGGAGTGTCTACAACTCAGCCCCCACGCAGAGAACTCGGCGGCGATATTTAAGCACTGGCTGGCGTGCTTTAAAGGCTACCTCGAGACGGCCGGAGGCACCACCTCAGGAGAACAGAAACTGCATCTCCTGCACTCGAGAGTAAGCCCTGGAATCTTCACCCTCATCGAAGAGGCGGAGGACTACGATGCTGCGATCGAACTGTTAAAAGGACATTATATCCGCCCTGTAAACCAGGTTTACGCACGTCACCTGCTCGTAACTAGACGGCAAAGCCCCTGGGAATCGCTGGAGGACTTCTACCGTGCGCAGAAACTATGGCTGCCCGCAAGTTTCGGGCAGCGAGCACACGGAACTTCTAATCTGGGATGCCTTCGTAGCACGTATGAGCTCCTCAGAGATCCGCCAAAGACTCTTAGAAAAGGACACACTGGGACTGAGAGAGGCACGGGCCCTGGCAGGGTCCATGGATGTTGCCTCCAGAAATGCGCAGTCCTATGCGCCCGACCGCACGGCGGCTCCCTGGGCTGCGTGGCATCCCGCAGCGGCAGCCCCACTGACCTCCCCCATGTCCTCGCAGGCCTGCGCTGTAAGACGGCCCGCTAACTCCGTCGGGCCCCACTGTTTCTTCTGCGGGTAGGCGAAGCATCCCCGCCCGCGCTGCCCGGCCCGCACCTCCACCTGCAAAGGGTGTGGCAAGAAGGGCCATTTTGTGGGGGTCTGCCAAGCACGAGCCGTGGCCGCGGTCTCCAGCGACTCCAGACTACCGCGCCAATCTTCCCCTCGGGCCCCAGGCGGTCAGCGCTCACCGCCACCCCCCTATCCTAGTGCCACGTCCGATCCACGGGCGTGGCCATCTTGCCCCCCCCAGACACCACGCTGGACGGGAGGGCGCCGCCATTTTGTCCATCCCCGACCACCATGTGCAATCCATGGGAGACACCATCTTGGATGGGGTCCCAGGCCCCCAGCACGGCCGACTACACATTTGCCCGATCACAACCTGCAACTGCTCCATCTGGCCTCGGTGACGCTGGACCAAAATCGACCTCGGACACTCGCGACTGCAACGACGACGGTGCTCATCAACGGCCACGAGACGTTTTGCCTGATCGACTCTGGGAGCACGGATAGCTTTATACACCCCAACACGGTAAGGCGCTGTTCACTTGTTACCCACCCTGTAAACCAAAGAATCTCCCTGGCCTCCGGGTCACACTCGATGGAGATAAAGGGGTTCTGCCTAGCAGATCTCACTGTCCAAGGCAGGAAATTCAACAATTTCCGCCTTTATGTCCTGCCGCACCTCTGCGCGGCTACACTCCTGGGGTTGGACTTCCAGTGTAACTTGCAAAGCCTGACCTTCAAATTCGGTGGCCCTATACCCCCCCTTACTGTCTGCGGCCACGCGACCCTTAAGGTCGACCCGCCTTCCCTGTTTGCGAACCTCACCCGTCGCCACCAGGAGCAGACGGTACAGTGCCCAGGACCGGACCTTCATCAGGTCAGAGGTCCAAAGGCTACTGAGGGAAGGGGTCATTGAAGCTAGCAGCAGTCCCTGGAGAGCTCAAGTAGTGGTGGTGAAGACCGGGGAGAAACATAGGATGGTCATTGACTACAGTCAGACCATCAACAGGTTTACGCAGCTGGATGCGTAACCTCTCCCTCGCATATCCGACCTGGTGAACAGAATCGCGCATTACAAGGTCTTCTCCACAGTGGATCTCAAGTCCGCTTACCATCAGCTACCCCTCCGCACTAGTGACCGCAAGTACACTGCCTTCAAAGCAGATGGGCGGCTCTACCAATTTTTAAGGGTTCCCTTTGGTGTCACTAATGGGGTCTCGGTCTTCCTACGCGAGATGGACCGAATGGTTGACCGATACGGCTTACGCGCAACGTTCCCATATCTGGCTAACGTCACCATCTGCGGCCATGACCAGCAGGACCACGACATCAACCTCCGGAAATTTCTCCACACCGCGAAAATCCTTAACTTAACGTATAAAAAGGATAAATGCGTATTTAGCTCTGACCGCCTAGCCATCCTCGGCTACGTAGTGCGAAATGGAGTTATAGGCCCCGACCCCGAACGCATGCGCCCCCTTATGGAGTTCCCCCTCCCTCACTGCCCCAAGGCCCTGAAGCGCTGCCTCGGGTTTTTCAGTTATTACGCACAGTGGGTCCCCAATACGCAGACAAAGCCCGACCCCGAATCCAGTCCACAATCTTCCCCCTGTCGATGGAGGCCTGCCAGGCCTTCTGCGGCATCAAAGCAGACATTGCAAAGGCCACGATGCATGCCATCGACGAGTCCCTCCCCTTCCAGGTCGAAAGCGATGCATCCGACGTAGCTCTGGCCGCCACCCTCAACCAAGCGGGCAGACCCGTGGCCTTCTCGCCTCCATGCTTCAGAAATTCGCCATTCCTCGGTCAACAAAGAGGCACAAGCCATAGTAGAAGCTGTGCGACATTGGAGGCATTACCTGGCCGGCAGGAGATTCATTCTCCTCACTGACCAACGGTCGGTGGCCTTCATGTTCGATAATGCACAGCGGGGCAAGATAAAGAACGACAAGATCTTACGGTGGAGGATAGAACTCTCCACCCTCAACTACGAGATCTTGTACCGTCTTGGGAAGCTGAACGAGCCGTCCGATGCCCTGTCCCGCGGCACGTGTGCCACCGCACAAGTGGACCGCCGCCGAGCCCTCCACGAGGACCTCTGCCACCCGGGGGTCACTCGTTGTTTCCACTTCATTAAGACCCGCAACCTGCCCTACTCCATCGAGGAGGTCAGGACAGTCACCAGGGACTGCCAAATCTGCGCGGAGTGCAAACCGCACTTCTACCGGCCAGAGAGGGCGCACCTGATAAAGGCTTCCCGTCCCTTTGAACGCCTCAGCATGGACTTCAAAGGCCCCCTCCCCTCCACCGACCGCAACACGTATGTCCTGAACATGATTGACGAGTACTCCCGGTTCCCATTCGCCATCCCTTGCCCCGACATGACCGCAAACACCGTCATCAAGGCCCTCCAGTGTATCTTTACACTGTTCGGGTTCCCCAAGTACATACACAGTGATAGGGGGTCCTCCTTTATGAACGACGAACTGCGTCAATTCCTGCTCAGCAAGGGCATCGCCGTGAGCAGGACGACCAGTTACAACCCCCGGGGAAACGGGCAGGTAGAGAGGGAGAACAAAGAACAAAGAAGAACAAAGAAAAGTACAGCACAAGAACAGGCCCTTTGGCCCTCCAAGCCTGCGCTGACCATGCTGCCCGTCTAAACTAAAATCTTCTACACTTCCTGGGTCCGTATCCCTCTATTCCCATCCTATTCATGTATTTGTCAAGATGCCCCTTAAACGTCACTATCACCCCTGCT
This sequence comes from Scyliorhinus torazame, assembly GCF_047496885.1. Classification (NCBI taxonomy): domain Eukaryota; kingdom Metazoa; phylum Chordata; class Chondrichthyes; order Carcharhiniformes; family Scyliorhinidae; genus Scyliorhinus; species Scyliorhinus torazame. Next base: position 25,948,145 of record NC_092723.1, on the reverse strand, counting down.
TCCACCATCTCCTCCAGCAGCGAATTCCAGGTACCCACTACCCTCTGTGTAAAAAACTTCCCTTAAACCTATGCCCCCTAGTAATTGACCCCTCTACCCTGGGGAAAAGCCTCTGACTATCCATTGTCTATACCCCCCATAATTTTGTAGACCTTTTGTTATAGCATAATTTAACAACTGCCGTCACTTCTGAACTTGCTGATGTGACAGTAGGTGTTGTGACTGAGTGAATCCCTTCCCACACACAGAGCAGGTGTACTGCCTCTCCTCAGTGTGAATTTGCCGGTGTGACCAAAGGCCAGATGAATGAGTGAATCCCTTCCCACACACAGGGCAGGTGAATGGTCTCTCCCCAGTGTGACTGCGTTGGTGTGAAGTGAGGTTGGAGGACTTCCTGAACTTCTTTCCACAGTAAGTGCAGCTGAACGGCGCCTCATCAGTGTGAATTCGTTGGTGTAACACAAGGCTGGCTGACCGAGCGAATCTCTTCCCACACACAGAGCGGAACGGTCTGGAAGACCGTCCTACTGGCCCTACGGTCCAGGAATCCTCCCGTCTCCCGCTGGCAAGAAGTCTTCCCGGAGGCCCTCCATGGCATCCGGTCGCTGCTCTGTACAACTACCAATCAGACACCTCATGAACGTCTCCTTGTCTTCCCCAGGAAGTCCTTCTCCGGGACCTCGCTCCCAACCTGGCTAGCGACACCCGGACCCATCCTGCTTCGGAAGCACGTGCGGGCGCACAAGTCAGACCCGTAGGTCGAGAGGGTCCACCTGCTGCACGCTAACCCCAGGACGCCTACGTAGCGTTCCCTGACGGCCAGCAAGATACAGTCTCCCTCCGGGACCTGGCGCCCGCCGGAACCCCACACGCACCCGAACCATTACCCCCATTTCCTCCTAGCTAGGCCATCCCACCCACCGACGCCCCCTACAGGCACTCCCCTTTCGGTCCAACCGTTGGCCCCACCATCGCCGTCTAGGGGTGACGAAGCTGCCATGGAGACGGACGCCACGCTCCCGGAGTCGCAGACGGCCGGAACCCCACCAGAATCACCACCGAAGCCCAGACGACCAGGCCACCCGACCGACTGATTGCTTCACTGTAACTGTAACTGTAAACGAACACTGAATGTATATATCTTCCACGCTTGCAAATATTCTTGACAACTCTGTAAAGAGGTATCACGGTACCTCCATATCTGATCATACCATGTAGATGCAATTGTAACCACTGGCCACCACCCCTGCTGGACTCTTTTTTAACAGTGGGTGAATGTGGTATTATCAGGTATTACAGTATCCAAGAGGCTGCAGACCATTGGTTAAACCTGGGAGTTTACCATTGGCTGTTGTTACGTAGCTCCACCTTGATGGGCGGGGTATAAGAACCGGTGCCGTCCCAGCCGCCCTCACTTTCTGTACCGAAGCTGCTGGGGAACAGTTCTAGCCGATTAAAGCCTTCAGTTATGTTACAACCTCGTCTTTGAGTTTAATTAATCGTGCATAGGTGGATAGGATTTGGGGGGGATCAGGAGACGAGTCACTCGCCGAAGGATTCCTAGCTTTTGACCTGCACTGGTAGCCACAGTATTTATATGGCTGGTCCAGTTCAGTTTCTGGTCAATGGTATCCCCCTAGGGTGTTTATAGTGGAGTATTCAGTGATGGAAATTGCCATTAAATGACAAGGGGCAATGGATAGATCCTCTCTTGTGGTGATGGCCATAGCCTGACACTTGTGTGGCGTGAATGTCACTTACCACTTTTCAACCCAAGCCTGGATGTTGGCCAGGACTTGCTTCATATGGACTACTTTCGCATCTGAGGTAATGTGAATGATGCTGAACATGTTTTACATGCTTTATGTTACAACGGTAATAAAGCTTCCAAGATATTTAATTGACTGTATAGTGTTTTGGAACATCCTGAGCTTCTGACAGTGATAAATAAATGCAAACCTTCCTTTGCTTTGATCAGAATTTCAACAATAATTCACCCTGCGGTATTGAAGTGGTAAAAGTTATTTTAGAACTATTTTAGACTGTTATCGCCTTCACCAACAGTTCTGCTTCAAGTCGCAAATATTAAGCTCATAACGCCCAATATTGTTGAATCCTGTCAAGAAGACTAACATCTGCCTCAGAGCACACAGTTTTGTTTGTGTTTTGGTTTCAAACTTCTGATTGCTGCCAAGAATTGCTTTGAAATTTCCTGTTGGTTGGGAAACCCCGATGTAAATGAATCTTGGAGCAGATTGTAAACAAACAAGGATCCATGTTAGTTCTAAATTAATTCTTTGGAAATTAGATCCTTTGAACAAAACAAATGAGGTTATAATGGATTATTTGAAATAAAATAAGCATTAAGAACCAGAATGTTAAGCAGATTGAAATACCGGACTGGATCAGTGAGAACGTTTAGGTGGCAATGTGGAGAATTTATTCAAATTGAACGAGAGTAAATAAAACAAAGAAATACCAGATTCAAACTTTTTCCACTGTCTGACTCTGTCTCTCTCTGTCTCCACAGATGCTGCCAGACCTGCTGAGTATTTCCAGCATTTTCTTTGTTTATTTCGCTTTTCATTTTCCATTATTTTGATGTATATTATTTTAATTTCACAATTAAATTATGGATCCACTAATGCCATATTACTCAAGGTCTTTGAATCGTTGATGTATTGTTCTTTGATTGGGCTGATGTGGCATCTCAATATTGCCGTGTGAACGAAGAACATTAGACTTTGTTTTATAAACAAAGTTATTTATTACTAACACTACACTAGCGAATAACTAAAATGTCTAAGATGAATACAGTTGGAAATAAATGTCTATCACTAACTTACACTAAGATACAACAGAGCTACTCTAATATGCGACTGCTATCAACTCCTTACAAACACCTTCTGAAGGAACACATGGAGTGCATCCGGGTCCCGGGACTCCGTACTCGCCCCACCTGCTGGTCGGATGCTAGAACTACAACAGTAAAACATATAACTTATAATACACATGCAGATCATAGATCATAGAATTTACAGTGAGGATGAACTACTCATATTATATACAGATGATAGTCTGCCTATCATCACAGTTGACAGTTAAAACGACTGACTAGTGCCAAAGCGAGATGGAGAGTCGACAATGAGGTGGTCCTGTAAGGTGGGGAGGGAATGAGAGCGTAGCTTTAACATGCCTTGGGCCAGTCTAGAAGTGAGAAGGAATCCCCACCGAGTAGAGATTGTAGACTTCAGAGATAACAATTGGAGCTGAGACAATTAACCCCTTCACTTCAATCCAAATGAGCAGCTGTTCCAGATTGGGACTGAAGGTCACAACTGACTGAGTTCATTAAATATTCCACCAGACATAATGGGTGATGGTGTTAATCCAGGAGGATGGCTTTGGACATCTGCTACAGAACTTTGCTTCTTTGGGTCTGAGGGATATTTATCAGCAACATCTATGCTGTGACACCTGACCTGTGGAAGAAATGGATTATTTACTGAGTGACATTAATTCTCTGCCTCTTTATGTATTTAGTGGACATATCCAAACAACTTTACCTATGTCCCAATTATAAAGTATCCAGTGACTAGCATAGAATCTTCCCATGTACTGAGGTCTATACAATCCGGTATCAATGTGTTCTCCTCTACTAATTCAACTATTAATAAATCCCCATTATCGAACTGTCCATCATTAATGATTTATTGGTCCATTTATCGAATCTTTTATCTCTATTTCGATAGCTATATTGATCCATCTATTTCACCAGCCATTTATCTATTTCTGTCAAGCTCTTATATCTCTAGCGATCTGTTAACCATGGGTGTGATTTAATGATAATAATAATCATTATTATTGTCACAGTAGGTTTACATTAACACTGCAAAGAAGTTATTGTGAAAATCCCCAAGTCGCCACACTCCGCCGCCTGTTCGGGTACACTGAGGGAGACTTCAGAATGTCCAAATTACCTAACAGCATGTCTTTCGAAACCAGAGCACCTGGAGGAAACCCACACAGACACAGGGAGAACGTGCAGACTCTGCACAGATAGGGCCCCAAGATGGGAATCAAACCCAGGTCCCTGGTGCTGCGAAGCAACAGTGCTAACCACTGTGCTACCATACCGCCTCATTGCCTCATTGCCTAAAGGCCTCATCACACTCGATTTGGGACGAGGTGGTTGAATCTCGCGAGAGGCCTCTGGTGAGGTTTGCAACGCTCAAAAGACCTTGCCAGATTTAGCGGTGTCTCGCGAGACGTCACGACCTGGATCTCACCTACACTTTGCGTGATCCAGATCAGCATATTTAAATGAGCAATTAGGCTTATTTAAATATGCGTTTGCAGGATTCTCCCAGCGCACCTGGGAGGCCATGCCAGGGCACCGCTTAGTACTGGTTCCCACAAATGTGGACAAAAGAAGGAACATAGGAGCCTAGGAACATTGGAATTAGGAGCAGAGGTAGGCAATTCAGCCCTTCGGGTCTGCTCCGCCACTCAATCAGATCATGGCTGATCTCTTCCTGGTCTCAAGTCCATCTCCCATCTGTTGCCCATATCCCTTTAACCCATTTTTTAAATCCAAAATATATCTATATCTTTCTTGAAACCATTTAATGACTCAGATTCCACCGCACTTTGGGGCAGCGAGTTCCACAAATTCACCACCCTCTGCAAGAAGTAGTTCCTCCTCATCTCAGTTCTAAATCTACCACCTCTCAACCTAAATCCGTGACCTCTCATTCTAAATTTCCCTACAAGGTGGAACATCTGGTCCAAGTTTACTTTAGCAATCCCATTTAGTATTTTATGCACCTCGATCAGACCCCCTCTCATCCTTCTAAACTCCCGCGAGAATAAGCCCAAACTGTTTAATCTCTCCTCATACGTCAACCCTTTCATCCCCGGAATCAATCTGGTGACCCTCCTCTGAACTGCCTCCAGTGCCACCACATCCTTCCTCAAATAAGGAGACCAAAACTGGACACAATACTCCAAATGTGGTCTCACCAGTTGTAATGACACCTGAGCGGGTTTCCCAGGCCATTAGAGACCCCAGGGGGTCGGGGACAGGGCAGAGTGGCACCCTGACACTCCCTCTGGCACTTGGGCACCTTGGCACTGCCAGCTTGGCTGCCTGGCAGTGGCACCTGAAAGTGCCTGGCTGGCACTGACAGGATGCCTGGGTAGCATTGCTAGGCTGACAGGGACACTGCTATGGTGCCAGAGTGGCAGTGCCAGGGTGCCAAGTTGACACTGCCAGAGATTGGGCTCAGGGTGCCTTCCCAGGTGGAGGGTAGGGTGAGGGTGTGTTCCCGGGGGCCTTCCTGAGCTGAGAGCGGGAGGGGGGGGGTGTCGAAGACTGGGGGATGGCTAAAGGATGAGGGGGAAACATCGGGACAGCCAGACAAAATGGTGCCCCGATCTGCGAGGAGCCCTTTGCAGGAAATTACTCTAAGTGCAGCCTCGGATAAGAAACTCTCCGAGGTCAAAAAAACCCGGCAAAGTATCATTAAATAGCGAGATGTTTCTCGGCGCGATGACGCCAAGAAACACCCCGCTAAACGCACCCAACACCAGACATCGAACGGTTTTGTTCGGTTAAAATGCACTCCATAATCTCTATCTGTTAACCTATTGATTTTCGATGTGGCGCTTTCTTAGTCTTTTAGTTTTTTAACTGTCTATCCATTTTTCAATAGTTTAGAAAGGCATCCTTTTGTCTTTAGTCTGTCTGTGTTTTTTCAATGCTGCATCAATCTGTTTCGCCATCTTTCTAATTAGAATCATCATCAAATCCCTACAGTGCAGAAGGACGCCAATCGGCCCATCAGGTCACCACCAACCCTCTGAGAGAGCACCCTACGTAGGCCCACTCTTCCCGCAACCCTGTAACTCCAACTAACCTTTGGACACTAAGGGGCAATTTAGCGCGGCCAATCCACCTAATCTGCACATCAGTGGACTGTGGGAGGAAACTCACGCAGACACGGGGAGAATATGCACACGCCGCACAGACAGTTGTATGTTCCTATCTGCAGATCTGTCACGCTATTTATGTATTTATCTATCTGCTCTTATCTCTTCGTCTATCCTATTACATGCATCATGTTACAGATACTCTCCACCCCGCCCAGAAACCGTGTAATCTCCAGGGTGAGGTGAATAAACCAATAAAAATCTAGGCCAACTAGTGGGAAAAAAGTTAGACAATTTCTGTCTGACCCCCTGTGGCTTAGACAGTGCATGTGTAACTAGTGTGTCCCTCGGTTATCCATTGTCTATCTTATATTCTAATGCAGGTAGCTCCTTAATGACTAATGTCATTGAATAAAACTAAAAGTGGAGGCTATCAGTGGCCTCCATATAACAAAGTTTTTAATACTGCTGGGCTTTCAAAAGACATTTAAAGTGAAGATGCTTAGGCAATTATATTAAACAGATTATCCTGCTTTATTTTTGGAGAATTGTTGAGCAAAGTGCATGCCTGGATCAGTTAAAGTTGTTACTCATATTCACAACAATTGTACAAACATTGAGAAAAAGTGTTGATGTGAAGAAGATGCATTAATGCAGGTACAGTGTTAACAGACAGAGAAGGAACTGATTGATGGCTGTATTGCGTTAGGCAGGTGTGAATTACCTGAATTATCAATCTCTATCATCAATAGTGAAGTGATCCAGGATTCTGAAATATTGCAGAATGTAACAGGATGCCACCACAATGCTTTTTTTTTCATATTTGGCAGCATTAAATATGCAGTAATGTATAGTTCAATTGGCAGTAAACACAATGCCTGTCAAACATGGATTAGAAGATAAAGAAGGAGGGGGAATTAACAAAGAGATCGCCTCAGGCAGTGGTGGGATAATGTCACGTTGAAACCAGGGCATATTTTATTTCCTGACACAATGTTTTATTACCGTTTTAACTTGATTATTTGAGCCTCTATTAAAAGTAATGTTCAAAATTATACAGGAAGTGTGAGAGAGACAAACATTCCTTCACTTTGCAAATCACATCTCACTAACCAAAATGCTCAAAATCCTGGTCAACGGTTTTAAGGAGAAAAGTGAGGTAGAGATTGATGAGAGTACTCCAGAGTTTGGGTCTTAGGCAACTGAATGCACAGCTAGAAATGATGGGCGGCACGGCAGCACAGTGGTTAGCACCATTGCTTCACAGTGCCAGGGTCCCAGGTTCGATTCCCGGCTTGGGTCACTGTCTGTGCGGAGTCTGCACGTTCTCCCCGTGTCTGCATGGATTTCTTCCGGGTGCTCCGGTTTCCTCCCACAAGTCCCAAGAGACGACTGTTAGGTAATTTGGACATTCTGAATTCTCCCTCCGTGTACCCGAACAGGCGCCGGAATGTGGCGACGAGGGGCTTTTCACAGAAACTTCATTGCAGTGCTAATGTAAGCTTACTTGAGACAATAAAGATTATTAAAGTGATTGAAATTGGGGACGCTCAAGAGACTAGCATTAGATGAACACAGATGTCTCGGAGCTTTGTGGGGCTGGAGGAGATTACAGAGATAAAGAGGGGCAAGGCCGTAGAGGGATTTAAAACAAGGGCGTGAAATTTAGAATCAAGGCGTTGCGTGTCCGGTAGATAATGTAAATCGGTGAGCACAGGGCTGAAAAGTGAATGCGAGTGGTGTGAGTAAAGACACAGAGAAGAACATGAGAAATAGGAGGAGTGGATCATGTGGACCATCGAGCCTGCTCCAACTTTAGTCAGATCATGGCTGATCTGGGTCTGCAGCTCCATTTCCCTGCTCATTCCTCTCACCCCATGGCTTCCTGTGAGAATAAAAACCTGTCTACCCCAGAGTTAAATACGCTGGCACAGCGTTTAGCACGGCTGCCTCACAGTGCCAGGGACCCGGGTTCAATTCCAGCCTTGGTAACTGTGACTGTGTGGACTTTGCACTTTCTCCCCATGTCTGGGTGGGTTTGTTCCAGGTGTTGCAGACATGCTGTGATGAGAAGGAGGGCCAAAGGCTAGAGAGTTGGAGTTTTGAAAGGGTTTTTAAAGTGTAGTCACTGTTGTAATGTAGGAAACGTGGCTGAAGCAGGGTGCTCTTTCTAAGTGCCAGTGCAGACTCAATGGGCTGAATGGCCTCCTTCTGCACTATAAATTATTTTAAATTCTATGAAAGTCTATGAAACTAATGTATGCACAGCAAGATCCCATAACTAGAAATGTGCTGATCACAAATAAGGATAGATATTAACCTGGATCAGGTGATGAATCAGAAAACCAAGTTTGATGTGAGATTGAAAGTCTCTGCACTGCCCGGGATTGAAAGTCGCTGCACTGCCCAATTAAGCTTTCTCAGTTTGGCTTGATGTAATACAACACTCTTGTGTTATTATCATAAATGTAAAGACTACAAGGGTTAATGAAATGTCTAGATTAGCCACGAGATGGAGCTAGAGTTACAAGTATATATGACATTGATGCTGAGCCTTGTGGGGGAGAGAAGTACAGGAATTAGTGAGAGTACAGACTGAAGGAAAGATAGTGTGAGTGAGAGCACATCATAATTTAGAATAGTGTAGTGATTAGTTGGAGGTGAGTGTAGATTATATGTTAATTATCAACTGTGTATTTAGCAGTGCATGTTGAATCCAATTTAGTAGTGTTAATAAATTTATAGCTTTATTCAAGTTAAAGCAATTGTGTGGACTTTGTGAACACTACACCAGCTACCCTGAATTTAGCGACACATAGAACACCACAACGCTGTCACAAGACAGCTTCTTTTTAACCTTCCAACCTTCATCTTCTCCTAACCTCTCCTATCTCCACCCTTTCCCCATCCTCCTTTCTCCCTTATCCCTCCATTCTCCCCTCCTATACGTCCCACACATTCCCTTCCCTCTTCTCCTTTCCTTCCCCTTTTCTTCTTCACCCCTCTCCTCCCTCCCAACCCAACATATCTCCTCTTCCTCCTAAATGGAATTGCCATCGTCCCGTCCCGTCCCAATAGCTCAAAGCTGAGCAGCTCCTCACCTCCCCGAAATCACAGGCTCTGAAAACTCAAGCTCGGTGTTAATCTGTCCCACTTGCGGAATGATTTCATCTCTCCAGCCTCGTGAGGACTTGTCCTGTGGTCCAGGGTGCGTTGTTTGGGTTTCCTCTTGAAAAGAAAGCTCAGTGCTTGGGCTGTCAGCCAAGTTACCTGTGAGATCTGGGAACATGCTCATCAAAGGTTCAATTGAGAAATGCAGTGAGCAGTCAATGTTGTCTGGAGTTAAACTAGCCACAAACATCCCAGATGCACTGCCTCAACTGTTCCAAACTCACTGAAAACCAACAAATATAGGAATTTCAACAAAAATGCATTTAAATAATTAATGTTAATTATATTAAAGTCTAATTATTTTATATTAATTGGATTAATTAATCACTGTCATTTAAATAATCACTTTTTATATAAACAGGTGAGATTCGCTTCTCTGACTGACTTGTGAGCTTTGTGTGGGAGGATTGACACACATATGGCTGGGTTTTTACACAAATGAGAATTCTGCTAATTGACTTTGATGTGCTATTAATGAGGGGTAATTATTAGGTGTTAAGTAGCACGAGGGGATCAGAGGGTAACAGAGAAAGAGCACATATTGTCTGGTACTATCTGCTCTGTTAAAATAAACAGGTGTCAGGCTGAATTAACCCCACTATCTATAGCCCTGGGTAGTGTTAAAGAAAATACTTTTCAGCAGCAAATATAACCGCTTTGAACTGAACTTGCAATGTGTTCATTAGCATCCGTGCTAATGGAACATTTTAATTGTGCGCTGTGGTTTAACCCTCTGCAGGCTGGAGTGAAAACTGGAATCAAACCTGCGCGGCGTGGTTATCCCTTGATGTCTTGTCATCACTTCACTCCTAAATTTCTCCACGCAGCCCGGGCAAGGTTCCCGGGACATCCAACCCTGTGTATCTCGGCAGAACGCCATTCGCTGGCGGAGGAATTCTCCCTTCCCGCCGCTTGTTAATGGGATTTCCCATTGAAGCCACTCCTCGCCACTGGGAAACCCACGTGCGCAGTTGAGCTGCCAGCAAGAAATTTCGGCCCCAGTGTTGACACAGCACTGTGCTGCGACTGCCTGCATGCTGGGTTTACTCCACAATACTGAGTGCTTTTTCAGAGCCCGTGGCTGCTGTGCAGCAACCACATGGCAGAGTTGCAGCAAAGCATGTCTAAGGAATTACAACACTGTGCACAGAGGCCTCACATTGCACACCAGCAATGTGATGGGAGGCTGAACCAGTGAGCCCCAAGGGCAGCTGTTTAATACACCTATAATAATTGCTTATTGTCACAAGTAGGCTTCAGTGAAATTACTGTGAAAAGCCCCTAGTCGCCACATTCCGGCACATGTTCGGGGAGGCCGGTACGGGAATTGAACCCGCGCTGCTGGCCTTATTCTGCATTACAAGCCAGCTGTTTAGCCCACTGTGCTAAACCAGCCCCTAATGTACCTCATGTACTGGAAGCAATGGTTCAGGGTGACATCCACAAAGAGAGCAATTTCCCTGTAAATTCTTATCTGATCCCAACACAAATTATGCAATACATATTATGGGTGATTATTTCCCTGCAGAACTTGTCCATATTTCAGGTACAGAGTTGAGTGGCCTCCCTCTCAAGCTGATGGGATCAGAGGTCACATTTAGTTCACAGAAACATGCCCAATTCGTCCCTGCCAGTGTTTATGGTCCCACATTATTTCAAGTCAGCTTATCGACGACAACAACCTGTATTTAGATAGCGCCTTTAACATAATAATAAAACATGTCCAGGTGCTTCACAGGAGCTTTACCAAACAAAATGTGACACATGCCTACTTTAGCAGATGTTAGGATGGTTGGCCAAACTTGTTCAAAGAGAGGAGATTTAAGGAGCTTCTTAAAGGAGAGAGTGTGAGAAATGCGGAGATGTTTAGGGAGGGAATTCCCAGTGATTAGGGCCCCAGGTAGCTATAGGCACGGTCGTTAATGGTGGAGTGATTAAAATCAGAGAAGCACAAGAGGCCAGAGGTTGACAAATGAAGATATCTCGGAGGTTCATGTGACTGGAAGAGGTTGCAGAGATGGAGGAGGGAGAGAGGGCAGGGGCAAAGCCAGGGAGGGATTTCAAAAAAAAGATTAGAGAATTTGAAAATTGAGATGTTGCTGGACCAGGAGCTGATGAACGAAAACAACAACAAAAAAACTCCCGGTCCTGTAAATCTGAAATGATAACGGAAAATTCGAGAAATATTCAGCAGGTCTGGCAGCATCTGTGAAGAGAGAAACAGAGTAAATGTTTCAGGTCTGTAATCTTTCTTCAGAATCAATGTATGTTAATGAGCACAGAAATGGGGCCATGGCCCCTTTAAGCTGTGCAGGTGCATTTTCAGCCAGCTATTGACACGGTGCTGCAAAGGCAGCTTAGGAGTCACACACAGTCAACATTTCATTCAGAATGCACATGTGCAGCAACATACAATCTTAAATTGATCGCAACTGAGGTTAGAGGGAATACCGATGATGAGTGAATGGAACTTTATGTTTCAGTGAATACATTCATATTCGTGAATATAGATCACATGATCTATAGCAAGGTCAGCAGAGTGTTTGCGTGGACTTCAGTTCTCCATCTTAGACTATATAAGCAACATGTCCCAATAAACTTCTCATTTTACTTGTTAGAAATCCAAGTGTGTGGCTCCTCCATACCTTTTCTCTTTGCGGCAACTCCCAGCTACAACAAAAGAGAAAACTGCCGATGAGGATTGAGGCAAGAAAATGAAATCGTTGAACAAAAAATTGTCTTCAAGAAAAGTGGAGACGGTGTGGAGAGTGGAGAAGACATTCTCAGGGTCGGACTCGCACATTGGGCGAAGAAAAGCTGCCAACCCTGAAGGTTAAAAAAAAACAGAACACAGTCGTGGGTAAGAAGAACCACAGATCGAAAATTGCTTGCTATTGAAGTGGGTAGAGTACGGGCTGCAGGGACCACGTATGTGGCGAAGCTAAATGGGCTGCAGGAATGGGGATTCAGATGTCTTCCGACTCTGTACAAACCACAGCTCGGCAAAAAGGTCAAAGCACAGTCAAGCAAAAAGAAAAATTTCTAAGTTGCATTGTGGATTAGGGGATCGCTTGTTCCATACGTCCAAAAGAATCGGAAGGGAGGAAGTTGACTGAGGTATAGACCTGACAAGCTGGCATCCGGAATGGCGAGAAAAACAGGCACCACTGATGCATTTGATGAAGACAGTGAGACTTGGAACTCATATGAGGAGAGGTTTCAGTTGTATCTCATAGCGAATTCAAACAACGGTGGAACTAAAGGTTGCAACTTTTCTCAGTTTGATAGGGCGTAAAACATAATGCTGCTGCAAAACTTAATTCATCCTGCAAAACCAGGAGATAAGACTTACAACAAACAAATGATGATTTTAGAAAAGCATTTATCACCTAAACTGTAGTTAATTGCAAAAACGTTTTGGTTCCATCACTGTAGTCAGGAAGAAGGTGAAAACATTTTACAATTTGTAGTAACTTTAAGAAGGTTAACAAAACACTGCGGGTTTGGTGCAATACTAGACGACACCCTTCGTGATAGATTTTTATGTGGACCCACAGTGAAACTATTCAGAGGAAGCAGCTAACTGTAAGCAATTTAGCTCTCAAGGCTGCTGTGGAAGTTGCCACATCTATGGAGCTAGCAACAAAAGAGATTTCATAGATAGGGGCTGGAGTGAAGACCCACAAGATGGAGACCATCAGAAATAAGGCTCCAAAGGGACAACCATGTCATCGATGTATATATGTTGGATTGATCAGGAGTTGGAATTAACCAGGAGTGTGGATTGATCAAGAGTTGGATTTGATCAGGAGTGAATTTTGATCAGGAGTTAGAATTGACCAGGAGTTGGAATTGATCAGGAGGGAGTATAGATCAGAAGGGAATATTGATCAGGAGAGAGTATTGATAAGGAGATAGTATTGATCAGGAGTTGGTATTGATCACGAGTGAGCATTGATCAGGAATTGGTGTTGATCAGGAGTGAGTATTGATCACGAGATGGTATTGATAAGGAGTTGATATTGATCAGGAGCGAATATTAATCAGAAGTGCTGTTGTTCAGGAGTCACTATTGTTCCACAGTGGGTAATTAATCAGAAGTAGGTATTGATGAGAAGATGGTATTGATTAGGAGCAGATACAGAACAGGAGAGGCATTGACCAGCATGAGTATTGAATAGTTCACAAATGATCAGAAATGGGTATTGATCCATTGTTGTTAGTGACCAAGGGCGGGTATTGATCACGTTTGGGATTGAATGGGAACGGGTATTGGTGGAACAGTGGCACAATAGTTAGCACTGCTGCCTCACAGTTCCAGGGACCTGGGTTCAATTCCAATCTTGGCTGTTTGTCTGTGTGGAGTTTGCACATTCTCCCCTGCGTGGGTTTCTTCGGTGCTCCGGATTCCTCCCACAGTCCAAAGATGAGCTGATTAGGTAGATTGGCCACACTAAATTGCCCCTTAGTGTCCAAAGATGTGCAGGTTAAGTGGATTGGCCATACTAAATTGCCCCATAATGTCTAAAAACGTGCAGGTCAGGTGGTTACGGGGAGGGAACGGGGAAGTATGCCTACTAAGGGTGCTCTTCAGAGAGTCGGTGCAGGCTCACTGGGCCGAATGGTCCCTTCTGCACTATAGGCATTCCATGGTTCTTTGATCAGGAGGGGTGCTGATCAGCGGGTCATAAATTTTCAAAAATGAGTATTGATCAGGACTTTATACAGACCAAGAGCGGGTATTGACCAAAGTGGATATTGACCGGGGTGGGTAGTTACTGACCAGGGTTGGCTATTGATCAAAGTGGTATTGACCAGTGTAAAGAACCTCTTTTAAATCCCTGCCTGATCCTGATTTCCTTTTAATGTCTGTCCTGCTGGCTGTTTTTCAAAGCCACAGACGTTTTGTTTTGAACTGAACTTCCCCCTTCCACCCCCACCACCACTGCAAGCTGCTAGTTGGCCCAAGGGGATTCCCCTTTATGTAGTGTGCTCTGTGGCATAGCATGTGATGTCATTTTTATGGACTCCCCTCTTCTGGGATTCCAGGACATACTCTATTCCCGATTGTAATTAGTGGAGTTCCCCTGAGGTTTCTGGGATGAAGGAGAGTTGGCTCCATTATACTTCGGTACTGCTTACACCTGAGGAAGAACAGATTCTCTCATCTGAGGCTGGCGAGGTTTGAAACACTTTCTCTACCCTGCCAGGTCTGTGAGGTTTAACCTCTGATCAAAAGACTGCAAACAATTTTGATCCAGACCTGTGAAGGCCCGACCCCTGTTTGGAAGACTGGGGAAGGCTCAGTGTTGTTGGCTCTCCCTTGAGATCTCTAGAGGTCTAGAAGAAAGGGCCTTTTACGTTCTCTAAACTACATTTAATCTTGATCTGCAGGAAGAGCAGACAAGCGTTCCGGAGGCAGAATCTCATGCGGGAGATTCTAGTACTATCTCAATGAGACTGAGAGTCAATCTGGTGGGAGCCTATACAAATGAAGGTGACTTTCCAGAGGAATCCTGCAGACCATGAGGTCTAATTGTAGGCAGGTTCTAAAATATCCAAACCAAACGATGATTTCAAGATCACCGACTACAAAGACTACCACCTCAGCAGTAAAGATTAATCACAGCCCTTTTAATCCTCTTATTTTTGAACCCTTCCTTGTTGCCCACCGTCTGTGTTGTGTATGTCTGGGTGGATGGTGGTACAGGTTTGGGGAATAGTTTGATTAGTAGACCATTACTCTATTGTTTCCTTTACCTGTTTATTTCTTCTCTTATTATAAATGAAGACCATAAGACCGTAAGACATAGGAGCAGAATTAGGCACTTGGCCCATCGAGTCTGCTCCGCCATTCAATTGTGGCTGATATTTTCTCATCCACATTCTCCTGCTTTCTCCCCATAACCCCCGATCCCCTTATTAATCAAGAACCTATCTAACTCTTTAAATGTTTTACTTACAAATCCGATTCCTGTAAGTCTTTGGAGCAGTCGAGGGTCAAAGACTACAGGAAAACATACAAATTATTGGTTAATTCACTCAATGTGGGACTCCGGGGCCTATGGGGCTAGAATTGACCGCGCACTAACCCAGGGTGTTGTAACACCAGGAGAGGGTATTGACCTGGGGTAGGCTTTGACCAGCAGTTTATAAATGATCAGAGATAGGTATTGATCAGGTGTTTTTATTCATCAGTAGTGCGTATTGACCATCATTGCTTCTGGACAGGAATAGGTATTGATCAGGAACGTGTATCGATCAGTTGTGTGTGTTGATTAGGATTGGGTATTCATCAGGAGCAGGTATTGATTAGGATCGGGTACTGATTAGGATCGGGTATTGATCAGGAGCAGGTATTGATTAGTATTGGGTATTGGTTAGGATCAGGTATTAATCAGGAGCAGGTATTGATTAGGATTGGGTATTGATCAGGATTGGGTACTGATCATGAATGGGTGTTGATCTGGTGTGGGTATTGGTCAGGTGTGGATATTGATGAGAATTGGGTATTGATCAGGTGTGGGTATTGATCAGGATTGGATATTGATTAGAAGTGGACAATATCAGGTGTGGGTAGTGATCAGGACTAGGCGTTGATCAGGATTGGGTATTGATCCAGTTTGGGTATTGATCAGGATTGGATATTGGTCAGGATTAGGCATTGTTCAGGAATAGTTACTGATGAAACCAGTGACTGATAGAACTGAGGCTATGACAGGTGAGGACCTTGAGAGGATTGTTATCACTAAGGAGGTAGTGATGGGCAAGCGAATAAGGCTAAAGGTAGACAAGTCTCCTGGCCCTGATGGAATGCATCCCAGAGTGCTAAAAGAGATGGCTAGGGAAATTGCAAATGCACTAGTGATAATTTACCAAAATTCACTAGACTCTGCGGTGGTCCCGGTGGATTGGAAATTAGCAAACGTGACACCACTGTTTAAAAAAGGAGGTAGGCAGAAAGCGGGTAATGATAGGCCAGTGAGCTTAACTTCGGTAGTAGGGAAGATGCTGGAATCTATCATCAAGGAAGAAATAGCGAGGCACCTGGATGGAAATTGTCCCATTGGGCAGGCGCAGCATGGGTTCATAAAGGGCAGGTCGTGCCTAACTGATTTAGTGGAATTTTTTGAGGACATTACCAGTGCGGTAGATAATGGGGAGCCAATGGATGTGGTATATCTGGATTTCCAGAAAGCCTTTGACAAGGTGCCACACAAAAGGTTGCTGCATAAGATAAAGATGCATGACATTAAGGGAAAAGTAGTAGCACGGATAGAGGATTGGTTAATTAATAGAAAGCAAAGAGTGGGGATTAACGGGTGTTTCTCTGGTTGGCAATCAGTAGCTAGTGGTGTCCCTCAGGGAGCAGTGTTGGGCCCACAATTGTTCACAATTTACATAGATGATTTGGAGTTGGGGACCAAGACGACACTAAGATGAGTGGTAAAGCAAAAAGTGCAGAGGATACTGGAAGTCTGCAGAGGGATTTGGATAGGCTAAGTGAATGGGCTAGGCTCTGGCAGATGGAAAGCAATGTTGACAAATGTGAGGTTATCCATTTTGGTAGGAATAACAGCAAAAGGGATTATTATTTAAATGATAAAATATTAAAACATGCTGCTGTGCAGAGAGACCTGGGTGTGCTAGTGCATGAGTCGTAAAAAGTTGGTTTACAGGTACAACAGGTGAATAAGAAGGCAAATGGAATTTTGTCCTTCATTGCTAGGGGGATGGAGTTTAAGACTAGGGAGGTTATGCTGCAATTGTATAAGGTGTTAGTGAGGCCAACCTGGAGTATTGTGTTCAGTTTTGGTCTCCTTGAGAAAGGACGTACTGGTACTGGAGGGTGTGCAGCGGAGATTCACTAGGTTAATCCCAGAGCTGAAGGGGTTGGATTACAAGGAGAGGTTGAGTAGACTGGGACTGTACTCGTTGGAATTTAGAAGGATGAGGGGGGGATCTTATACAAACATATAAAATTATGAAAGGAATTGATAGGATAGATGCGGGCAGGTGGTTTCCACTGGCAGGTGAAAGCAGAACTAGGGGGCATAGCCTCAAAATAAGGGGAAGTAGATTTAGGACTGAGTTTAGGAGGAACTTCTTCACCCAAAGGGTTGTGAATCTATGGAATGCCTTGCCCAGTGAAGCAGTAGAGGCTCCTTCATTCAATGTTTTTAAGATAAAGATAGATAGTTTTTTGAAGAATAAAGGGATTAAGGGTTATGGTGTTCGGGCCGGAAAGTGGAGCTGAGTCCACAAAAGATCAGCCGTGATCTCACTGAATGGCGGAGCAGGCTCGAGGGGCCAGATGGTCTACTCCTGCTCCTAGTTCTTATGTTCTTAAGTTCTTATGTTAGATATTGATCAAGATTAGGTATTGCTTAGGATTGGGTATTGATCACGATTGGTTATTGATGAGGATTGGATATTAATCAGGATTGGATATTAATCAGGTTTGGCTATCGATCAGGTGTGGGTATTGACTAGGTTTGGGCATTGATCAGTCACGGCTATTGATTAGGATTTAATAATAATAATCACTTATTGTCACAAGTAGGCTTCAGTGAAGTTACTGTGAAAAGCCCCTAGTCGCCACATTCCAGCACCTGTTCGGGGAGACCGGTACGGGAATTGATCCCGCGCTGCTGGCCTTGTTCTGCATTGATTTGTTATTGATTAGAAGCAAGTATTGATCAGGATTAGTTACTGATTAGGATTGAATATTGATCAGGATTGGGTACTGATCAGGATTGGGCATTATCGAGATTGGGTGCTGATCAGGATTGGGTATTGATCAGGATTGGGTATTGATCAGGATTGGGTGTTGATCAGGATTGGGTATTGAACAGGATTGGGTATTGATCAGGATTGGGTGTTGATCACAATTAGGTATTGATCAGGATTGGGTGTTGATCACGATTGGGTATTGATCACGATTGGGTATTGATCAGGATTGGGTGTTGATCAGGATTGGGTATTGAACAGGATTGGGTATTGATCAGGATTGGGTGTTGATCACGATTAGGTATTGATCAGGATTGGGTGTTGATCACGATTGGGTATTGATCAGGATTGGGTGTTGATCACGATTGGGTGTTGATCAGGATTGGATGTTGAACAGGATTGGGTATTGATCAGGATTGGGTGTTGATCACGATTAGGTATTGATCAGGATTGGGTGTTGATCACGATTGGGTATTGATCAGGATTGGGTATTGATCAGGATTGGGTGTTGATCAGGATTGGGTATTGATCAGGATTGGGTGTTGATCACGATTAGGTATTGATCAGGATTGGGTGTTGATCACGATTGGGTATTGATCAGGATTGGGTGTTGATCACGATTGGGTATTGATCAGGATTGGATGTTGATCAGGATTGGGTATTGATCAGGATTGGATGTTGATCAGGATTGGGTATTGATATGGAGTGTGTATTGATCAGCAGTGTGTACCGATTAAAAGTTGGAATTAAGCAGGCGCTGTCTGGCTGGTCGATTTAAAATCCAGGGATGATACTACTAAATGATTTATTCCCAGAAAGCTGTTTTGTTCAGAATGGAGGTATCATCATTATCTTCTGACAGGTTTGTAAGTTAGTTGTGTTATGATCCTTGGCTAGACCCTGGGTCGTAGGGTCAGATCTGGTTAGGGACCAATAGCATTCCGTTTAAAGTTGATGACCTTTGTGATTCAACATGCTTCCTAAATGAACAAAGCCATAAGATTCTATCGGTTTTGAACAAACAAAAATAAAATTTCAGAAAGATAAAGCAATATCCACTCTATACTCTAACATTCAAGGCACTCTGAGATACATATGAATTACCAGTTGAACTGTGGTCAGACGAGCTCTACTACTGAATCGATGACAGATGCGACCAAATTATTTCTCAACAACCCCAGCAGATGTTTATCGCACTGTAAGCCAACCAATCTCACTGAAACTCTGTCTTTCTCACGAGAGTTTTCAATCTCCACATCTGAAGATCTCACCTTAGAATTCTCTCCAAATGCCACTTCCCTTTGGATGGCTTCAACGACAACCCACCCCGTCGGGTTTCAATCTCAGCTTCCGAGATTGCTTTCTCCTGGATCTTTAAGCACACTCAAACTTCTCATGACGAGCATAATTTCAGATTTTCAAATGTGCCAAGCAGAACACCACTGCTCCGATGGGGTACCCAATGCCAACAGTCTGCGACACAGAGCCACCAACCTCCTGTTGCCTTTGTAGATCGCCAGGGCTTCTCTCATGCCTACTTTGATTTAAGTCTGTCTCCTGGAGCTCTTCACTGAATTTGAAGCCTAATACTCTGTTCCCTTCTTCAACTTCTCTTAAGGGACCTATTACTGTCCGTTGGCTTTGCCCTTACCTGGGACTTCTTTTTAGGACCTCTCCCTGTCCTCCTCCCAGGTTTGGGATCTTTTCTCTGTTCCCCTCCCATGTCCTGCTTCCTGGGACACCTACAAGATCATGGTTCTCCAGATCAGGGCTTTTTGACCTACTTCCTTATGCCATTTTCTCCTTTTCCTTCTGCACATGCTTGCCTGAAAAACGTAAAAGTAACCGGACGGTGCATGCATGACCGTTCCCCAGCTGCCGGAATGCCCGAGGGTCATCGGGAACCAGAGGTCCCGACCGACAAACTGAAGAAGGTAAGTATTTGAGTTTCATCAGTCATAATTTAACTGGCTTGGATTGCTTCAAACCATCATAGAATCTGACTGTGCAAATAACATCATTCCTTCTAGATCTGCCGAATCTGACTGGTTTCAGAATCACTTCCCTCTGCAAAGTATCAGATTTCAGAAACACAGCTTTTATGTTAATTTCCCTTCGACCCTTGAATATCGGAAGATTGGAACAGGGGTAGGTATTTCGGCCCATTGACTCTGCTCCACCATTCAACTGGATCATGGCTGATCTTTCACCGCAATGTCTATCTCAATATCTGACCAAAATTGCAAAAAGGATTTTCAAGATTATTTTTTTCAGATGTGGGAAAATTCATTCTTACACCGAGATGCCTTTCAAAACCCATTGCAACTAACCCTTAAGCACTATCTGAAAGGGCTTTTTCCATATAAATCTACCTATGCACCAAAGCTGTTTGTCCCTCAAAATAAACTGCAAACTCTCTCCAACTACCTCATTCCCCATGCCTCGCCTGAGGTGTGCTAATCCTCGGGTTAAATTACCACCAGTCAGTTCTCCCCCTCGAAGGGGAAAGCAGCCTTTGGTCATCTGGGTCTGTGGCGACTTTACACTTTACACCTCATTTCCTTCATTTTGCCTCATTAGTTTATCCACAGGTTTATTGGCAGCAACGGAAATGTCAGTCTTGAGGATTTCTGCTTCTAATTCTGTTCCGAGGCTGGTCGAGAGGTCCATTTTGTTGTGTGAGTTATTTCCTTGCACTGTTATCTGTCAGGATATTACCTCAGACTCTCCCTCTTGCACTATCGGAGGCTTTTCACATGGCACATGGCTGTTTGCTGACACAAGAGTGTCAATGGCAGATTTACTCCTCTTAAGGGCAATTAGGAATGGGTAATAAATGCTGGCCTAGCCAGCGACACCCACATACCAAAAATTAATTTGTTTTTAAAGTCACTACCGGACTCATTACCAGTACCTACACTGTGCTTTCTTACTCTCCATTCTTTCACCCCATTCTGCCAAGTCATAGACCTCAGGCGCCATTCAGCGGACTAGAGTTAAAGTCTGCTGAACAGCACGTTTAGCGTGGTGTGCCTTGGTGACTGCAGCGCTGTGAAACACCCCACTATCTTTGCCGTTGTTTTGGGGTCTCGGGGTGATTCTCTCTGCCGAGGCCGCACTTAGCTGGAGAACTGAAGGCTCCTCTCAGATTAGGGCACCATTTTGCCCGACAGTCCAGATCTCCCCCATCCCTCCTTGTTTTGTAACCCCCACCCCCAACCTTGTGGAGGCCCCTGGGAAACCCCCCCATCTGGCAAGGCCCCCCCACCCCAGCCTGACCTCAGCACTGCCAACCTGGCACCTAGGAAAACTGGCACTGCCAGCCCAGCACCCTAGCAGTGCCACCAGACCCTGTCCCCGACCACGCAGGGGTCTCCAATGGCCTGGGAGACCCTCCCAGGTACCGTCACGACTAGACCATGTTTGTGTAGACCAGCACTAAACAGCAGCCTGGCGAGATCCCTGAAGTGCGACAGGTGAAGTTCCGGGTGCTGGGTGAATTTGGCGTCCGGGCATATAAATATTCCGATCTGGAGTTCACCCAGCGAGATTCACATCATGTCAGATGGATCAAGTGCCATGGCTCACGCACGTGTTCACACCCAGCACGGAGCCCGATTTTGTGCTCGCACGCGGATTCACCCGTTGTGCCCAGATTCATGCCAGGTGCAACCAGTTCGCTGAATTGCGCCCCTCACTTCTTGGTCATCAATCAGAGCATTCAACCACCACTTAAACTTGCTGGTAGCTCTCCCTGCACATTCCACAATTATCATGCCTCCATTCATTCGACCCACCTCCCCCCCCGGAACACATATGTCACGTGAGAACCCACTCTGGGCAATTTGCCTTTGAATGTGATTCATGCGGTGCGGTAAAGGTGACTTATATTACCACTATCCAGTCCTTCATACACTGCATTTTGTTCCACATGTTGCCTCATTTGCTTCCATCAGCTGTTCAGAGTTCAGATTTTGTAATTGAGGAATGGGCCTTAACTGAGTGCCATGTTTGATAAGCATTGTCTTATGATCATAGTCTATTATTTACAAAACCTTTCCATTTGCTATGACCCTCTCTTTTATAATGCCCCAAATCTCCTAAATTGAAGCCTGTTTGTTGGATGATTCTTCAGTGCTCTCTGGAATATTTATGACCATAAAGTTCATATTTTCAGACATCTCTGAAAATTGCAACTTCCCCTCTTTATCAGTCGGAAACTATGCTGCAAATCTGGTCATTATCCATTTCTCCATGATTTTGTCTTTCATAATAATTTTATTCGTCCAAGTACTATTGTACAAAGATTACACCTAGTTGCCAGGTCTACAAAATGTGGAACAAAAATATTTTTGACTTCATTCCATACTTTTAGATCCATGGCAACTATTCTCAGAATAAGGGGCCTAACATTTAGGACTGAGATGAAGAGTAATTTCTTCATTCAGAGGGTGGCGAATCTTTGGAATTCTTTATCCCAAAGGTCTGAGGATACTCAAACATTGAATGTGTTGAAGACTGAGATTGATATATTTCTAGATATTAAATATATATAAGGATGTGGGCATAGTAGGGAAAATGACGTAGAGGTTGAAGATTGACCATGATCTAGTTGAGGGTCTGAATGGCTTACTCCATCTCCTATGATTCAAGATTCACTAAACAGCACAAGTATCTCATTGGTGATTATTTCAGTATTTATAAAATGACATACTTCAATTTTTACAACTCTTTTGAGTGACCTCAATGCATTGTCATCGCTAAACCTGTCGCAAATCATACTTTTATATTCCTTAACCTTGCATTGAACCTCACTTCTTCGTGAATGAAGATAACATTTTAACCAATCTGTCCCAACTACTGGTGAAGTGCAAGTACTTACTAGTACTGCATAGGTAAATGGGTCTGTGACTATACAATTATCACAGGACTAAAACTCCTTGTGATCAGTGTAATTTGTTTAGATTCATAATTATCTTCATCCTCTTCCTCAGAATTCTGTTTGTCATGTGTCATTTCTAGGACGTGCTTCACTTTTGGGCAGTGCACTGCATAACTGAGTCACCAGTAACTGAAACACTTACTAGCTGTTCCATGGACAGGGGCAGCACGGTGGTGCAGTGGTTAGCACTGCTGCCTCATGGCGCCGAAGTCCCAGGTTCGATCCTGGCTCTGGGTCACTTTCCGTGTGGAGTTTGCACATTCTCCCCGTGTTTGCGTGGGTTTCGCCCCCAAACCCAAAGAAGTGTAGGGTGGGTGGATTGGCCACACTAAATTGCCTCTTAATTGGAAAAAATGAAATGGGTATTCTGAACTTAATTAAAAAAATTTTTTTTTTTAACTGCTTAAGTTGTATTGGCACTCATGCCCAGTTCAAAATAATTGAATCTTTGCCTCCACAAAATGTCTCACTTGCTCTTCGAAAGCTGAAGGAAATTATTGATTCCTGGGAACTACTTTTAAGGCTGAAGGCATCAAATTCAACAGAGCTTTCTTCTCTGAGAACTAAACACCAGTTCGAGCTAGTAGGCTGACCAGAGAACAGCACAATCCTAGTTCTGACCCAGGGATTCCTTCATTGAATTTAATCAATTTGTTAAAGACTGTGATATGGGCAGAATTCTCCGTTCCTGGGACTAAGTGTTGACCCTGGGGCAGGATTCGTCGGCTTGCACGACAGCAAAACTGATGCCGCACCTGGATCGATTCAGCGATTGCCAAGGGACTAGCACCAGGCCACGTGGAACACAATCGATTCCAATGGGAAAAGGTGCCGGATTCTCCGGATTCGTGATTGACACTTAGGAGGCTGACCAGCAGTCGCATATACACATTGCACACCCACACACACCATCCCAGACAACAAGATGGCAGCGAGGAGAGCGGCACCACGTTTCACGGGCACTGAGATGGAGACCCTGCTGGATGCCATGGAGAAGAGGAGGGCCACCCTGTACCCTAGCCTGGGAAGGAGGCTGCCAGCTGCTGCCGTTCGCCGTGAATGGGCGCAGGCAGTCAGCACCACCAGCAACACCAACCGGACCAGCCTGCAGTGCTGTGAAAAACTGCATGGCCATCTCAGGATGGCCAGAGGGAGTAGGCAGCATTTTGCCCTTGGCACCATCCCCTGTCCGACACACCCGTAACCCGAACCCCCCTACCCAGAGGGCGTCTGAAATGCCACCCTGCACCACATGCCAGCACCATTACAGGCCACCATGACTGGGTGCCCTGGCCACTGAGCTATCCAACCCTCC
Source organism: Scyliorhinus torazame (assembly GCF_047496885.1). Classification (NCBI taxonomy): domain Eukaryota; kingdom Metazoa; phylum Chordata; class Chondrichthyes; order Carcharhiniformes; family Scyliorhinidae; genus Scyliorhinus; species Scyliorhinus torazame. The sequence goes on along the minus strand of NC_092723.1, from coordinate 25,924,056 downwards.
CCCCGATCACCACCCCCACACCATCCTTACCCTCACCCCCACACCACCTTCACACCTATCCTTCCCCTCACCCACACCCCCACCCTCACCCCCACCCTCACCCCACACTTCCCCTCACCCCCGCTCTCCCCCCTGCAGCCCCCCCCCTCCCCTGGCCCCAGCCTAATCATGCGTCTTGCCTTGTGTCTTGCAGGACCTGTTGGTGATGGGGCGGGTCCATCTGGCATCCCCGGCCCCCAGCCAGTGCCAAATCTGGAGCCCCCTGTGAGCCGAACAGCAATGAGGAGAGCAACTCGGACACCAGCCCTCGACAAGAGACCCAGGACACCCCGGAGCTCGGGTCCGGGGACAACACTGATTTCCCGGCACAGCTATCTCCAACACACTCCTCCAACCCAGAGACACACACCTGGGTTGGCCACTTTAGTGAAGGGGCTCCTGACACAGTCTCTAGTGCACACACAGCTAATCACCGCGGTACATCAGGTGGAGGTAGAAACGCCCAAGGGGCCGATGGTCGGAGGACAGGCTGACCCCAGGAACTAGCTGTTGTCCAGAAGGGTTTTGGGCTTCTGGAACGGATGGTCCCATCGATCATGGAGATGCAGTCACAGAGCCAGGGGCTACATGAGGGGCTGTTGGCGAGCATCCAGCACCTACAGGAGCAGGTGGAGGAGTCCAACGTGCAGGAGCAGATGATGGTGCCGACAATGTGTGTCACCCAGGCCAACACCGCACGAGTAGTGTCCGCAGTGGAGGCATTGGGGGCGACGGTCTTGGCTATGGATCAGCATGTCCAAGGCCTGGGGCATTCTGTGCAGGCACTGGCCGAGGCCCAGGACAGGGTTGTCGCCTCACAGGCAACCATGTGTCAGAGCCACCTAGAAATTGGGCCATAGCTGGGAACGTCGGTGGCATTGCCCAGGCATTGGCCGATGTGGCGGAGGAACAGAAGGATGTGGCCCAGTCCCAGAGGGAGATGCCACAGTCACTGACTGTTATTTTCTAAAAATAAATTTAGAGTACCCAATTCATTTTTTTCCAATCAAGGAGCAATTTAGCGTGTTCAATCCACCTAGCCTGCACATCTTTGGATTGTGGGGGCGGAACCCACGCAGACACGGGGAGAACGTGCAAACTCCACAAGGACAGTGACCCAGAGCTGGGATCGAACCTGGGACCTTGGCGCCGTGAGGCAACAGGGCTAACCCACTGCGCCACCATGCTGCCCTAACACTGACTGTTATGACACAAACCCAGAAGTGGTGGTCCACTCCCTGTGCTCTATGGCCGTGAACATGCAGACCCTGGTCGAGACTAGAGCATGCTGGTCCAGATGGTGTTGCTTCCAAAACTGGCAGCACCAGGTGGCAGGGGATAGCTCTGCTCGCACCCCCATCCCGTGGAGTATCCCGGGGGCCATTGGGCACCCTAAGGGAGGAGAGGGTGATGGGCCCATGCCAGTGACTCCCTCAGAGGAGGTGCGGGAACACCCCACTCCTGGTGCATCTGGTGGGCAGCAGGCAGAACAGCATGGCACCATGCCACCTGGTAGCAGCCGCGCACATCCAGCCCCGGTCGCCCCAGAAGACGGCCGCCAACGGGGACCCAGGTCGCAGGGGGCCACCTCCACTCCTGCTGTACCATCTGGGGATCCACCAAGAGGTAGCGTCAGGGCCCGTAAGGCCAGAAAGTTAGACACCAGTTAAGTCAGCACGGGTGCAGGGCACAGTTTAATTATAACACATTAAATTCCTGTTGAGACTGTTACAACCTGCCTTGGTGCTCTGTCAGATGGGTGTGAGAGGTGTGCTGGTCTGGTCTGGCCAGAGAGGGGGTGCAGGGTGGGGAGGGGTGGGACGAATGGCGGATGTTGTGGTTGGGCTGTGCCTCCCACCCTCCTCCCACCCTCCTCCCCTACCGTCTCCACCACCATCGCTCCAGGGATCCAATGGAACCGTGTGATGTAATGACCAGCTCGCATGCAGGGATCGCGTAGGTGGACGGTGAGTAGTGCTACTGTGGGTAGGAGTCAGACTCTGTCATACAATGCGGAGCACCAGAGCTCATTGCAGAGTGGGTTGTCATCATCCTATATCCCATGGACCAGACCAAGTGTTACTGCCAACCCAGAGCCTGCATCCTGTAGTGCGACAGGCATGTATCACGTAGGGTGTTGAAGGCGGGGTGTGGCCGGAGCCGGAGAGGGGGTGCTGGGTGTGGGTGTGGGATGTGATGTCCATGCGCCTGGCCAGTTTTCCCCCTCCCCTTATTCAGTGAACCTGAAAGCAATCAGAGCGTCTTGTGCGCATTGACCCTGGCGCACACGTCGTGCGGCCTCCTGTACCTGCTCGGGCCCTATATCCTGCCCATCCGCATCCTCCACGTCGGATGCGGATTGGTGTTTGTCCTTCTCCTCCAGCACGTCCTTCCTCTGCTGCCCACTCTTTGGTGGGGACATAATCCCTATCGGCCTACCCACTTCATTTTTCCACTGATCATGTGGTTCAGACTCTGAGAACATCAGAGGGTTATCAAAACCCTGACACGTTACACTTGCTATCAATGGCCAATAGGACTTTAATTTTCATAATTTTCTTCTCCACCTTTAGGCAACCATTCTCTGCTACCATAGTTTATTGTAAAAAAGAACTGAACCAATCTTTACACACTTCCATCAGCATTTGTTTACGGAGACACACATTACACGCGTGCGCCTCCTAGCCACCAGATTTCCAGCCTTTTCCTTTTTATCCGGCACAAGAGAATCCCCAGTTAATGTTCACCACCTGCATGCAATTAAATACAATTAATATACAGTTAACAGAACACATACCTCACAATATTACTTTTCTGGCTGCTTCTCAAACAAAATAATGGCACCGAGTTTCAAAACATTTCGGAACACCAAAAGACCTTCTCAAACAAAGCAAGAACTTAAATGGATGAATGATTTGGTTGTATGTGCATGATCCAGAAGGGATAATTTTCAAACTTGTTATTTATAATGGGAAGTTTTGACAGGCGTTACCCTGCATTGAAACACAAATGATTGAAACCATTGCTTGTGTACACCTGAATTTGTGGTGTGGCCCCGGCTTGTTCATTCAGAAAACATTTAAGATTTTGCTCCCCTCCAGTTTTTCATTGCAGTGTAGCTGACAGGGTGATTCGATAAGTGAGGGGAAGGATGTGCTTTCAAGTCAATTGTTAAAGAATCTTGAAAACGGTTCTTGCATTGAATCGGCCTCGGGGCATGAGGCGAGTACAGACTCCTCTGCAGTCAGTGAGAGCTGGAGCACAGAGAGCTGAGCGGTCACAGCTTCAAGCCCAGTTCCTGCTGAGTCAGCTGGACTCTGCTGGGGCAGAAGGGGGAGCTCTAGAGCTGGTTTCACCATTCCTGGTCGAAAGAAGAAGCCAATGTTCCCGCTCACTCCCACTGACTATTGCTAACCTGGTGCATGTGGGGTCATTCATTCAGGACCAAAGCATTCGATCTCTGCCTGGTGGCTGACGGTGGCCTTTTCTAGGTGAACTAGTCAGCTACGTGCATCACCCAAGTTCAATTTGCCAAGAGTGATTACAACTGGAGCAAGTTTCAAAACTCTTCAACAGCCCCAGCCAACACTCCTGACAGACTGCTTCACCTGTCGGTCAGAAAGCATTTGGGGGGATTTTTGTCTTCAGAGGTGGAGAGTTCCCACATCCCAGGAGATGTGAGGACCGAGTCGAGCATAAGTTCACTTCATTCAGAATTAAAACACCAGCGAATTGAGCACTATGAGCTGCTGGCTGTTCTCTGGTTCTAGTGTGAACAGAAGCAATCAGCCCACTGAAAGGTGTTGCGTTGTTGATAGCTCGTTGACAAAGAAAGTTCTCGGATTCAAACAGCAACTTTACCAATTTCAGTACTCCCGAAAGGGCTACAAAGCCAATGAAGTCCTTTTGAAGTGTAGTCACTGTGGTAATGTAGGAAACACGACAGTTGATTTATGCACAGCAAGCTCCCTCAAACACCAATGTGATAATGACCAGATTATCTGCTTTTGATATTGATGGTAGGGAATAATTTTTTGAAATAAATTTAGAGTACCCAATTATTATTTTTTTTCCAATTAAGGAGCAATTTAGCGTGGCCAATCCACCTAACCTGCACCTTTGGATTGTGGGGGCGAAACCCACGCAGACACAGGGAGAATGTGCAAACTCCACACCGACAGTGACCCAGGGCAGGGATTCGAACCCGGGTCCTCAGCGCCGTAGTCCCAGTGCTAACCATTGCGCCACGTGCTGCCCTGATTGTGGATTTATTGACTACAACACTGGAAAGAACTCCCCTCCACTTGCTGAATGATCTCATCGCATGATTTCAAAGAAGAGCAGGAGATTTATGGCTGGAGTTCTGGTCAATATTTATCCCACAACCAACACCACAAAAACAGATCATCTGGTTATTTGGATATTTCTGTTTGTGGGAGTTTGCAAAGTGCAAATTAACTCTCGCGTTTCCTGCATTGCAACAGTGGCAAATGTGTAAGTTGGCTTTGGGACATCTGTTGATGGTGAAACGTGCGATGTAAAGGCCAGTCTTTATTTTGATCAACACCAGAGGATGTTCAGCTCACACTGTCCACAGACAGCAAACCCCAACCCCCCCCACACAGTTCACCCCAACCCCCCCACACTGCTCACCCCCAACCCCCCCCACACAGTTCACCCCAACCCCCCCACACTGCTCACCCCCAACCCCCCCACACAGTTCACCCCAACCCCCCCCACACTGCTCACCCCCAACCCGCCCCACATATCTCAGCCTAACCCCCCCACACAGCTCAGCCCACCTCCCCCCACACAGCTCACCCCCAACCCTCCCCACATATCTCAGCCCAACCCTCCCCTCACAGCTCAGCCTACCCCCCCCCCCATACAGCTCAGCCCAACCCCCCCACACAGCTCACCCCCAACCCCCCCACACAGCTCCGCCCAACCCCCCCCCCACGCAGCTCACATCCAACCGCCCCCACAGCTCAGCCCCAACCCCCCCACACAGCTCACCCCCACACCCCACACAGCTCACCTCCAACCCCCCCACACAGCTCACCCCCAACCCCCCACACAGCTCAGCCCAACACCCCCCACACAGCTCAGCCCAAACCCCCCACACACAGCTCAGCCCAACACCCCCCACACAGCTCAGCCCAAACCCCCCCCACACAGCTCAGCCCAACACCCCCCACACAGCTCAGCCCAAACCCCCCCCACACAGCTCAGCCCAACCCTCCCACACAGCTTACCCCCAACCCCCCCACACAGCTCCCCACCACACAGCTCACCCCCAAACCACCCACACAGCTCACCCCCAACCCCCCCACACAGCTCACCCCCAACCACCCCACACAGCTCACCCCAAACCCCCCCACACAGCTCACCCCCAACACCCCCACACAGCTCACCCCCAACCCCCCCACACAGCTCACCCCAAACCCCCCCACACAGCTCACCCCCAACCCCCCCACACAGCTCAGCCCAACACCCCCCACACAGCTCAGCCCAAACCCCCCCCACACAGCTCAGCCCAACACCCTCCACACAGCTCAGCCCAAAACCCCCCCACACAGCTCAGCCCAACCCCCCCACACAGCTTACCCCCAACCCCCCCACACAGCTCCGCACCACACAGCTCACCCCCAAACCACCCACACAGCTCACCCCCAACACCCCCACACAGCTCACCCCCAACCACCCCACACAGCTCACCCCAAACCCCCCCACACAGCTCAGCCCAAACCCCCCCACACAGCTCAGCCCAACACCCCCCACACAGCTCAGCCCAAACCCCCCCACACAGCTCAGCCCAACCCCCCCACACAGCTTACCCCCAACCCCCCCACACAGCTCCCCACCACAGAGCTCACCCCCAAACCACCCACACAGCTCACACCCAAACCCCCACACAGCTCACCCCCAACCACCCCACACAGCTCACCCCAAACCCCCCCACACAGCTCACCCCCAACACCCCCACACAGCTCACCCCCAA